>NC_090931.1:829380648-829980648 GCF_040938575.1 Ambystoma mexicanum
AGACTTCCCAGGCATGTGCAGTCTGTGTGGTGGTACAGGGCCTCGCTGTCAACAGGGTGGGGTCCACAGACACCAGTGCCTGCCCCTACTATACCAAGTCACAACATTTTAAACTGGGGTTGTGCTGCTTCCTTGAACAAAAATAGTACTTTGCTGTTAGTCTGAGCGAGGCTATGGTGTTACCGTCCAAGCCCCTGTGATGCTCTTAAGACAAATTACCCCCAACCCCCAGCGGATCATCATAAGCTAAAGGACGCATAATTATGGCTTATCACTTTCTTGTGTCTGGCAGAGCTTTTAAAGTGTGAGCGATTTACAAGTGATCGCCCATTTCCAAGACGTCCTTAACGTTTCCTTGTTAAGAAATGCAAAGGGTCATTTTTATTGTAAAAGCACACACAAACCACCAGTTATCTGCCTAAAGCTACACCTTCCTCCAGGCAACTTAAAATGTACCATACAAAGCAGTTGTAAACTAACTCCATTGTTTTCAGGTGTTCATATTTAACACCCCAAAAGCTTTTATTTTTGGTAGAATGTAATATTTTCATCACACCCTATAAAAAGCCTGTATTTGTCAGACATTGAAACACAAACTGGTAACCTTGTCGCACATTACTTTTTGTTATGAGTTTAATTCTTGAAAGTGCATTTTCAAAACTCAAAGGCCATTTTTGGCCTGCTGAATTGCATTCCGGTATTGGTAGTCTCCCATTCAAGATGGGGGAGAATAATGCCACAATTGTACACTTTTTTGCCTAACATGTTTCTATAAGTATTTATATATTGTTGTGACTTCCTTACTATGGTTGGTGTACGTTTTAATTCCTCTTTATAAAACAGTTTAATTCAAAGCCAAACATGGGCTCAGGGGAAACAATGAGGGGGCATGCAAGTCATTTATATATGCCCAGGATGTGGTAAGAGGTTGCAATCTTGGAGAGGTTGTCTTCCCGCATTGTGGCCATGTGTTGCTTTTCAGGGCACAAGTAGAGGATACATGTAGGTGGGCACATGTTTTTCAGAGGGTGGATGCCACTTTGCTTGGGTATTTTTGAGGCTGGCAAACTTGCTCAAGAGCTTGGCTACAAGAATTTCATGAAGGTTGTCATGTTCCAAGTGTAGAAACTTCCCCGAAAGACCACATACGTGTCATCAAAACACATGTCTTGTATTGGGATTTAGTTTCCTCTGGAATATTTCACTATAGATTGTTGGGATTAAAAGATGGGCACCTTTTATACTTTGCCATACTTTGCCAGTTTACTTATTGGAAAATGTCCCCTCTCAGGTCATTGTTCTGGTGTCGATTTAAAAAATATAAAAAGAATTTTAAATGCCATTCTTCTTCTGTCTTATGCACTCTTTTAAAGTGATAGGTCAATTGAGACAAACTTGTATATTTTTAACATGTGTACACTTACTGTGCGTATATTCATAGGTGTCAGCTTTTGATTTTCACTATGGGGCAGAAGTTCCCACACGAGAACAGCGTGGAAGCTGAAACATCCCCATGTTGAAGCACCACATTTTACAGCACAATTTGCAGCAGGAATAGGGGGGAAAAGCCATATAATGTACAGGAAGGTATAAACCGATCTCTGCAACTTTTACCTAACTTGCTCAGCTGCCATTGCAACATTCTGCTTTTAGCATCCCCGACTTCACCCTTCAATTCCTGCATCCTGCCAAACAGTATTGGCCTGCTCAACTCCTCCAATCAAAGCTCAGGGGGTACACTGATGAGGACCCCTTCTCATTTTGAATTGAGCAGCACTTGCAAAAGAGTTGGAAATACCTGTATGCTTTGAACCTGATCATTCTGTCCGTTTCCAAAGGAAGAAGCAGTTCACATATGAAGCAGATGAACCTATTTGTAAGCCCCAAGGAGAAATTCAAAGAACTTTTTTTTACCATTGTTGACACAGCCCTTCAATCTGTATAAGAGAGATTTACTCCATTACATCAAATTAGTTCTGTGTTTGGCTTATACACCATTTGGATACTAAGGCAACACATCAAATCTTTTACGACTGCTTGAGGCAGCTTTACAAAATGTGGACTCATTGACAATTGGCGAAAGAAGCTTTTCAAAGCTAAAGTTGATCAAAAGTTATATTAGATCTTCGATTATGCAAGAAAGACTTTCTTGTCAAAAGAAAATGACATTGCTCAAAACATTGATATCGAGAACCTTGTGTCTATGTTTGCGAAAAATGAAAGCTCTGAAAGTTAATTTCTAATGTACGTGCATTTTCACTTGTTTTAGCACATCTGGTATGAAGTAACATGCAGGCCTGGATGAGTTTTATTTGTCTGGGTTACCAAAGGCATTGTGTATACATGATGGCTTTGCTGACCGTGACCAGACACATATGTTTCATGGTTTGTCAACATATGCCAACAGGTGACCACCACGTCTGCTCCAGCGTTTCTTGGGTTTTTGGACGGTTTTGGAGAGTCATTCACTGTTTTTCACTTTTTTAGTTTTAAGACTGTTAATTAGGGACATATTGCAAATTATTGTTGAATTTATACATCTCATAGTAATTGGGACTCGACCAGTTTAATATTTTGTACCAGGTAGTGATGCTTATGTGCTTACAGGTCTCTAGTATGTATTACCAAAATTGTTTTCCTACTGTCTGTATTGTATTGCCTGTATATAATTTACAGAAAGTATGAGATCCATATGCCTCAGTATTACATTTGTTGTTGCTATAGTATCATTGACTGGTTTAATAAACCTGTACTTATGAAACACAGAGGCTTTAATTTGACTTCTGAAACCGACATTGCTGCCCGCTGCTCCCTCCAAGGAACACCATGCTGTCTAAAGTCACAATCAAGCATCATAGCCTTATCACAACCACTGTGCTAGCACTCTGCCTCGCCCTCACTGCACTTTGTCCCAGTACGAACAACACCAAACCCACTTGCGCGCCTCCACCACCTCACCTGATCACCTCAGTTCTCCCTCCCTACGCCACCCTGTCCACCTGTACTATCACACTACATCCACACCACTCGCACGCACTCAGTTTCACTTACTACCCTGCACCATTTTAGCCGGTAGACTCAGCAGGCTCAGATCCCAGACGCTACCCATAAATCAAGTGTCTTCCCACACCCACTGCACACAGGAATCTTCGATTAGGCTCCCACCCGAACCCTAGATACCCCCCACACACCAAACTCACTACTGTACACATGTCCACACCTTCTCACTTAAGTATACCATCCATCAGGCCTACACAGTCTACCTCAGATTCAACCGCTACACTCATCTCCACTGTAATCAAAACTGGTTCTACACCACTTACCAAATGTGCCCTCCTCAATGTTCGTTCCCTCCCAGCACACGCCCTAGAAATACACGACCTACTAACCAATCTGAACCTCGACATACTAGCCATCACAGAAACTTGGCTACATGAGGCACCCGGCCCAGCCGTCGCCCTCTCTCTCCATCTAGGCTATACCATCCACAGACAGGACAGACCAGGTCGCCTAGGAGGCGGAGTAGCCCTCCTTTAAAAAGACACCCTCCCTCTGACTCATTAGTCACCCACCGGCTAGCAACTCTGACAGTCTGTCTGCTAAGCTTACGCTGTCCCCTAACAGCACCGTCAACATCCACGTGCTCTACCGCCCCCCAGGTCTCCCTTCCAACTTTCAGGGACACCTTATCCACCTACTCAGTGACAACCTAAAAAGCTCCACTAAGACGCCATTACTTGGAGATCTTAACCTAGGATTCAATGACGCCAAAGACAAAGCTGCTCCGTCCCTCGCCAAAGAACTCCTTGACCTAGGCTTCACACAAAAAGTCTCGAGCTCCACTCACTCCAAAGGCCGCACCCTGGACTGGGCTGCAGACCATAATTGCCTCACCACCATCACCTCCAATACAGCCATGCCATGGACAGACCAAAACTGTATTGAATTCTCCCTGCCCATCACTGCTATCTCAAAAACACCCAACCCTGCCCCCGAAGCTAAAGCAAGAAGTTCTAAGAAACCCACACAGGAAAACCTCCGCCCACACTTAAATATTCGAGCACTGGCCCCCCCTTTCTCCAGTGACCCCAACACCCTAGCAGACATTTACAAAGACACACTCACCAAAGCCTACAAAGCTATAGCTCCACTTGAAAGAGTTTTTTTTTTTTTTAAAGTCCCTGCACACCAACTCCTGGTTCACAGAAGAACTGCAGGCCCTTAGCTCCCATAAAAGGTAAGCACTAAACTGTCAATCTAACCCCAGCGTCACTACCAAAAGCTGCTTTGATATAATCTCCAACCTATACAAAGCCACCATCACCAAAGCCAAAGCTAACTCCTTTAATGCTCGCATCTCAAATGCCAACTCTCATTCCAAGGAAGTCTTTGCCATCTTCATTGAGCTCATTTTGCCCCCAAACTCCCCTGACAAGATCATAAAAGATGAAGCCTGGTGTGCCAGTATTCAATCGGCCATGCTAAACAAAATTGATCTCTTGCAAAATGAAATCCAGGACCACTGTAAAACCCTACCTCCCCGGACCGAAACAAACAGTCTCCACCCCCTCTCCCACCAACCTCACCAAACCACTTTTCTCCTTCAGCAAGATCACTGAAACAGAAGTTACCAACATCCTTAAAAACATAAAACCGTCCACATGCAAAGGAGGCATATGTCCACCTAAGCTCATCAAGGTATGCGCTGACATTCTCGCACCACTCCTTACAGCCTTCATCAATGCCTCATTCAGATCAGGCATCATCCCAGCAAGCCTAAAAGAGGTGTGAGTTCGCCCCCTCCTGAAAAAACCCACTCTAGACCCAACACAGCCAACAACTACCGACCCATAACCACTGTGCCCTTCCTCCTCAAGATCTTGGATAAAGCCGCCCATAGTCAGATCCAACACTTCCTTGAAACTCATTCCATTCTTGGAACTAGACAATCTGGCTCCCGCTAAGGACATGACACGGAAACAGCTCCGGTGGATCTTAAATAATCAAGTCATGGATAAAGGAAAACCAGCCCTATTGCTACTTCTTGACCTCTCGACTGCGTTCGATTTAGTGGACCACAAGAACCTCACTTCGCACCTTACCCATTCTGCTAACTTCTCTAAAGAAGCAGCCCTCTGGTCACCTCCTTTTTGGAAGACAGGGCAATGAAAGTATTTTCCAACATAGCCAACGCGGCCCCCACAACCATCCACTGCGGAGTCCCACAGGCCTCCTGCAGAGCACCCACACTGTACAATTTGTTCACAAAGCCCCTCCTCGACAAGCTTGACACACTTGGCATCGCATATACTAATTACGCTGATGATACACAGGTACTTCTCCCACTCACTGGAATCTATAACATAGATTCTGAAGCACTTCACCTAATATACTGCACCATACAGCCCTGGATGGCAATTAATGGCCTCTGCCTCAAAGGGGAGAAGACGGAAATCATCATTTTAGGTTTAAAAAACACACGAGCCAAACTCGACCGGCATTATGCTAATTTCACAATTGACAAAACCATTATCCCTGTCTCCACATCTGTGAAGACTCTAGGGGTATACATAGACTCCACACTATCCATGATGACAGGTTAGCGCCATAACCTCCGCCTCAGCACAAACCACTAAGCTAATAAACGCCATAAAACCTAACTTATCCAAGCCCAGCTATCTACTAGTAGCCAGAGCCAACATTGGTGCCAAACTAGACTACTGTAATGCCCTTCTAGCAGGTACATCTGAAAAAAACCTCCATCAGCTCCAAGTCACACAGAATAATGCGCTTCAAGCAGCCTTAAGCATCCCCAAAAAGGAACATATCTCCCAGGCTAGACAGGCAGCTCACTGGCTCCCGGTTAAAGAGTGCATCACGTTCAAAATCCTCACCCTCGCATACAAATGTTTCACCCTCTCATCGCCATCCTATCCATCATAGACTATGAAGAAAGTCACTTCCACTCGGGCCACCAGAACTCAATACGCCAACCAACTTCACACCCCACGCATCCCCACGCATCAACAGATCCAAAGCCGGTGGGATAGGCTTCTCACACATTGCAACCAGATTATGGAACGCACTACCCACTGACATCAGATCAGGAAACTCTCTTGGCTTTCCGCAAAAAACTCAAAACTTCCCTTTTCGCCTAAACCCTTCGATTGTCTGCCCCTTCTTATGCTTGTAACATGCTCTGTTTTTCTGTTCTTTTGTAACTAAGAAATCTCTCTCTGACAAGCGCCACAATGCCACATCATCTCTCATGCGCGTATTGTAATATGTTTATGGTATTGTAATATGTCTGTGCTGCTTCTCATAGTTCTCTGTAACCAAGAAATGTGTCTGTAACAAGCGCCACGATGCCTTCGGGCTGTTGCGCGCTCTACAAATTTGAATAAATAATGCTCTGAGTGGAGGTTAGCATGAGGAAAGTGCAATGGGGTCCATCCACAGCAGAAGACGTGAGCAATGGCTTAGGTGGAGGTAATGGGTTGCAGCAATCAGTAACACAAAGTGGATGGTTGGTTGAGAAGGGTTAGTTGGGACCTGGAGTGGGGGGCGCCAAACTGACACTTTACCTAGGGTGGCAAAAATCATTGCACTGGCCCAGTTTCCAAACGTGATTAAGGAGGGAAACCGAGAGGGCAAGTTAGTCATGATGATTTGCCAGGGATGTGGGAAGAGAGGTTGTTGAAATGCAGGCTGGAGAGATTGTTTTGCCTGGTACCAGCCCAGTGCTGATTTTGTTACCATTTGAAGAAATAGGCTCTACCGCGATTGCTCCTGAGGCGCTCTGCCCATCACCAGTCGGTACACAGTGGCTCTAGCAGAGCGTGAGATGGCCAGCACGGCAGAGCAGAGAAACAAAAAGCCCCAGAGTCGGTAAGGCCCAGCGAAACCCCAGGGTGGGGAGCACACTGAAAGGCCCCGAGGTAGGGATAAAGAGTGACAGAAGCCCCAGAGTGGGGAAGGATCAGTAAAACCCAAGATTGGGAATAAGAACAAGCCCCAGAGCAGGGAATGATCTGAAAATCTCCAGAGTGGGGAGAGAAGCCAAGACCAGCCACACAGTGGGTAGTAAACCCAGAGGCCCCAGGATAGGGGAAAAGAGATAGACAAGCCCCGGAGCAGGGAGAGATCCAAGAAACCAGAGACTGAGGAGAGAAACAGATTCAGGCCACAGGGTGTGAAAAACATTGGGAAGCCCAGAGAGGGAACAAAAAGAGGAAAGCCCCAGAGTGGGAAGAACACTGGGAGAGATGAAGAGAAAGATTGAGAGAAGCCCTGGAGAGTGGGAGTATATCGAGGAGTCTCAGAGTGGGTAGAAAGTGACTGAAACGATCCCTGATTGGGGAAGCAAAACAGAGGAAAGGCTCATCCGAAGGGAGAAAAACTGAGAAATACCAGTTAAGGGAGAACCCAGAGAGATTTGGCGGGAGCCCAGGGAAGGCAATACACAAGTCATATGCTTGGGACTATGGACATAGGCAGAGGCCTATGGTAAAGAGACACAGGGGTGGAGGTGAGAAGCCAGCCGCCACCCCTTTCATTGGGCAAAGCCCAAATGTGGTTGGTAGTTTTAGGTTTTCTTTTGAAGTCATAGGGATAGAAAGTAGGCCATAATAGGTTCTGTAAAGTGGACTTCATTTGTGTTGCACCATCTTGACACCCTGACAAGTGCCCATTTTCCCTTTGTTTTTATACAGTAGGACTTAGTACCGCAGAGTTAGGGAAACGGGCATTTTTTGAGAGAATAAAAATTCTAAATATCATGTCTACTCGTCTGGCTCCTGTTTCAAACGTATTGCAAGTGGTGTCACAAGTGGGATGAGAACAACCTGACAAAAGGTTGACCCACTTGTTCGTGAAACGGTTTGACCCGAGAGCTAAACTTTCCATATCTACCCCCAATCTATTTTGTTTTACCTGTTTAGCCTAGCCCATGTGTCTGCAACCTTTGCCTTTCCAGATGTTTTGGACTACAAAGCCCACCTGCCCTAGGCATCAGTCAGTGAGCATGGGAGTTGATGTCCAAAACATTTGGAGAACCGCATGTTGCAGACCCCTGTCCTAGCTCAAGTGAAAATCTCTGCTGAGGAAAGGAGACTAATACTTCCCGCCAAGGCACTGCCCCACCAAAAGGGACGTATATATCAGTTGGCCAAGTCGGGGTTGGCTTGGAAATCACTCCTTGGATGTAGCTGCTGGGATCATAGACCTAGACTATAGTGGAGAAGTAAAGATCGTGCTATACAATGCAGGGGTTCAGAGTTACACAATACGACCTGGTAGTCCCATAGCCCAGGGGATCCTAGAGTGGGCCCGGACCCCTTATTTATAAGAGGTTGATCTCTCCACCACCGAGGGGATAACCTAGGATTTGGGCAGGCTGATGAAAATGTAAATCCTCTACCGCAGGCCAACCAGGATGATACAGTCAGCCTGCCGGATCTGACCATTGCCTAGAGGAATTACTTGAATCTGGCAGAAACCCTTTGAAACACTGTATCTGGAAAAAAGGGGCCAGACTAGCCAGACTAAATGGACCCTATATTTATTATTTTTTTTTTTTACAAAAAAATATCAAGTGTATGTAGAGGAGGACGGAATTGGTAAGTATCGAGGGTATGTAGAGGGGGCGGAAACTGTAAGTGCCAATTCATCATCCCTTGAAGTAGCAGAGATCGTAATGGAACTGGGCCATTCCCATTTAACAGGTGGACTTCAAGGGGTAGGGCAGTGCTCTAGATTAGATTTGAAAGTGGGAGTTTTTTACTCCCTATTTTGTAAAGTTGGGAATAAAAAGTTCCATTCCCAGTGGGAGTATTTTAATAAGCGAGTAAAAATGTTTTACCTGTAAAACAGAAATGTTTAGTAAGAAATATTTTTTCAGCACCAATTTATATATGCACATTACAGGGTACAATGTTTACTCTTCAGACCTGGAAGTTATAATGATAGAGCTTCTTTCTGTGGCCTTCCACTCCTGGTCCAAACCTATCCATGGAGCTGTTTGGATGAAAGAAGGGGGGCAATGTTCCGATGTTTGTTTCGCATTTTTGTTGGGAGTATTTTTACTCCTTTTTATTTTGTGGGAGTATTTGCTTAGAGGGCATATAAGTGGCTGATACACCGGCTATCTGTAGGGCCGGGATAGGCAAAATTCAGGATCCGGTCCTTGCAAAGTTTTATTGGCCCAGTGTATATGCTAAAATCAAATCCTATGTTGCTTTCTGCTAAAGCTGCCAAAAAACCTCAACTGCCCCATATCCCGAGGACCCTTACAGCCTCTCCCAGTTATTGAAGTCCATTTCTCACGAATAGCCATGGACAATGTGGGACCGCTGGAGCCCTGCGAATAGGGTAACAATAAATGCTAGTGATCCCAGATTCTGCAACCCGATACCCTCAAGCTTTTCCCATGAGAAATAACACACCCCAGAATATTCTTTAACACCTAATTCCCTTCCTCTCAAGGGTAGGGTTTCCTAAGGAAATACTGACTGACCAAGGTACAGCATTCATGTCCCGCCTTATGCATAAAGCGAAGGAAATGCTTAACATTAAGACACTACAGACCTCTGTGTAAGTGTACTATCCATAAACGGATGGCCTAGCGGAAAGTTTTAATCAAACACCAAAGCATAACCTTAGGAAGCTGATAGAGACTAATGGGAAGAACTGAGACCTGATGATACCATGGGCCCTCTTTGCAGAAAGAAAAACCCAGTGGTCCTCATTGGGATACTCCCCATTTGAGTTGCTATAAGGTAGGGAACCCCAGGATATTCTCGATATGCTTCGAGAAACTTGGGAAGAGAGAGAGAATACTCCTTTAACCATATGTCGGGCTGCTGCTAAATTGAAGTCGAATATGCAAGCAGTGAGGGAGATTAACACAAACCTGTCCAAGGCTCTAGAGCACCAGAACCAGAAGGATAATTATGACCACAGGGCGGTTGCCAGATCCTTTTTAGTTGACAACCAGGTTCTAGTGTTATTACCTACTTCTGAGAATAAGATGGTTTCAAGTTGGTATTGACCCTATGAGATCCTGTAGGACAAAGGTCTTTTGGCTTCCTCCTGGCCACTTCTTTTAATGTAACTGCCCATGATTCCCTTGTGTGTTAGACACTTTCTCTGTCGCCATTTTCAGTGATATCGCTAAATATTCAAATTAGTGGGCGCTGCACATCTTTTACTGCCCATTGCCCCGCAAATCCTAGCGCAGGCCCTGCTCAATCAAAACACTCAGATCAGTGACTACTTTTACCAAAGGTCCACAACTTGAGCTTGTTGGTTCTAGTGAGAGTAAGGTTACCTGTGTCCTGCATTTGGATGTATTCTTACTGAATACATGTTAACATTTTCGTCTTTTGCACTTAGCAAAGGTTTGCGGAATGTGCTTTTTTGTGTGAACTATCAAATTAAAATGTGAATTGTAGACTGTGTAGTCATTTTGTATTGGGGCGTTGGGTAATGTCAGTGTTTTGTTTGTGGAACCATGTGGTGGTGGTCCATATACTAGCAGGCCACTGGAAGGAAGCTTTTGATAATCAAGTTGAATCCAGTTGTTGTCTGAATCACCTCTGGCGCAATACCTTCAATGTGTTTTTTCTCCTTTTTTTCCTAGATTCCATCCACTGAAGAACCTTTCAGTCAATCAAAGCAGGTAGGCCTTGCTGTGACCAGTTGCTTTGCTTTCATGGAAAGCCATGTCTCAAATACTGTCCTGACATCATTGGCTACAAATATGAGAAGGTGTTCCAGGGTGTCCATGCAATTTCTGACCTATTCACGGATGGTAAATCATGTTCATGTATTGCTGCCTGTTGAATGCTATACAGGCATTCTAGTGAATCTGAAACTGAGCGGGAAGGGTTAGGTTAGCGGCAAGAGCAGGAAATGCAAGATAGCTTTGCTACTATTGATGAGTACAGAACTGAAGTACCCTGAGCTATACATGCTTGTCTGTTCCTAGCTGTTCCTAGCTGTAAATGATCTATGCACAGGAGGAGTGTCCTTGTAGGCTCAAACTGCTAAGATCCATTGTCTGTTGGATATATTACATAGGTTGGTTATAAAGGTGTAGTCTTGTGTTTCAAGTCTGATTGTGGGGGGGAGGGGGTCTTTGACTTGCCATGTTCGGGTGGCATACTTAGTATGAATGTAAAGTGTTACTGTAGGAGAGTGACAGTGTTAATAGGTGCTAGAGAGCCTTGGTAGAATGGAAAGGGAAAGGCATAAATCTAACTGACATTAGCAGCCTGGGCGGGGAGCCAGCCAATCAGGAGGCTAGCGTAGGCTTGTGCTGCTGGTACAAGCTCACGTTCCAAGCCGGCCGGCCCCTCCGACGCCAATCCCCCCGCCCCCCTTCTTATCTTATTTCAGCGGCGGCAGATGCTGCGTGACGCGTTGTAGGAAGGAAAATCATTTTTTTGTTTTTAGCACCCTGGGTTACCACTTTGGCAACCCGGGGTGCTAATGGCCTTCATCCCCCGTTCCAAAACTTGGAACAGGGGATGACTGCCACATTATCAGCTTTGTTTTTGCTTTAATAGATCGTTCATCTTTTCATTGTTACTGTAGAATGTAGTTTCCTCTAATTATAGAACCGGGCATTTGGAAGACACCACTCTCCCCCACTTCTTCCCACCCTTCATACTGCCCCTTCCATGATGGAATACATAAACTCTTTCCAACCCAATGAATTAGCAAGTGAAGTTTTGGGGCGGGAAGCGGATGGTAAAAGGGGTGTCTACCTAAGCGGTTTGATTTTTTTAAACCAATACTACTTGAATTGGTATTGTTTCTGTAAATATATGCCTGGAAGTGGCTCCTTCTAAATACAGTGCTGTGCAAAGCACCAAAAGTAAATCTAGTTATTTTAGGATTCTTGCTCATTAATAATGAATGTAGTGCTATGTGGCCTTGTGCCTTCTTTTTAAAGAGTATGCATATGAAAGGATAATAATACGACGGTGCGTTTGTAAACCACCCAAAAGGGGTAAGATGCTTCTGACCTTAACTCGCACTAGTTGTTGTAAAATATAAATCCCTAACACTGTTTTGAAAGTAAGAAAATATTGAAACCGCATGCTGAAGACCATCCATTGGAACACCCACTCAACTTCCTTTTTACAATGCAAGCAGGGAAAGAAAGACATCTACAGTCTTTGCCACTTAGTATTAAGTAGCTCAGTTATCCCCTGTGTTCATCATTCTAGCTTTATTCGGACATAAGCCATAAAAGCATCATGGCACAGTGAGTTCATAACGTGACACTACTTTAAACACATTTCAAACAAAACATCACTTCCGCATGATTTTATAAATCCTAAAATGTCTCCAAAATGTGGGATTAAGACAAATAAAATTGCACATAAAACAGACTGCAGACCCTAGAATTCTTATAATCCCATCTCATCCTTCATGTCTAAAACATCAGGCTTGCCAAAACCTAGCTGTAGGCCCTTAAACCTAGTTGGTGCCCAAGGTTTTGAAAAACCATGGTACATCTCAGCCACACCTTGCACAGGACGTGACTCACTGCGGAAACATGTGGGTGCTCTATGGATTTGCCAGTGACAAATACCTAATTCCATATTTTCTGAGGCACGCCAACAAGCTTTTACTACACAGGCAATTGTCACTGGACATGAAAACATGAAGTGCTCGACAGTTTCCTTTTTAGGTTTGCAGAATAGACACTGGTCCCCCGTAGCAGGGTGTTTCTTTTTATAGTAAATTAGAGTTGTACAAATAAACTCCTCGTACACCGGGGTTGCATTTGATTTAGATATTCCTCATATGCCACTGCGTATTTTCTCTGTGTAGTGAATTGGTAATTACAGTAAGTTCATTATAATCATAAAACTAAGCAGGTATTCTGCAATACATCAAGTGAACCGTGAATATCATATACTTATTGAATTGAAGTGAACTGATATGGAATATGTAAAAGCAAGCAATAAGACTTCCAGGGGGACAAACCAGTAAGCTGGGTGGGCTGGGGTAAGCATATTTATTTATATGGGGCTAAAGACCAATTATTACTTTTGATCCAAGTAAGTTGTAAATACTTCCCATTTGCTATCAACTATATAGAGGATTCCATTAGCGAAAGCATACATTTTTTTCTATTTTATGGAAAGAACAAATGGAATTTTAAAACATTTCGTAGGATAGAATGTTTGCAGATTTTCAATGAGATGAAATCCTATATAAATAAAAAAAAGTTAAATAAGCTTGGTGAAGATGGTGAATTCCTATATGGATTAACTAAAATATCAATCATTAGATTACATAAAGTTAATGGTTCTTGAAAAACAAATTTGTTCTCACGGCTTGTATTAGTTCTGAGATATTCTAATATTAATCGACTTTGTGAGCAGCTGCTGAAGTGACTTTTCTCAGTACCTCCTCCCCAATCTTTGTTCACAATGCGTGGATTGTTCCTGTAAGTTCCATGCCTCCTGTTCGTAACCAATCTCATGTATGTCTGAACTGTGGTAGGCTCCTACTTCCAACAGTTAAAAAATGTCCTGCTTGAATTCTCACCCACATGTAACAGGTTTCATTGTGATTACAAGTACAATCGATTTTCAATCTAGTTCCTTTTGGACTGCTATGTTTGAGGCCGAATGGGGCCCTCTTGGGTGCTCTTAGTTTATGAAAGAAGTGGGCATCTTAGTTCTGCTGTCTTCTCTTGTGATTATGTAAGTATTTCATTCGTTTTTCATAGGATAATTTTCGAAAGTCGCATCCTCTCGAAGACATTAATATGGTTGCCCTCCACACAGCGGGGATATGTTTTGATTGCCTTGTCTTCAGCTTTATTTCATCAAGTAACTGTTAGTGAGTTGTTTCCACAGCTTTCTTCCTTTGCGGTTGTGGTTGTGTGCATTTCTTTGGGTACATTTTATTCACAGCATCATTCTACTTTGGTGGTTTGTAGCACGCTACAGTATCGTTTTATTTTAATAATTATCTTTAACCTATCATGTGTACACTCCTTGTGGGAGCTGCATTATTGGCGATTTTCTCAAGGATCCGTTACCACCTTGCCCTTTTTCGCTTCCAATCTCTTGCACAGTCTTTGAAGCTGTTGATTGCTATATTTCGAAGGTGACTTACTCCTTCTCTCACCACAATGTTTACTGCTTCCCACAGGAGGACTGCTGCTCATCTTTGTTTCATGTGGTTTTTGCATTTGTGTGTGGGCAGACATTTAAGTGTAGCACCACTGCCTTCGCCTCTTTTATATAGCACATATCATTATGCATTCAACAGACCCATTAACTTTAACACCCGAGACCAGGCTACTGTACACAGAGCCCAAAAATACCTTTATCCTCTTCCCATGTGCAAATATGTAAATCTAACACCATCTTACCACGTCTGTGGCTTAGTATGTGTCCATACCCCAATAGCAAACTGGAGGCCTCTGTGGCTTTACTTGTGTTGTAACCAAGTGTAAAATGGGCCCTTCGTGTATTGGTTAGCTGTCCTTTTTAGATGACCTACATATGCGTTCTTTTAGTTTTGTGATTGAAGTGGGCTTTCTCCATGATAACCTGGCTCTGTAATATTCTTCTTGCATGGTAGAACGTGATCCATTTCCTACAGCAAAGAGAACTGTAATGTACGTCCTTGCAAGCCAGTCATGGTGGTCATGTGACCAATTGAAGTTGAGCACTCACATGTTAGCAAGTATTTCTTTCATTCATCTATTTACGTAGTTGCCAATCTGTGCACATGAAACTTAATTGGCTCAACATAGATGTAGACTATTTGTGGTGTACGAGAAGGGTCATTGAATAAAAAGGGAGAGTGCCAGCGGGGTATAGTTTCTTGGCTAGTTCATTGCCTGCACTATGTTTTCAGGAGGCATTCATTAGAGGTGTTTTTTACAGGGGCCAAGGAAAATGTAGAATACTTTACAGAATGAGATCCGAGTTTGTGAGACCGGATGTGAATGTAAGTTATGGTACAGTTTGGGGCCCGCTGCAGGACACCATCGTTGCATCTGTACTTGGCAGGGTTTGGGGGAGTTGACAGGGAGATTTGGTTTTATAGGTAGGTAGTCTGATGCAGAATGTCTGCCTGACATTTGAATGTCAAGCAATGAATCTTCAACTTGATCCTTGTTCTTTCCAGGATCCAGGGCAAATGTATGAGGATTAGCCTCAAATATCTTTTGCCGGTTTGGCCGAGTAATGTTTGTCCGTCCTATCTGCGTAGAACCGATTTTCAGGAAGGATGTGGTAGGGGAAGATAATTCTTTGTTGCTTCGATGTGCAGAGATCCTGGAGGTATGGATTATTGTGCATTTACGCTTGTAGAAAATGGGTGAATGTGGCTTAATTTACTCCCGCCATCTCTATAAAGAAATGACAACTTTCAAATGGATTGTCCTCCGACATATTCCTCATCTTATGATATTCGTATGCACCAGCTTTGCTGATTCGGAAAATAAATTCTCAGCAGAGGGCGCTGTGCACAATATCGTGGCATCGATGTCCCTCGATGGGCTCCGTACCGTGTCGACGTCACCATCAGTATAAGTAGCTTGTGCCTCGCCAGTTGGCTTCAGTTCCGTTTTTCTGATTGCTTCGCTCTCGAACGGCGTGCTTTGAAATTTTCTTCAAGAAAATGTCTTCTTCCACCCCTTCTACCCCTAAGACGGGGTTCAAAAAATGTATCAACTGCCGATCGATCGATTACAGCCCCTCACTGCGTTTCTCTGGTGCCTAGGTTCAGACCATCGAACCGGTGACTGTGGCTCCTGTCAGCCGATGACGGAGAAGGCCCTTCGTGAGAGAAAAGGTAAACTGGCGGTGGGGCGGGTAGCTTCCAAGGCCTCTTCGAAAGCCTTGTCAAAAAAATATAAAAAGTCGTGCGATTCGAAAGAATCGGATCGCCGTAAACATTCTAAGAGGTCTCAATCACACAGTAGATCGAGATGTTCTTCATCAAAGAAGGTTAAAAGGAGACATAGATCTCCCTCCTCTTCCTCTGATAAGTCTACCGAATTGGTAAGATGTCCGACTAAGACGGATTCCCCAAGAAAATGGGATGAATTTAGAAGGAAGATGATGAAGGTGTTTGAGAATGCGGCCTCGAACCCCTCAAAGAACCCTCAAAAGAGCCAGACCCCGGTCGCTCCGTTGGACGACACAGGGAAGTCGGGAACTACTGTGTAAAAATCCAGTAGTAAAGGAGAACATCGAAAATCTCGAGTCAACGTTAAATCGTCGAAGACTCATCGAGAATCGAGTGTTTCCCCGACATCGACAAAAAATCGTTGAAGCCCGCGGCAACTTTGTCGACACCATTGGTGCCGACGGCATCCACATCGAAGCCACAGGTGTTTTCAATGCCTTTGTCGAAGAACTCATCGGTGCCTTCAAAGATACCATCAAAGATTCCTTCGATTCCTTCGACCCAAACTCAGGCACAGGAAAGGAGATTTACTCCTTTTCCTAAGCAAGACTTCTTTAAGTCTGTCTTTTATATTTGAAGAAAGTGCCACAGAAGAAGTGTCTCCTTTTGGAGTGCAATATGGTACCAGAGAGGTTCCAGAAGAATTAATCGATCCAGAATTGAAAATGAGAGACCTGTGTGATACCCTTCACTCTGCTAGTGGCATTGATATACGTCACCAGAGCTAGAGTTTGCAAGACCTGAACCAGCAGAACATGCAGATTCAGGGTACAGGAGTTTGATGACTAAGGTTGTGGAATACATGGGCTGGGGTAGATCATCACCCACATTTGATCAGGATGATCTGACTGATCTACTCGACCAGGGCCCCCAGAAGGACCAAGTTCTCCCCTTCCATGGGGCACTTCAGAGGACAGTGGAAAAAAACTGGGAGGTTCCTGATACTGCTTCTGCAGTCAACAGTAATTTTCTGAAGAAGTACAGAAGTGCGAGTTCTGACCCAGATTACTTTCTGGAGTGGGATGCCTACTTATGTACTACTTATGTAGGCATCCCACTCCAGAAAGTCTGGTTATTGAGGCAGCAACTTCGTCAAGGCAGACAGCCTATTCATCTATCCCCCCAGATAGAGAGGATAAGAAGGTGGATACTTGGGCCCATAAGGTCTTTTCCTCAGAAAGCATGGCTCTCAAGTCTACAAATATCACCTGTACCCTGGCCAGGTTCACCCATACCCTGTGGGACTGCATTTCGGCGGTGGCTGATCATATTCCGGAAGGCGAGGAAAGGGAAGGCCTCCTGAATATTGTCAAAGATGGAAAGGAGGCAATGGGGGAATGTCTCCAGTCTGGACTGGATACTGCTGATGGTATCAGCAGATCTATGGCTGCAAGCGTTGTGCTACGCAGATTTGCGTGGTTGAGGAAGTCGGGGTTTGCACCAGATGTGCAGGCCAGACTACTCAACATGCCTTTTGATGGCTTGAGGCTGTTTGGCAGTAAAGCTGATGAAAGCTTAGAAAAACTGCAGACCTCAAAAGCGGCATCTAAATCTCTTAGCGCTTCTATGCGACAGCCTCAGAAACCTTATTCAGGCTCTTCTTCCTGGAGAGGTTGTTCTTTTTTCGGTACTACTCCTCTTTTGGTAGAGGAAGAGGACAGGCCTTACAAAGAGGTCAAAGAAATGTCGCTCGTGGTGGTGGAGGAGAAAAAAGAGCAAAACCAGCCTCAGGAACAGCATCTTTGCCCTCAGCCGCCTCCAAGTCACTCTGAGGCCTTATCACACAAACCCCCAGTCGGAGGTAGAATCTCACAGCATCTGAAAGAATGACAAGACATTACTTCAGATGCTTGGGCACTGGAGAAAGTTGCTCAAGGTTACTGACTTCCATTCCTAAAAAGGCCTCAGGACCATCCACCCGGGAACCAACTCTTGTCAAAATTCCAGATCCGCTCCTTATGCAGGAAATGTTAACCCTGCTAGAGAAAGGTGCAATAGAACATGTACCTGTAGCGGAGAGGAATAAGGGTTGGTGTTCCCCCTATTTTCTCATCCAAAAGAAGGACAGAGGATTGAGACCCATCTTGGACTTAAGAAACTTGAACAAGTTCCTCAGGAAGGACAAGTTCAAGATGGTTATCCTTTCTCAGATCCTTCAGGCTCTTCAGCTGCAAGACTGGTTGGTATCATTGGACCTACAGGATGCTAATTTTCATGTGCCAATCCATCCCAAGCACAGAAAGTACCTGAGGTTGGCAGTTGGCGGTTCTCACTATCAGTTTCGAGTTCTGCCATTCGGGCTGACCTCCACCCCAAGGGTTTTTCACCAAACTGATGGCGGTTGTGGCAGCGAGTCTCAGGAGAGGGGGGGGATTCACGTCTACCCCTACCTGGACGATTGGTTGATCAGAGCGCGTTCTCCCGAACAAGCTTAGGAACATCTGTCGATCACCTGTCACTTTCTTCATAATCTGGGCTTCTCCCTCAATTTCAAGAAGTCCTGCATGATACCATCCCAAAAGCTCCAGTTTATCGGGGCAGTCTTGGATACTTCCTCGGGCAAAGCCTCGCCTCCTGAGGTGAGAGCTCTCCACATTCTGCAGATGGTATCAAAGTTCCAGAATGCCCAGCATCATCCGGCCTTCAATTACTGAGGTTGCGCGGCCTCATGGCACCCTGCATTTTTCTGGTGCCATAGGATCGACTAAGGATGAGATCTCTTCATTGGGCCCTCAGAACTCAGTGGTCCCAATTCTCGGGGAGCAAGTCCCGAGTGCAGTTGCTCAGGATCTACTATTGTGGGCTTGCAACGACAACATCCTCAAGGGAGAATCTTTTTGGCAACTATGGCCGGAGATAACAGTAGTGACGGTGCCTCACTCACAGGGTGGGGAGCCCACACCAACGATCTGACAATCAGCGGTCATTAGTCTCCATCGGAGTCCAACCTACACATCAACCTATTGGAGCTGAGGGCAATCAGACTAGCACGGAAGGCCTTCCTTCCCTCTGTACAGGGAAAGAATGTCCTGATAATGACTGACAACACGGTGGCCATGTACTACCTCAACAAGAGAGGAGGCGGTGTAGGATCACTACCACTGTGCAGAGAGGCAATGCAGCTCTGGCTCTGGGCAATAAAAGAAGGAATCTCGCTATCGGCAGTTCACCTAGCCGGAGAGCAGAACACGGCAGCAGACGCTCTGAGCAGGCAGAGCACAGTCTCCCACGAGTGGGAGCTAGCTCAGGAAGTCCTTCAGGAGATCTTCACCCTTTGGGGAACACCTCAAGTGGATCCATTCATGACCACGGTCAACCGGAAATGCGAACAGTACTGCTCAATGGAATTTCCTCCGAGAGGAGCTCTAGGAGACACGTTCGTGGTGGACCGGAAGTTTCCACTTCTGTACGCGTTTCCTCCAGTCCCCGTGATTCCTCATGTAATCAGGAGACTGAGAAAGTTTGGGAAAACTATGATCCTAATTGTCCTGGATTGGGCCAGAAGGACATGGCACCCGGACCTTCTGGACATGTCCATCTGCCCTCCAATACGTCTTCCACAAAGAGAGGATCTTCTCTCGCAAGAAGGAGGTCGGGTTCTCCATCCAGAGGTCAAAACACTTAACCTTCACGCATGGTTGAGATACAAGGATTGGGATCTTCCGGATGACGTAATGAAGATTTTGCTTTCGGCCAGAAGGCCAGCAACTAAATCCCTGTACCGATGTCGTTAGAATAAATTCAGTATCTGGTGCAGGGATAAGAATGTGGACCCTTTTCAGTGTGGCACCCCAATGGTGCTTTCTTTCCTATTGCATCTAGCCAATCTTGGGCTCCAGATTGGGACAATTAAAGGATATCTAGCTGCGCTGTCCATTTTTAAGCACTTGTCATGATGCCTACCTCCAAGGAGCCAGGTCCGACCCAGCAACCCCAGAGGCAGGCATCATTCCCCCCAGGGAAGGGCCAGCGGGCCCAAGCTGGGGCCCTTTGGACACAGTCCTGGCGCCTTTGGCGCCAGGCTCATGTTATACCCCTGTCCTGGCGCCTTAGGCGCCAGGCTCATAAAGGTAGACATGTGTTCAAGTGTTTAAATGTGCACTTACCTGATGCAGACCATGCTGCCACATCCAGGCCCTCTTGAGGCCTGAATGGAACTACTTTACCTGTGGGACTACTTTCCACCTGGGTGTGGTCAGGGAAGGATACATACCTGATCGGTGGAATGATACATATCTGGAACTTCTCCCAAAGCTATTTAAACCACGCCCGATCAGCAACTCACGCTTCGCGTTGTTCTGCTCCTCGCAGCTGGACGCTCACCGTGTCAGCTCCTGCATCTGGACTTCAGCCACGCCTGTCAGCATCCTGGGTCGCCTGCAAGGGGAGATAAGAGAGAATTGGAGAGAAAGAAGACCTTACCTGCTAAAGCTGCATCACGGAGACATCACACCGACGATCCTGAAAGGGAAGACATCATTTTTAAAAGCATTTCGCTTCGATCGCTGCAGCGCTACATTTCACTCACCTTTCCTGGGCGCCTCCATCTTCAGCAGCGATCATCCGGATCCGCACCTGAGCCTAGAGAGAAAAAGACAAGAAAACAAGGTGAGAGAAGGAAGGGAATAGGAAAGGCTCAGTTTCCTTCTAAGACTTACTTGTTGGGTCATTCCCATTTCATTTCGGGTCCTGCCGCTTCCTGGCATTCCGGACCCCGGCCCCTATGGGGAAAAAAGACAAAGGGCCTCATTACACGGAAGGCGGTAATGGTTAATGGCCACCGTTAATGGTAACGGTGACCGTTAACCATTACCGCCTTACTACGAGGTCCCTTAGCGGGTTGGTGCTTTAACGCCTGCTTTTTGCAGGCGTTAAAAACCAACCCGCTAAGGGACCTCGGAGCTAATTACGGCACCGCAAAATTGCGGTGCCGTAAATAGCGCCTTCCCCATTCCCATAGAGCCCTATGGGGCAGAAATGGGAATGGGGAAGGGCAATGGCGGAAGGGGGATTTACCGCCCCTCCAACCTTGGAATGGGGCAGTAAATCCCCTTTCCGCCAAGGCGGTGCCGGTATTTTACCGGCATGAGCCATGGCGCGCCATGGCTCACCGCCTTCCGTGTAATGAGGCCCAAAGACATTGAATGAGCGAATGCAAAGACATTACCTGAACGCTCATCCAGAACTTACCTGTCATTTACTGGAACTGCACGTTTCACTTCGGGTCGGCGCCATATCTCCGGCATTCCGAACCCCGGCCCCTAAGGGGAAAAAGACATAAGCATTAGCGCTTGTTGCAAAAAGACAATGAACATTATTATTAAGCTTGAACTTTTGAACTTGCAACAGAACTCTTACAACGCCTCACCTGAATAGTCAAACTTATTTTGAACTCCCATCAAAACTAAATCCAGTGAAGTAACGGATTCAACGCGCCCCTGCATCAGAAGCAGGATGGAGAACTCATCCTTCCAGACCCTAAGGTGAGACTTCACGGGGAATCGTGGAAGGGTATCGTGGAGGGTTGGAAGAGAGTGGGAGGCTTGAGCATTATTCTGTCAGTAGGTAATACTCCCTTTTCACGCACAGGGGAATATTCCTGTGAGCCAGAGTAGAGGGGCCCTTCCTGTCCATCTTCAGAGTCCTGCGCTTCACCATTGAAGAAGCATCAGCACTCGAAGCCAGACCTGCGCCTCCGTGGGAATCAGGTGAGCGTGACAGCACTCCTCGGAAGAGGTTTCCTACTCCAAAATTCCATTGATCATTCATTTCTTGAAAGGGCTTACTAATGTGTACTCTCCAATCCCTTTTCATGTCCCAATTTGGGATTTAAATCTGGTACTTAAGTTTCTAACTTGTATACCTTTTGAGCCTCTGCACTCCTGTCCATTGAGGCTTCTAACATTAAAAACTGCCCTTCTTGTGGCCTTAACATCAGCCCGCAGGGTTAGCGAGTTACATGCTCCCTCATGCAAACCTCTGTATACTACTTTTTACAAGGACAAAGTGTTTCTTAAGATTAAACCCTCTTTCTTACCAAAAGTAGTTTCTGACTTTCACTTGTCACAAAAAATCATATTACCAACATTTTACCCTCCTCCTCATTTGAGCAAAGAAAAGGAGAGATTGCATAGACTGGACCCTAAAAGGTCTCTGTTTTTACATTTCAAGAATGTCAAAATTGCGTCAGGATGACCAACTTTTTATAGGTTATACTGGCCATAAATTGGGACTAGCAGTGACAAAACAGACTATATTCCGCTGGATCATTTTGGCTATAATGGAGTGCTACAGATTGACGGGAAAGGACCCACCGGATGGGCTTCGAGTCCATTCCACTAGTGGGATGGCTGTCCCTGCAGCAGATATTTGTTCAGCTGCAACATGGACATCAACGCATGCCTTCATCAAGCATTGTTGCTTAGATGCTTCTTCCAATGAAGGTTTATTTGCCAAAGTGGTACTCCATTCCGTCCACGACAAAAATAACTAGTACTCCCACCTCCAAAATTACTACTGCTATGGGAGTCTATCATAAGATGAGGAATATGTGGGAGGACACAATCCATTCGATGAACAAGTTACTTACCAACTGTAACGTTTTTTCGACTGGATGTTCCTCCCACATATTCGTAAAATGCTCTGCTTACGTTATAATTGTTCTTTTATAACGCGCCTAATACCAGAGATTGGTTTCCAAGCACGAGATTGGGATTAAAAACTGTTGCAATGCGTTGTCTTGCTTGCAAGACAAACACGTTGCCCCTGAGCTATCCCCCCTCACCACAGGGTCAGGATTATGACTGCAACTAGACTGAGGAAGTGGGTCATGTTATGCAACATCCTGAGTGGATTAGTATATGCTGAAACATGTGTTCAAGAGATCTAAACGTCGAATCCAACAAAGAACACTGTTGAATTCCACAATCCTTTGCGATCATATACTAGTAGGAGATAAGACTTGGAAAGGAAGTAGATGATGGCCATTTCCAGTGGGTACAGTACGCAATAGCCTAAATGCTGTAGCAGTAAAATGGTTACCAGAACTTAGTGCTGCATTTACAATTGCTTTTCTTGGATTCGGTTACTGTTGTGGCCCAGCTTGCACGGGACGTGGAAGAGGTTGGTCCTCCTGTTACTCTATGAGGATCACCTGGAGCTCTGTTTATTTCCATTCAGTCGGGTTACGGCCACTGATGTGGACAATGAGTGATGGTCGCTGGTCTCTAAAGTAAAAATCGTTTCCTGATTTTACTGCCAGTGGTGAGAGTATTTCCTCTGCCATCTCACTTTTCCAAAATGTGCAGGACTGGTGTGAGGTCAAACCTCTTTGGGGGACTTGGGTCTACGATCTGCCTCCTAGCGGCCTTTCTGAGCCGTGGATGTCGCCTCTGGTAAGAGCTGATAGATTATTGCGACACTATTCACCCGGGTGCGATGTTATCGTGCCATGTGCGTATGTTGCACTAACTCAGAACCAAGCCGATGTCTCTGCTAGATCATAATTGTGGCTGCGTGATTGTGTGCCGCCTCCCAAGGTTCATACTCGGGTGCTTCGCAGTCGCTTTGAAGAACATATCGTGGATTACTTCCCTCAACGTTGAACAGCTAAAACACTCCAGTGTTAAATGCAGAATATCCGTATTTGCAATTTATCAATATAATATTATAACAGTCTAACTTTGAAATTAAAACATTTTTTAAGCACAGACCCCCCTAAATAATAGGCGGACATCGTAATTCCTGGGTCACCAACACCCCTCACCTTGTAAATGACGCCCCCCAGCCCCATTTTAAAAATTAAACCGTTTGTATAAAGGTGTGATTTCTAACTCAAATGTTGCTAAATGAAAGATGTCCTGGCCTACAAAATTACATTCGACAATTCATATCGTTTTATGATGAATTTTAGCAGTCAAAGCCGGGGTTCCGTTGAAATGCACAGAGGAAGGGGTGCAGACAATGCTACGTTCAACAAAGGCCGGTCAGTCCCAGAGTCGGATCTTTGTATGCACCAATCATCCCGCAGTGTGATTTAAATCTCCTGTTCTGGTCTTCTCACGCTCTGCCACTGGAGGGCAGTCATGGATTGTCTACAGATTCCAACTGATCCTTGACTCCTGAAAGTGTTCTTACAATGTCTACATAGCATTGCAATGAGCGATTACCCCGAGCGCGTCTACGAAAGTATTCAAAGATCGTGCGTTGATGCCAGGGAATCCGGCATATGAATGCATTTAAAATTAGAGCGTGGGTTACCTATGCTTAGAGATCGGAAACCTTTTCTGCTTTGGGTAGAAGTATATTTCAACACTATTCATGACATTGATCAAAACAAGTTCCTAAAGGACATGTTCAGCCTATCAAAATCAGAGACTTCAGCTTCGAAATAAAAAGGAGATGCTTGTTGTCGTGGAGTGGGGTGGTGATGGTAGCCTCAGTGGGCAGGCTTTTACCCTCAATTGCGATGGGCCCATAACCAAGATTAACACTTGACACTCTAACCTCGGATGCTTGTCCTGCTCACCCTAAGATCTTAACTATTCCCTTGATGGGTTCTAGAAAATATATTGATGAAAGAATGTAATTGGTGCTGGACTTCTCCCAGCATAAAGCATGTCTTAGGGTTGAGACCTTCCTCTTGTGCCCACTGGAAGGCGTAATCTTCCATGTTTGTTTGTTTGTTTATTGAATTTCTAATGCGCACCAGACCCAGAGGTAAGAGTGCGCAGCAATAAGAAGGTGCAAAGCTTACAAAGTTACATAATGAATAGCAATATGACATAAGTGTAACTACAAGACAAAGTATAGATATGAACTTTCAGATAAGATACATTTTCAATACAGTGAGTTCCAGCAATAATGTACAATAATTTAGAATAATTTACAGTGGAGGGTAGCAATGTTATACAGTTGTGCAAATGTCTCAATTTACACTAGTCTTCAGTCCGGTTGAGAAGGGTGATATAGCTCTTTCTAAAGTGGAGATAGGGTTGGTCAGCTCTCAGCTCGTGGGGCAAGGAGTTCCAAAGTTTGGCGGCCTTCACAGGGAAACTGTTGCCGCCAATTTTTGTGGATTGGAATCTCGGTACCACAAGACAGTTTGTATTAATAACTCTAGTAGGCCTATTGGATGTTCTTCTCATCAATTTGTCAGTTAAGTAACTAGGGGCAGCCTTGTGTAATGCTTTGTGTCAAGGAGGCGATTTATAGCTGTATCTTGTTATGGGTGGACAGCCATTTATGTTGGCGCCTGATGGAGGTCATGTGCACTCTTTTGTTGATGCCTAGTGCGGCTCTAAGAGCGTTGTTTTGTAATTTTTGCATGCTGGTTTTGTTGGCGCTACTGTAGAGGCATTGCAGTAATCTAATCTGGATAGAATTAATGCTCTGGCCAAGATAATGCAATTGTCGTTTGAGAGGAACGGCTTGCCAGTTCTGATAAGCTTGCACATGTATGCTGTGGTAGAGGCCAGGGATTTCACTTGTTTATTGAAGGACATGGTTGCGTCCTGATAGAAACCCAAGGTTTTTACCTCCTTGGAGACTATTGAGTTACCATCAATGATGAATGATGCGTGTTCATGACCTAGTTTAGTGATGTTGGAGGGGGTGCCTAAGATGAACTCTGTCTTGTCATCATTCAGGCAGAGACCGTGGATGGCCATCCATAGATCGTATTCACCAGCGCTAGGTCCTTGCCATGATCCCCAGAAAGCGGGAGGAGAATCTGTATATCTTCTGCATAGTTAGTGTAGGTGATACCCAGAAGGACCAGATCATCAAACAAAGGTCTCACAAAAGCAGTACAAAGGTCACAAACTCATGGAAATGGAAGAGTTGTGCTGGTAATGCACCTCGTGTAGACATTAGAACTTCGAACTTCAACAGTGCTTCCAAGTGCAACTCTTTGTTCTCGAAAGCGCAGCGCGAGGTGGACACCTGGCAGTGAAGCGCTGCTCATGCTTTTGGTAGAGCAGGTGTATTGAGGGACCTGTAATCGAGAATAAACTGCCCAATGGTTCAGACCACAGATGGTAACTGGTAAGGTGGAAGGATGACAGTGGTTGCACCGCTCATTTTTGGTGAATAGTGTGAATTAGTGGGACGATTGGGAATGATACCTCCTAAAGGCAAGGCAAGTGCATTCTGCATAAAATTCCTTTTGGCAAAATGCCTCCACCAGAAGTGAATCAAAGGAGTGAATGCCAGGGTCCTCCTTGAAACTGCAGTATATATTTGCAATTAACACAACGCAATAATGAAGCTGACCACAATGTCAATTTTAAACGAATGAAAATACCCAACTAGCAGTGGTGTACCGAGCTGTGGGTACAGGGGAGGACAGCTTGCCCACCACACCCTCTGGCTCTTTCATTAGCTGGAGCAGGATTCCTCTCCCGTTTGGCACCCTCGAAAGGTGTCCCGCTGGCATGAAAATAAGGTCGCAGAGCAGGTGTCCTGCCCAGCACCCTCATTGTCCTGGAAGCAGGACACCTGTCCAGTTCAGCACCTTCATTGTCAATGAGGGTGCCGAATGGGACAGGTGTCCCTCTGCCAGGACAATGTCCTGCAGAGCTTCAGGGAGCAGAGTGGCTCTCCCAAGGACGTGACATGTTGCTCTGTGTCAACAGAGCATCACAATCGGAGTCATTTTAGGCACTGATGGGGGTGGGCGGGACCATTGGCAAGGACTTTTGTCCCTTAAGAAATGTGAATGGGGATGATCAGAAGCGAAAAGGGGGCATAATTCATGGCATGATTGTGAGCCTAACAAATCCCCCTTGGGTTTTAATGCTATAGCCATTATTTCATAAAGCATGCAACATTATTTGTTTTATAAAGTATTTGATGGCCATAAAATATATGCGTGTTTCATCCATTGATATGGATCATGCCCAATAATCAAGGTAAAATAATGCTCCTGTTTCAAATAAGTTCCCAAAGGTGAAATCTGGTTAGACCTTCAGTGGGCGCAGAGTTGCCTTTTTGCCATACTTGGCATTTGCCTCAAAGATCTATAATTTATTCTTTCCCTGCAGCTCCCCTCAGGGAACACTTGGTATGCTGCACAATTCGGTTTTAAGTTGTGTTCCTGTTTTCTGTGATTTACTTTCTAGCAGCTTTAGGGCAAATTCTCACGCTCTCCTCCTGTCTTTCCGCTGTCAAATCCTGGATGTCCTCCCACTTTCTGACCCTCAATGCCGATAAAACTGAAGTCCTTTTCTTCCTAGCTAACACCTTCCCCCTCCCTCTCCTCCTCCACACATTCTCTTTTCCTCTTCCCCACTCCCCTTTTCTCCCCATGCCTGCAATCTAGTTCTTCACAGCGACTCCAACCTCTCCCTCTCCCACCACATCTCCCTCACCGCCCGCTCTTGCCGCTTCCACCTCTATAACATTCGTAAAGTCCATCTCTTCCTCACCTACCATGCTACTAAACTCCTAATTTCCTACCTCATCTTCTGTAGACTCTCTAGACTCTTCTACTGCTCCTCTCTACTCTTCGGTCTCCCCTCCTCCCACATCTCTCCCCTCTCAAATCTATCTACCACTCCGCTATCCGCGTGCTTTGTCTTCTCTCTCCTCATGATCACATCTCCTCTTCTCTCGCCTCTCCAAACTGGCTCTCCTTCCAATCACTTCTCATATTCAACTTCCTCTGCCTTGTCTTTAAATCACCCCACCTTACCTTTCCTCTCATCTTCCACTCCCCCGTCCACTTCATTCTGCTGATCTCTTCCTTCTCGCCTCTCCTCCCCTGCCCTGTGACCCATCCCACCTCAGATCTTTTCAACTTCTCACCCCTTTCCACTGGAATAGTCTTCCCCTCCCCATATGCTCCATCTTCTCCTACACCTCCTCCGCACTTCTCTCATGTCTTACCTCCTCCAATCTCCATCATAATACCTGTGCTATCTCTTTCACGTTGGTCCTATACCGCTTCCTACACTTTTACTACCTCCCCCACCTCGGTCCCGTACCAGTCATGTAATACCTTACTGTTCATGTAAATTGTTCTAAGTACTGTTTTCTGATACTTGTTTCATTGTTGCTTATGCTTGTTATGTATTCTTCTGTCCTCATGTAAAGTGCCTTGGATTTAAGCGCTAAATACATCCTAATAAAATACAAATACAAATGCCTCTCCAACCAGGCCCCAAAATACTTGGTGGACAAATTCATCAAGCACACCTCCGAACGGCCTATCCAGTCTATTCACACTAACTTTCTCAAGGTACCCAACCTCAATCTAAAGAAAGCAGGGGGAAGCAGCTTCTCATTACTGGCTGCACAGCTTTGGAACTCTCTGCCTGTAGCCCTAGGATCCGCGCCTTCACATTACAATTCCAGCAAAGAAACAAAAAAATGGTTATTCTCAATGGACTGCTAAGAAATGTGGCCACCTAGCATGACACGCTATTCTTATCTTGGAATGCTGCCAAGCCTACTGCAGCCGGCTTGTCAGAACCACCCTGTCTATAGTTTTGTTTAATCCAGCTTTCACAACTGCCTAGACTCTATATATTCTGATCCATGTGTATAACTGTACATATTTTGATCTATGTGTAAAATGCATAAAATTCTGATCTATGTGTAAATTGTGTAAAATGCTTAGTAACCTTGTAACATGCAAAATGCCTAAGTAACCATGTAACTGTAATGCGCCCAAATACCCTTGGGTTAGGTGCGCTATATAAGTAAAATAAACAAACAAGGTTCCAAACCAATTGTTAGTTTTTCCTTCGATTTAGTCAAGAAATATATCCATGGATAGATTTTTCCCTGTTAACACAGCCTCTGTGCGTTCACTGAACCTATAAGGCCATGACCAACAAGTTACCTTTCTGTCTGTGTGGAAAATTTTAATCCCAGGAGTCTAACGAACCACCAGATATAACAGTATTTCCAAGCTAGAAAACCAAGACAAGCATGGGGAAAACCATAAACGTGGACTACTACTTCTATGCACCAGCACTCTGGAATGAATTAGCTCCATCAATCTGGCTGGGCCACCCGTCTCACTTCAGGAAGGAAATGAAACACCCTTTTCTTTAAAGAACACCTTATTGGATGCTGAATGCCAAAACCATGATGGCCCCTTCCCCTCCAGCCCCATATTACCTCTAATGTCATATTCCTGCAACATATAACCTGCATAACATCCCAACAGACTGATTTCTCTTTATCTCACCCCCCTATACTCCACTCTTAACTTGACCCTCTGAAAGCTCGCTCATCCAGTTCATTATCTATGTTCCCCTAAACTCTTCTTCCATCACCAATACATAAAGGAAAATTCAATCCTGACTCTATGGTTGCCTACGGTATCCAGTCAAATTTTCGAAAACACATTTTTGAAATGCCATTTTGTCGAAAAAAATGGCTAAAAAAAAAAAATTCCGAATGTTTTTTTTTATTTTGGTTTATTTTGGTTTTGTTCGTAAAAAAAAGTGTCAAAAAAAAAAACGGGGAGTCAGCGGGGTGAACCCCCCCATTTAAAAAATAAAATTAAAAAAAGCATTCAACTTTTTTTTTCTCGACTTTTTGGTGTTGAAAAAATGGTATTTCGAAAAATGTGATGTTCGAAAAAGTCACTATAAACCGTTGCCTACATGGATCAAGCCAACTCCTCCCTCCATCACCAGGTAGATAGCTCACAAATAAACTGCTGGCACTTGAGTAGCCTGCTGGGCAGGTTTACTCCTTGTCCTTCTGAGGTTAGTAAATCGAGTACAATATTATAAAAAAGGGCACCATTATCACCAGATTGTGTATTATTGCTATTATCATCCCAGGTTTTCATTTCGGAAACCTGGGGTGCCAAGAGCAATGTATTTTGGTTGAACGGTTTGCCTTGTTCCATGGAGCTGGAAGACTGGGTTCCATACACATCCCCTCTTTCATTTCCATGGCGACCAGCACAGACACAAAGCGGCAGTGGGCAGGGGCTCTGCCGCTGATGAAATCTGGTAAGTGGGGTAGGGGTTGGGAAAGGATCCGAGATTCAAGGGGTAGGGAGGAGACGGTAGGGGGAAGATGGTGGGACGGGGAAGCAGCCATCCGGTTGCTTGGAACAGGGGGCTGAAATTGTGGGATTCAGCCCGCGGTCCGAGCAAGCGGATTGGTTGGCTCCCCTGCCCTGGGTGCTAATAAGGCAAAATGGCACATTTTTATATTACAGCATTTAAAAGCAGGAGGCATCTTGCATGCAGCGCTAAGTAAGCACACACATTAATATTTGAAGCACTCTCTCCTCCTCTAACCCACTTCATCAAACTGTCCTTCATTGAGTTCAACAAAACACTAGCTACATTTTTTAAGAAGCACAATATGGGCCACTCCTCCAGGGTCTCCTACCCCAACCATGGCTCTCCACAGCCGTCCTACAGCAGAGCACATTCATGACCCTCCACCTATCCCACTGCTGCATAAATGGATCCATCACTCTTTACCACCTACAGAAACATCCTCCTTGCCCTCGCTACTGCTCTTGATTTTGGTAAACGACCCTATTATAAAGACCTTGTACAGTGTCCCCATTCACCCCTGCAAATTATCAATGAGGCTCCAGGCAATTCCCTTGCCCGAGCACACAAAGTAATGATTCCTGTTCTCTTAACTTGCTACTTTTGACTTTGCTTTTTACTTAGCCTTCAAAGGTCACTACACTATGGGACACAATGGTCCACTTTTCTCTACCACATGCCCACCATGTGCTCCAGTGGACTCTTGAGACCACAAATAATTCTTTTGGATCTTTCCACTTCTGTTTCCCCCCTTGCCAGCTGAGAGGGATAGGTTGTAGAGTTATCTTCCCTATCTGGTACAAAAGAGCCACAGTCTTCCCATTTTAAAGAGCCCCAAAGCAGACTCCAACAGTCCCTCCTCTGACCGACCTATTTCTCTCCGGCCCCCCACTTTAAAATCCTTCAGGGTTTCTTTCAACTGCTTTGTCAGTGACCTTGAGTTCATGCACGCAATATCCTTGAATCTGGTTTCTGTAACACACATTCAACTGAAACTGCTTTCATCCATGTTGCCAATGTTTTTTACCACTGCCCACACCTCCTCGCCATCCTGATTATGCAAATCCACTCAGCTACCTTTGACACAGATGACCATTACTTGCTCCTATAAACCATCTTCCCCCTTGGGAGGCTGATCTCTCCAACCAAACCTTCTCCATCTCTTGGAATTTTAATTTGTCCTCGTCCACACCCCTCCCAGTGTGTGTGCCCCAAGGGTCCGGGCTTCAGCATCTATGCCTCTCCCTGGGCAAACTCATTCCTTTGCCTCTAGTACCACTTTGCTGCTGTTATTACCCAGAGCATCCTCTCCATTTGCTCCTTCACTCCTGGATCTCTAACCGCATCACCACTAACTCAAAGCTGCCCATCACTAGATGACTGTGCTGACTGAGTTTAAACTCCCGAAAGATGGAAGTTCTCTTTCTCCCTGCTTCAATCCCAACTCAACTCTGCCACCTCCTTCCATACTGTCCTCACTGTCATTCAAGGCTCACCCCATTGGGGTTTGTGACCTAAGGCTGCAACAGTTGAAATGGGCCTCTGCCGCTGATGCCAGGATCATCCTCCTTAAGTAAAATCTGCCCCCACCTCAACCAATAATCTGCTAAAACTGATCTCAACATTCATGCTCAGTAAACAGAACTAATGCTTGAGTCTACTCCTTGGCCGTCCCTTGTACCTCTCCTCTACCCTGAACAAAGGCCTCAGTTTGGCTACCCACACACACAAACCCTCTTCAACTTTCTCATCTTCTTCTCAACCTCTACTTATCAAAACCACGCTGGGTGGTTCACAGTGCAAAATTGTTCTTTAGGTTCCGCTTAGTCGTAGGGTATCCATGGTCTTGCCTCTACTTCCTTGCCGACTGCATCGCTTTAATCCCCATCTCGATTGCTACGATCATCCTCTTTTCTATGTCCCCTGGTTCTTCATTGCATTCCTTCTCTCTACCTGCTCCCCTTCCACTGGAATGCTCTTCCCTGACAATTAAAGCTAGGCAATCAGTGGGACTATTCAATACCGACTCAGGCGCCAACTTCTAGCCAGTGAAGGGGTGTCCCCCAAACTTTCCCTAGCCTTTACCAACTGACCCTCGTACCCATCTTTCTTGCATAGGTACCATATTGTATGGTGTGACGATTCAGAGGATCTCATCACTTCTCCCCAGAGGGGAGCCCTTCCCTGTGAGGCTAGGTAGGTGAAGGAACTCCCTGCCCCACTTTCCTATGCACCCCTCGGACCATCACTGCCTCAGTAGATGCAACCTGAACAGACCACTGTTTGCTAATGAAATACACCTTCCAATATTAGAACCAACACAAATCCACTAAGAAAAAGAGTAGACGAGTAATGCTGATCACTCATCCATGGCAATTGGACAATACTGTGAAGAATGGGATCTATGTAGTAAGAAAGATTACTCCAGGGAAGGAGAAGGACAAGGATCCTCTGCTGGGGAGGACCCAGCTCAGATGCATACAAAGCTAAGAAGGACTTGCCTTAAGAGGCCATGTTCACGGAGCAGTTGAAGCCCAGGAAGTTTGAACCTGGGAGTGAGCAGCCGGGTCATTCCGGGAGGTACTCTGTGCAGAGGGACTCCTCACACTCATCCCAGTGATTACAAAAGCAGTAAAGATAGTGAAGAAAGGCAAAAGACAGATAATACCTCTGACTGGTGGGGTAGACCAAGACATAAGTAAAGAGAAACTGAAGAACCTTCAGGCTTGTTCCCATAAAGTGTTCTGAAACACTTGTGTACGAGCGCGACATAAATTTCATTTAATAATTGGAAGTACTTAGAAGATAACAAAGTGGTATAAGAAATTGTGATTAGTGAAAATGTATTTTTTTCTCCAATATTCACCATGCAACGAAATGTGTGGGCTGCGCTGAGGGTCAGGATTACAGTTCCTGTTGCTTGTAGTGGAGCGGTGTGTCAGAAAAAAAAGCTAATTAAAACATTTACAACTTCTAATCACTGGTGAGTGCTTATTGGCTCTAATTATATTTTCACTTGAGAGCAAACTTCATGTCGAAACAAATTGTGCACCAGCACGTAACGATTTTGATGCTGTGAAATCTAGGAGAGTGCACTTTATACAATGCACATTTACATTTTACAAGTGAATTATTTTGCAGTATTGTTTACTTTCTGTGTCTACATATTAACAGGTTAATTAATCCAGTCTATGTTTGTATTGCAATGATTGTATAATGTTGTAGTGGGTTGCAATCTGGGATCCTTCTAGAGTTTTTTTCTCGGCTCAATAGTATCTAGAAACTGCCTTGGAAAATAGGTACAAAGTGAGGGAAGTAGTGTTATATTTAAGCAGTAATGACAGTCATTAGGGATATATTGTGTGTTTAATAATGGCCTGTTACCACCCAGTACAGCCTGATGAATAAGATCTTATGGCTATTTTTATCCTCCACATTCTCTTGCTTTGCTTAAGCCACTTCTCCCAGTATTAATAACCCCTCCACCCCCTGATCTCCCCCACCCGCACAGAAAGTCCTTTGCATTGACCAGAACTTGACACTGGTGCTTAGTCCAAAACAGGCCTTTTCATGCTTTGGCTGTCTAAGATTATATTTGAATACAATGCTTTTTAATGAGCAACGGCAGATGGACCAGCGGTTGCATTTTAACGGAGATTGATTGCAATTTTGAAAGATGGTCAGCTTTGACAATCCTACCAACTCTGGCAATAGAATTCTCGAAGTGCAATGCAACCAACACACGGTTGCTGGAGCCATACAGCCGTGTCACCTACACACACTTTTGGTAGCCATTATACTCTAAGGCACACAACAGTTCAAAGTGCGTATTTGGAAGTCCAAAAACCCTATACTTTCCCAGGGGCAATACGTTTAGGAAATCTTCCGAACAAATAACTTTTCCAAAAAGTGGGGCTATACAAAAACCACACTCCTGCTACAAAACTGATTCTAAACAGTTTGGGTTTTTAACCAACATTTTCATGGAAAGTGTGCTGTAAAATGCACAATTTGAACCCATTAGTTTACAAATATTTCCCCGAAACAACCCTTGGTCGATTAGCTCTCCCGCCACATACTCATGCACAAGTATGGGTAATGTTTACACCACTCCAATTTAAAAATGCACCAGCCGCCACCGGCCCTCAATCCCTTCCCCCCCATCTTGCTGTTCCCTAACCATCTTCCTCTAATGCCTCACCCTGCCCCCAATGCCCCGACATTTCCATTAACACATTAGTGTTCCTAAGCATTAGGGGACATGGACTCAGCCAGATATGCGCCATCTGAAAGATTCAAAGCATCACAGAAATCAGTCGCAGCTCAGTATATACACTGAAAACATTTCTGTTCAATATCAAGCACTGTCGAAAAAATTATCCAGTCCTCACCAGGCAAGCCTATAAGTAACCGCTTGAAAGCAGCTGTGGAAACCTACTTTGCAAGTTACTTATGTTGTATTGTAAGTATGTAATACTTGCAAAGCGACCCCCTAAAACCTACTTCTATGGAAAAGTGAGATGTGACGCCTCTGGTGTTGGGGTGAAGGCACAATGATATTGATGATTTAAATGTTGTTAAACCATGCTGAAGAGTGTGGATGAAAACACTGAGTTAACCGCAAACACTGTCAATTGCTCTTCACCACCAAACATTGCATCGTTTTTCAACTCGCTGATACAATACTGAAGGCGTGAATCTGGCTTCGGTTCAACCCAAAAAGAGCGGTCGCGCATAAACTCCTAGGTCACATGCCGCCTTATTCATGTGATCGCAAGCAACCCCAGAAATGTTTCAGCCTCGTGTCCACTATCGTTTAGGGGTATCTTGGGACCTATGCACTTAGAGCAACTCTCCTACAGCGCAGGAAGGAAAAACTTTGACAGCTTTAGTTAAGTCCTTTTTTTGGTTTATAGTCCTATAATCGTTTTTTATTCGAAATGGGGGGTTCCCCCTTCAAACCCCCCTTTTTTTATATATTTTTTTTTTTACCTTCATTTTGACATGCGGAACTCAAAAAAAAATATATAAATAAAAAAATAAAATATTTGACTTTTTCGTCCTTATTTTTTCGAATTATTTTTAATTCGACATTATTTATTCGATCAAATGACTGCACACCCCTTTTTTTTAAATCTTTACTAACACTTGTTGGGATTATTATGAGAAGTAGCTTGCACCTTCCGCAACTCCAAGGCACAGTGAAGGAGCCCATCTATAGAAATGGAGCACATGTTTACAAGTGTCGGTCTGTGTCGTGCAGTCCCAACTAAAGACTTGCAGCAAGAGTTGCATTTGAAACTTGCTTGGTTAGCCCAGAAGGAAAGCTGCTCTGCTCTGCATCCATAGTAATGTGGAAATCACCTGGTAACTGCTGTGTCTGTGGAGTCTGCATGGATCAGTGCAATGAGCGTAATCACCCCGGGCACTTTGACCATGTTCACTGGATCTAGAGATGAGCCAGGGAAACGCACCAGGGGCATTTACTGCCAGGGCACGGATGCTCTCCCTTTTTCACCCTTCGGGATCCGCCTTAATTTCATCTTCATTTGTATCGGCAAACTTTCTGATTCAAAGTAATAAAGGTGGCCTGTGGAAAGTAAGCGGCATGTAGGCAATCTGCGTGTACCACCACCACAGTGTGAGACTTTGTGTCATTAATGTTATGTGGGATTTGCAAATCGCACATCTGCCATTTACACAATCTTGTGCCATCGATGATCATCTTGTGCCATTGCTGAATTCCTGAACGGTGGTAGGAAATGACGGTGTATGTCTGAGGTGAAGATAAGGGGCCAGTCCTGGAAGGTTCATAGACATAATTTCGAATACAAAATATTCGAAAGTCAAAAAGTCGAAAAAAAGTCGGAAAAAAAAATGTCGAATTTTTTTTTAATGACGGTTTTTTTTCGAAATGGGGGGGTTCCCCCCCAACCCCCCTTTTTTTTTACCTATTTTTTTCACAGAAACTAGAGCCCAAAAAAAAATATCGAAAAAAAAAACAATTCGACATTTTTTTTTTCGCCATTTTTGATTCGACTTTTTTGACTTTCGAAATTATGTTTTCGAAATTATGACTGGACACCGTCCTGGAATGGTATTTGGAAGGCCACTGGTCCGCCCCACACCTTCCAGTTTGGGATTTGTGTTAGATCATGTTAGGTGAGTGGGGGGGGGGGTTTATCTATAGTGTGGTGTGTGTCAGTGTGGTTTCAGGATATTATTGCAAGAGAGGTCTGCAACCTGTGGTGTCTCTCAATTGCTACTTGTATGTTGTATAGGTCTGTGAGGTCAGCAAATTGAGTCCTAGTCATTGAACATATGTGAGAGGTAAGTGGGGGCTTCCCTCACTGGGGGCGGGGGGCAGTTGGAAACCTAGTGGCCTTCCCTGCCCCCTTCCAGTCCAGGTGTTTTGGGGGTGGTCAAAGCAGGAAGCCTGCTGGCCCTCCAAGTCTTCTAGCAGTGTGTGTTTGATGGGGTTATGTGTGTGGTTCCCCTAAAATGTATGCCAAGCATGCGTGTAGCGCCCCCCCACCCCCTCTCCCCAATCTCCTTATGAGTGATGGTGTATGCGGTTGAGGGACAGGTAGTGGAAGCAGAAGGGGGACATTGGGAATAGGATGAGAAGGAGGAAAAAGGGGGGTTTACATACGTTGAGAAAAGTAGAGTGAAATTGAGGGTCGAGTGGGCTAGAAGGAAGGAGTGGGGAAGAGGAGTGGGATAGAGAGGACAAAGGAGACAGAGGGACATCGGGAGAAGATGGGAAGGTTAGAAGGCGGTAGGTGATGAGGGAAGGCGAGGAGGGAGGGTAAGGGTGCAGGGAGAAGAAAAGGGGTCTCGGGGGCGATGGAGGACAGATTAGGAAGAGAAAGAGGCATCAGTGAGGATAAGCAAGGAGGTGATAAGCGACCGGATCATCAGGGGTTTAGACGGGAGTAGCGGGAAGGGGTGGGCATAACGTTTGAGGGGAGTGTAGGTCAGGAAGTGTTGTGTGATGGGACTTGAAACGTTTCAAGAGTTTGGTAGCATGAGGAAGGGGATGGGCCTGACGTGGGTGCTGGTTAGTCAGTATAAAGTTGCGGACATTGCAAAAGTCGTACCCCTAGCAGGACTGTGCTGGAATCATTCCATAATGTTAAACATTTTTGTTTCCAATTAATTAGATTAGCGACATTTTGGAGTTTGAAAAGAACATACATCGATACCTTTAACTACGATCGTCAGGTCCTTGATTTGATATATTCTGGTAATATAACTCATGACAGCAGATGGCGACGTTGCATTGGCAATGAATGTTTTTTCTCACCCAGAGAAGCAGATTTACTTTTCACCTGCACTGCGAGTGCCGATATGTGCAGAAAACACAATCTTGAAAGGTTCAAGTTGCTTCTTGCCAGTTTATATGGAAAATAAACCTCCGAGAAAAGGCCACAGCCAACAGCACACCCGAAGTTAGTGCTCGACTACAACAAACGTGACCTTAACCAGGCATGCAGAGCCGGCCTTGGGGGAAGCAGCGCCCTGGGCGATTTGCCCCCCGCCCCCCTTCCCCTCGCGCCCCTGGTCAACAGGGGGCGTGGCCAGGAAGTGTCACATTATTATTTTGTTTAACCTCGCTCTGGCGAAGAGATAATGCTATGAATAGGGTGCATCAGCACCCCCTTTTTCCTAAATGTGCTCAGCGGGCGCATTGACTAACAATGGGGCGCCTGCCACGCCTTCTGCCACTATGCCAGCTCGGGGGAGCCCTTGAAAGACTCCCCCGAGCTGACGTGGTGGGGGACTAACGGTGCCTTTTTGTTGGTAAAGGCGCCCGTGGCGGAGGGGCGCATTTGGTGACAATCGGGGCTGAGCACTCGATTGACATTGAATGTGCCCGCCTGCTGCGCCTTTTCCCGCTATGCCAGCTTGGGGGAGCCCTTGAAAGACTCGCCCTACCTGGCGTGGCAGGGGCTAATGCCCCCCTTGTGGCATGGCGCCCCGTGCGGTCGCCCGGCTCCCCCCCTCCCCAAAGGCTCGGCCTGCAGGTATGTCACTAACTTATTTACACGAAAGGCACCCTCGTCTGCCTAACATTCCACTGAATTCCAACCATGAATTTGACGCCCTAACACATCGCGCACACCCCCTTCACTTCTCACTTAGTGTGATAGGAAGGGGCGTCTCTTGTCCCCCACTCTGGTAATGGTGTGGAAATTAGCAGTCACCCACTCCCTTGTGACCTATTACTCCTACTTGCCGTCCCCTTTCCTCCATACTTATGGGGCATTCCTCCGTCCTGTGGGACGGGACCGGAGCACTTTGTAAAAGCATCAAAATTTTGCTAAAATGTTAGCCCTTCCTCTCTTTCTACGTAGGGTAATGCACGCGGCTGTTAGGGAGAATTCTCATTTTATGGCTAATTTCCCCTCACCTACTGAGTCCCCCAGCAGCTTTGCTGGATTTCTGGAGTTTGTTTTTCCACTTGGTGAGAGTGTACCTCTTTTTCCCACTCTTACCTGTGTTTTGCCATGTGTATTTCATCTGTTTTTGTGATTGTGGACTCTGGAGTACACCACTTCAGTAGCCCCCTTCTTTTGTGTGTTACAGAGCACCTTCAGTGCAGTGACACAGGGTTGTCTTTTAGACTTCCCACCGACTCCATTTCTGAGGCTGACTACTGTCCCCCAGAAAAGGGTAAAGTTGCCATTAACTTTACTTAGTCATTTAACCACAAATCCAGGACACCCCATCTTACATGGAGTACTGGAAAGGGTTAACCATTAGCCCTTTTATCTGTACCTCCTAGAGCATTGTTTCACTCTTTTAACATTTAGACTTGGCTGGTGGCGGTGGCATCTACCCTAACTTTTCTACTGCGATTATACTATATAAACGTGCTATTGTTTTAGGCTATTATATTAGCCTCTAACTTAAATCCGCTTGACCAAATACTTTTTCTTTTGTCTCCGGTCAGGTTTATTCGCCATTTCTTTTTATTAACGTCGTTCTTGTGTTTTACTTTGCGCGGCAAACCAGGTTTGCCTTCTTTGTTCACTGTCTTTTGGCGGGCTTCTACCAAGAAGCCCTCCTCCAGGCGCCTGGGTGTCTAGGTGGGCTGAATGTGAGGGAGGGGTGTAGTCACTCCTTGCACAGGGTATCCTAGGAAACCCAAGTCGCACTTTGCCATGATTGGCTGAGGTGGTTGTCTGGGCTGGACAACCCCCCTGCTGCGTGATTGACAGCCAGGCTGTGTGAATGGGGGATTTTCGCATAAAAGGCAGGTCTCTTGGGCTAGAAGTCAGTTGCCACTGGAACTACAAGGAACCAAAGAGAAGCGGAGAAGAAGACTGCTGCTGCAACTACCCCGTCCCGGTGAAGCCCTGCTGCAGTCCCGAGCTATCTACCCTTCGACGACCAGAGAAGATCCAGTCCGGAGTCGTCTTCCCTTGAGCCCGGTGGGGATAACCAGCTCATCTTCCACAGCCAGAGCATACTCTTCTTGGTCGAAATCGCTGCACACTGCTGTAGTGGTCCGGATAGCCATCTGAAGAGCCTCTCCTGTTTTTAAGGAGCGCACCTTTTATTCACCGTTGCTGCTGCTGCTGGCTTCATCCCTGTGTGGTGCAGACCCCTCCAGACGTCCTCCTTTGCACCGAAGCTCCAGGTACCGTGGGTCTGCAGGAAACTACCAGGAACTGCCGTGGCACCAGCTTCTTCATTGAATAAGGTACTGTGTTCTGCTTGAGGAATTAGGGTGAATCCCTTTTCTTCGCCTCCAAGGCTCGTCCTTGTCTTCCCTCCTTCTTATAACTTTTGCTTCCTCTGTTGACAATATCTAAGTACTCCTGGCTATGTTGAATCTTGATCTGTCCGGTGTGATCCTCGACAACAGGAATCCGGTTCCACTTGACACTGGCTCCGGCCTGTTGACTCTTGAATTCCTGTCAACTAGTGTTCTCTGATTCTGTCTGCCTTGACAAAAGTAGTGCCTATGATTTTTTCTCCCAACTCTCTCTGGTTAACTCAGGTGCGAAGTGTGTTTTTGCCCCGGTAACATTTCTTGCCGCGGATACGCGTTTCTTTGGTATGACTGAACTGTCATTACTGTCAGAAAGTGATCGCAAGTGTGTTCCCGGTAACGTCCTTTGTTTCATTACACCGGTCTGTTAAAACATAGGGTACTTACCTTGAGTTAGAGTGTACCAAAGTGAATTGGTTGGTTGTAGTGTATTTTACGTGTGATTTTATATTCATAGAAGTGTTGCGTTCATAACAAATGATTTAAAAATAAATGTACTTATATTTTCTACCTGAAACCTTGAGTCAGCGTTTGCTTGAGTCACAATAATTGTGGTCCTTTTGTGTAATCTCTGTTACTGCTCATATACTCTTGAGATAAGCCTGGCTGCTCCGCTACTGCTACCACTTTAACATAGTATTACAGGCTTGTACCAAAGGTAAAACTTGTATTGCCACTTGTAGTCTTAATTGTGTGTAGTGGTCCCTAAGGGCACTGCACAGGATTCTGCCTAACAGCGGCTGTAAACCCGCCCATGTTAGCTCTTCACCGCGCATCGCCCATCAGTCCTTTTCTCTGCTCGTTCGAGACTGGGCACACTTAGCATCTGCAGAAGTTTTCTTCCCTTTTTTCCTCCTCTGTGGCTCTCACTAGCGTTCGCGTGATAGTCCGTCTATGCCTTTTCAGCTAGACTTCCTGAATTGTTCTTCCTGTCAGTGACGCTTCGCTAGGGCAGAACCACATCCTCTGTGTTTAGAGTGTCTGGGTCCCGATCACCGTTGGGACTCGTTTTTTTAATTGCGATTCCCTTTCGGTCCAGTCACTTCAACGTCAGTTAGAGCGGTGGGAGGAGGTGTTTCAGCGCGCTCCTCATATGCATTTTCAATCCTTCATCGACAAAAAGAAGAAACGTTCGGTAAGTTCCTTACTTTTTAGAGCACCCCGGCCGGGGGACTCCTTCCCGGGGTCTTCCCGCTCTGGGAGGACCGTTGACAGCTCTGTTACCAGGGCTTGCCCTAAGGTGCCCTCTGGGCCTAAAAAGTGTACCAGAGTTTTCTCCAAGGCTCTCCGTAAGGGGCCTGTGGACCCTGGATCACTATCGAGGCCCTTCCTGTGGGGGCTATTTGTAGACCTAGTTCTACCGAGTCATGCGGTACCGGAGCTCGCCCTGAGGCCTCCTTAATTGGAGCGTCCCTCAAAAGTATCAGGGTTCACCCGAGGCCTCAGCTGGGTTGGTTGATACCGAACGGAAGTTCGAGGCCTGCCGTGAAGAAGCTTCTACCGGGCTTGGGCCCGAGGTCCCTCGTTTAGAGGCTAAGGTGACCAACAGTTCTGAGAGGCCCGAGAAGGCCTTTTCGGTGAAAGGTGTTTCTCACCGTTCCCGCTCTTGCAGCGACGACAGAACTGTTGAGAGGGCAAGGAGTGAGGTTTTGAACCGTAATTCCTCCTTTACCGGCAGTGCCGAGCTCCTTCCTGAGAAGGCTAGTTTGGCTATTGGCATGTCGCAGAAACATCCCAGGCCACACAGTACCGCCTCGGCCGAGGTTCCTTGTGTAAAGGCTAAAATGAAGACCACTGACCCACCTGTGGGGACCCCTGCCTCACTTCCACACGTGTCGCAGTTCTCCTCATGTGCCGACAAAATGGCAGCCGTTCCCGCCAAGACCACGGCGGCCATTTTGAATGCATCCCTTACAACTACGCCATCGGTCTCCGGTGTAGGGATTGGTTCGATAGGTGAATATCGGGTTCCTTGTGCGCATCAGTTTCGTCCAGTTTATGCCTGGCTGCCCCTTCCACACATGTCTTGCTGCCTGCGGGTTTGGCACCCTTGATTTTTGTGGACACTTCTGGGGATGGGCCTTCTTGGCAACCCTCTCCCCTGTGTCCCTGGAATTATCATCCTCATGAGAGGCTGCCTCCGGCTGCTCCAAAGCCGTCGCCGGAGGATGCCTTCTTCAGCAAGTTTCAAGTACTTATGCTTTCCAACCCCATGAGAGAGTATTTGAAGGGTCTTTTTAGGGAGATATTCCCGCCTGCGCCGGCGGTTCCACCTGTGCCTCCTTTGCCTGTGGGGCCTCCCCCTACCCTTCCTCCCTTGCTGCCGTTGTCCCCAGTGGATAAGGTTGTTGTGCCCAATGTGAGTCAGCAAGACCCTGACCTGTCTGATGACGTGCAGGGTGATCAGGACAGCGAAGACCAGCCCGGTTCTGTTAGAGCCTTTCATGAGCGGGTACTGGACATGATGCGTCTGTTGGATGTCCCAGTACCCGAGGCACCCGCTACGCAGGAGGGTGTGCTTTCGGGGGTGTTCACCTTGTCTCCTTCAGAGCGTACCGGTCTGTTCTTACAGAAGGACGTTTTGGCCGAGGTCCGTAGAGTCAGGGAGAAGCCAAACTCTGGACTGTTCGTCATTAAGAAAATTGACACGCGTTACAGGCTGCATTCTTCGGAAGAGGTGGCCTTAGCATCTTGTCCGCCCCCCTCTTCCACGGTGGTGGCTGCGGCCACCTTGAAGTCTAGGCCTGCAGCATCCTCTTCTACGACGGCTACTCAGGTCCTGGGGATGGACGACAAGCTCCTCGACTCAACTTGAGAGGAAGATTTTTGCTAAATCGGCTCTGCAGCTACGGCAGGCTAACGCAGAACTGGTGTTAGCGGGGGTGAATATGAAGATGTGGAAAGGTCTGTCGGAGTTTGAGGAGTTCATTCCTGTCGAGAAACTGGAGGACTTTAAGGCGGGACTGTCGGATGCCAGGGTCCTGGCCCAGGATCTGCTGGAGGCCGCGGCTCATCACGTTGACACTTTGGCCCAGGGCCTTATTCTTGGGGTTGATACCTCTCGGCAGGCTTGGCTACACGCCACCAAGTTCTCCAAGGAGATGCAAGACAAGGTTGCAGACCTGCTGTTTGACAGCAAGGAGCTTTTTCATTCCTCAACAGATGTGGAGCTGACCAAAACTAAGGATAGCACCCAGACTGCCAAGTCCTTGTCCGTCCTGGTGAAACCACCTTTTAGGACGCGGAGACGGTTGTCACAAGCCCGGCCCTCCTCTGGTTTTAGGGGGTTTCTAGATTAAAAATTCCGCAGAGTGGACACCCCTTTGGGAAATTCCCACCGGAGGCAGCGACGGACTCGGTTTTCCTCCCGCTCCTTAGCCTCCTCCTCAGGTTCAGGTGGTAACGCCACCGAAAAACCTGCCAAATGACGGTTCTCCTTGCTCGCACGAGACCCCGGTGGGAGGACGCATTGCGTCTCATTGTGAGGTGTGGCAGACCATCACCGACGACCGGTGGGTCTTGTCGCTCGGGCGGGCTTCTGCTTACCCTTACCCCCTACCCCACCCGTCTAACCTCCTTTCCAGCAGTCGGGTCGCCCTCCCTCAGAGCCGAGATTCAGAAGTTGCTGGACCTCAGAGCAGTGGAAACCGTTCCCCTAGGGGAACAAGGGGAGGGCTTCTTCTCCCAGCTGTTTATGGTGCCCAAACCCAACCAGGCTGACCTGCGCACCATCCTAGAGCTTTCCCAGTTCAATCTTTTCCTACCCAAAGAGAAATTCAAGATGATCACACCTGGCCAGATAAAGTCCTCTTTGCAGATGGGCGATTGGCTCAGTCTGGTGGATCTTCAGGATGTGTACATGCATATACTGATTTGGAATCCGCTCAAGAGATACCTCTGTTTCTCTGTGGGAGAGGAGCATTTCCAGTTCTGAGTGCTTCCTTTTGGCCTCAGCTCAGCACTGCAGGTCTTTACGAAGATGATGTCGGTGATTGCAACTTATCTTCATCTGCGGGGTATCCATGTGTATCCGTATTTAGACGATTGGCTCTTGCGCAGCCCTCCCTTGCCCGCTGAAAGCCGCGTGCAATCTTCAGTCTCTCCTCCAGCTCCTATTCCATCTCGGGCTGTTGGTGAACTTGTGGAAATCTTCCATGACAGTCTCTCAGGACTTGATTTTCCTGGGTTTTCGCTGGAACGCGATCGACTGCAAAGTTTACCTGACGGGGGACAGAATGGTGGATCTGTTGGCCACGTGTCAGATGTTTGTGCAGTCGGAGAGTATGTCAGCCTGGTGGTTCCAGAGGCTTCTGGGCCTCGTGTGTTTTGACTCTACCTCTTGCTCGTCTCAAGATGAGGCGGAATCAGATGGCTCTTCAGAGTTCTTGGCATCAGGCTGTGGATCCGGACTCCAAGTTGATATTGATTCTGGCTTCCATGAGAGCGGACCTGGAGTGGTGGTTGTCTCTCAGCAACTTGTCCGTGGATGTGGGTTTTCAGCACCCAGCCCCGATGGTAACGGTCAGGACGGACTCCTCCCTTCCGGAGTGGGGTGCGACTTTGGATCTTCTTCAGGTCTCAGACCTTTGGTCGCCTCAGGACAAGTTCCTTCACATAAATCATCTGAAGCTTCTGGTGATTTTCCTAGCGCTCAAGGCGTTCAGACCGGTCATTGCCAACAAAGTGGTCCGTATCCACACGGACAATGTGGTGTCAATGTATTACATCAACAAGCATGGGGGCACCAAGTCTCCCCCTCTTGTGGACCTGTCCATCTAGATTTGGGAGTGGGCAGTTCGTTATGGTGTCTGGCTGGTAGCAGTACACATCCCAGGCCAGCTAAATGTTACGGCAGATGCCCTCAGTCGCCGGACAATGGTCAGCTACAAATGGGAACTGAAGGCGGAGATCCTTTCATGGATTTTCCTGCGTTGGGGCACCCCGGAGGTGGACCTCTTCGCAATGTTGGCAAACAAGAAACTTCCTCTGTATGCCTCCAGAAATGGTCTGGGAGCCTCCTCTCTGGGGGATGCTCTAGAGATTCCTTGGCACAACATGAGGGCCTATGCTTTCCCGCCTCTGCCTCTGATTCATTGGACGATTTGCAAGCTGAAGAACACAGTGAACTGTTTGCTTCTGCTCATAGCCCTGTGGTGGCCGGCCAGGTTCTGGTTCTCAGAACTTCAACACCTGTCGGTGTGTGCACCAATCGGGCATACCAGTGAGTCCCGATCTGCTACACCAGGGGGATGAACAGCTGTTGCACCCCCACCTCCCCCACCCCCCACAATCGAGTCAGCTTGGCGGCATGGTGCCTGAGTTCAGGTGGTCCTTAGAACATCTCAACCTGTCTGCTGATAACATGCGCATTATCCAGGCAGCCAGGAAGCCCTCAATGAGGTCTCAGTATAGAAGCAAATGGCTTAGGTTCTGTCATTGGTGCTTAGACAAGCAGCTAGACCCAAGGGAGGCTACGATTGACACTGTGCTGTCTTTCGTATCCCACCCAGGTGAGTCGGGCATTCACGTTCTGTCATGCAGAACTTATCTTTCGGCGGGAGCTGCCCACCTATCCACGAACCAATGCTCTTATTCTCCGTCTAATCCAGTGATTAGGAGACATTTTGTGGGTTTGATGCGCCTTTATCCCCCGTTTCGCAAACCGCACCCGACGTGGGATCTGCTTCAGAAGTGGAAAGGGTTCTGCATTGTTTGGACGTTAGAAGGGCTCTTACCTTCTATCTAGACAGAACTTTGGCATTTAGGAGCTCGTCTCAACTGGTGGTGACCTTTGGTAATCCACAAGGTAGACAGGCCTCTAAGGCGACCATCTCCATATGGATCGCTGCTTGCATTACGGAGTCTTACGCTGTCCAAGGGTTGCAGCCTCCTAAAGGTATTCATGCACACCTGGTGCGGGGCAAGGCACTGCACTTGCCTTTCAAAAGTATGTCCCCTCGGAGACCATCGCAAAAGCAGCTACATGGGCCTCCCCAACGGCATTTTGTAAACACTATTGTCTTGACCGGAGCTCCAGATCTGATGCTCAGTTTGTCATGGCTGTGCTGAAGAACCTGTTTCAGTAAGGGGTTTTCTATCCACCCGTAGTTCCTGTAAGGAGCGCTTGGGAATCTCCCATAAGTATGGAGGAAAGGGGACGGGACGTAGGAGAATAACCAGGTTACTCACCGTTGTGACCACCTTACTCCTAGTCCATACGCTCCTTTCCTCCATACGCCCGCCGTCCCCTCTAATAAGGTTCCTCTATTATTGCTTAAAGGTCTCTGACCTGGCGATAGAAAAGGACTGATGGGCGAACCGTGGGGCGGAGCTAAGATGGGCGGGGTTACGGCCGTGTGCAGTACCCCGCGTTGAAAGAGAGGAAGGACTAACATTTTTGCAAAATTTCAATGCTTTTACAAAGTGCTCGGGTCCCGTACCACAGGACGGAGGAATGTCCCATAAGTATGGAGGAAAGGGGACTATGGACTAGGAGTAAGGTGGTCACTATGGTGAGTAACCTGGTTATTTCTGTTGGTGGTCCATTGTTGCCTGTATGTGATGTGCAGGCTAAGGTGGTATTGATATATCGTCCTTGTCCTTCCATCCCAATCTATCTGTATTCATTCTAAGGTATCATCCTATCATATCTATCTCTGAAATTGGTAAGTTGATATGCCATAGGTTGTTCTTCCTTAATTTCTGTTTATGGGCGCTAGCTTAGGAGAATCGGGGGCATCGGCTTCTTCACTCAGCATTGTTTCAGCTGTGTATATGCCCATGTAGGTGTTCTTCTAGTTATGGGGTGAAAAGCCAGGATTTGAGGAGTTTCCTGAATAGTAAGTGATTTCGTGTGTTATGTATTTTCTCTGATAGTTCGTACCAAGTTTTTGGGGCGAGGTGAGGGAAAGAAGATCCTCCATTGTAGGGTTTTGGTTCCAAACTGATGTCGCTGCTCGATCTGAGCGTCCTTGTTGGGCGATGTAGGTTTAATTTGTCTCTTAGGAACTCTGTGCCTTCTTCGTGGATTGCTCTGTGCGTAATACACATTGATTTCAACTTGATTCGCTGTTTTATTGGTAGCCAACGTAGTGTTTTCAACGCTGGTGTGATGTGTTCTCTTCGGGGTAGTTTGAAGAGCAGTCTACCTGCCGCTATTTGTATGCATTGTAGTTTCTTTAAACGTCGATCCGGCATGCCCCGATATAAACTATTGGCGTAGTCTACTCTGGACATGACAAGAGTGATGAAGGTGAGGGTTTTGTTGACAAATGACAGGAATGGTAGGATCCTTTTATCCGCTCGCAGGAGAAAGAAGCATTTCTTGATTAAAGCGTTTACTTGTGGCTTTAGAGTAAGTTTGTTGTCCATCAGGACTGCCAGGTCTTTTACAGTTGACGATGGGGCTGGGGTTGTACCGAGTTCCCTTGCCCTGGGGATGTAGTGGTTGTCTCCTCCATTTTTTGTAATGATCATTATTTCTGCTTTGCCTGGGTTGAGTTTGAGGTCATTTGAGTTCATCCAGTTGTATATTTCTCGAAGGCAGTTCTCTAATGTTGTATTTTCTTCTCGAGTGTCTTGTATTTTGTAGACTATTTGTGTATCATCAGCGTTGTTGTAGCAGGTGAGGGTGTCTTTTGATGATCTTGATTAGTTGGGGCAGATAGATGTTGAATAATAATGGGGAGAAGGATTATCCTTGTGGTACTCCGCATGAGAATGCTCTTGGTGTGGATTTGAAAGGTTTGATCCACATGGTCTCTGTTCTATTTAAGAAGGATTTGATCCATAGTAGTGTGTGGTCGGTGAGTCCAAATTCCTCCAATCTAGTGATGAGGATGTTGTGGTTAACTGTGTTGAATGCTGCCAAGAGGTCTAGAAGTATCAAAGCGGTATTGTTGTCTGAATTTGTGTTTGCCTTTAGGTCATTCCATATTGAGAGGAGTGCTGATTGCGTTCCTCTCATTCATCTAAAGTCTACTTGTGCCTGGTCTAGTAGGTGGTGCTCTTCTACGAATTCTTGGGTAGTCTTGTACATGTATGTTTCGAGTAGTTTAGCTGGGTATGGGATGTTGGAGATGGGTCTATAGTTGGAGAGGTCCTCTGTTTCCTGATGTATCTTTGAGTAGTGGCCTTATGTATGCCGATTTGAAGGATTGTGGCACTTTCCATGTTGAGACTGAAAGGCTAACGACATACCTGTGGTATTCCATGGGTGTTCCTTGTGAGAGGATTGTTTTGTATATGTCTGGGGGTGGGGAGGGGGGCGAGCAGGGATCCGTGGGGGAACCTGTTTTGTTGCTTTGATTAACCAGTTTGACGAATGCCTCCACTGATATTTGGGGGAAGCTTTAGAGTTTGTTCGGGCATTCCCTTGTGGAGGTAGATGTGTTCCATAATCTGTGGGCATGGTCTGCTTTGTATGGTCTGTTGGATGGTAATGATTTTGTTTTCTGAAATGGTCTGCTAGATCATTGCATAGTTTCTTTGATGGTATTGGTGTGTTACAGCCAGGTGTTTTTTTTAAATTTCATTTATGATTTTAAAGAGTTATTTTTGAGTATTTGGTGCTTTGAAGATTCAGTTGTCGTAGTATTTCCTTTTTATATGAATGGGTATGTTGTTGAAGTTTGAATTTTTTTCTGCAGTCGTTTTTGATCCTACATTCTAGTTTGAGGGTTCATTTTTTTCTTTTAATGGCGCTGAGTAGAGGGGTGAACCAGTATTTGCATCAGAGTAGAGGGGTGAACCAGTATTTGCATCAGGGTAGAGGGGTGAACCAAACGTGTGTTCTCAGTATGTGCATGTGCATCATTGCTTTAAACCGAGCAGACTTGAGTTTTTGAATTATTGGGAGTTACAGCACGTGCTTGCTAATCCATGGTCTTGGTGTAGTTCGGGATCACTTCCTGGATTGCCTAACACTTTTGGAATGTGAGTTCCACGCCTTGAATCTCACAGCTCCTTGATGATCTGAATAGAGTGGCACTGATTTATTAACTGTGTTTAATGAGATTGCCCTTTATAATGGTGTCTTCTTCAAGTATGTTACTGGACAAGTATTATCTGTCGGTACCACTTTAAGGGGTGCAAGGCTTTTTCCTTAATGAACTGGCTACATCTAAACGGGATGTTTGGATCCCACATTCAAAGCTGTATCTTAAAGGGCAGTCTCTGAGGGTCCCCATTCAGCACCCCAACAGAAATCACATCCCGGGAGGGTAGCTCAGCAGCAACGTGCTCGCCTTGGAAGCAAGATGACACAACACAGGTTCGATCCCCGGGTCCGCGCTTAGAAACCTCTCGCTCGTTATAAATACGCAACCAAGACAAACCACTACCAACTAAAAACAAACAATTCCTGTAACAGCGCCTTGATGCCCACAGGCTGCAGTGTACTTTAATACTGATGTACTTGCATGGGACTATATAGAGCATCTTATTTTGTTTTATTTTTTATATGCTGTAGATTTTGCATTTTCGATTACTTTATTGTAAACTTGCTATTCTGCTAATGTATATTGATACACATACGTGTATGGCATGCATACAAATTACACCCACACATACCTATGTACATGCATGTAGAAAAAAAATTGATAATTATGCCCTGCAACAGTTACCTTCCCTTTAATCAAAGTTGTTTTCACTTAATTTTTAATGTTTTTTTTCTAATGATTGTGTATATCATAGGACTGTAGTTTCAGTTAATGTTAAATCGGTGATACGAGTCGCTTAAATACTAAAACAACTTTTTGTGTCCTTTGTGCCCTTCTGTAAATAATAGGCCGCCTGGTGAGTGTGGGCTACAAATGTGCTGTGCAACCACTCTTCCCTCAACAATCCTCTGCCACCCTGATGGCACTCACCATCTCACCAATCATCTCTAACTGCTACACTATTACCTACCATCCCTCTCTCACAAAGTCTGGAAGAAAAAATCGCAAAAAAGACATCCTGACAACCAACCCTGGCCTACCCATCACAGACACCTATGCCAGTGCAACATCCAGACAGCTCTTCACAGATATCCTCTTCTGTCGCCTCCCCAGATCTATGGACTCCTCATCTCTACTCTCTCCCCTTTCACATCCTCTCCTATTAATGGTGGCACCAAGTGGGAAGTCCTCTTGGCAGGCTTCTCATCATCCTGGTGTATCATCAATGTCTACCACACTGGCACTATCTTGGTTCAGGGTCCTCAAGCCAACCTCCTTCTCTTTGACTGGTACCTACCATCCCTCAATAATTTCTTTCCCTCACCTGCCTGTCCCCCAACTAGTCTCGGTCCCGCCCCCTCCGACTGGTCTACCACGCCCATGTACCCCTCCTCAGAAACAGAGACATCCTTCATCTAGCTACACTTAATGCTTGCTCGACCACCAAATACTCCACCGAAATTTGCCTCCTTCTTGAAGACATTGACCCTGACGTTCTCGCTCTTACCAAGATCTGGTTCAATGCCAGCTCAGTCACTGCTGTTGACTCCCTTCCCCCCAATGGCTACAAGATCATTTCCAAGCCCCATCAGAACAGTGCTGGCGGTTGGGTTGCCTTAATTTTCTCTGAGTGGGTCCCTTCCTCCCTCATACCCACCCAGCCTTACTTACAGTAACTTATTATTATTTTTCAATTGAGGGATTTAGCCATATTGATGCTGGACTCACAAGTAGTGCAGCTACTTTCATTTGCTTAGAGATCTAGAGATCTCTTGCCAGCACTTGTGTAGAAATTCAGTAAGAACCGAGGTGTTCCTCTTTTTGTCTTTTTCAGAAGTCCGCAAAGCTGACGGCTTCAATGGACCTCTGCAACCAACCACTTGTCAAAGTATTCTTGCAAAAAAGGCAGAATGTGTTGAGACATAAAAGCTAGATAATATCTAGTAGAATTAGGTACACTCAGACCCCTGTTATCACTTTGAAGCTGCAGTTTCCAAAGCTTTAAACTTGGAGGCTTATGATCCCATAAAAATGTCTGAATCATGCTATCTATCCGTTTCATTAGTGACTTAGTTGGCGGGAGGGAGATCATACTCCTGATATAAGTGATCCGCGGTGCCGCCGTCATCTTTAAGGCATGCACTCCCCCCCCCCCACCCCAATGAAAGGTTGAGGGATCATTTTATCAGTTCTGCTGATAGTTTCTCTCCAGCCATTTTCAGGTTAGTCTCCATCATGACTTTTATCTCCTTAGTCAGCCAGACTCCCAGATACACATCTTAAAAGGACACCACTTGTAGCCATAGTCTGTCAAATAGGTCTATTGCCTGGCTATCCGGGAAGTCCAAGAACCTGAGACAGGGAAGTAGTGATGAGGCTTTGGTAAAGCCATTGTACAAGCTTAGGTTACCAGCCTATTTGTGGAATTTCTGCAGGGTTGCCAGCCACTGTTACCTCAGCTTTCTCCCATATTTGTGCCTGGTATGCGGGCCCACGTCTGCCTGGAGTCATACAAAGTGTCTCTCCTGGAACGGAGGACGAATAGCAGGGGATCAGTCTCTGCCAACCCAGGAGTCAGAAAACACACGTAGGGCACAATTAACAAAAACTGGGTATGACTGTGAATTGATAAGATTTCCTTAAAGGAGAGTTCCGGGACTTTTTTTTTATTGTCCCTACGGGTCGGCCATGTGTTTGTAAGCATAAATCGGTAGATCGTAGGAAACTTTCCTATGGACCTTACCCGACTTTTCGCCCCTTATCGCACTCGAAATCAGCCTCCATTTTGTGATAATCCTATCATTCCGCCGCATCGACCTGGCTCACCTGCCTTTGCGGCACTAAATCAAATCCCCCGCCCCTGAGCCTGACATCAGCAGACGCGTACTGCCCATTTCAAGCACGTCTCGTGTCAACAATCGCTGCGCCTCAGCTATTGACGTGTTGCCATGGAAATGGCAGGACGCCTCTTTCCCCAATAAGTATAAACAGACCGTTTCACAACATACAGCAGCAGATTTTCGATTCCATTCCTCTCTCTGTGTTACTTTGAGTATTCTGTGACTCGTTTCAGTGCTCTGGTCAGCTACCTTCGCCGCTTGTAGCCCGTGTGAACAGATACCAGTACCACCGCTATAAATTATTTTACTATCTTTACCGCACAATGGCCACAATAATGCCGTATATGTACGAGCCCGAGTACACCGAGGAAGAACTACTGGAAAGGCAAGCACGCGAAAACGATGGGGATTCGGACGGCAGTTGGGAGGACCAGTCAACGGATGAAGAGCCTGGACCATGTCGCATGGACGGCGTCTCCACCTGGTGCACGTGCAATCGGTGCGAGCTAATGCCAACTGAGGAGGAGAACTGCTGCTGCCGTGAAAATTCCGGGTGCTTGGCCTACATTTCGGAAAGCGAGCAAAGTCAGCAGGAAGGCGAGCAAAGTCCGCAATGCATCACCGAGCTGCCAGAGTTCAGGGAAGCCTGCCTCTCACGGACAGTGTTGAGGATGATGATGGTGCTTATGCACGAACTTCGTGGCACTGTTCGTCCGCGTAATCCGAGTAACGAGTAAGTATACTCTGTTTGTGATGTCAGTGATGCCACCACTATTTCATGGTCGTCTCCCACATATAAAATTACATTTACATATCATTGGAACGCATGTAAATTGGTTCCATATAGTGCATTTTCTAGATATAATTTTTTTCTAAGGAAAATGACATGTGTTACCTGAATCGACATTGATAAGAAAGTTTGGTCAGTTTAATACAGTTTGCATCTTTTTTTTTCACAGGTGGTACAGGCTGGTGGCCTATCGTTGCTTCACTTGGTGGCTTCACGGGAGGCTCGGACACCGCGTTCGGAGAGTAATACCTGCCTGTGCGGTACTTGCCATTAGACAACATTTCCCCAGTGACAGTGGACAATACCGCGGATTTTCCCTCGATGTGCTGCAACCTCAACTTTACAATGTGTAATGTTTATTATTTATGTTTAATTAAAATCTAAAATAAAGCCCAACATATATTTTAACAATGGTTGTTTTGATTTTTTAAATGAATCTAGTGTATATTCTCCTGGGAGGGTGAGGTATTTATAAACTCACCCCCCTGCCTTCCATGTAGTAGATCCTGCAGCCATCCTCTTACATTCAGTTAGATGGCCTCTCCTTGGTGAGGCCCTGCGGCAAACGGGTCTTGTCTGCACGACCACCGCCCCGATCCACCCCCCGCCTTATCAAAGGCAGTTCGCACCGGGGTACTTGAGCTGCTGGCAAGTGGAGCTGTCAGGGAGCGATAAAGGCCAAGAGGTGCCAAAGACCATGTACACTTCAAAGTGGTCTATAGAGCATGGGTTTGTTGTTCCCATGTCTACCTCCAGACCCCGTGTCTCCTGCCAAGCATCCCCCTCACGCTGGACGGCCCCCTGCAATCCACATAATGCCACGACATATACACGTCATTCATTCACAAACACACCCCTGGTTCGAATTCTTTATAACCCACTTCATATTTCTAATGAGAACTTCTTTGCGCTTTGCTAGTCAACCCGTGAAGGTGCTGGTTATCTGCTCTTCGTCTCTGTGAACTTCCGTGACCACTTTGAGCAAACTCGTCAGTTTGCAACCTGTGAACTGCTCCCTGTTCTACGACAAGAAACTACTCTGATCCCTGCATCTAACTGTTTGTTCGTCAAGGTAAGTCCATGTACCATAATCATTTTGCGTCCAATTTTTTAATTTATATCTATTTGCTAGTAGTCATCAAATTGCATCCATGTTTTCTTTTCGTTCACGACAGTACATGCAAGGAACTAGTCACATGTTCTGAGTTTAGTCAAATTACTTTTTCTATTTTTTGAAAGTTATTGAAATACTTATCCGCATGTGAATAACGTGTATAGTTCCAAGAACCAAAACGGACCTTGCATTGAACCTTTTATGTGTCATTTACTGTTTTAACACATTGGTATTCATAGAGAATTGTTGATCTTTACTTTTCAGAACTTTCCATAATGCCTGCCTGTTCCATTGGCGGTTGCCCTTCGAAGACCCATAACAAATCTGAAGGTACTATAATGCATGTTTTCCCTAAGACAATAGATCAGATAAGAGAATGGGTCCGATATTGCGGATATCCAGCCTCTGAGCTAGAAAGTAGAGTCCTAGAAGTCTTTGCGGACAAGAGGGGTGATCGATACCGCATCTGCAGCAGGCACTTTAGCCCAGACATGTACTCCACATCATTGCTAATAAAGAAGAAAACACCGCGAGCGAGGCGAAAATTGCTCTCAACCGCTATTCCCACTCTATTCGTCCACATCCCTCCACTGGTGAGTCAAGTTTACGTATTTATCTCTCGGCCTTGCGGTAGTGTGTAGCATTAGCTAACAATAATTTCCCCATTTATGTATCCACTCAATATGAAGGCGGAAGATTCTCCATCCGTGTCGTTATTGCAGTCATCAGCCACTTCAAGCGCCTATCGGGTAATCTTACTTAGCTATTCTGACACTGACTTGTTTTAGGCATGTAAATCAATAGTTTTAATTGATCGTGTAATTATTTTACCTAATGGTACACCCTTGTACTCGTCCTCTAGTCTTTGTTTTCAGTTATAATTATTGTTATCCAAAATAATGCAAGTACTGTCTTTCAGGGAGATGCTGAGGAGTCCAACGCATTGACGACAACCGTAGATGTCACTCAGATGCTCGAGGTACGTTTCCGGACAGTTCCATCGATGGAGATCATCAGATCTTGCATTCTTGTAGCGTGATTGTTACACACAATGTTTCTTTCGTTTTTAGCCATTGATATGTCCTTCTGTCGTCGCCCTCCTATTTGTCTTCTTTTTTCAATATTGTGTTCATTACTAATGAAAGTCCTATGTTTCAGGGAGTCGATGGAGCATTAGTCCAAGTAGAAGGGGGAGCATGCAGTTACGGGTCGGCGCAACAGCTTGCAGAAGTGTGCACCGCAGTTACATCGTCCCTTGATGTTCTTATGCATTTCGAGGTATGGATACTGACAGTTCGATCAAGCGAAATCATATGACGTGATTACATCCGCTATACTTCCTTCTTTATTAACGCAAGTACTATGTTTCAGGGAGATGACGGAGCTTCTTCTACAAGAACATCACCCCTAGTAGTTGATGCAGATCTCTGGGTGGTGACACTTCCAACGATCGAGCAAATCGAATCATATTTACATATCCATTATTTATTTTAGACAACTGATCATTTGTGCAGGTCTATTTAGATGAGCCGTTGACGCCTGCTCAAAGTTTATGTTCTTTTTAACAAAATAGAAAAGCATACTAATGCAATTACTGTGTTTCAGGGAGTTGCTGAAGCGTCATCTTCAATAATATCATCAATGGAAGTCTATGCGGAGCCCGAGGTATGGATCTTGACAGTTCAATCTAACTAGATCAACAATGCGTGAACTATTGTCGTTTGAATGTTCTACACAATGCGTTCATTCGTGTTTTGCTATTGAGATGTACGTATGGGTATTGGTCCCCAAGTACATTTTGTGTTTTCAATATTATTATACATACTAATGAAAGTTCTATGTTTCAGGGAGTCGATGGAGCCTCAGTGAGTGATGGATGTGCTTATCATGAAAATATAGTCGTTGCAGCGCGAGAGGAAGTGGAGACATGCACACACGAGTCGGAGCAACAGCGTCCAGATGTTGAAGTTCGAGGCAAGAAAGTTTCAAAGAAAAGAAAGCAAAAGAAGGTTAGTGTCCTGTTCACTATATTATGTTGTCTTTCACTGTCAATAGTTCAATACTGTAAGTTGTGTTTAAACTGAACATCCCTTTTCTAATCTGTCCTCTAGTTGCGAGTGGGTGTAAGAACTAGATCTACACAGACAGTGAAGCGAACGAGAGATGTTGCTTGTCAAACCTTTTGGCAGGGACTTGAGACTGGAGATGCATCGTGCCAATGGGAAGAATATGAAGTGATTGACAACGGAGCTATACCACCACCAGCCATTGATAGTGAATGTCCTCCTGGTAGTTTGGATGCAGTCGGAGATCAATTCACAGAATCCACACCCGCAAAAAATAAGAGCGCGCGAAAGTTGAAGACATTGTTTTTTTCTCCCATCTCCGGACAAGGAACAGATGTTGCAATGGAAGAGAATGACGTGGACGACAATGAAACACCATCAATATCACTCAGCATAGGGGAAGACGATATCAGAGATTGTACCTTTCATGCGAGTGACATGTCCTCAACGTTACAGGCCGAACCAGCTGGGATGCAGAGTGACAGTATAAGGAAAGAGGCCAAATTCATTGTATTCGATAGCTGTTTGATGGATATTATTATGATGATGAAATGTGGGCATTCGGTTGGTGGGGAAGTATGTGGGGAGCCATTGATTAATGTGACTCGTGCAATTCGAGGCACTAACCTTAAAATACATGCCACCTGTACACAATATCATCCGTTCGCATGGTCTGCACAACCCATGCTGGGGCAACTGCCAGCAGGCAATCTACTTTGTGCAGCGGCCGCACTTTTTAGTGGTTCAAGTTTTAAAAAGTTACAGTATTTCTTTCAGTTTGTGGGAATCCATTTCATTGCGAAAAGTCAGTTCTACAAATACCAAACCGATTATCTATTTCCAGCCATCAGCGAAGCTTGGAGAATGGAAAAAATGTCAATGGAAAGTACATTCGCGGGCAAACGCTTCAGGCTAGCCGGTGATGGACAGTGCGACAGCCCAGGATTTTCAGCCAAGTACTGCACCTACCACTTTCAGGACATGGAAAGTAAGAAAATTGTGAGTTCGGTGGTCGTGCAGGTGTCACAAAGTACATCCTCAGTGGCCATGGAGAAAGTTGGCTTTGTAGCATCATTGCAAGAACTACAATCGCGGGGAATGGTGATCGACCTGATAGCCACGGACAGACACGTTTCAATTGCCAAGACAATGAGAGAAGAGTACAAAAATATAAATCACCAATTTGACGTATGGCATCTTGCAAAAACAATCAATAAAAAATTGTCGGCTGCAGGAAAAAAAAAAGATATGCAAGGTATTTCACAGTGGTCCAAGTCAATCAGCAACCATCTTTGGTGGAGCTCAAAAACATGTGAAGGGTCGTTGGAAATTCTACTGGAAAAATGGCGGTCAGTAATGTTGCACTGTAGCAACGTACATCGATGGTCGACAAATGAGCATTTCCACAAATGTGAACATGGCCATTTGTCCACAGAGGAGGCACGGAAGAAGAAGTGGTTGATTCCTTCATCACCCACTCACAAGGCCATTGAAAAGATTGTATTTGATAAAACTATAACAAGAGATTTGAGGGGACTCACGGAATTCTGCCACACAGGAGATTTGGAGGTGTTCCACAATATGTGCCTAAAGTACAGGCCCAAAAGATTGCATTTTGGCATGGAAGGCATGAAAAATCGGACTCTTCTAGCGGTCTTGGCACATAACCATAATGTTGGCCGTCAACAAAGTAGGACGACCGGAACTTTAGGGACGCTTCGCTACAATAAGGCCTTCACTAAAAGAAGTAAACAATGGGTGATCAAACCAGTGTTTGAGGATATGCAATATGAGTTTATTGAGAGACTTATCGTAGATGTCCTCGATAGGCACATACATGGAGTGGTGAACGAACCTATGCAGGGGACAACTGCATTGCCACCCAACATTGCCTCTGTTCCATGTCCACCTAAAGCAGAGCTCATTGAGAAATACACATCACGGTTTAAATGATTGTAATTTGATTGTCTGTTCTCTCGAGTCTCCTCATGTTGCAGGCCCATTGCAATTAAACCAAACAGTAATATAAATCATTTTTACAAAAATTATAGAATGTTTCCGTATTGCAAAAACATGGCCGACCCATAGGGACAATAAAAAAAAAGGCACGCAGACAAGATGTCCCTAAAACTAACTGCAGCTAACTAGAAATGTGTGCTCGCTCAAAGTGAAGGTCAGCTGCTTTGATGTTTTGCTCGGGTGGCGGAACGGCCCACGACCCAATATAAGGTTCTATTGTGATTTGACCTTGACAGGCCGGGACCATCCTGAAAGACTAAGAAAAGATAATGAATAAAATTTCAGAAACGAAACGATGAGCCACGTTCATTAGAAGAAGTAACGTCGGCAAAGAAGGAGTGGTGTTTCGGGTCTGCCCTACACAGAGACACAATGGAAAATGCAAATATAATGTAAGTAACTTTTGATGAGTTTATACCGCAATTTCATTACTATACAGTGGCTTTAAAGACGGGTTCAGTTGTACTTGTTCGTTCTATGTGGCATATTGTTTTCTACCGCGCACTATCTTGAGGAGAAACATCTGCTTTTACTGAAGCACCTCAAAACCTTCCTCTTTGCTTCTGCTTTCTCTCTCCCTCTCCCCTGCTACAACTGGTCCACTGTCTGCGACCTCAGTCCTGGGCCCTTCCACTCTCCACCTGCACTGCCTCCCTGTCAACCCCTGCACTGGGGGACTGTCTCAGTATCCTACAGCCCCCCCTTCCCAGCACTTGTTCTGCACTTACCTTGCACTTGCCACCAGCTGGCCCTATTTATTTATTATTTTATGCTACTTACCTTGTACTCCACTCCCCCCCCCTCCATGCCTCGCCACGCCTTTAAACACTTGTGTACACCCAGTAGCGCTGTCCTCGCTATGAAATGAATAATTTTAATAAGGATCTGATGGTGAGACTAATTTCATTTTTTATGTTTTTAGGTACATCATTCACTACTGTCTGTGTCACGAGTACCAGACACCGGCGGACGGCTTCTACAGCCGCCAGTTGCTTCTCCGCGTGAACAACGTTACCACCCTGACCATTTTATGGGACGATCGCCAAGTACAAGTATGCCCTTATGCGGTACTAACGGTTAGATGCAACATACCTACCGTTGTGGTGGCCTAGTGCCTCGTTGTTGGAACAGCCATGCGATTATCAGTGCGACCGAAGAGCTTATTTTTATCGTAAACCAACACCCTGTGTACTGCACACGAACATCGCTTCCCTCAAGACGAACTAATTTGGATCGAGAGCAAAGAAAAATGCAAATCGCTGAATATTCTCTAAACATTTGATGTCCAATAAACGTACTTTGCCAAATGTACAATCTTGCCGTTTGCTTTTAAACCACGGTTTCACATTCCGAATTGTGGCGCTGTATTGTGAGATGCTCTAAGACCCTCTGTACAGCAAAGGACCATCGCGTTCCTCAATACGAACTTTTTGGAACGTGAGCAAATAAAAATGCAAATCGCTGAATATTCTCTAAACATTTGATGTCCAATAAACGTACTTTGCCAAATGTACAATCTTGCGGTTTGATTTCAAAGTACAGTTTCATATTCCGAATTGTGGCGCGCTGTATTGTGAGCTGATCTGTGTTGATTTCCGGGGTCTGTGTGGAGTCGCGTAGAAGACGCCTGGGCGCGTTTGCCTACGCAGCTCAGTCACGTCACGGATAGAGGCGGGGAATATGAATGTTTTGATAAAGTCTGTTTCAGGGGCGGGGGATTTGATTTAGTGCCGCAAAGGCAGGTGAGCCAGGTCGATGCGGCGGAATGATAGGATTATCACAAAATGGAGGCTGATTTCGAGTGCGATAAGGGGCGAAAAGTCGGGTAAGGTCCATAGGAAAGTTTCCTACGATCTACCGATTTATGCTTACAAACACATGGCCGACCCGTAGGGACAATAAAAAAAAAGTCCCGGAACTCTCCTTTAATACGACGCCTGGCTGAGTTGTTCGCGTTCAAACGTACATCTTTATATTAGTCCTGACACAAATTTCAAAGTGCGATATCATGAAAAATAAGGCCATAAGGACTCAGACCACCCCAAGGTAATTCTCATGAGGAATGCCCCTCGATTCTTTCTTTTTCCTCCAAAAAAACGTCTTTGTGGTGTCACGTAAATACAATGTTTTACCGGGACTCACTAGCTAGTTCCATTTCATTTACTTTTACCTTTGCCCGCAGCCATTAATGCAGAGTTGCAGACATCCAGCTGTCCAAATCAGGATTCTCTTTGGCCACTCGCACGACCCCAGGCAGCTGCCCTGTGCGTATTTTGGTTTTACGGACCATGGAAACAGGAGCACCCGAAAATTGGGCATTCATTCTTCAAGCATCTCTAGATGCCCCTTTTTCCTATATAGGTACACATATACAATTGTTTTCTCTCATACACCACTTGATGGGACTCAGTTTCTGGTGGGCAGTGCACTTGGTGGGGCACCGCTGCATGGGTGGCAAGAAAGAATTGCAATCTCCATTGTTTTCTCTCTCACTGCGGGCAAGGTTGTCACTAGAGAGCATGGAGCTTAATATCTTCCATTGTCCTTTTTAAAGACCGTTTTTTCCTCTTTTAAGCTATACTTACATTTGGCAGGTTTTCAAACATCCACCATGATAACGTGACCCGTGATGCACATTTCCTTTTTTTCTTTGCTTCAAAGCAGGTTTTTCATGACTGATGCCCTGATGAAGACGGAACTTTTCATTCTCCATAATTTGGTTTTTCCGCTGAAACGCTATACCTGTGAGGGTCTCGAAGGTCTTTTTCTACATTAACACACAAGACCTCCCTCTAGCCAGCTCCCCCACTGCATTGGCAGATTTTACCTCGGAAAACGAAGTTGTCTCCGAGGCACATTGTCTGTTTTGAACCCATGTCTACAATATAATCAGGATTGACAAGTGGCAACCTGGACTATTTGTTATATATCGAGTGCTTAGAACAGCATTCTGCTAATCAGATATTGAAATGACTTATTGATTGAGTCTCCTCCCGCCATTGTCGTGTTCACTTTGGGCTTTCAATGTACTTGCATATTTTGATTTCTCTACATGTGTGTTCCCCCTTCCCTCTCCTTTCCTTTGTCTGTTCTGGTTTAACATCCTATGATTTTTGAACATGTGTATTTTGATGTCTTTTAACAAATTGTTAATCTCTGCATTTGTATATATTATTTGATCTTCATTATACTTGTCTCATAGCCATTTGTTTGTTTACGTAACTGAATACAGAATCAATTTCTGAGTTCTTGGCCATTAGGTGTTTTTTTTCTGTCAAATGGCTGAATGCATTCTGCATGAATTTTTTATTTTGTAGAGGTTTGGCGTATAGAGGTTACCAAATTATTTAACCCAATTGTTCTAAACCTCAGGCACAGCAATAATTCTTTTCTTGGTTCAGTACTTCATAACAGATTTAGCCTGGGATTCTGAATGAGAATTACAACTTGAGAACCAAACTTTAACGCAAGGTGAAGGTATCTTGAAGTTTTAAATTGTATTTTCTTAGTTTACCTCAAACCTGTAAATAACACAATTAAATATTTGAAGTAGATATCCACATATCTGCCTCCAGTTGATCGTACTGTGCTTTGTGATATATCGCAACCTTTGCACAGAGACCTAGAAACTCAGACGGCAGCTCTGTTCTCTTTATTTTCTGCCCCCTCCTTGCAGTGTTTGCTTTACTCCTTTCTTTCTTTTTGACTTATTAGGCAATTTTGTATCTTGGTGATCAGTACATGCAGTGTGACACAAGTATTGCCAAAGCCTCTAGGGTCCTTCCATGTGGTTGTCTCTTCTCACACCTGTACATGGGAACTGGGGAGCCACGGGTTCACAATGCTCTGTCTGCTGGGCATGGCCACAGGCGTAATTACAATACATTTTATCAATTTCTTCTAAAATGTGTTAAATCATTTGTACTAGAAATTTGGTCTTCCTTGAAACGTTGACAAAATGAAGGGATTCTGCATAATTTCTGACAATGTCTGTATATTTGTGTACGGAATACTGAAAAAAGGCATGTTGAAGTTCATGAAAGTCTGAGAAAAGTAGCAGACACCTCAAAAAGGGTGCAAAAAAAGAAATTAGCAAGTTACTTATATTAGGTTCATGTCTTACATAAAGAGTCCCTGCTTCCTCTAGTGCAGAAGCTAAATGGGGCAAGCCCGGTTTCTGAAGGACCTGTTGAGCGTAGTAAACACCTAAACGTGAGGCTTACTGTAAATGGCATGAAGAGGTAGATGCATCATTCGACAGCCATAATTGTGCTCTGCAGGTTAACATGACACATCTTTGGAGATAATGTTAGTAGGTGCAGTTGGGAAACTAGAACAGGAATGCGCAACAAAAACAGTGCATTTTTGTTAAACTCGACCAAACCAGAATTCGAGATCATGAAATTTAGGGAGCAACACTAATGAAAGATTCTGGGAATCTGCATAGATCCTGAATAAAGGAAATAATGAATAAGTGGTAAAACCCCCTTCTTTTCTTGCTTTAACATAATCTCACACCGTTGGTGCTGCACACATGTTCTTGTTGGACACAGCAGAGCAAATGCTGGCATTGCTGCAGTCACTAGCCAGTGGGCACGACGGGGGTGGTGGAGGTGGGGGGGATGCTGCTCTGAGCCTGGTGCATACTCTGACGGTCATACCACAGGCACAGTGATTTCTGGTATTGCGGTCCCTGTAGAACAACTTATCCTCTACTACACACGGGAGGGATCTGTGTGAAATTAGAGTTGAAAAGTCTGACCACCAAAAGTCAATTCTCCCCCTCACCCCCCATTCTTCTGCATATATATATATATATATATATATATATATATATATATATATATATATATATATATATATATATATATTATATATGGGGCAAAACCCCCCCAGACCCCACAACCTTACACCTATAGATTTTTATTAACTTTACCCCCCACATACACATATGCAAATAAATGGGGGTCGGACTTTTGGTGGTCTGATTCTTCCATCTCTGTAATTTCGTCCTATTCCCACGGGAGCACTACCAGGATCTGTAATTATAGATTCTTAGAGTGCCACATCCTAATTAATTGGAGTAAACGTGCCATATTGTACTCATTCTCATGGGAAATAGGATCCTGACAATAATTGTTAGGATTCGTTAAGTTCAATTGTGATGTCCTCTATGATGTCATGAGTAGTGTAGGGTTAGAGGGCAATTAATGATTTTGTGACAGGCTATAACTGGCACATTATAATCCTTTATTGTTTTAGGTTTGCATTAAGACTGAAATAGCCCTTCAATTAAGGTTTGTTCAGTGAATATAGGTGCATAGAAAATCTTAGATTGGTGGCATGAGTAGATGGAACAGTGACATAAATGTGGTTATTAGGAAAAGGGAACAAAATAGGGTTCAAATACGCTAAGATACATGGAGATTTCTGAAAATGAGATCACCCTGCTGCTCTAATATGCTTCTTGAAGGTCAAGAAATTGAGGATAAGCCTGGGAATTGAGGGAGAAGGCATAAAAGGGCTGCAGATTATGAAAATGACAGAGCAGTGCTCAGCAGAATGTGGATCTGAACTAAATTAACATGCAAAAGGGGCACTTGATGCACAATTTGACTTTGCCTTCAGTTCACAGCACACACATTTAACATGATTCGGGTGCCGATTTCAGTGTCCTGCAGATACATATTTAAATTACTAGATCTTTAAGTAAAGAAAAAAATACTGTGCTTATCGTGTGGATATGATTAACTGTGCACCAAGCTGTATTATTTAGTGAGGAAAAAAGAATGGTGACTCAATGTTAAAATGCAAAGGGATTTACTTTTATTTCTTCATTAACTCATTGGTTTATCTTTTTTGTTCCAAGTAAAAATGCATCGAGTATCAGAATAATTAACTATGATTTGCTTGACTAATCCCACATGAAGGTTTTATGTGGTATAGGAAGTAATCTACTGGTTCTGTTTGAGCGGACGTTTCCTTTTTTGTTGGTTAAGCAAATGCAGTACTTTTTTTAAATCAACATACCTCACATAGCACACATATGGCATAAAGGGTTGCTATGAGCTCTGAAACTTTAAAGGCTCTGTTAACACATTTTGGCCAGAGAACCTTCTCCTGAAGCCCTCTGCCATTGCAAACCTTTTTGTCTTGGGTAAGGTGTATGGTATCGGGTTGCCCATGAGGCTCCCAGTTGCCCCAGGATGGTTTTATCATCTGCACATTGATATTAGGGTGTAGTCTGGTCGCAGCTGCAATTTTATTTTGGTTTCACCAATGTTGGGAGACATTTTACTGCATCAGTAGCCCAATGTATCGATGTGGTAGCCATTGGTATATCAATTAATTTTTTTAAGTCCTGCTATCAACCCTTTTGTATTTTAGGGATTTGTTTGTTATGGGCAACCACGAGGTAGGGATACATGGCCATTCAGATTATTTGGGCTATTTGTGAGCCCATATGGCAGCCTCCATATTGGTTCTAAACTGGTTTGCAACATTCCAAGTCCTTGATATCTCTTTTGCTTCCTGTGGGGATGGTCTGGGCTGAATGGCGATCCAGATGGCCAGCAGAAAGGTTGGCTCCCCAACATCTTCCACACTAGCCCCTTTAAAGCCAGCCTTTAAGAGCAGGGTCCCCCCTCCATTGATTTCTTGCTGCTCTGCTCGTAGGACCTGGAAGAAAGCCAGTTGGCTTGCCTGCCGATGGAGTTTTCTTACTGATTCCTGAATTTTAAATCCTCACTTGGCCATACTGGGCAGTATAATGGATCGAGAGTAATACTCGGATACAGTGACATGTTAAGTGATTGTTATATACTTTTATTTACAGAAAAATAAGGGTTGGGGGACATCTATCTATCCCTAATCCTAAAAGGGGTTTCCCTGCCTCAAGAAAACTAAGGAACGTCTGTGTCAGGATGTTAAACAAAAGAGCGGCCTCCGTACTGTGTCCAAAAATCCTAAATTGACCCTGAAACTCTAAACTCAATATAATGTGTAAACAGGGATTCTAGTAAGCTATGTACTTGTAGCTTGCTTCAAAGGTTCTCAACATAAAGGCTTAATGTGCAGAACTAGTTATGCCAGGAAAGGAGCCTCACTTCCCCTAGAATCCTTCTGGCAGTTCAAAATGTCTTTCTCACAGTTCAACTGTACTTGAAAGGGATGAGTCTTCCCTTGATTTCCTTTAAGCATGTAGTTTACTTTAAGGATGTAGTTCTTTAAAATGTTAAATTTCTCACACTTTGTTCTTTCTACCCCTGGTGCACTCTCCTGCTAGGGTATTTGTGACTTTCTGTCTGGTCCTTAAAAGGGGTACAAGTCTTCCCATTTGCATCCTCAACTTATCTTCTCACTCCTGGTTTACTTTCCTGCCAGGATATCACTTTACTTCTTATCTTCCTTTCCTGGGTGCGAGTCCCAGACACACTGTTTGCCTGGTACACTATCCTGCCACCTGGGCTTTTGCTTTCTCCATTCACTCTTTCGAATGTATGGTGTCCTGCCACATATTCCTCACCTTATGATATTCGTGTCCAGCTTCAACTGCTTCAGATTTCTTCTCGGCAGAGGGCGCTATCTGACGCAGTCGGCCCAATGTCCTTTGAGAGCCTAAGTCTCGGTTGACGTAATAGTCTAGTACATATGCTGCTCAGTGCAGTTTTTCACGATTGCTTAGAGAATTGCGGCATGCTTCAGTTTTCTTCAGAAAACTGTTTCGAAATGGCCTTGTCTTCGACTCTTACTACTCCAAAGAGTGGCTTCAAAAAGTGCCGCCAAGATGTCTATAACGGACCTGCATAAAATATGTATTTGGTGCCTGGGCGGTGAATATGAAACCTCTGACTGTCTGCCTTGTCAGTGCGTACAGCTAAATTGTCAGCGGGTAGACTTGTTCCAAAATCCCTTTCCATGCCTTTGAAAATTGTCTTCCCATCGTTTGCGAGATTCGACTCGCCATAAAAAAAATATCGAAGAAACAATCTCACTCCAGGGACAACTCTTTATCCTCTACAAAGTCAAAGAAAAGGCGTTGTAGATCACTCTTCTTTTTCCTTCTTTTTCCTTCTTTTTCTTCTCAGGAAAGGAGCATAAACTGCTAGACTAAATCTTGACAAAGGATGAGTGGGAACATTTCCATAAGAAAATGCTTAAAATCTTTGAGAATGAGGCCCGAGAATGAGCATAAAGGAAGTGGCAATGCTCCAGTCGGAAACCAGCATAAAGCCAAGGCAAAAACCTGTGCGCCCTCGAGCCTGCGTTATAAGCCTCCAACACTTCGAGACACTTAGATTACCCGACGAGAGATCGTCAAACTTTGTCGGGTCGAGTCCCCTGAAGCACACGTCAAAGACTAAATCGTCGATGCCATCGACGCCTCGTGCGTTGACATCATCAACGCCTTCGATGTCGAAGACTTTACCTCAAAAACCTATGGAAAGGGAACATATCTTTAAACCCTTGCCAAAAAAGGACTTTTTCAAAGTCTCTAACCTCTATTCATGGGGGATATGAAACATCAGTTGAGACTGCACCTTTTGGTCTTCAATTAGATTATCTTAATTCACAGAGGAATATCCATAATATTCCAGACTCTTTTCTCCCAGATGAAACCAGAATCAGGGAACTGCATGATTCTTTACAAACAGCGGGTGGGGTTGACACCTCTCCTGAATTAGATTTTGGGAAACCAGATCCAGCTGAACAAGCTGATGCGTCCTACAGAAGTCTGATGACTAAGGTCATATACTTTTTAGGTTGGAGTAGACCTGCTCCACCATTTGAGCAAGATGATATCACCAATATATTGGACAAAGTTCCACAAAATGACCCGATACAGCCTTTTCATGTAGCACTACAAAGAAAGGTAATGACTAACTGGGAAATTCCAGAGTCTAGTCCTGCAGTAAATAGAATTTTCACCAGAAAATACAGGCCTTCCAGTAGCGACCCAAGCTACCTGTCTAAACATCCAAAACCTGAAAGCTTGGTTCGGGCAGCTACAACTGCCTCTAAGCAAGCTGCTTACCCTGCTATCTCTCCAGATAGGGATGATGAACTGGTTGATACCTGGGCAAAAAAGATCTTTTCTGCAGGTAGCATGGCCTTGAAATCTGATAACTCGACCTGTGCCTAAGCAACATTTACATTCACACTGTGGGACTGCATAGCAATGGCGGCTGATCACATCCCTGAATATGAGGAAAGAGATGGCTTCTAGAACCTGATAAGGGATGGTAAAGGGGCCATGTGCGAGTATCTGCAATCAGGTCTGGAGACTGCTGAGCATCAGCAGGACCATGGTGGCAAGCACTGTCATACGCAGATTTGTGTGGTTGAGGAAGTCAGGGTTTGCTCCTGATGTACAATCTATACTCCAACATGCCCTTTGACAGCTCACACTTATTTGGTAATAAGGCTGACAAACGTCTTGAGAAGCTGCAGACCTCAAAGGCTGCAGCCAAGTGCCTACGTGCTGCTATCAGGCAGCCACAGCCTTTTCACCCAAGCGAATCGTCTTGAAGGAGTATGTCCTTTAGCTACTACTCCTCAGTTAGAAGAGCGAGAGGACAGGCTGGTCAAAGGGAACAAAGAAGATTCCCTCGTCATGGATGAGGGAGAGGTGCAAAGCCAGCCCAAGCAGCGGCGTCTTTACCATCAGCTGCTGCTTTAGCCACCTCAAAACCTCTCTGAGGTCTTGACTCACGACACCCCAGTGGGAGGCAGACTGTCACAGCATCTGAAAGAATGGCGAGGTATTACTTTGGATGTATGGGCACTGGAAACAGTAGCCCATGGTTACTGCCTCCCCTTCATACAGAGACCTCAGGGTCATCCACTGGGAAGCAATTCGCTAAATGTTCCAGACCAATTCCTGTTGCAGGAAATGTTGACCCTGCCAGAGAACGGTGCTACAGAACCAGTTCCTGTGATGGAGAGGAACAAAGGGTGGTATTCATCCCATTTGCTAATCCCCAAGAAGGATGCAGGACTCAGACCTATCTTGGACTTGAGATACTTAAACGAGTTCCTCAGGAAGGATAAGTTCAAGATGGTAACACTTTCTCATATCCTTCAGGCCCTCCAGCTCCAGGATTGGATGGTATCATTGGACCTTCAGGATGCTTACTTTCATGCACCAATCCATCACAAGCACAGGAAGTACCTGCGGTTCTCATTATCAGTTTCGAGTTGTGCCATTCAGGCTGACCTCCGCCCCAAGGGTTTTCACCAAGTTAATGACAGTGGTGGCAGCGAGTCTCTGGAGACTAGGAATTCATGTCTACCCCTACCCCTAGGATTCGTTGATCAGGGTGCATTGACCCGAACAAGCCCTGGAACATCTCAGCATAACCTGCCACTCCCTTCAGAGACTGGGCTTCTCCCTCAATTACAAGAAGTCCCACATGATACCATCTCAAAGACTCCAGTTCATTGGAGCAGTCCTGGATGCATCCCTGGGAAAAGCATCCCCACCAGAGGGAAGGGCTGAACACATACTGCAGATGGTAACCAAATTCCAGAACGCAGAGCGTCTTCCGGCCTTTGACTTTTTGAGGTTGTTCAGCCTCATGGCATCCTGCATTTTCCTGGTGCCAGAGGCTCGCATGAGGATGAGATACCTTCAATGGGCTCTCAGGACACAGTGGTCTCAATTCTCAGGCACGATGTCAGATCTACTTCTGGTTCCGAGCAGGGGCACAGGATCTCCTGCGGTGGGCCTGCGAGAACAACATTCTTAAGGGAGAACCTTTTTGGCAGCCATGGCCGGAGGAAACAGTAGTAATGGACACCTCGCACACAGGGTGGAGAGCACATGCCAACGATTTGGCAATTGCGGTCTTTGGTCTCCATCTGAGTCCAAACTACTCAACAACCTTTTGGAGGTAAGAGCAATCACACTGGCACTGCTCTGAACGGGGAAAGAATGTCCTTATAATGACAGACAACACAGGGACCATGTACCAGCTCAACACAACAAGAGAGGAGGTGAAGGGTCACTGCCACTGTGCAGAGAGGCAATGCAACTCTTGTTCTGGGCAATTCAAGAGGAAATCTCCCTATTGGCCGTTCACCTAGCCGGAGAGGAGAACACGGCGGTAGATGGTCTGAGCAGGCAGAGCACGGTCTCCCACGAGTGGGAACTAGGTCGGGAAGTCCTTCAAGAGCTATTCACCCTTTGGGGAAACCCTCAACAGGATCTGTTCACAACCAGTGTCATCCGGAAGCGTGAACTGTACTGCTCCAGGGAATTTCTGCCAAGAGGAGCTATAGGAGACTGGTTCGTAGTAGACCTCACATGCGCTTACCTGGGCGTAACAGAAAATGGGTTGACTGTCCCCAAGCCTAGCAGCGGTCCCAGGGAGCCACGGCAGGGTATCCATCCCTCCTCAGAGGGAAAGCTGTAATGTGGCCTGGCCAGAGCTCTAGGTCTGTCGGGGGTGCTGCCCCGAGCCTTGGGTGCCTGTCTCCCAAGTGGTTCGACCGTCCTCAAGCACAGCGGCAGAGTCCTCACTCCTCCCCAGTGGAAAAAGCTGAAAGCTGCCCCAACAGATCTCTAGGATGGCTGAGAATGCTGCCCCCAACTTTGGGTATCTGCCTTGCACTTGGGTTGAACGCAGCCCACCAGCAGTCATGGGGATCCCTGGTGGGGTCCCACGTCCCTCCCCAGAGGGAAAAGCTGTAACGCGGCACAGCTGGAGCTCCAGGACAGCTGGGGGCGCTGCCCCCAGCCCTAAAGGCCCGTCTCGCATGAGGGTTGGCTACCCCCAAGCCCAGTGCGGGTGGGGTCATCGTCCCTCCCTGGAGGGAAAATCTCTAATGCAGGCAGTCCAGAGCTCTAGGGCAGCAGGGGGAGCTGCCCCCGGTCTTGGGCGTTTTCCTTGCACGTGGGTCGACCGGCTCCCAGCCCAACAGCGGTCCCGGTGAGCCCTGGCAAGGTCCCTGTCCCTCCCCGGAGGGAAAAAGCCCTGCCAGAGCTCCAGGACGGCCAGAGGTGCTTCCCCCATCCTTGGGCATCTCCCTTGCATGTGGGTTGACTGCCCCGCAGCCCACTGCCGGTCATGGTGCTTCCATCACTCCCCGGGGGAAAGCTCTATTGCGGTCTGACCCTCAGGGTGGCTGGAGGTGCTGCTCCTGGCCTTGGGTGCCTGTCTTTCATGTGGGTCACCCGTCCACAAGCCCAGCGGCGGTCCCATGGCGACCCTGCAGGGTCCCCATCCGTCCTCTGAGGGGAAAAGCTGTAACGAGGCCTGTCCAGAGCTCTGCCTGTCTCCCATGTGGGTCAACCGTCCTCAAACCCAGTGGTGGCCTCAGGATTCCCATCCCTCCGCGGAGGGAAAAGCTTTAACGTGGCACGGCCAGAGCTCCAGGACGATCGGAGGTGCCGCCCCCGGCCTTGGGTGCCTGTCTCCCATGTGGGTCGACCATCCCTGCCGGTCCTTTGCCAAAGGACCTTCCAGCTCAGGCCCATTGGAATGCATTGCACTACCAGATGGCCGCTCTCCGAGCCCAGCCATCTGGTGTTTCCCCATTGGATCGAATGGCAGGAGCAGATGACTGGGCTGCTTCGGAAGTCTGGATAGGAATCAATTAAAAATGATTTATGGTCATTCCATCGACTTTTTACCATTGAATGCATGTTTTTTTCCTTTTTTTTTAAATGGGGCCCCCGATCCCCTTGTTTTTTACACTTTAAAACCCATTATAAATAACACTAAACCCGTTACCTTGAAAAAACATGCATTCAATGCATATTTTTTCAATGCAATTTTGTCGATGGAATGGCATTCGATGGTAATGCTTTAGATGAAATGACCAGATACCATTTAAAATGTTTCACCAGTTGGCTTTATAAAAAGCCTAGACTCTTTTGCCCCGTCCTCCCCCCCTCTGCTACCCAGGGCACACAGATTGCAAGAATGCTTAGTCACCGCAGCTGGATTACTGTACAGTATGTATGGGTCCTGTTTGTGCTCCACTTGGTTCTTGCTGCCTCAACTGGGCTCTGTGGCGAAACCACCGCACCTCAACATGCCGGCCAGGAGCCTTGCCCCATGCAATGCCCCAGCAGAGGTTGGGCAGTTGGGAGCGCTCTTCCGAGAGGCCAACTTTTTTCCCCGGGCAGCCAGGTGCCTGTCCGACAAGAGAACCTGAGCCGACTTGCACGCAGTAGGCACGGTGGCCTGTCTGTCTGCCTCCCTGCACTCCACAGGATTGTTTTGGTGCTCTTGGTCCGTCTACGAGGTGGGGAGGAATAGGAGGGAGACTGGGTGAGTAAATCTTGTCCATTTCCAGCACTGCCCACGCACCAACAAAAATAAATAACACACACAAAATGTTACCCTCACTAGGGGACTAGGGGAAGATCAGCAGCAATCCAGATAGGGAGAGGGACACTTATATGCTAAGTGGCCCCCTCCCACTCATCTCAAAGGAATCCCTGGGGCTCCAGTGGCAATTGTTTCTCCTGGGGGTGGCAAAATGGTAGGAAATACCCCCAAATTGTAAACAGCTGTCCCAGACATGACGGCTCACTGTCATTGATACTGAGGGCGGGAGCTGGCTTCAGGTTGGCACAGTTGCATATGAAAGGTTGTTGGGTTTCCTGTCACCTTTGGTAACCTCTGCAGCCAGGCCCCATGTGGGCCTATTTGAAGTACCCTCTATTGGTATGTTAATCATTGCCACCAGCTGCAGGTTCTAACAAAAGAGCAGGGCAGATAAATCGAGCCTTTGTTAGTTAATCAAGTTGGCCATGGTGTGATCCTCCCCCTTCCTGGAGATGGCATAGTGCACTCCTGGCTGTCACTTTCCAACTAAATATGACAGGGCTGACTGTACCTGTAGGCTGTGTCCACCCAGAGTACACAGGCCTATGCATTTGTTGTGGTGTGAGCATAGGAAAATGTGTTTGGGTTAGCTCCACACATTTTCCTGAGAATGGTCTACTCTCATTCATTTTAATAAAACATTTTAAAAATGCCCAGGCAAGCGCATGCCCACGATGCGGCTGGTCTAATTACGCACAGTACTCTTCCAGTTCACCATCGGATGAGAAAAGGTCATCAAATCCGTCTGTTGAAGAGCACGTTAAGACAGTGTCGTGATGAGCCCTATTCTAGGAATCCTTGTGTGAGGATATGTCAACAGGTTGTTGTTGCTGGAGGCGGTCCTCAGTTGGAGCTTTTTTGCTACATTGCAAAATTGGGGCACAGGGCTTGAATTGTGGTTTCATGTTCTGGGTAGGCTCAGGCCTTGGAGGGATTGTAGCCGTTCTTGTTTATAGTTCAATCCCTCAGGTCTTCAAGGTGGTTGAAATGTCCATAGACAAATAAGGCTTTTTGGACTGTGGAGCTGGTGTTAGGGGCCTGAACTGCTCCATTGGATTTGATGGTGCTTTTAGTTTGTGAGGAATTGGATAGACTGCGACACATGCCCTTTCTTGTACAACGTGTCCTCTTCTCCCTAAGAGAAGACGCCTTGCGCGCATCAAAGTCTGAGTCTACCTCATGCTGTAGGATGTCCTCTGGAGGGATATACGAGAAGTGATATTAAACATAACATCTGGTTTCAATATAAGAATGCTTGAAGACCAATGTGACCTTGAAAGTTGCTCTATGCGCAGATTTTTGGGGTTGCGCCGACAATGCACCGATCTAAGGGATTGTCATCGACTGCATGGTAGTCAACAAGTGTTACCACTGTAGCTTCCAATTGTGTGGTAAATGAGGCTATTGTCACTTTCAGCGGTGTCATCAATTTCTATTTGTGTTTTGTGATGGAGGAGTCAGCAAGGACTTGGTCATGGACAGTGTGGTAGGGTGCCTAGAGAGCCATTTGACTTGTGGACAGAGGGACTTGTATTGAATGCTTTGCAAATGTATCTTTCATCGACGATTGAGGGCTTGTATGGTTTTTGGCCTGATGAGAAGGGAGCACGATTTGCAGGCAGGGTTTATCTGTACCCTTGTGAGTCTGGGTGTAATCTCGTTTCCTCACCCTCTTGTCCCTGAATGGCTCTTCGTGGGGTCTTGGCCTTTTGGAATAGGAAGCGATATCCAGTGGCCTGCTAGGACACAGTGAGGCACAGCTTCTCATCAAGGCACAGTCCGAGGCAACAGTTCCTTCATCCAGCCATGCAACAAGTCTTCTGTGCTTGTATTTCATGTTTTTGTTGGTGAAAGATTGACAGGTAGAACAGGTATCCATATTGTGGCCGGGGTACAGGCAGTAAAGGCTCTCTGTTTGCTTGTTCTCTGCATAGATATTTTTTACTTGAGATTGGAGCAAGTTTAAAACAGACTTTTGTTAGGCTTTGGAGTAGTCAATGCAGTAGTAAAGGAGTGCGTCTTCCACCTAGACAAAGTCAAACGGATATTACCCTTCCACACCTTCCAACATAGAACACTTGACCCGTCGTCTCCCTCATAATGTCAAGAATAGACTACGCAAACAGCATCTATCTTTGAATGCTGAACCACCTCACCAAAAAAAACTACAGTGAATCCAGAACGCAGCAGCAAGTCTAATGCTCAGACTCACCAAGAGAGAACACATGCCAATACTAAAAACTGTACAGTTGCTGCTAGCCAAAAAAAGAATTTCCTTCAAGACACTCTGCATAACCCACAGAGCAATGCACGGCCAAGGAGTGGAATCCTACTGGAAAGAAATCTCCTTTTACAAACCAAATGGAGCACTGATAACCACCAATGACATTCGCCTCGAACCAAAACAATATTCAAAGTTGAAATTTGGTAGATTAGCAGTCTCCTGCATCTTGGAAAAACTTTGGAACTCGCTCCCGAAGAAATTAAAACAGGAGAACCCCTAACATTCAGAAAATGACTAAAGTGGGCTAAACCGAAAACTCCCTCTGAGAAAAACGACCATCAACAAGAGAAACGACCCAAACCCAATGATCTGAAACCTGGATACCCAAGGAAAAAAAACACTTTAACGCAGGTCACCATAGAAGAATCCAAGCCCTGCAAAACAAACATAACCCTTGAAGGGAAGGACACAGACCACCCTCATCACCAACCCTACCAACAACTTTCCAATTTCCTGCATACTCGCCCTCAAACACCAACACAAAACACACACATACCTACACAGGAGCAGAAACATGAATCCACCACTAACTGCACACAATCTGCAGTGGTATTGCGTCCTTTTCCCGACAGTAATTACTTGGTTGTGCTTTACCACAAAGTAATTTCTTTGTATTTTCATCTAATGTTCTTATGAAATTGGGGGTAAGGAGTAATAAGGGAGTTTGGAGGGGAACCCCCACCAAATTGGAGGAAAGAAAAATCAATGGTAAAGTAATTACTGTCGGCAAAAGAACAGGGAACCATCTTCAGCACCCCTCTAAACAAACGCACTACACAAAACAGCCATAAACGTACAAATCACCCCTACACTCTCATACACAAACATAGCCAAACCATTGCCTACCAACAGTAAATCCGGCACACACTGTTTTTTTTTGTTTTTTTTTAGAACTGAAGGTACCAACAGCACATCAAAGCTCTCTTGCACTCTTCCTCTCGATCCCACTAACTAACCCCTCAAATCCCTCAAACTCCTCTTCCTTTTTAGATCTGCCAGAGGCCCGGAGACAATGAAAATGGCAGCAGTGCGCTGTACAAATCACAACCTAACACGATGAGGCGATAGGGAGGAAAACCACAGTGGACTTGAACCCAGAGGGGCCACTAGGAAAACTGCGCCTCCTCCCCCTTTGGGGAGTACATAATGCGTGAAACATTCCCAAACCCCATAATATTTAAGTATTTATCTTGAGATTTAAAACGAGATGTATCTTGTCATTGTAGCTTGAAGGATTCTTTAGAAAATGGTGAAGAAAGTGAGGTTTTTGGAGAGGACTCAGAACTCTGATCATGCTGTAAAAAAATCGGAAGATAGCCTCCAGGGGTGGAACTAAAGGGAGCAGTGCCTATTGGCTGGAGCACAATTGGCCCAAAAATAAGTTTGCTAGAACACTAAAGTGAGTGCAGTTTCTTGTCTTTCCATTGAAACTGCTTTATCATTGTACTGAGGATTCCGATCAAGCCGACAGGGAAATATAACAGCTTGTGAATGTATGAAAGATACCAATGCTGGAGAACCGTAGTTACAGGTAAATAACTTTTTCTTCAATCTACACTTTCCTTCCTCTTTAACAAATGGACACTCAATCCTTTAAACAAGCTTCTTTGATATTTCTAGGTAATCATAGTCTAATCATCATCGCTTCCTCTTGACAGTTCTTCAATAATTTTCAGCATCGTGAACATTTTCTTTACCTTTACAGTATCCACCGCACTCTTGAGGTTGCAGCTAAGACACATTTTATAAGCACAATCGAACAGAAATTCTAATAAGGGCTGCTAGTAGGATCAGTATTTCAGACAATATAGGGGTTTCCAAGGACCCTAATGATCCAGTAAGCCAATCCCATAAGGACCACGCTTTTTTTAACTCGTAACACATTAATAGGGCCTATGTTATGTCTAGCAGGGTATTTGATGCATTCACTCATATCAAAGCAGCAATGCTATCTGACCAGAAAGAATTGGAGTACCTTTTACACGGCATCACAATATGTGTGTTCTTACACATGTTTTACTTGAGAATCATAAATGTATACCCTTGGGGGGCGTGGCCAACCGCCGAACGATGCGGACGTGAGCTGCCATTGCTCTTGAGCCTCCAGCCAGATCCTGAGCTAAATCCTGCGAAAATAGCCATTGTGGACTGTTAAAAACTGCTCAGATAACTGTTCGAATGTGGATGGCATCGATCCCTGCATGAGCGGAGCGGAACCGGTGTCAGATACCGACGATACGGCTGACAAGTAAACTCGGAGCCGTGCTCAACACCCAAGATGGCCGCTGCAGACTCGCCGAGAGCGAAGTACGAAGGGAACACGGCACAGTAACGCGACGCAGGCGGTGTTAGAGGAGGTTGCAGACCACGCCTGGATAGACGGGGATCAACCCTTTCTGCGAGACCCCAACGCTGCTAGTGCCCGAAACGCGAGGAGATGCCGGCGTTCTAATCACCCAGGGCGCTGCGACGTGACCGGCCTCCCCACCCTGACTGCCGCCTGAGACAGGACTGCGACGTCGGTCTGACTTCCGAGACCGACGGGACACGGCCGGACTCAGCCAACACACCCCTGAGGGCCTGGAGCCGTTGGGCCTGCTCGCTGAGACATTGCTGCTACACGCCAACAGAGTTTCAACTGTCAGCAACAACGTGGGTGCTCCGCATAGAGCGCCCGCGGACCCTCCTGCGTCCCTGAGACGACAATCCCCGCAACACTGAATATCAAGGCCGTGGTAAGGAGAGGAGGGTGGCGGCGCACTGGAACTGGGGATTGTGTTTGATACCCTCAACCCCCCCCCCTTTTTCTTGGAATAGCCGTGGACAATATCGCCCGGCTGCTGCCCTGTACACAAAGATCTAACGTCTGGGACTGCCTCTACTACCGTCTCCACAACACAAGTGCGGTGAAAAAATGGGGAAGGATAAGCCAAGGAAATCCTCGACGCAAAGTCGAATTGAACAATACGCAACAATGCCCTTATCTCACTCTCCTGAACAGCTGCCAATAGCAGAAGCAGATCTCATGGAAAATGAGATCTCCCTCTGTGATATGAGCGCCATTGTCAGCTCCAGAACTTCGATGGAGAAAAAAATGGATAGCATAGGCGCAGATGTGTCCCTGCTAAGGCATGACCTACAAAAACTAACCACACGCACTGGAGAGGCTGAGGCGAGGATCTCGGAAACTGAAGACTCCATACGAGGGGCAAATCGCCAGATGTCCGGCATGGTGGCACGGATTAAGATCCTAGAATCAAGAATGGATGAGTGCGAGGGAAGGTCTCGGCGAAACAATATCCGTATACTCGGCCTCCCGGAAAAGGCAGAAGGAGATTGTATGGAACTGTTTCTCGAAGATTGGCTGATAAATACATACAACGCGAAAGCCTTCTCCAAATTTTTCTCCATAGAACAAGCCCATCGCATACCGACTGGGAAGGCTGTACCCGGCGCACCCCCGCAAACAGTCATTGCAAAGTTCCAAAATTATAGGGACAGGGACGCCCTGCTCCAACTGGCAAGGTCAAAAGGTACAGTCGCATACAACGGATCAAGAATTGCTTTCTTCCCTGACTTCACTAGAGAAGTACAGAAAGCGCGCCAATCCTTCAATCCACTCTAAAAACGCCTGCAAACGATGGGAGTCAAGTACGGATTGGTATTTCCCGCCCAGTAAATTTTTTTTCACAAAGGCACATCTGTCCACTTTACTGACCCCAAGGAGGCTTGGAACTGGGCGGAAAGGCACATAGACGGAGACTACGGCGCTGAAGGGAGGCAGAGAGGGGAGCGGGGCAGACCGCATCCTGAATGACCACCGGAAATCGAACCCCAGCTGAACCCTCACATTGCGATCCCGCACCCAGCAAACTAATAATTAGCCCACAAATGCCGCTCCCACAAAAGAAACTGCCGTATGAAGTAGGCTAAGAAGCCCAATCTTGACAATGCAAACCCAAGCCACATGGCACAACAAGGCTGGAAACTGACCAGCAACCCCCCTCGAGACGACAAAGAGAACTCAAAGTACCCTGAGAAGGTGCTGTACAACCAAGCTTCAACTGGTACCCGGTTCACGAGATCCCACTGTGCCGTGTCGCATGGGCTCGTGGTGCCTCCAGATTGGAAAGACCCGCTAACGCAAGGCGGGCGCATGCTAATCGAAGCTTAACTGGTTTATCTGTTTATAAGTTCATGTTGGGCACGCAGATGCTTCAGTTGGGAGTGGAGTATGAGGAGGGGGGGAGTTGGAATTGTTAATGTTTCAACGTTTAGCATACAATGACAACATGAGAATACTACGAGAGGCTTTTGCTGCAATAAAATTCATCCAACTGTCCTTGGCGCAGATGCAATCTATAGGATGCACCCAGGAACCGCACATTCAAATACCTGATGGCACCTGCATCGACTCCTAATAACAAACACCTAAAGCTCATAACCGGGAATGTGAATGGCCTAGGATCCAGCATTAAAAGAAGACTAGTGCTGCAATACATAAACAGACACTCCCCGGATATAGCCCTCTTAACCGAAATGCACCTGGCAGGAACCACATGTAAACTGTTCCAGAGATCCAATTACCGCACAGAGATACATGCTGGTTTCTCCACGGGGGCGAGAGGAGTGCTGATACTGATCCACAAGAGACTACCGCTTGAAATCAAAAAAGTAACACATGACACAGTCGGGCGATACGTACACCTGTAAGCGCCACTATGGAACCAAACCCTGGCGATTACGGCAATCTACTCCCCACCAGCCCTCCTCAACACCTTGCTAGCTGACATTACCCCTATCCTAGCGACAGGAATGGCAGATACATGTATAATAGGAGGAGACTTCAATGAAGTAATGAACAATGCCTTAGACCGTACACATCTGTGGACCAGAAACCCTAACACTGTCACCAGACTTGCTGCTTTTGCATCCGCACTGGGGCTCCGGGATACATGGCGAGAACTACACAGAGAAGACCGTGAGTACTCCTTCCATTCATGAGCGCATGCCTCGATGTCCAGGATAGATTATTTCTTTCTCCCATCCCAGAGCATACATAAGGCCTGTAACGCATCCTTCTTTCCAAGAGGCATACCCGATCATTCCCCACTACTAGTGGAGATGGAGAGACCACGCCCGCCGCCCACCTGGCGTCTTAACTCCTACTACTTGGGGTTCCTACAACTACAAGAAAAAATAGAAACAGCCACCTCCGACTACTTCGAACTGAATACAGGCTTGACGGATGACCCCTCCATCCTGTGGGAAGCGTACAAACCAGTCCTGCGAGATCATATCATGGACTTCCGCCAAGAAAAAGAAGCAACGCGAGTTGATCACTGACGCCGAAAAAGAAGTTGTGACTAAGGAAGCAGAACATATCTCCAGCGACACCCCCCAGTCATATAGAGCCCCAATGTTGGCGCAGAAAAAGTTACATAATCTGTCACTAGATTGTGCCCAAAAAGCACATGGTGCCATGAAAGCACGAATATATGAAACAGGAAAAAGCAGGCAAGATGCTCGCATGGTTAGAAAAACGAGAGGAAGGTCAACGTGCAGTGAAAAACATCAAAACAAGAGAAGCCAAAATAGTCTCCACTGATGCGGAAATAGCAGAATGCTTTGCCGACTTCTACGAGGGACTCTATGCGCCTCCCACCGATACACCGAATAGCTCCATATTGGACAAGATTGATCTGCCCTTCCTCACCATGGAACAAGCTGAATCACTGGATGACAAAATAACTGAGGAAGAGATCTCGACAGCCATGGCACAACTCCAGGCCGGCAAAACCCCAGGTCCCAACGGCTTCCCTGTCGACATTTGGAAACGCCTGAGCCATTTAGACTTACCTACTGAATCTGTTTGAAGACTCCCTACTGAAAGGCGTGCTCCCGCCTGACCTCCGAAAAGCCACGATAATCGTATTCCCAAAAGAAAAGAAACCTCCGGACGAATGCGGCTCCTACAGGCCCATATCACTGATCAATACTGAAGCGAAGATACTGGCCAAGGTGCTAGCAAACAGACTCCAAACGGTCATCACAGCGCTGATCCACCCAGACCAATGCGGCTTCATGCCCCAAAGGTCAACCAGAATGAACATCCGTAGGCTGCATCTGGCCCTGGAGAGAGCGCCCACTCTACAGCAGTCCGCGGCATTGTTGGCCATAGACTTCGAAAAGGCCTTTGATTCAGTGTACTGGGAGGCATTGTGGGCAATTATGAGGAAAATGAACTTCGGCGAACCATTTATAAAATGGGTTCAGCTTCTGTATAATGATCCCCAGGCAGAGGTGAAAGTGAACGGGTGGCTCTCGCATGTCTTCCGATTAGGGAAGGGCACCAGGCAAGGATGTCCGCTCTCGGCAATGCTGTTTGCCCTAATAATCGAGCCACTGGCAGTCATTCTGAGGGATTCGGACACATGGTCAGGCTTTCGCTGGAACTCAGAATGGGAGGACAAGATATCCCTATATGCGGACAACCTCCTGTTATACTTAGGTGACCCGGCAATCTCAGGCCCCATAGTCACTGCTATCCTAATAAATTACGGAACCTTTAGCGGCCTCAGGATGAACTGGCTCAAGTCTGTGTTTTTCCCTTGAAAGGCGTGGACTACATACCACCACTGGGCTCCCCCTATCAGATTGAGCTCACACAGTTCCGGTACTTGGGTATCATCATCACCAATGCTCTCGACACATATACCCCAAAACCTATACCCACTAGTGAAGAAATTCGAACAAGACGTGGTCCATTGGGAGGCACTATCACTGACACTATCCGCGTCTAACACTGTCCCAAATGTCTGCGCTGTAAACAGGAAGAGGGTACCTTCTACCATATCCTATGGCAGTGCACGCAAATACAATACTTTTGGAGACAATGTATTGAAAGACTCTCGAGGGTCATGGGCCGCACGATACCTAATGACCCCAAACTTCTACTCCTGGGTATTGAAGAGGAAGGAAAACTGTCCCGCTTCGAAAGGCTGCTGCTTTCAACGTCCGCAGGGATCGCCAAGATAAACATTGCACAATTGTGGGGATCAGAAATCTGCCCAAACTATGACCAATGGTCCGCGGACGTGGACGCTATCAGCCTGATGGAACGTCGAATATATCAAGCACGAGCCTGCCCTGGCAAGGCGGATAAAATATGGGGAAAATGGGAACAAGTACTATGAACACGCAGGGTTTGGGAGAATGAACTGCAACACGTAACCTTGCCATCAAGCCAGGACTTCACATAACGTAATGTTTCGCCAACATCCGGTTGTGTAGCCAAGACATTAACACAGCTGGTCTTGTATATGTGTATCTCTCCGTAGTGGATGTGTATATGCGCCCGGACAACTTTCATGCGCAATGCCTTATTCTTATGTATGCAAACTGTTTATTTTTATGTTTATCTTCACTTTTAGTTTCTTTGTTTTGTTTGGATATTGATTGTTCTGTATAAACCCAATAAAACTTATTTATTAAAAAAAAATGTATACCCTTACCCAGAAATCTTTCTGTGCTTAAATGCTTAAATGTCCATTTGCTTTCTAAGTTCCTTTTCCCTTTGTGCCACATATGGCCATACAACTGCCAGGTCAACTTTCATGCACTGTTTCATAAATAATACCTGACATTAATCCTTTTACACTGTTAGCTACTTGGATCTAAGTTTCTTGTGTTTTTCCTGTTTCGGAGTAATGGACCAAATGCATTACAAGTTGTTTTAAGGTGCCTGGGAGGGAAGGGGCAGGCGAATGGGTAGGACAAGAGATATATGAAACAATTGGTGTACATAGGCCATTCGTGATGGTAGAAATTAACTTTCTGGGTACTATCAAAAAGTCACGCATTATGCAAATATAAAGAACACATTTTCAGTTACCAATAATATTTGTTTGAGGTTAGTAGAGGGCATTGGGCATTTGTTGTTCAATCCTCTAAATTCCTGTTTACATCTTTCTTACAGACTTAAGAATATGCCATTTTAGTACAAGGTACAGAAACCACCAAGTTGCCATCTTTCGAAGTTCACTTCAGTTCATAGCCACTGAGCAATCCATTGTTCGTATGCAAATTAGCTCTAAAGATTGTTTTTTTTTTATCCAAAAAAAGAATAGCGCAGCACTATTTTATGGATAGCTCTATAAGCACAAGACAGTTCTCACGGATGCAGACAACCACATATGCATTTCTCCATCATTAGAGATCATCGGTGTGATACAGCTCGACATGTTTAGGGTGGTGCTCTGATGAGGCATGCCTGCGATACACCAACAACTATCTGTTACCCATTTTTAAAATGCATGTCCACTAAAATGGAAGTAAATGCGAATGTTGATGTATTGGAATGAAATGAACTGGGCCAAGAATGGAGAGACCTTGATCTGCTTGTATAATTTCTCACGTTTTAATTATAGCTAGGGTTCTCAATATCATTTTGTAGCTGTTAATAGAATAATTTTGTAGGGTGTAAAAAGATTATTGCCATTACAAATTGCAGTATTTCTTAGGTGGGTACAAATATATTTAACTCTAAAACAGATGTCTTTTTGTAATCCCTAATTCTTAAAACCTTGTAATTAATGAAATTTGCATTTTGCCTTTAAGTTCCTCCTAAAATGAAGTGGTAACAATATAAAAGCTGCTTCATGTGGCTCCATTCTGCAAGTGCCACTGTTCTGAACATATCCACTGAGCTATGTGTATTGAAGCAAGCAGGCATGTTTAAGCTGTTTAACTATTTTGTTAAATTATTTGTACTCACTATTTTTTTCTTGGCAGTATTTGCCTGTTCTTTGGTGGCTCGGGCTTATGTAAGGTGAGTTCAAACTGTGATGCTTTGGTTGTTGTAGGAAAAGGACTCCCTGCTACTATAAGCCTATATATGGTAGCTGAGGCTTGTGGAATCTGCTTAGATCACATGCTGTGCATAGGCCGACATCTAGTGGAAGCTGCAGAGTATTAGTTTCTTTTTTGAAACTCGAAAAATGGCTGTCACCAGTAATACTATTCCTAGTGTGACATCCACTGTACTCATGATCCCTCACGCGTGTAGGACCCTCAGATTGTTTTTTTCCGCCATACTTGTCGGAAGCATTGTGCGGAGTTCCCTGGCTTTCAGTCATTTTTTTATAATTACACTAAACATCCCTGTTGCTTCCAATCCCACGTCGAGACATCGAAGATCGACGCCGATCTGAAGAACAAACTACCGTCGAGACTGCACGATGGACCTTGGGCCTTGGAAGGCCTCTGGCCTCGGCCCGGGCCTTGGAAGGCCTCTGGCCTCGCCCCGGGCCTTGGAAGGCCTCTGGCCTCGCCCCGGGCCTTGGAAGGCCTCTAGCCTCAGCCCAGGCCTTGGAAGGCCTCTGGCCTCGGCCCTGCAAGTAGGGAGAGTGAGGGGGTGGACATAATCACACTCACTTTATTTATTACATACACTCGCCTGCTGCCTTTAGGTAACATATGGAGAGTACTCCTTTTAAATTATGCCCCAAGTGCAACCGCAAGTCTCCTTGGGTTGACAAACATACCGTTTGTAATCTCTGCCTGCCAGGGACCACCCCGAAGCTACCTGCAGAGTGTGTAAGCTCTTTAAGGCTAAGACATTGAAGGACTGCTCCACTAAACGTTGGGCCCATCACGCCAGGCAGCTCGAGGCCATGGAAGCGGTGGGGTCCTTCAGTGATGGCAGCAAGGCCGACGTTTCGGACGGTGAGGGCACAGTTGCGTCAAAAGACACCCAAACGCTAGTCCCCGACCTCGGATGATTGTCCGGCGGGACAGTTATGGGGAACACACCCGGCGACGCGAGCGCTACCCATACTACTACTACACCTGAACACACAACCCCCAGCCGAGATTCGACACGCGTGTCGAGTACTCTGAAAAAGGAGGCACGTAGAGAGCGGTCCACAGAATCCGTGTCCTCTGAGTGTTCCAGGTTGAGATCGCCTCACGACACACCGCAACAGTCTAGAGTTGCCAAGAGTGCCTCACTCCCCAAAGTGTCAGAGGTATATTCGTCAGAAGACGAATCCGACCTCCACCCCCAGGCTGCACGCCCAGTGTCGGCTCCGACAGTTCGTTACTCGTCTGCCGCCGAGTCTCGACGTTCTCACTCTAAAGATACAGAGACAAGCCTGCACACCCCCGAATCTCGGCAACATGCGTCGAAAGATTCCGAAAATACTAAACCATCAGGGAAACACTCCTCTACACAAGGTAAAGGAGACAAACCGCAGAAGAAGTCCTCAAACATAACTTCTGTACCCCAGGCCCAGAAGGACAAACATAAATCTTTAGATAAAGATAAGTCTACTACCCCTGTCTCGGCCACTAGATCTAAAGTTATCCCACAGGACTTAGGAACAGCACAGGTACCTCAACAAGAGGTGTTCACCCTCAGTTCCAGGGAATGGAGCTCTGAAGACATCGACAGGGTGATGTCAAGAATGTCTTCCTTGGCTAATTTCTATGCCAAAAACCCAGATCATTTTCTAAGCTACCAGAGCACCGCTGACGACTCCTCTCCTTCAGGATCCAGGGACCCTCAGCCTCCTAGTAAAAGATCTTGCAATGATACTCCAGCTCAAGGTCTGATTTCATACCCCTTCTCTATTCAACCCTACCACCAGTATGCTGACGACTCAGACATACAAATGCTGGGCGAACAAGCGGGAGTCGGTTATTACGGAGATGACGAGGACCAGGAGGAGGAGGAGGAGGAGGAGGAAGAGGAGGAAGAGGTCTAAACTCTAGACTCACCTGTTAACAAAGAGCCACCAGTCACAGACTCCCCTGTGGACAACCAGCCTCTACTAAATGAGTAGTACTTAGAGCTGCTGAGCACTTTCACTTAGACACTCAAGGGGCTCCAGAGGAAAGGGTCTTTGCAGAGGAAATGATGGGGGATAAAAAAACCATTGCCCAAGCCATACCTATTCTCAAGTCCATACAACGTAGAATTGACCCTTCCCTCCTCAATCTTAATCTCACTAGAGCTGTCAACCCCAGAATTGGAAAAATTATTCAGGGCCGCCCAGTCAGACTCACTTAATATAAGGGGCCAGCTTAAGCCCGACTCCTTGGTAGTCACTACCACCAGAAAGAGAGCGGGAACACCTCCCATCATCTGAAGCTCCACCAGATAAGGAGAGCAAGAGCATTTATGGGTTGGGAAGAAAAGTGGCCTCCTCTTCCGCTTACCAGGCAAGAATCGCCAATAACACCATGCTACTGGCAAGCTATAATTGCCACCAGTGATAGCAGGTAGCTGCCCTCATCGCCTCCGCACCTGAACCACTAAAGGGCCAGTTAGCCCAGATTGCGTCCGAGGGTAGATCGGTGTCCGAGTGCATTCTAAAGACAATCTTTGACGCTGCAGATAATGCAGGCCGGCGCATCGCAGATGGCACTGTCATTAGGAGACACGCTTGGCCCGAGACCCAGGCTACCCTAATCGACATGCCGGTGGAACCGAATGTCTTGTTTGGCAAGGCGGTAGAGGAGGCACTCAAAGCTGCCAAGGATGAATATGATACCCTAAAGTCCCTGGGACAGTTGACTAATAAACCCACGAGCCAGAGGGAATAATAATTTTCGTCGCTCATGCGGACAAAATTCCCAGAGGGGCTCCAATTTCTCACAGGGGCAGGGTACATCGTGGCGCAACAACCAACAGGGTACCCAGAGTTACGGTAGAGGTAACAAAAGGGGCAGCGGCAGAAGGAGAGGCAGCCCAGGCAGAGGCGGTACACCTCCCAGCAAACAGTGACGCACCGCTCAGGGTCCCTTCCCATACATCCCCAGTAGGGGGGGTGCATTTGCACCTTCACCCAAGAATGGGAAGGGATCACCTTGGACAGATGGGTGCTGTCCACATTATCCGCGGGATACTCCATCGAACTGCTGGTGCGCCCCCGCAACCACCCTCCACGACAAAAAATTAATTCCCTGGACCACCAGAAGATCCTCCTTGAGGAAATCGTCAATCTTCTCGCAAAGGATGCGATAGAACTCGTCCCGGGCAACCAGGTAAACCAGGGTATTTATTCAACTTACTTCCTTGTGCCAAAAAAAGATTTAACGATGCGCCCAGTATTAGACTTACGCCCTGCAAACAAGTATGTCAAGCCCCAAAGATTTCACATGACTACGCTCCAAGAGGTAATCCCCCCTCCTAAAAAAGTGAGATTACTTGGCAACAGTGGACATGAAAGATGCCTATTTTCATATTTCTATGTTCCCAGCGCACAGAAGATTCTTGCGCTTCAAGGTGGACAGTCAGCACTACCAGTTCAAGGTGCAGCCCTTCGGTATAGCCTCGGCTCCAAGAGTATTCACCAAGGTACTGGTGGTGGTGGCGGCACACCTACGCAGGGAGACAATCCCAGTGTACCCTTACCTGGACGACTGGCTCATCACGGGGGAAACCCCAGTAATTTGCGGATACAACATCCAAATCACGATCGACCTCCTCTTTGAATTGGGTTTCTCAGTCAACGGGAAAAAATCAAGCCTGGTGCCTAGCACATCCAAACAGTTCCTAGGAGCCATCCTAGACATCCAAGAAGGGTTGGCCTTTCCATCAGAGGAAAGAATTCGGAACTTAACACTGCAAATTCCTCAATATCAGCCCGGTCGCCAGATAAGGGTGTGCATAGCGATGTGTTTGCTAGGCATGATGGCGTCATGTATTTACCTGGTTCCCCACACGCGCCTGCGCATGCGACCCATGCAGGAATGGTTGGCGGAACAGTGGTCTCAGGCAAGTGGTCATTAGGACGATCTAGTGGTCGTTTCGCCAACACTAGTACAAAGTCTTCACTGGTGGACAAGAGAAAACCTGACAAAGGGGAAACCCTTTTACGATCCAGAGGTACAGGCAGTGGTCACTACGGACGCGTCCCTGTCAGGGTGGGGAGGACACCTCCTCCACCACACAGCTCAGGGGCTCTTGTCTCACACAGTGGCCAAGAATCACATCAATCAGCTAGAGAGGGACTTGTTTGCTATATCTGTCCAAGTTTGCCCAGAAAATTTGGAAATGGGCACTCAGACGGAACATTTACCTGTCATCTCAACATGTTCCAGTGGATCTCAATTCACTAGCAGACGCCTTGAGCAGAGATCACCTCCCAGAAGAACACGAAAGGTGTCTACACGAAGAAGTAGTAGGAGACCTCTTCTCACAGTGGGGTTTCCCCACTATAGACCTATTTGCCACAAGCGAAAACAGACAATGCCCAGGATTTGCATCCAGGTTCCCCCAGCCAGGCTCCAAGGGGAACGCCCTGTGGATGAACTGGTCAGCGATGTTTGCCTACGCTTTTCCACCCACTCCTCTGATGAGGAAGTTGATCAACAAGATGCACAGGGAATCGATGATGCTCATCCTAGTTGCTCCCATGTGGGCGAGACAACCGTGGTTCCCACACCTGCGCAGACTGGCAGTGTGCGAACCCATCAAACTCCCGTGCTGGCACAACCTACTATCCCAGCATGGAGGACAAACAGTGCATCCTCAACCCAACTCGATGAACGTGGCTCCTATAGTCATAGAGTTTGGCCATCTCAATCTACCTCAGAGATGCATGGATATCCTAAGAGAATCTAGGAAACAAAACACAAGACAATGTTACTTTGATAAATGGAAAAGATTTATTTGGTGACAGAATAAACAGATCAACCCAGTTGATTGTACTCCTTCCAATATTGTCATCTACATGCTCCACCTGCTAGACGCAGGGTTGGTATTTAATTCATTCAAGGTACACTTGGCGGCGCTATTAGCCTACACCACCTCCATTAACAAGGTATCATGGTGGAACGTACCAGTGGTTAAAGCATTCATGGAAGGGGTTAAGAGACTCCACACTCCAATTTCTAACCCACCACCAGGATGGGACCTTAATGTGGGGCTTGCTAAACTCATGGGGCCCACCTTTGTACCCATGCATAAAGCAAGTCTCAAACACCTGACCTATAAAACTGCCTTCTTAGTAGCAATTACATCCATAAGAAGGGTCAGTGAAATTCGGGCTCTGTCAGTGCAGGATCCTTTCTTTACGGTTCGTAAGGATGAACTGGTTCTACAAACTCATCCTAGGTTCTCACCTAAGTTCATTTCTAAATTCCACGTTAACCAGTCCATTGAGCTACCGCCCTTCTTCCAAGAACCCAAAAGCTCTGCTGAGGTGAAACTACACATTCTAGATGTGCGAAGAGCGGTCCTCTACTATGTAGACAAGACCAGACTTCTAAGAAAGACAGACCAACTGTTTGTCTCCGTAGCTACAGGCAGAGAGGGAAATCGCATCTCTAAAGGTGTTATCTCAAAATGGATAGTCAAAAGTCATTCCCACCCGTTAATGACGAGATTAAGCTCTTCCATCAGCACACACCTTTAGGGGAATTAGTGACATTTGTACTCCAATATATACCGCAAAACGACATCCATAAATAATTTAATTTGTGGACTTCACTTCGAATGATGATTTTAGTTTACGCCGGTTTTCATATGTTAAAGTTTTCAGTTCGTTTAGGTGACAGTTTCAATTTCAAGGACATTTCGGGGGACATTTTTGGCATTCGTGTTTAGGAGCAGCTTCCCTGCCAAGCTTATTTTTTCAGTAATTTCTTTTTCGTACCTTTGCTGGTAGTGTTTGAGTATAATTTACCCTGATCAATGTGATACAATGTGCCTCATAACCCCTTTCTCTTTGTTATAGTTTATGAATGGCCAATTCAATTTGGATGCTTTTTACCATTAATAGATTGATAAATAAGCCTCCTAATTTTGTCCAGTGTATGTCTCCAGTGATGAGGATTGCTTGGTGAGGATCAAAATGTGGGGTACACCAACTACATGGGGGTATTTGGCTCAGTGCAGAGCCACCAGGAACACCTTTTCCCCAGTATGTTCCAATTAACTCCGCACATGAGACTTTGGTAAACAAAATATCTAAAAATTCACACTGGAAGTGATGTTCCAGAATTCCCTGTCCTGCTAACCTCACAGGACTGTCATAGAATGCCCTCGAACTTACTCAGTAAAAAGGCTTCAAGACTGCTTCATATAAATGAGTCCACGTCCCGTAACACGGGCGAGTACACCTCACAGGGCGCACTTTGTCCAAACTGTTACGAATTACATCTATACAAAGAAAAAAATGCACATTTCTTCACTTAACATTTTAGTACCCACAGGACTATAGCCAAAGGATAGATGGGTGAATTAAGTACTCTCCTTAACATGTGGCAAGTTTACGGTTCGCAAGTTCGTATCCCGGCAGTTCTAACTCACTCCTCCATAATCCTTAGGTTGATAAATTGCGTACCATAACATTTGGTAATAATGCTCATCAGCACATGGAAATAGTTCTTGATCTTCTCACAGCCAATAAGTTTACTCATATACCGTCAATAACTACTGCCCTCGACCACATTACAAACATACTGATTGCAGAAACAGACATGTGCTGCAGATGAAGGGGGAGAGGCTGATTGAGTGTAGGAAAAAGGGTAGGCATTAGGTCTCATTCACATGTAACGGTTTATTGAGAGGCCAGCCTCAACATGGAGAGATCCTTCCCTGCTCACTCAAGCTGTCCCACAACAAACTGTTTAACAGATTATTTTATTCAGCCCTACCTCAGGCGCATATCATGTCCCTTGGATCCCTCCCCTGAGCTACCATCGAGCCAAGAACCAGGCCGGTGTACTTGAAATATATTTGTATTTATTTAAATGAAAAGTAATACAAATCGCACATCTACACATGCCACCATCTTTGTGGCTCGCCATTAACTTCTTGTTACACAAATCAATTATACAAATTAGTTAAAAAAACAAATCCCAATTCTTTACTTTCTACAAATTTCACTTCAAGAAATAATTAAACTGATCAATAACCAAAACAATTATAAATGTAGTGCTGTGCAACTTTGATGTTCCTGCAGGCTTAAAAGGATAGCAGTAGGGCTTCAAGATGTGTACAAATACATATGGCAATAATGATTTCACCCACACTTTTGGTTTAAAATAAACAGAGTCATTTAGCAGTTTGTTTTTTAGACTCCCCCTACTTTGGTCTCTGTTGGGGAAGTCTGACAGAAAAAATCCCCCCCCCTCCACTGAAAGGCCTGTGTCAGGGGTATCGGGACAAACAGATTGGACTGATTTAAGAACAAAGGCACCCCTCTTCCTTAAAGAAGTCGGGGTCAACAGGACAAAAAAGATTACTCATTGAAATTATAGGCTATATTTTTTCAGCGCACACTGGGAAGTCAGCTTTGTTAATTTCGAATGTTACAGAAATGACCGCGTAGTGTTCTGCCAAAGGGAATTAATTACATTAATATTTTAAGTTAAATAGGCTAAGGATCTACACAGTTGTGCCACCCCCCTGTCCACTATTAAGGGAAAGGATTTAAGGCCAGCAGACTTGCCAACCTTTTGGTTACAAAGGGCTCAAGTCTACTTACATCAAAAACCTCTGTTTAAAGTTCAGGACAGACAGCTGCATGTCAGGACCCTCTGGAAAGATGGGACAGGGATCTAGTCACTCCACTCTCAAGGATGGCTTCCCGCTTTCCACCATTGGACCCAGTCAGCATTTAGGCATTCGTAGCAATAGACAGCTCCACCCGGATGCACTCTCTGCAAACTTTTGTGGTGTTTCCTTTCAGCTGTCAGATGGTAAGTTGCAGCAGCACTCTTTTGATGGTAAATTCCAGCAGCTCTGTCCTCTCTTCCTAGTGCAGTCCCCTTAATATAGCAGCAATGGCACCCCCAATTTTACAGTCTTGGGGGTGTACCCTGCAACAGGTTAAACAAATAGGATTGGACAGTTACCCTTCTCTCTCCTCCTCACTCCAGCCCCTCTCTATGGATTGTTTAAGAGTCTGGAGCAGACATATGGCAGCTGAATTTACAAGTCCCGTTTGTTCTCATGTCACATTTTTGGCAAAAACGAGTTATGTGGCAAAACTTCATATTTTTACTAATAACTGCCATAATATGCATATATTCTGATTCAGCTAATCATGGGAAATTAAATAAGGCAGCCAGGTCTGCACCAAGTTGCACGGTCCTGTTGCAATTTTCTGCCTTTTCTGTAAAAAGCATAACCGTTATGAATATGTAATTTATTACCCACATTCTTAATTTTATCCTCCATCCGTTCACCGACTCGCACATTTTGAACACTTTCAGATCAACCAGAAACGCATCTATGATGGCCATTACAGTTCCCCGAGTTGCAGGTGGATGAACTTTATACCTCCACAATCGCCTGGAAATTAGGTAAACAATGACACATAAAGAAAATCTGACTTATGGTTGCAGGGAAAAGGGCATCAATGATGATAGACCTTTTAAATTAATAGTAAATCTTCATTTGGGACAAATGGCAACTCTTCTTCCTTCAGGCCATATGGTCGCACTGGGCCCGCCTTTAACTAGAGTTTTTTTTTTAATCAGTCTCTGTGTTGGAAGCTTGTTCTCTGAAGTTGGAGTTTCAGGCTCCCTTCATTGAATTGTCTTCACACCTCTCCTCTTTAGACCTACTGTCTACATTGTGGCCATTCATCAGCCAGGCGAAATGGTGCTGCAGACACAGCCAGTCTAAAAAACACTTGGTGATCCACACCTTCCAGAACAAGCCACATTTTATTGCAGTTGTAAACACTAGGATGCCTGCCTTCCAGTGTTGAAGTTCCTTGGTTTTTTTATTTTTATTAAGTGCATTCGGCTACATCTGTACCTTTTACACTGTTAAAAACAACCAATTCCCCCCACTCAGTTTGAGTTCCTTGTGACATGCCACCAAAAGGGTTTGCCTCTGGCGTACAGAACTTTTCCCATGGGAAACAAAGTGGCTTTTCAAATGTCTGCTGGTATTTTGTATGCTAAACATAGTATACATTACTTTTTGTCAACACACATAATGTCTTTTCCGTGACATTTTCTGTTAGCAGTGAGACAATTTTCCTGCTTTTACTAGCGCACACACAGTCGTTTTGGTGTCGGTGTTTGAAAACCCTGTTTTGCATGTGAAAGGGACCTTTGATTTTTCTTCTTGCCTTGTGAATTAAAATGCTGCTATTCCTTGGGCAGTGACAGATAGGACTTTTTCACATGGCCCTTCAGTTCTCATTTGTAATCACGGGCAAGACCATTTTGGTCTGTGCTGAAAGAAAACCTGCTTTTCATGTTAAAGGGACTTCAGTTTGGGGTCTTTGAATGCACCCCACATGCATCATTTAGAAGAAATGCACGCCAAAAGAACCTGAGGCAGCAATATATTGGAACTGTGATATTTCGGTTCGAATACGAATATATATGTGGTTGCATCCTGTGATCAAGGCTGAAAGGCCTTTTGGAACATGTGGGTTTTCAATGCTATTTTGAATTTTAGGCGACTTCTGTTATTAGCTCCTAGGTGAGATTGTTATATTATTCAGTGACTTTTGTGGCAAGCATGTTACTTCCTGTTCTCTTATGTCGGGAGGTTGTTGGTTTCATTTTATTTTTCAGAGGTTCAGAGGGGTCCCTTCAGGGCACATAGCATTTGAATATTTTTATTAAGCACTTCAGTCCAAGTTCGAAATTCCTCTTAGGGTGCTGTACAGAGTTTTAAAATCAATCCTTTGACTGTGAGCCACTGCAAATATTGAAGGACTTCAGATGTGTGGAAATCATCCTGCCCTTTATTGGGCATATTTTTGTTTTGAGTAGATTCCGGTCTATTAATAACTTCAAGTAGGCCATTGTATTGCTTGAAAAAAGTCAACTTTTAAGTCCCTCTACCACTTCCAACCCCTTTGTGTGGGTCTCTTTCACTTTGTAAGAATCCTAATCTTAATGCCTGTGTTAAGACATTCGCCTTCTGTACCTCTGGGGTCTTCACAGGATCCCAATTTGTTTTGCTTCCGGAGGTTTTGCTGTGATAAGATATGTCTTAAATGTGCATTGCTGTTCATCTGGGGAAGGCAAGCAGTTTACTTTAGTTTGCTTGTTGCCATCTTCATGCATCATAAACAGCAATTGAGTGTTCAGTGTATAGGTGGAGGTATGCTGGCTTTTTCAAAGAGGAAGGCTAATGGGTGACTGCACATATTGAACAACCAAGGTGAGAGAGAGGAGCTCTCTGGGACTTCACATGTTTGAGGCTTCCGTTTTGATCTTAAGTTCGATTTTTTCAAAGGAATTGAGTACTCTTTTTCAAAAAGGATGTACTCCAATCAGCTGCAGATCCTTGGATGCCCATGCAAGGCTGAAGGTGATCCACGGTGTCGCAGTCTGCCTAGAGTGATGGTCAACCCATTGTGCCTAGTTCGTTTGCCTCTAAGGAGTTGAGCAGTTCTTCACTTCTATCCACGAAGGTCGAGCCTGTGCTCCTGCATGTTAAGTCTCTCTGTATGTTAATGAAGAGGACCGTCTTATTATTGAACACATGCAGTTATTTGGTAGCTTATTTTTCAATGAGTTGACCTCTGATTCAAAGATTTTAAATGTCTATAGTTTAAAAGATTACATAACTTTGTGCTGGCTTTCTTAAGGTGTGGACTGATGAGAGCTGATTTGTGAGCAGTGGGCACAGACTCGGAATTAAGGGAGCCATTATAGAGGTTTACGAAACTGGGAGCAAGAATGTTGACCATGTCTTCAACCATGTGGGCTGAGCAAGGAAGGGCTTGGGAAGTTCATCTTTAGGGGCGTTTATGACGTGTTTAGACGTTAGTTTGGATAATTTACCCACATTTTTATTTGAGTGGTTCATGCTTTAGTGGGGGATGGGCGCTCTTGGTATCAGTAGATGGTGCAATGCTTTTTTTATTATTGGTTGCAGTCTGCTCAGTAACAGTTTGGGCAGGGTGTCTGCTAGCTTTGAGGGGGCTGAAGTGATGAGGCCCCGTGTTTATCCTTTTTTAGTTTAGACTTTTTTAATATTTCTCAAAGATGTTCAACAGGAGCTGTGTTTACCCTTATAATAGAATTTCCAAGAAAAATGTTAACCCCTCACCTAGAAGTAATTTTATGACCAGGCTGCCAAACCTCTCCTCCAAAGTTAATCCCAATAGTAGTGCACCTCTACATCTCTTGATATCGTTACAGGCAAGATATGTAGTTGGGGAACGATATTTTTCCCACTGCGTGCAGGAGGGTTTGTTTTTCATGGAAATGAACATCAGCTTGCTTCCCTATTGGTTTTAGATGTGCCACTAAATCTGCAAACAAACAGCAATTCAGCCACAATATTGAAAAATAAATGGCATCTGTGTTTTTCATTTAAATAATTGGAAGGTTACCTGGCCCACACTATAGGACGCTGGGCGTTACAAGTGGAGCACTTGGATTTCAAATTTGCTAAAGGCGTACTTACTTGCATAATGAAAGTATAGTTTCACGTTCTGACACATTACATGTTCGTGTAAGAATTTATGACGCTATTGTGTCGTGCTAAATCCCAGGTTCATATGCTGTAATAATGGTTATCTACTTATTGACCCCGGAAGGATAACGGACTGGATCCGAAGAGAGCGTTTCGTGCAGGCTGAGTGAGCAGTTGGAGTACTGTGTTTTTTCCGTGAAACTATTTTTATTATGAAGGCTCAACGAAACGTTTGCGCATGAAAGTGTACAGTAGTTCCAAGCACATGCAATACATTAATAGCTAACACACCATACGTCCCATCAATAACCTATCTAAATGTGTGTTCAATATGGTCCTGCAATGCCCAGTTTCAAGATAGGCTATAATGCAAAGGACATTACTTTACTCACGAAATTCCCGGTCTTGGGTCAACGGTGTTTTCTGTTGCCCCAGAATGTACAATTGAGGGGTCTGTGACTGGGTACCTCAATTGGCATGTATTGGCTTCGTGCCGTGACCCCGCACGCAGTACAAATTAAAACACTGTTTGAAAAGCTCGAGCTGTGGTGCATGCGCCTGCTGTCTACGCCATATCGTTTGCCGCTCCTGTTGGGGGTGCGTGTAAGGGTTAATAGGAGCGTATGTCCCCTCTGGATAACAGCAGGGTGCACGTGCTGCACTTGAGCGGTTTGGTGACTCTGGACTGCGCGGGAGGTGGGGGGGGGGGGCGGCGCTAGTTTTCGGGGCTCTTCCGCGGAGTGGTGAGTGAGGTGAGCTGGGGCGAGGGTTCGCGTTCAGTCGGCACGCGCGGGCTTCGGCGAGTGCTGCTCCATGGCAGCGCGTCCAGCGGTGCCCGCCAGCATGGGCGACTTCTTCAGCATAGTCCGGCGGCGCTTCAAGCGAAGACGGAAGAAGCGCTCCGAGCGTAAAGGTACGTCGTGCGTGCGTGGAGCCAGACCCAGCCAGCTTCCCTCAGATGTGGGAGGGGACCTCTTAGTTTCGCTATGTTCGTTAGGAACCACAATGTTTCTAAATTTCACATGTTAAAACAAATCGGGCCATTAAAAATGCGTACAGCCCTGGGGCAAAAAATGGGCATGTTCAGGACCAGGATTCAATCCGAGTTTGATGGAAAACGCGCACCGTTTTCAGTCTTTTACGCTGCATCTGTTTTTGCTTCTAAAACTGCAAGTGCAACGTGTGTACTTTTTTAAAAAATTATATTTTAAACTACGTCTGGGCTTCGTTCAAAAGTAAGTTGACAGTGATGTGAAAATGGCATCTGCCTGCGCACAAGCTTTCTCGAAGCAGACTTGGAAGGCGTGCACAGCCACACACTGCAGAGAATGCCTCAAATTTCCAAAAGTTCTATGTGAAGAGCTGTATTTGTTGGGGCGACAAACCTGGTGTTTCGAACTATTTTGTGTGCGCGCGGCTTTGTAATGTTGATGTTGCTTGCGCTCGAGTGTTTTAACGTTATTCATACCGGTCCGGGCAGTCCCTTCCAAGTTTCACAAACCTATCACTCACGTCCGTGCCCCCATCCGCATGCCGCGATGGGTATGCCCTTGCGCTCTGCGAAGCCCTATTATCAATGCACTTCTATTTACAATGCAATGTTAAAGGTATTTATATAGCGCACCATCACCAACGGAGTTGTTCCCCAGGCAGATCTATTTACAATGCAATGCGTGTTTGTTTGCATTGCTTTATCCTGGCAGAAGTCCAGCGCTGGTCAATGGTCTGGCATCAGATGTCTTGCCGGATCTCGGACCCCGGCCTGCATCATCCCTGACCAGGCTTTTACCGAGCCCCCATCTTCCCTAAACTGGGGGCTCGGTGACCTAAGCTGCGCTGTCCTCCTGTCCTATGCCGTCACTCGCGCGTTTCCTGGCTCGATTTGCTCAGCCCGTTTCTTTTGATCTATCCTGAAAGGGACACCACATCAGTGGGCCATGAATATCACTGGGAGTGGGGAGGAGGCATCACTGTTGAAAGCAGGCATTCTCCATGCCGGGCACACTATTGTTTTCCAAATGTGCATTTTACACTTTCATAGAAAATCATTTCCAAACTCCAACATGCTGCTTGCATTCACTAGTTCACTAGCTTTCTTTGACATTTTTTTTTCAGGCTACCACACCAATACTCTGTAATTTGTGTGCCCCTTTCTTTGTGTTGTGTCACAGGTTACATGCTTATCAAACTGGATAATCACAAATCTGTTGTGCTGACAGTTATTAGGAAATTAGAATGTGGATTTATGGGTTGCCAATTTTGCATTTTCACTACAGGGGCAGAAATACCCCCCACCTCCGCCCTAAAAATAAGCAGCCCATCCCCAGTTCAACCCATTGACCAGCCTAACCCATCCCCTGGCCAAACACTTTATAATGTGCACTTGTTTTTTTTTTAATAAGGAATTGCAAGAAGTCACACGATAAACAAGTTTTGAATTTATAACATCTCAGCAACCGTCTGTCAACCTGCAGAGCTACCCTGGTAGCCTCCTTCTGTAGAGCAGTGTCTGGATCCCTTGATGTCCTAAAAATCACTGCATTACCAGCATTACTTTGGGTGCACCACTTTCATAGAAGTGATTTAAAGTGGAATTGATGTACAGTGTGGAGTTTGGAAGGATGCAGCACGAAAGAAATGGCATAATTTTAAAACTATTATTTTGAACATTTTCTTTGAGCGGAATCCAACTGCTAGCGCCGCCTCCTGACAAAACTCTGCCTTCTCGGGACTCCACCCCCACTCTGGCCCTTTACATTTTTTTACATTTCCACCTCTGGGGATAACCGTAACGCATCAGAGCTTCCATCACACCTTCTTTTACAAATGAGCGAGTCCCAATTTCCAGACTCAAAGTGAATCCCTTCGCTGTACCTCAAGCAGCTCACAACTGAGATCTCTGGTGCTGAAACAAGGCTCCTTTTAGCAGATGCAATGTGTCCCCTGTTAACCGAGGTCATGGGCTGTCTTCCCCTCCCCCTGCCCCCCCCCACGTCTGCTTACAAGGCCTACCGTCACGCCTGTTAATAATCGAGGTAGTGCAAGTCGAGTGCTGTAATGTAACGGTGGAGCATAGTCTCGGGCCCTGGCAAAGGAGGTGCACTCGCCAAGCCCTGAACTTTGCAGGTCAAGAAGCTAGTGGGATATCGAAAAAAAATAACCATTTTGTATCCACTTAATGTATCACTTCGAAACCTCGCAAACCTGTACCGCTGGATGCTGGTAGATAGATGTACAATACTTTGTAATTGGCACCATATTTCCTTTGGATTTACCACTTAGCCTAGGGGGATTTGCCAATAATCTATTGATTGTTTATCTCGTGTGGAAGCTGGGGCATTCATTTAGGTTGCAAAGTCCTCAATTGAGACCCTAAACCATCTCTGAACCTAGATTGCCTTCCCACTGGTTTTTTGTGTCGTTAGAAGTTCTAGTAGGATTTGTTTCCTTGCAGTGCCAAAGAAATTTTCCTTTTTGATCTCGGTTGTTTCTCCAGTGGCCACGCCACTAGCAGACACCCTGCCCAGTCCTAGAATACTGCACAAGTAGGATCCCTCTACAACCTGGCTTTGGAGTAGTTTGACAAAAACGAAGATGCATGCTGTGCAACGCTGGTGGGGGCGGAGAGAAATGTTTTTCAGTCATCTACCAATGAACTAACATTGCCCGCGTGGTTGCACTAATCTAGTCGTGCGCTCTGGGTCCCCACCACTTTCATATTTTTGTGCAGTCATTGGAATGTTGGGAAGAGGACAGGCACTCGATGAGGGGTCTGTTCGGAATGCCGTCTATGACTGCTGCCGATCTCATTTGGAACGCGGCACTCTCTGTCCTAACCCTTCCTTCTACATACGCCATCTCCTGCCACTGGGTCCAAAGTCAAAGGTCAATAGCTATGGCTATTGACCCAGTTTTGCTGTCCACGATTCTTCATTTGGATGCCTGACAGCTCACATTCACAAAGTGAAGTCTTGACCATCGGACCAGCCTTTTGGAATTCAGTGCAAAGTTGTTAAGCTTCAGACTTGATTTGTTTTCTCCAGTGCCCTTGCCTGCAGCCCAGTCTACTTTAAAATGTAGCGCATTTAACACATACGACTGGTCTGTGGAAAGACGATCTGCTTTTGTGGTTTGGGAGTAGTAGTGCACACGGCTATTGCGCCAGCTGTCAAAATCCCATGAGCAACTCGTCCCCCCTTGTATTTCATGACACTGTCAGGTGTAGTTTGTGCATTTTGTTGTGTTAGCTTGATATGAGCATGCCTTTCGGTGCACAGTACCCTCTGCCAAGTAGGCATTCCACCGTAGACTGCAGGGCTCTGTGCCGTGAAGTGTGACCAGAGCTTCCAGCAGGTGTCCCCCTGCTCTGCTGTATGGAGACTCTTGGCTACAGATGAGAGCTCTCCTCTGAATGGGCTGCCACAGGGTTAGGGTTAGCTTGCTCTCAACGGGTGTAAACCTGCACTGGGGAGGAGCCTTGTGACCAACTTTGGCAGCATCGGGTAATGCAACCTGGGTGCTCTAAGAACCAGGCCAAGTGGACGGATAGACACGCCTCTTCTTGTGTACAGTGGAGCTTGTGTCAAGCCAGGCTTCTAAAAGGGGACTCGGCCCTTCTCTCCAATGCTCGATTTCTGCCCGTAGGGTGCAGATGATGCGCAGGTACACTGGCTGTTACCGCGCATGTGCTCCACGATCCTCTCAAATGGGGCATGCCACTTAACATGATGTCGAAAGTGCAGTCGCTTGTAGTATTTCTCTCTCTAAAACGCAAACCTATGAGGTTTTGCATCACCAGAGAAATACGTTCTCATCACCCAAAACAAATCGATGTAAAACAGTGACCTATCGAAGTTGTCACCCATAAACGGCATTAAATCCAATTCGCCTTTATATTTTACATTTCTATGCAACCTCTTAAATTGTGGACATACTTTCATGTATTCACACGGACATTTCTGGAGACCCTGTTTCTGTATTTCCCTTTACTTGTAAATGTCCAATTAGTTATATACAAGACTGGTGTTGGATTAGTTGCACACGTTTACAATTTTGTCAGGGGAAAAAAGGCATGGACGCACTATTTTGCCCAGGATCATAGAAATCCGATGGCGTGGTAAAGCTAAGAATTAAGCCTTTGGTATTTCTTCGTAGTCCCTCATACAGCAGTTTATACTTTGAGCATGTTTCAATACAGTGCCTCCCAATTCTAATCGGTATAACGCATTCCTGTTGATTTTGATCACAATCACAAAGGAAATAACTATGCACGTAATGAAATAAATTGCGCCTGGGGGATTTCTGTTGACATACATTGAACTCCATTGCGCCTAGGCACTCCACGGCCCTGATTCATTGAATTAGTTGCGTGGAAAACGGGGATTTGCGCGTCATTCTGCCCGCAAATCCCCTTTCGCTAAACAGGGATTTGCGGGCAAATCCCCGTTTTCCACGCAACTAATTCGATGAATCGGAGTGCATGTTTAGTGCACACTTTAAAATCATGCAACTCTGGGTGCATTTGTGGTAATTTTGCTCCTGGGAGGCGCAGTATGTAAATAATGAAAGCCCTAGTTTCTCAACAGCTGTGCATGACTCCCACTCGGGCGAGTGACGAGTTTGACTCTACGCAACCCCTGCACTGGGATCAGTTTTAAATGTTGATGACGTCGCAGTTATCAACATTGAAAACGGGTTCTATGAACCACGATGCTGTGGGGGGCCATGCAGAAAAGATCAGTTTCTTTTTCTTTTAAACAGTACACTCCATTAACACTCATGTAGGTAACTACACAGGCGCAAATGGCGATATTACCCGAGGCGGCGTGCCGACCCTGGCGGTAATGGCACTGCTGCTCAGGCCCTTAATTTGGGCAGGGGGGGTATGACTGACGGGGTCGGCACGCTGTCTCCGGTAATATCGCCCTGTAAACGTGCGGTGTGGGAAAAAGGACAGACTCTCATGGGATTTTTACATTCAACTTTTTACTTAACAAAACCCAACGAAACTCCAGAACTCGATGGTGCTGAAAACACCCCTGGATTATGGCCATAGTAACAAAAGAACAACTGTGGCCCATGCTGATACCCTCTGGTTCTTCTATCAGTTCTTGCCCTTTATGAAGATGGGGGATGCAGGAATGAGGACCTTACAACTCTCACTGTCCCTCTTTCTCTCCTTCTCCAAAGGACCGACAGCCCCACGTCGCAGTGTCACTGTGAGGAAGTGGACCTACAGTCCAAATCTCTTCCTCAGCCCTCCGCTGTCAGTCACCCCTCCTTGCGCGTCTTTGGTTGTTGCAGCGCAGTGACTCATTGAACCAGCACCTCTCAAGTCTGTGCGCTCCACTGGTGCAACGAAAACCTCTATTCTTTTCTGTGACTTCGGCCCCAACGTAGGCCTGGCACCAATGGCGCCTGGGCGGCACAACAAAAACTTCTTCTCGGTTCAGTATGCCCTCTCGAAGCTCCCGGCTTCTTCCTGCCCAAAAACAAGAGAAAAGGACTCATCAGCCCTTCGGTCCTCCCTGATTCCCTGCTGTGGCCATCAGTCACTCCTTGTCCCTCCTCCTCCTCCTCCAGCCAGCTTCCCACCCTTTCATTGCTGTGGTGCTCTGTGCTGCCTTCGTCTCATCAGTGTCTGCCTCACTCTCCCTCCTTTTGCCAGCATCTCTCCTTTGCTTCTTCAGAGATCCCTCCTTTCTAGGCCCTTACGTTTGGGAAGGGCATGCGTGTGTGACAAGAAATATGCTTCAGCCATCAGCCACACTGGATGATGGAAAGTTTGAAATGAAAATGGTTGCAGGGATAAAAGCCATTGTAGGATCCGGCGGTTCATATCCTTGTGTCTCGCCAACCAGACCAATGGAGTGTGATGTCACCAATGTGAACTGCCGGCCCAGGGGGTAATATTGCAGGGACTCGACAGCCCACTTTATTGCCAAACACTCTTTCTCTATGGTGGCGTAGCCCATCTCATGTGTTAGTAGTTTTCTACTGATGAAGAGGATCATCTGTTCAGACTCCTTTATTTTGGAATAGGATTGCTCACAGGCCAGTTCCTGAAGCGTCAGTATGTAAAAAGAAAGGTGCCGAATAATCAGGACATCGGTTAGGACAATCTTTAGGGCAAAGAAGGCTGCCTCATTGGCTTAGATTTGTTTCATGGTGGCGGAGGTCTTCAGTAGATCTGAGAGTGGTGCTGTGATCGTCGAGAAATGATGAGTGAATCGATGATAGTAGCCCACAAAGCAGAGAAAGGCTCATACTTTCCAGATGTTGGCCGGAAACTGCAGTCTTTGAATTGCCTCCATTTTCTCTTTCTGTGGTCGTATCATAGCATGTACATCAAAGTATCCCAGGTATTTAGTGTGAAATTTGTCAGTCTGGGTTTTCTTAGGGTTGACATGGAGCCCTGCTTGCTGTAATGCCTCCCTGTGCTGCGCTGCATAGTCAGTCAGGGTAATCTCTCTGGGGATGTTCTTCCCACCCTTCCTTCAATTTGTGTAGCAAAGTTCATACTTGACTTCCAAACAATAGTTCGAAGGGTGAAAACCCTGTCGAGGACCGAGGGGTGTTCCGAAGGGTCATAAGCATCCAAGGTATCAGTCTGTCCCAATTCCTTTCTTCTGGCTTCAGTTTTCCTCAACATTTGCTTAATAGTTTGATACCGTTCCACCAGTCCATTGGTCTTGGGATGGTAGACGGCTGTCCTCAACTGTTTGATGTGCAAAGTTTCACAGACTTGTTTAAGGACTGTCAACATGAAATTTTGCCACTATCTGTTACAATTTCTCTTGGTATACCAACTCTGGCTATAAATGGGACCACAGTATCACAAATTTTTGGTGTTGGTGTTCTTCAAGGGGAAGGCCTCTGGGTAATGAGCAGCATAGTCCACAATCACTAACAAATACTTGTGGCCCCTGCTCGTGGGGTTGAGGGGTCCCACAATGTCATTCCTATATGGTCAAAGGGTTTTCGAATGAAGGGCATGGGTTGTAGTGGGGCCTTCGGGATGTTGGATCTGTTCTTTTTGTTGGCACTTGGCACACTGCTGACAGAACAGGGCCGCTTGTCTATATACTCCTGGCCAAGAGAACCTTCCCAATATTTTCGGTGTCATCTTTTCTGCCCATAAGTGGCCCTCTCCAGCTTGCAGACGGACTACCTCCAGCACGGGTTGTCGATATTTAGTGAATACTAATAACTGCCGTATGCACTCTCCAGCGGGTTTCGTTATCACTCGATAATACAAGCCCTTGTGTTGGATAAAGTATGGGCCCTCACCTCTTCATTCTTCCTCCATGGTTGGCCAGGTATTACTCCACACCAGATCCAGCTCCTGGTCCATCTGTAAACTGACTCCCTGTTTGTCCAGTTTCCAGTCTACTTTTACTGGGAGCATGATGTTCTCGATTCACCTCCTATGTATCACTATCCTCTCGGTTCTACTTTTCTGTTCCTTAATGGGAGGAGGAAAAATGTCGTGGTATTGGAAAAGGGGCGTTCTCCAGACAGTTTTGCTGAATGGTCTGTATAATGCAAGGTAGGCGTGACACATCAGAGCCCCCTACTAGGGGTTCAGGTAGCAAAGGCAACTCTGCGGCTGAGATCTATTTATTCTCCCGCCAACTTGACCTGGATCTCTTTCATAGGGTATCTCGTCACATCTCCCATGCACACACCTGATAGGAATGCTCATGCCAGTCTCATGGGTAGCACCAACCAGTTCTGCACTGACAGTCGTCTGCAGACTTTGAGTCTATCATGGCTCTGGTGGGGCGTCCATCCACTTCTGCTTTGCAGTTGCACACATAGAGAGATTCAGGGGGTCCTTTGGGCTCCGGTTAGTCCTCTTCCTTGGGCATATTAAAGACCCCAATATCCATAGGTTCTGCCTTATTTCTCTTTGGACACAGCCGGGTGATTTGGCCACACTCCCCACATTCGTAACTTTGGGGACCTCTTGGCCCCATCCCAGGGGGTCGGCTCGGCATACTTCCTTCATTTCCTAGGCGTATCTCTGGCACTTCTAACTCCAGTCATTTGTTCAGTGGGTTGGTCCAGCGTCTGACGATGAATCTGGCCATAGTGACGGGCGGTCCTCCTAGCGCTTGTCCCGGTTGGCTATATGTCATCAGCCTCCCCTGTCCCGCCTTTGGTAGGCTGAGGCTATGTTAACAGCCTTTGTTAGACTAGACTTATGATGCTGTCGCACCCAGCGCAGGGCCTCCACAAGTTGTTCCAAAACAATCCTTTCCGCCATCTCCTGTGTTGTGGTGGTGGCGGTCTAGAGCCATTTGTCACCTAGTTCCTCTACTCGGTAGAACAATTGCATGGGAGTTTCATCTTGCAACAGTTTAGTCTCTCTGAACTTTATTCTGTAGGCTCCATCATCATGTCCTAGTCTCTCCAGGACAACCCTTTTCCTGTCCACATACGTTGTGTCCCTGTCGGGTTCGCCGCCTGGTATGCACTCTGTATTTCCGCTGTCATCAAAGGGGCAATATAGTGGCACCATCTATTTGGTGGCCATTGTGAATTGCGCGCCACCCTTTAAAAATTCACAAAGATGTGTGCAGGGTCTTCTCCAGGGGTGTACTTCTGTAGGAAGGGTGTGCCTCTTGTATTTATTTGTATTTATTAGGTTTATATAGCGCTTTATGCCAAAGCGCTTATTTACATTCGGTGCATCCACCCTTTGCGCCTGCTGCACCCGAATTGCCTGCTGAAATGCCGGTCGATCAGCCTGCGCCTGCTAACTCTGCAATTGCAGCGCCTGTTGCAGCGGGTGCTGTCCCTCGCTTAGGGCCTTGACCAATGCTTCCATGGTCTTCCTCCTTATGCCTCCGCTTGCCACCACTTCAAAACGTGCAGATGGGGGCTGGGGGAATAAGGACATTACAACTCTCACTGCCCCTCTTTCTCTCCTTGTCCAAGGAACCAACTGCCCCACGTTGCGGTGTCACTGTGAGGAAGCCGGCGTACAGACTAAATCTCCTCCTCAGCCCTCTGCTGTCAGTCACCCCTCCCTGTGTATTTCTGGTGCCGTGCAGCGGCACACTGAACTAGCAATTCTCATGTCTGTGCCTCAGCCCCGAACTCAGGCTGATCCTCCGCAGCGCTCCGGCAGCGCAACAAAAACTACTTTATGTGACTTTGGCCCCAATGCGGGCTGGTCACCAACGGGACCTCGGCCGTGCAACAAAAACTTCGCAATTAAGTACACCCACACGGAGCTCCTGGCTTCTTCCAGCACTTCCTGACAAACAAAGAGAAAAGGACCAATCAGCCCTTCGATCCTCCCGGATTTCTGCTGTGGCCATCAGTCACTCCCCTTGTCCTTGCGCCTCCATACAGCTTCCCACCTTTTCATTGCCTTGGTGCTCTCCACTGCCTTCACCCCATCAGTGTCTGCCTCACTCTCCTTCCTTTTGCCAGTGTCTCTCTCCTTTGCTTCTTCACACGCCCCAATATCTGTCTTGGGGAAGTGTATTGCAGTATTCCTTCCCCAGCACATAAAAGGACCAAGGAGCTAAAGGGAGAAATGGAATAAGGAGGTAAAATGATGGCAGCACCACCTAGTATGGTAATTGGAGAGGTGGTGGGCAGATGGTGTGTAGGCAGTCACAATGAACACGGGAAAGGAGGCGAACCGCAAGGCGGGTGGGGGGCGAGACCTGATCCTGACCCTGCACTGGCTAGTCAAAATATCTGCTCTTCGCTTGTCAATCTAATACTTTGTCACGTCTACTGCAGACACTTCTACCGATTCCTAGGTATGTTTCTGCCATATAGCTCCCTCAAGCACAAGTGGACTTTAGGATCATGTTATTGTGTAGGGTTGACGGGGAGCTGGAATTTTGTGGAAGAGGTACAATTTTAGTTAGATCGTTTTGTTACTCACTATGTTTTGAAGTTATGTTGATACTTCTAAAGTGCAGTTTCGGCTTTGAGAGACACCATGTTGCCTTGGCTGAACAGGAGCTAACTGGAGAACTGCACAGTTCCTGACTGAGATTTAACAGATACAGGGGAAAAGATGCGTTTTTAAGGCTTCATGAAATTGACCGAGAATGTTCATATTTTGCAGATATTGAGGTATTGAGTTCCAAAGAATTGCTGCTTAGTCAGAATAGGAGCATTTCCCCATTGAGATGGTTGTAAGGCACGCAACTATGGCCATTCCATTCCAGAATCCTTAGGGCGGTTTTATGCAAACCCTGAAGTCATGCATAACAATTTTAATTGTATTCCCTTTCATGCTTGCAGCATTGTAGCTATCTCAGAGCAGTAGATGTGTGCGTTCTCCACAGAAGCCTGAAAAAATTCTCGCACCAGTGTTTTCGATGTGCTATTTGTATATATCTTTTATTTGTGTAGACTTAAGTATGCAGAGTTGCATTCATCCATATGTGCACAGGCTTGATGGCTTCTCAACGAGAAGATTTTTTTAAAAGTAGAATTTCTTGGCATTCCGATCTGTCTGAAGCTGGTTTGGAATGCTCTATTAATCTGGGTTTTTAAGAATAGGTCACTGTTCATTCACAAACCCAAATTGTGTTTTGATTTCTCTTATTGGTTGTGCACCTAAACTTCACGTCCAACCAGAGAGCTGATCATCTGTAGTAGGAGAGCCACACAGAAACAGTATTTGAGCCTGAATGTCTGTATCAAGTCAAAGCAGGATGTGTGCATCAGCATTTATATAAAAATGCACATCGTATATATGGAGTAATTGCATTGGTTGAAGGTTCAAATTAAACGAGAGCAGTGCTGACCTAAGTGGAAATCTGCAATTGACTGCAAAGATGTTGGATTTGTGTGAGTCGACGGGCACTGATTAAGCATGTTGAAAGAGAAGTGATGCAATCCAGTCTACAGCTATATTGCTGTAAGTGAATTTAGATGACCTGCCAACACAGATGCCTTGGTATCAAAAGTCACATACAGATCTGGCAGAACCGGAGCTGTGACAGCGCCAGAAAACACTTTCTGTAATGTCATCCAGCACAGACGTTACGATTTCTGTCATTGAGTTTAGTGAAAACACCACCTGGATGGAGTACAGAATGGACACTCGCTCTATGTAAATCTCTGTTGAGTAACTGTTTCCAGTAATTTACTGAAAAGGGTAGAATGAGATATTGGCCTAGAATTGTCTGGATCAGTGGGATCTATTTTTTATTTTTGAAGAGTGTGGCTCGTGTGCTTGAATTCCAGTGCCACCCAGGCATGATGAGAAATCTATCCAGTTTCTTAGTCAATTCTTTATACTGGGACACTTACTCTTTTCTATGTTTGGTAGCTTTGTAGGATGATTTAATCGGGCGACATCTAGTTTGGGGGAATTTCACCCACCCCCCCAAATCAGGCACCCACAATTTCTATTAAACAGTTATTTCTTTGAACCTATGATACACCAGTTTGACAGTATTGATTACCTACAGCCTCCCTCCCCTTTCGGGACAAGTAATACACAGGGGTGCACAGAAGGTCTATTTATGAAAAATAAACCAATGTAAAATATAAACAAATTGTACATCTTTTCCATTATCTATGAAATCTCAATGTCAAGGATTACTATGATGATGAAAGATCAGATGCTGGTCAATTGAATAATGAAAGCTACATTTAACTTGAGTGTAGACTTTTTAAATTGCACACATCGCAGTATGTACATTTGGTTTGCCCTGAACGCATGTTCACCATTCGTGGAAAAATAAATGAGTCAGGACAAAACATACATTCGAAGGGATTGTGTTCTCTGACGTATTCCACATCTTTGACGGTAATTACCACAGCTGAGCTGCTTCGGGAAACTTTTTCGGCGTAGGCGTCCTGCGAGGGCCTCCGTCGATGGTCGACGTCACCAAATGTTATATCTAGGATGCACGACACCCGTAGCCTCAGTTCAGTTTTTTCCGCGAACGTGTTCGCTTCGGAATCTCGGCGCGCCTTGGTTCTTCTAACTTGATTAAAAAACATGTCTTCGTCGTCTTCTACCCCGAAGTTGGGCTTCAAAAAGTGTCGGTAGTGCGATTCCAAAATGTCCATTACGGACCCGCACGACATTTGCCTATGGTGCCTCGGTGAAAGCCACGCCACCAACGATTAAGATGACTGCCAGTCCCTGACTTCGAAGACCTTGCGGGAGCGGAAGAAGTTGTTGTCGGTAGGTAGGGTTTCTAAAACCCGCAAGCCGAAATCTACTGGTCTTTTGACCGACGATTCGAGGGGCGACTCTCCGCATCGGCGTAAGTCCAGGGGGGTCTCTGTCTCGGAGTGGGTCCCGCCATTCCTCTGCCTCTTCGGGGCGTTCACGGAAGCGCCATCACCGGTCGCCTTCCCCGTCCTCGTCGGAGGACTCCGCCAGACAGCGGGTATCTTGTCCCACTAAACACTCGTCGCCAGCCTAATGGGATGCATTCCGCCAGCAGATGGTGATTTTCGAATCACAAGGCACTGTTCGGTCCGCGCCTTCGAAAGAAGCCGGCAAGGAATGAGCTAGAGCCACCACTCGCACGCTTTTGGGCTTGGGTGGTCGGCGCGATCATCGGGAGCAGTCGATGTCCCGATCGGACAAGGGTGAGCGCCATAGCAGTGCCAGGTCCAGGTCCTCGACACCGTCGAGACCGTCGTAGCCTGTGAGGCCTTCTAAGAAGGCATCGAAGCCATCAGCGCCATTTCCGTCGAGGGACTCTCTCGAGGCTCCGGCACTCGAGAAGAAGTCGACACCATCGGCGCCGCGGCCGCCAAAGGACACACTCGGGGCTCCGGCCTCGAAGCCGTTGTCGAAGTCGTCGGTGCCTCGGTCGACATCGATGCCGAATCCATCGGCGCCCTCGACGCTTTTTGTGGAGATTTTCCCAGAGGTGCCCCAGAGGGCTGTGGACGCTCTGAGAAAGGCTCTCGGCAAGTTTTTGAGCCCTACTCTGCTCCTCCTCCCATGGTGGATTTGTTTCAACCCTTGGAGTATATTTCAGAGGTGGAGGTAGGGTCTGATGAGGGGATTGTGCCTCCTGAGGTTCCGGATGACCTGTCGTCTGGTCATAGCCAACTGGAAGACCTTCGTCAATCCTTACATGACACCAGTGGTCTTGATACCTCTCCGGAGGTTGAGTTTGGCAAGACTGAGCCTGGTACATATGCTGACTCCTCGTATAGGCGCCTCATGTCCAGGGTGACTGAATATTTGGGTTGGTCTGCTCCATCTGCTGATTTTCTTCAGGATGATCTGACAGACATCCTGGATCATGGTCCACCCACTGACCCGGTGTTGCCATTTCATATGGCATTGCACAGAAGGGTGGCGGCGACGTGGACTGCTCCGGAGAGTCTCCCAGCAGTGAATAAGTCTCTTCCGAAAAAATACCGCCCAGCCAGTGGTGACCCCTGCTACTTGTCAACGCACCTTACTCCGGAGAGTTTGGTGGTGCAGGCGGCTACGGCCCCAGCAAAGCAGGCTGCGTAACCTACTATCCCTCCGGATAGGGACGACAAGCGCGTTGATGGTTGCGCGAAGATATTTTCTTCTGGGGGTATGGCTTTAAAGGCAGCCAACTCTGTTTGTGCCCTGGCAAGATTCACTCACACTCTGTGGAATTGTGTATCGTTGGTGGCTGAGCATATTCCCGAAGGGGAGGAACGGGATGGTTTTCTAGCCCTCGTGCAAGACGGCATGGATGCCATGTGTGAATCTGTTCAGTCGGGTCTGGACATGACAGACTGCGTCAGCCGGTCCTTCGCTGCGAGCACCGTGATACGCAGGTTTGCATGGTTGCGGATGTTGGGGTTTGCTCCGGATGTGCAATCCCGGCTTCTCAACATGCCCTTTGATGGTGTCCATCTTTTTGGCAGCAAGGCTGACGAGAGCCTTGAGAGGTTGCAGACCTCCAAAGCTGCAGCAAAGTCCTTGAGCGCTGCAGTACGACAACCTCTGCCTTTTTGTCGTAGGGGACAGCAATGGAGGGGAGGTTCCTTTCGGTACTACTCTCTCTTTGGTAGATCGAGAGGAGCCGCCAGTCAAAGGGGCCACCGTAGAAGTACCAGAGGTGGAAAGCAAGGTACTCGAGGTGCCAAAGCCGCTTGGGCAGTTGCCTCTTTGCCATCAGGCACTGCCGCAGTCGCGTCCGCTCAGTCATGAGGCCATGTCCCATGCTTTGCCGGTTGGGGGCAGACTGGCGCAGCTGATCCCGAAGAAAGACGGGGTATTGAGACCCATCATGGACTTGCGTGGGCTGAACAAGCTCCTCAGGCAGGACAGGTTCAAGATGGTAACTCTATCTCAAGTCCTCCAAGCCCTTCAACTACAAGATTGGTTGGTGTTTCTAGACCTCAAGGATGCTTACTTTCATGTGGCGATTCATCCAAGCTGATGGTGGTGGCAGTGTATCTCAAGAAAGGGGGGGGTTGATGTCTACCCCTACCTGGACGATTGTTTGATCAGGGCGCATTCTCCTGAGCAAGCCCTGGATCATCTGTCCGTCACCTGCCACTCCCTTCACAAGCTGGGCTTCTCCCTCAATATCAAGAAGTCCCATTTGACACCTACCCAGCGGCTCCAGTACATCAGAGCAGTGCTCGACACATCCCTGGGGTTGTGTCCGCCTCCCCAGGTGAGGGCTCATCACATTCTGCAGATGGACAAATTTCAACATGCCCAGAGTCTCCCAGCGTTCGAGTTCTTGAGGTTGCTCGGCCTCATAGCATCCTGCATTCTCCTGGTGCCAGAAGCCAGGCTGCGGATGAGATCTCTGCAGTGGGCTTTCAAGATGCAGTGGTCGCAGTTCTCCGGCAGGATGTTGGATCCCGTTCAGATTCCGTCCTCGGTTGCACAGGATCTTCTGTGGTTGGCCAGCGAAGGCAGTCTGATGAAGGGTGCTCCATTTTTGGCAACCGTGGCCGGAGATGACGATCGTGACTGACGCATCCCTCGCGGGTTGGGGAGCTCATGCCAATGAGTTGACGGCCAGCGGCCTTTGGTCTCTGTCGGAGTTCAGACTCCACATCAATCTGTTAGAGCTGCGGGCTGCCAGGCTAGCCCTGAAGGCTTTTCTGCCATCTGTGTGGGGGAAAATGTCCTGATTATGATGGACAATACAGTGGCAATGCACTACCTCAACAAAAAGAAGGGGGTGGGGGGGCAGGGTAACTCCCGTTCTGCAGGGAGGCGATGCAACTCTGGTTCTGGGCCATTCAGCAGGAAATTTAGATCTCTGCAGTTCATCTGGCCGGAGATGAAAACACGGCGGTGGACGCTCTGAGCAGGCAGAGAACAGTCTCTCACGAGTGGCAGCTGGCTCAGGAAGTGCTGCTAGAGAGCTTCGCCTTTTGGGGAACCCCACAAGTGGATCGCTTTGCCACCAGTGTCAACCGGAAGTGCGAAAGATTCTGCTCGCAGGAATTCCCTCCAAGAGGAGCCTTAGGGGACAAGTTCGTAGTGGAGTGCTCCTTCCCTCTGCTGTACGTGTTTCCTCCAGTCCCCCTCATTCCGCAGGTGTTGCAGAGGGTACAGAGGTTCGGTTTCCAGATCATCGCCATTGCTCTGGCATGGGCCAGGAGAGCGTGGTACCCGGACCTTCTCGACATGTCCATCTGCCCTCCACGCCATCTTCCTTACCGAGACGATCTGCTCTCATGGGAGGGGGTCGGGTTCTCCATCCAGAGGTCAAGTCCCTCAGCCTTCACGCTTGGTATCTGAAAGGTTGAGGTATAAGGATTGGGACCTCCCTGAAGACGTGATGGAGGTGTTGCTTTCGGCCAAAAGGCCAGCAACGAAATCTCTGTGCCGTTGGAGAAAGTTCTGCGACTGGTGCAGAGTACAGAATGTGGATCCTTTCCAATGTTCCATTCCTTTGGTTTTGTCTTTTTCGCTTTCTTTAGCCCACAAGGGCCTGCAATTGGGTACCATTAAGGGTTACCTGGCGGCGCTCTTCTGAGGAATGTTCTTATTTTAAGATCCCTTTGATATCTCAGTTTCTAAAAGGGCTAACTAATGTGTTTCCACCATCGCCTTTCCAGGTGCCGGGATGGGATTTGAATCTGGTTGTAAAGTTCCTAATGGGGCTCTGTTTGGGCCCTTACATTCTTGTCCATTCCAAACAGACCTTATCTAGATGGATTATTTTGACGATCTCCGAGTGTTACCGTTTGGCGGGCAAGGACCCTCCAGTAGGCTTACAGGCTCATTCTACTAGGGGTATGGCTGCCTCCACTGCACTACAGAGGGGTGTTCCAATTCGCAATATTTGTGAAGCAGCCACATGGGCCTCTGTCCATACTTTTGTGAAACATTATTCCTTGGACTCTATCCATGGGCCAGATTTGGCCTTTGTTAAAGCAGTCCTCTATTCTGCAATTTGATTGGGCACTCTAAATTGATGAATTTGTAAATTCTTTTCCCACCTCCATACGTTGGTACTGCTTTGGGAGTCTGTCAAAGATGTGGAATACGTCGGAGGACACAATCCCTTCGAAGAACAAGTTACTTATCGTACCTGGTTGTTCTTTCGATGGGATGTTCCTCCGACATATTCCACATCGTACCCTCCCTACCTGCCCCGCTACAGAATTTCTTATGCAAATGCAGTTTACGTTTCCGCAAGGCGTTTTGTAGTTATACTGGCAGGAGTTTGGTGCCACACGTTCGGGGGAGGGAAAAAACTACAAATGTGGCTACAGGTATCGTGCGTCCTAGATATAGCATCCGGTGACGTCGACCATCGACGGAGGCACTCGAGGGGCAGCGTATCGACACAGGACGCCTACGCCGAAAAAAGTTTTCCGAAGCAGCACAGCTGTGGCAGTTATTGTCAACGATGTGGAATACGTCGGAGGAACATTCCATCGAAAGAACGTTACCAGGTAAGATAAGTAACTTATTCTTTTAGTGAAAACAAAATTAAATCAGAACATCCCAGCCTATCTAAATCTCTTTTCCAATTATTGAAAAATAACCAGCTCCCCTATTGTCAGTAGATATGTTAGTATTACAAACCAAATTCTAGAAAACTCGAGACAGATTACTTGACACCTCTGTGTGTGAATCATTTACAAAAAGAAAAAAGATGATTTAAAATATATCTCAGCCAGATTCCCTTTAACAATGTTTGTATTGCATTACTGTTTAAACAATATACATTTGTAATTTTCCAACGGGCAATTATTTAAAGTGGGAAACAAGTGTGGCAGTTAAAAACCCTCTACCTTTTTCCTGGAATGGTTTTAAGCTATTAACAGGGCGCTGCTCATATATATATTTCCCTGGATGTACAGTCACTACCTTCCCCTCAGTACTTTCACAAATAAGAGGGGCTGGGATTTAATCCATTTCCCTTAAAGTATACCTCCCCATAGAATTGTGTTTCCTCTTGGCATTATACTTACATAGGAATTTCTTTTGGCTTTCACACACAAGTTCAAGGACTAGTTTAATTCTACTCGTCTAGTAGGTGGGTGTCAACAAGCTCTGTCAGCTTCCCTCCACTGCCTGGTTTCTCTCCTTTTGAAATGGGACTGTCTGCTTCCTTTCCCACTGGGGAAGCATTGGGTTAAATTCCATATAAGCCTCTCACAATGTTCTGCCACCAATCCAAGATGTGTCAAAAGGAAAGCAAGATATTCTTTTCTCATTCCTGTTGTCAATTCTCCTTTCTATCCTCATTCCAGTCAGTCAGTCCATCATCCAGTCAGTGAGTGAGTCCCCTACAAGATATGGGTTTGGACGCTTAGAGATTATAATCCACACCCTTATAGATTATAAACCACACCCTTTAGAGGTGTGTATAATTTCTCTATTTTGATTGGTCAGTCTTTGATAAGACCATATTCCAACAGTGACGTTGCACTAACCATCCCCCTTGTACTTATTGGGCATAATAATGAAGAGGGAAGTCTAATGAGAGTAACTTCTGAACCAATCTTCCCTTCTCATTTGATGTGATGTTATCTTGGAGATTTCTACATTTAACAATTGTGATTTTCTACAACGTTTATATTCCTCACATGTGATCAACTTACTAACTAGTTTTCCAGACTGCTCTCAGATGAATGAAATAATGGAAGTCTCATCTCAGCAAGACATATGGTTTGTGTGTGATAAATATTCTGCTTTTCATTGTCTGATACTTTCTCTCAAAGATTGTATTCCCATCTCAGAATATCTGCCTATCCGGCATGAGTGCTAGGATATATGAATAAATGACGTGCAACGTTTCTGTGCAAAAATATCTTCGCTTATATAAATTGCATTGTTAACAAATCTCCCAAAAATATTATGTTCTATTCAGCTAATATTGTTTTAAAAAAATGTTAAAGGTGAAAAACCTCCTGTCAAAATAATACTCCTTAGAGGCCTGGTTGTCAATACAAAAGTTCTTCAGTTGCTCAGAGCCATTTGTTGACATGGTTATGTGCCCCTTAAGTGATTACAGCAACTTGCTTTCACAAACGTCAGACTTCTTGTCTGAGTAAGCGTGAATGGCCTCCTTAATGGAAGACCTGTTTTATGAGAATTTCTGATTACTTGTGGCAAGTTCACTGTGAATCCACGTCTCAGAATATATTCTTGTATTTTTCATTAATGCTTGGATAGACCAGTAATAAATGGAGGTTGTTAATGAGTAGCATTTGTTTTCCTTGCAAGGCCTGTTTTTGGGAACAAACAACATTTGTCTCTTTGACGCTGCCTAGATTTACCAAAGTTTGTCCCTGGAGGATAGCTCAGCGGCAACGTGTTCGACTTGGAAGCAAGACGACACGAAGCAACACAGGTTCGATCCCCGGCTCCGCACTTAGAAACCTCTAGGTATTTAAGGGCGTTATAAATACGTAACTAAGAAAAAAAAACAATTACACAACTAAAAAACAATTCCTGTAACAATGCCTCGAGGCCCGCGGGCTGTCTGAGCACTTTAAAAATGCAAAATAAATACCCCGGCCTCAAAGGCCTGGCTTTCACTTCCTTGGGAACATTTCTCCCCATCACTGGCTGTAGTCCGATGTTTATAATTTTAATACTCCTACATTCCGCCCCTTTTCTTCCTTACTACATGGGTGTCCCTGCATAGGAACAGGAATGGAACCATTTTGCCCTGCAGAAAAGCGCCTTTCTCCTTTAAATTTATTGTGTGCATGGGTGTGGCCGCAGGCGTAACCATGCTCTGCCCACCGGCACCTTACCCCAGTCTCTTGACGGGATCAGACCAAATCTGCGCTAGCACATGCGTTTTCTTTTTTGATTTTTTTTTTTTTACTATGTGGCAGTTTTTCACCAACTTTAAAAAAATCTTTTCTTTACTTTGGACTGGCCCCGATGCTGCACTCCCCGGCATATGTCGGCCACTAGTGGTTTTGTTCGGTGAGCCTCCTCTGAGAGATCCATCCTGGCGTTGGACCCCCCCCCCCATTTGCTGTTTAGTGTCAGGGGCCTGATCACCGGTGGGATTCTTCTGCAGTATGTGTGACGCGCTCCCTCCCAGGTTGTTGAAAAATCCGTTATCCAGATGGAGGGAGATATTCTCACAGTCCCCTCCTTATCACTTCAATGACTTTACTCATTGAAAGACAAAGAACGTTGCACAGGTAAGTCTTAATTCTACGACTTTACTCCTGCAGACTTCTTCCACTGAGAGGGGTCCTAGAGATCCTCATACTGACACTCGACTTGAGGCCTCTCGGGCTACCGGTGCACGCACCGAGGGGTTTTCGTATCCTACCAGGCCAGGTGTTGAGGGTTTGGCTGGTCCTATTACTGGACATCGGTCCAAGAGGCATAAACGTTCTAGTAGTGGGAGTAGGCCTGAGGGAGCGCCTAAACTCCATCTGACTTTCGGCTGAAAGCATGAGGGCGTAAGCCACCCTTGGGTAACTCAGTGGTCAATCTCAGCACTGAGTCAAATTCCAAGGGTCTACAAAGGCCTAAAGCTCTGGGCTCTGCATCGCGCACACAGAATCCATGTAATCTCCACAAATCTACCACAACACTAGCGGCTAGCCATTAGAGGCACCAAGTTCTCAGTTGGACAAAGAGTCTGTAGCAGCATTAGACTCTTCTCCTTCTGATTAGGCCACACAACCACGTAAGTTTTTAGAGTGGCCTGCACAACCTATGTACAGACTTTCTGGCTGGTTGTGACAGAGGCCCATCACCAGCACAGTGGAACACCGCTTACCCTGCTCACCCAGGAAAATCCTTGCATGGTAGTGGGCTGCAATGCAGTCATTTGGGAAGTAGTCTGTCAACATCTACTTGGAACCCTTTGTGGCAGCACAAGGCTCTTGCCCCCAATGACAGCAAGCACAGGCCAAATGTGAGGAGAAGGTTTTTGATTGCATCATCCAACTCATGAGGTCTCAACAAAGGACAGGGATATTCAAATCTCTAAGGAAGTGGTACCTCAGCTTCAACTTCCTCAGGCACCTCAGCTGATGCCTCTGCCTGGCCCTCCTCTGCCCCTCCACTACCGCCTCCAGTGGAAACGCCTCCTCAATCAGTGCAGGATTTTCTGGGCAATTCACAGCATCAGGCTGCACCATCTCAACCTGTGGAAAGTAATCTGATATTGTGGCAATTCATGTTGCTCAGGATAAGGGCTCTACAATTCTTCGTGATAAATCCCTGCCACGCAAAGGGTCTGAAGCGCAGTATGAAGAGATGTCATATTTAGATCGTGCCTTCCATTATTGCATGGATGGATGGCTGATTTCAAAGGGGTTCCAGTACTACAGAAAATGCAGCCGGAAGGAGGGGTGCTGGCAGAGGTCTTAGCCTTGAGAGCCCCTAATCGCCTGGGCATGCCTTTCCAAAAGTATGTTTTACAAGTCACCAAAGAAATATGGCTCAAACCACATTCTACACCATCTATCAATAAATCACTAGATGCCCAGTTTAGACAGATCGAGGGAGAGACAATCCTTATGTCCTTATAGCCACAACTACATTCCTCTGTGTTCTCAGCCGCATCATTATATTCCAAACCTTCAGCCGGAACTTCTGTGTCATCGGAGGCTGTATGTTTTTCCAAAGAAGACAAGTTATTGGAATGTTTTGGAAAAAAGATCTGTCTCTACACTGGGCTACATTTAAGGAAGGCTGATGACGACGTGTTATTGGCGGCTGCCAATCAACAATTATGGAGGGAAATGGGACACCTCCTCCCGAACTTGCCTGTCGAACGTCAAGCAGATTTTAAAGCTGGTCTGGCAGAGGCAAAGGTAGTGGCCCAAGACAGGTTGATGGCCTCTGTGTCTCACATAGACACTGCAGGTAGGGGTATGGCCGTAGGCACAGATATGAGACGTTTGGCTTGGATGCACCCCACCAAGTTTACCACAGATGTCCAAGACCACATTCTGGATTTGCCCTTCGAGGGTACTGAACTGTTTCATTCCTCCACTTATGAGGTACTGACGAAGAAAAAAGGCGAAGAAAAAATAGCCAATTTGCTTGCAAATGTTATCAAAACCAGAGACTAAAGTTTTTTTTCTCGCTAGGACAGACCAGGTCAGACCAGCAACCTGCTCTTTTGGAGGTTTTAGGGGCTTCCAGCATCGGAGAGCCAGGCAGCCAGAGCAGTGTCCAAGCACACATCACAGAAAGAAACAAAGAACTGCAACAAAGGGATTTCTCTCATCCCCTCGTCCTCGAAATGCTGAAGGAACAAAGAAGCAATGAGGAGTGCGTCCGCGTCCACGATACCTCAGTGGACGGCAGACTAGCTCGACATGTCCCGCAATGGGGTTTATTTTTCCAGGACCCATGGCTACTATCAGTAGTTTTAGGCAGTTTTAAACTTGTTTCCATTATGTATGACCCCTTAAGCTTTAAAACCCTGCCCTGAAAAAGTTCAAGATGGTGGTGCCGGTGCATATCGCCAAAGCTCTCTGCAAGGGAGATTGGTTGTGCTCCCTGGACCTGAAGGATGCCTATCTCCATGTTCCCATATGTCAACCACACAGACAGTATTTTTGCAATTCAAGGTTATGGGCCATCATTTTCAGTACAAGGTCCTCCCTTTAGGCCCAAGCTCGGCCCCTCGAATATTTTCAAAGATTATGAATTCAGTTGCATTGTTCCTGAGGCAAGAGGGTCATAAAATATATACCTACTTGGACAACTGGCTTATTAGATCCAGCACTCCGGAGGGAATGGAACGGAATGGTCTAGTCCGAGAGTAATGCACTGTTTTATTCAATCTGGGGTTTTCGATAAATCTCAAGAAATCAGATCTCATGCCAACTCAAAACTGCCTTTCTGGGCATTCGATGGTACACTCTCCGATAGGATGTTCCAGACGCAGGAGAGATTCAGGGGTATCATAACAGCAGTCAAACATCTCCAGGCGTTTTACTAGGCCTGATTGCATTCTCACTATAACTCTTGATTCATCACAGTACGCAGCAGTAACTGTTAGAAAAAGAATGAACCTGCCCCTTCTGTGTATTCAGTGATGCTCAGTGATCAAGTTAATTGGCAGCAATGTTTAGTTGTGATGAGAGTGAAATGGTTGGTTAACCACCACACGGGTTGTATTTGAGTACTGGGAACTACATTTAGAAAGGGCAGTACCCAGTTTAGTGAAGTAGTTTCTCAATTCTCATTAGCCACTGTGAGAAACCTGAAGGTGTCTCCCTGACTAGTCCCCGGGGTCTGTCATCTACATGGCCAGGACACAGCCATTGCTATTGGATCCAGTTCCTGGGGGTCGACCAACGAGGGAGGATCACCTGGATGGGGTGGTCGTTGAAGAGTGGAAATGGGACACCGACTGGTGGGACGCGGGATACCCATTCTTATGACAGCCTTTCCCCAACCTTCCACGTAGGATACACAAACACCTTAACACTTTAGCATATTATGAAGTACGACGGACTAATACTCAAGCCATTTACTTGACCTGTCCCATTGACTGGAACCTCACACACCGGACGGCCCTTCCCCTTCCCGACAGGGGTAAAAGGTGGAGCACGAGCGCAATAAGAGCAAGGCAGACCGCACAACCAACGAGCTAACTCAGCACAGCAGTTCAAGAGGAGGAGAAGGACAGCGCATACCGAGAGGGTTACATGGAGAGAAGCGACCTTGCCCTTTCCGACCAACGCCTGTGAACCCTCTGCAAAAGGAACAGTAAGACCGCGAATAGCCAACATGTGTTGCAGCAGATGTCAACAGTACACAAGTTCCTCCTCTGCTGATAACCAAGCCAGGGAGAGACGTTTGTCTCCGTGGTACCAACCTTGACTCCAAGGAGAAAGAAACCTAAGCAGTTCATCACAGCCGTTGAGTCGAGGGGAGAGTCGATAAGAAACCAAACTGTGTTGAAAGAGAAGTGGCAAACGGCTAATTGAACTGTGAAAGGTTAAAATAACTATTAATGAGAAAAGGGGGAAAACCAGCAAGAAATGAGTCCGGCACCATGTGGGTGCTCACTAAGGAAACTCTGGGCGATTACCGGATTGTTGAAACGACCATAACCAGAAGGCCTTGAACGGCAAGAAAGGGATCAAAGAGGACATACAGGGGTCTGTAAAATCCTCTGTACAGTCGAAAGTCTTTGACCGACAGATGATTGTGAAGCTAAGGGAAATTAATCATGCAATGTAAGAATTGAATGAGAAAGGCACGATTGACAAGATTGACAAGAGTGAACCCAAAAGAGGGATGCTGATAAAAGGGGCGCAGTCTAAAGTCCCGAAATACAGTGTGTTGACAAGAGTGATCCTGGCTGAGGGATGTCCACACTGAACTCTGTAAAAAGTCATTAAGATACGTGAATGATACAAAGAAGATTGTGTTGAAAGCCATAGAGAACCCGGCAGAGGGAGGCTAACAATTGAGAAGCGTCAGAGCCCGGAAGACGGCAACCCAGGGGTGGAAAAGGCATCACCCAATTTATATGTGAAAAAGGAACTCTTTCTTTATTATTATGATACAACAGGCCCACGGCAGCAAGAGACTTAACCGCCAAAGGCCCTGATTGCTGAGAGTGGAACTGTTAGCTCGTGCTGGGAAAGATGAGCGTGTGCCATGCTCCAAAATCCCACCTTGTCCCATGCTGAAAACGTGGGAATGGGGGACCCCAACTACCGCATCCTGACTTATTTTTTGTGAACACCTACCTCCTTCTTTTTGAAGAACATTATCCCACACTTCTTTTTGTATTTAGCGTAAGGATTGGCAATCAGTTTTTCTTAGTATAGGCCTTTTTATTTGACAAAGACACCACTAGGGACTGCCTTATTATTGTTTGATGGTGGAAGCTTGCTCCCATCTTAGATTTAGGTCTAGTTAAGGCATTTTTCCAACCTACCTATATAGTTTAATAAACACCCTTGAACTGTGTTCACGTGTCTCTTTACTGTTGCCACCATGAATTCCTTACACCACCCGACTCAAAGGAGAATAGATCAGGGTAGATGGAGGAACAACTTCTAGGCCAGTGTTTTTGTTGCTGACTGGCATTCGTGATCTATTTTTAAGCTGCCACAACGTCACACAAGGCCAAACCAGAACAATTCAGAATATTCTCCCGTGCAGTGGTTGATGACCTACGATGCTGAGCAGACAGCCGTCATGCTGCCTGTTTAATGTAATGTAACTAACACAGTGCCAGCGCGCACCAGCTAGAGGAAGCTCAGTCAGCAAATGCTATGCAAATTAGCTTCTACTATACAAGGCACCAAGTCAGCCTTTCTTCAGATCTGGTTAGCACTTTGAAGTGCAAAGTCTGTGGGGGATGTTTTAGTTTTTAGGTCAGTTCTCGAAGATGTTTGAGTGCTGCAATGATGCATTATAAAATGTCTGTTTCACAAGAGATTGCAATAATAGCTTGGGCTTCGAAGCATCAATAAAGTGTGTCCAAACTATTATCACTTTTCCTGTGTTGCAGGCTCAACTTTGTTGCGCAACATGTCTGGTTGGTATGCTGTACTGGGTAATTTAATGATAAGATTACCTACTGGTAATATTTATTACTCCTAGTCCTACTCCATCACTTTATTTAACTTTGAATCTCCTGCCTTCTTGACAGGTCTTATGCCCCATACATTTAGTTCCACCCCTTCGCTCCTGGAGCAATACCTCCCCATTACCCACAATCCCTAGTCCATCGTATTCTGATCATGGACCCCTCCAACTACCAGAAGTGTGGGATGGTTAGTTACTAGTATGACGACGTAGAGTAGGACTAGAAGTAATGGCGATTGCGAGTAAGTAATCCCCCTTTCTCAATCTAATATTTACCTATTGGGTATACCAATGCATCCAAGGAGGGGCCTTTGACAAAACCACACAGACCATTGTGAGTGCTGTTGCACCCCATCACCATTTATTGAGGTATACCACTGCATCCAGGGAGGGGCTTTTGACAAAACCACACAGACCATTGTAATTGCTGTTGCACTGCATCACCATTTATTGACCATACCTTGTGACGTAATCTGCTCAGTGCAACTCGGAGTGTAACACACTTGTGCCAAATGAATACTTCAAGTCGATGTCCACATTGTCTAAAATGCTTAAATAACAGTGACACGTTCAACACCCTCCATCTACCCTGCGATTGACATTTGCTACTTCTGAGTTCTGCCCTGAACAGCACTACTCGATTGATCAACAGAGATGACACACACAGAGCCTTGCAAATTGTGGCAGCTCCCTCCATTTCAAGTGATTCCCCCCTTTTCGTGATGAAATCTGACAGGTGGCCCACCATCCCCTGTTGCTTTTATCAGTAGTAATTATGATGGATGGAGGATCCACGTCCACTCTTTTCTGAAGTTTGGAGCTTTGAAACCACAACATGAGATTCCACCTGAAACTGGAATATGAGTCTCAAAGGTGTGGGAGGCCTATAATTTAGGCCTGGTCAATGGGGGAAACTGGTCTTAAATGAAGCCATGCTCAAGGGATCAGAAATGCACATGATGCAATATTGTCCGGAGTCTGCAGTATTCCTCTGCCTGAGGCAGGATCCCTGCTGAGAATTGATCTGGGACTCATCAGAAAGCAACACACTAGGTTCTGGAAATAAGCCATTTGCCCTGCCGCAAGGAGAATTGAGCCCCTATAAACAGCAGATTGCAAAGATTGCAGATGGTGTCTTCCAGTTTACCAGGAATCCCCATTTGATCAAAGCCTGACGGGTACTCTGAGAATGACCCTGCATGACTGACCTGGAAGCCGACCTGACCCAACCAATCATCCTGGGAGGGGAACAGCTGAATGCCTTACAAGTGAAGGACTGATACCCGGGGAGCCAAGAGTGTGGTAATAATCTGGGGCCCTGTGTGCGTCTGGAGAGGCCAAAGGGCGATGGATCCTGAACTCAAAATGGATGTCCCTCACAGCAAACCAGAGTAATTTCTTCTACAAGGGCCATATTGGCTCACGGTTTTATGCATCCTATAAGTTTTGGACACCAGCCAGTCCACCCCGGAGGGATGAAGGGCAGGATCTTTTACAATGTGTCCATCTTGATGGAGGTCCTGCCAATGAATCAGTTCATGCCCTTCAGATACAAAGCTAATCTGAATTTGTTCTTGACCTCTGAAACCATAAAGATGATGGAATATTTAGCTCTAGCCCCCCCTCTCCGACATAGGCATGCTCGCTATTGTCTACTTGTCCAGTAGGAACTTGTTCCCCAGCTCCAACGCTCTCTTTGCTTGTTTGCAGTAGTTTCATCACAGTGCACGACATACTGAAGAGCACGTAAACTTCATTCCGCTGTTTGATTGTCAAGGCGTTGAAGCCTGCCTCACTGCTGTCTGAGGGGGATATTCATTTGCCCTTATTTAACATGCTTCTATCCCTTATTCCTTGGCCCATTTTGCTTCTGGTTCTATAATGGTCCTTAGTCTGCATCTGAAAGCCTGCCGCTCTAGAGTGGACTGAAGTCCTTCTTTTTGCAAGTTTGTCAGCTTTTGACACCATTTGCAGCTTGTCCTCCCAGGTATCCTACAAAAATGTTACTTCGCTCAATGGAAAGTTTCAGAGGAATCTTCTGAGACCCATCTGCGTGCCAGTCCCTGATATGCACATGTCCTCTTCCTACAATAGAGGAGCGCATGGCCATCACAGCACGCCTGACCACATTATATGAGAGATCCGATATCTCCACATGCCTTTGCATCTTAATGGGACTCTGCATATAATCTCAACCCTCATCAATGGCTTTTGGCTGTTCAATCAATTCATCACAGTCTCTGTCATGTAAGATCCAGAAGCATTAGCTCTTCAGTGTTAAAAGGCCCCAGTGTATGCCCTTTTGAAATGCAGTGTCTGCCATTTTGTCCATGGGTTCATGGACAGCCGCCTCCTTTGCTGCTATTGCTGACCATCCTTCCTACCGGACTGGAAAGGAATGACTTCACCTCTCCTCTCGGGTACCGTTTGTTCCCATCACTCCCACTTGCTGTATTTTGGCCATGAACATCTGCATCTCAATGTATTTGTAGTTTTACCATTCATCAAGGATTGTGTCCCTGGTGTTCAATATTAGAGGAAGGCAATTTTTGGAAAAAGGCTTATATTGGCAAATCAGAGTCCAGGGCGGGGCCTTGCATAGCCTTGTCCACAAACACCATGGTTTCTGACACCTGTTGGAGCACCTTGCCAACCTCCTCCCTATCCAATTATTTCCTCTTGGCATCTGGATCTTCATCTGAGGAGGAAGTGGGAGAGGATGTGACGGGCTTGAAGATGATGATGATGAGGAGCTGGTGGAAGATGGATCCCTACTCCTTTTTTTCTTATTTTCCCTTTGTCTTATTGCCTGCTTTACAATTTCCTTCACTTCTTTCCTAAACATCCACCTCTTATACTTTACACCTGTCCCCCTTTCCCCTCTTTGACTCTTTTCACCCTTTTCTGTTATTGGAATTGGATTCCTGACTGAATCCTTTCGTCTCTTACCCATACGTTAATTTCTCTACCCTCTTCATTAAACTCATTATTGCTGTTTCTGGTCTCCCAGTGCTAAAGAGCACAATGACTCTCAGCGCAGGGCCCGACTGCTTCTATTGCCGGTAATCCAGTTCATGCTGTTTTCCTCATAGCCTCCCAACTCATGATGGCTAGGCCCGCCCCCTCCCTCCCATGCCAATATCACTCCCATCCAAACCCACTGTGTCGGTGCTACAATCGTCTGGTCAGCACTTACCTCTTCTTGGATCCTACCTGCCCTCAGCATGCTGGCCAGATATGCCATCACTTCTTCACTTGACTGGTCCATTTGTTTTCAAGCACTAGTCTCCACTGACCCTCCTTGCCCTGCGAGAGGGCCAAGAGACATCCACTCCCTCCTGCCACCTCGCCATGCAGCAATGGTCTGGATGGAGGGAACTGGAACCGCCCCCCATGCAAAGGCCAGCAGTAGGAGGATCTAAAGAAACTGGTAGGTATATCCACCGAAAGACAAGCCATTTTTTGAACTAGGGATTATGGGTAAGTTAGCAGTATTATACCGCCAGGGGAGAAATGGGCAGGACTGCAATGATTGGGAAAATGGGTCCTGTTGGTTAGTACTGGGACAAGGTAAAAGGACTTGGACACTTGGAGATATTGCTATATCCAGACAACCGCTTTTATGCCATTTGAAATATTGATTGTGACGAGTTTCCGGTGATCCTGGTGATGGTTTTTGCATAACCAAACAGCACAGTCTGTGTATATAAGCATACAGTCTGTAGATAACCATAAGGGTTGTAGCCAGTGTACTTGTTCTTCATGTTCACCTTGGTCCCGCGTGTAAGGGTTCTTTTTCACAAAATAAGCTACTCCTGAAAATTGTTAATCTAGAAACTGATTGGGCACACTGAAATGTTTTTCCAAATACCATCTTGGAATGGATTGTGTCCTTCCATGTATTCCTCATCTTATGATAGATCTTCCAGCTTCAGCTGCTTTGGAAAATGTTTTTCGACAGAGGGCACTCTGCATCGATACAGTCGTCTCAATGTCCCTCGAGGGCTTCCATCCCGGAGTCAACGTTATCGTCGGTATATAGCGCATGCGCAGCGCCCGTTGGCTTCAGTTTCATTTTTCTGCGATAGCTAACACTTTAAAGAATTATGACATGCTTCAGTTTTTTTGGCGAGAAAACTGCGTACAATGGCCTCGTCTTCAGCACCTTCAACCCAGAAGACCGGGTTCAAAAAGTGCTACAAGTGATGCAAGATGTCCCTCTGAACCCCTATCAGATGTGTCTGTGGTGCCTTGGCGTCGAACATAGAACAGCGGACTATGAATCCTGTCAGTCGATGACCAGTAAGGCTCAAAGAGCGTTAAGGGAAACTAGCGGCAGGTAGACCCCCTACTAAATTCCCTTCAGTTACTCCATCGAGAGGTGACAATCCTCAAAGGAAAAGGTCAAAAACGTTCATGCTTCAGGAGAGGGGTCCCATCATTCCTCATCTTCGAGGAAGTCGAAGCAAAGGCATTAGAAATCACCTACTTCGAGTTCACCGGATTCCTCCCCGACAAGAGGAGTATAACCTGTCTAACTAAATTGTCCACTCCAGCACAGTGGGAGAATTTCAGGCAGGAAATGCTGAACACTTTCAAAACAGAGGCTCCTACCCCCTCAAAAGAGAGGCTCCTACCCCCTTGAAGAAGGTAAAAAGTCATGCTCCTGTCGAGCAAACTACATTCCGCACGCCCTCGAGCCTGGGACGTAAGCTGGAGAGACCGTTGAGATCCTGACACAATGAGAAATCGTCAAAGACTCTTTGGAGTCAAGGGTCAAGCCCTTCGAGGGCTCAGTCGAACATAAGATCGACGTAAAAGTCGCAGACGCCATCAATGTCAGTCGTTGACGCTGTTTGTGTCGAGATCATCAACGCCTTTGGTGAAGCCATTGACTCCTTTTCCTTCCAAACGTAAAGAAATTCAGAAATCTTATAAGCCACTACCAAAGAAAGATTTCTTTAAGTCTTTATTCTCAATATATGAGGAATACGAACCCCCAGATCAAGATACTCCACCATTTGGATTGGAATTGAGCACCCCTAATGTCCCAGAAAGCCTTTCTTCACAAGAATCCAGGCTAAAGGATTGATATGAAAACTTAGTTAGTAGGGTCGACACTTCACCTGAGATGGAATTTGGTAAGCCAGATCTAGAAGACCATGCTGATCCTTCTTATGGGCATCTGATGACTAGAGTCATTGACTCTATGGGATAGGGCAGACCTGCTCCTCCATTTGATCAAGATGACCTAACAGAGGTTCTGCATAAAAGTCCACAAAAGGATTCCATACTTCCTTTTTATATAGCTCTCCAGAAAAGAGTTATGGCAAATTGGCAGGTTCCAGAGTCGGACCTTGCAGTGAAAACAAACCTCACCCAAAAGGATAAGCCATCTAGTAGCAACCGTAGCTACCTGTCAAAATCGGCCAACACCTGAAAGAATAGTTGTTTCGGCAGCAATGTCAGCCTTGAAACAGACTGAATACCCTTCCATCCCACCAGATAGGGATGATAAGCGTTTCGATGCTTGGGCAAGAAAGGTATTTCCTTCTGGGAGGATAGCGCTCAAGTCCGTAAATTCCACTTGCGCTTCAACAAAATTCACCCTGTGGGACTGTAGATCTATGGCGGCTGACCATATTCCTGAAAGGAAAGAGAGATGGCTTCTTGAGCATTGTAAGAGAAGGCAAGGAGGCTATATGCGAGTCTCTGCAATCTGGATTGGACTCAGCTGATACCATCAGCAGAGCCATGGCGGCAAACATGGTAATAGGCAGATTTGCGTGGTTGAGAAAGTCAGGTTTTGCAAGGACGTGCAATCCAGACTCCTCAGCATGCCCTTTGATGGCACCCAGCTGTTTGGAAGGAAAGCTGACAAAAGCTTAGAGAAGCTGCAGACCTCAAAGGCAGTGGCCAAGGACCTTGGAGCTGCCATCAGACAGCCACAATCCTCTTATCCCAATGGATCCTCTTCGAGAGGTAAGTCCCTTCACTCCTCATTTGGGAGAGTGGGAGGACTGGCTAGTCAAAGGGGTCCGAGAAGATTCCCTCATGGTGGAAGAGGGAGAAGTGCAAAGCTCGCCCAAGCAACAGCTACTTTACGATCAGCTGCTGCTGCAGTTGCCTCAAAACCTCCCTGGGGCCTTAACCCACAAGACCCCAGTCGGAGACTGACTCATTGCATCTGAAAAGAATGGTGAGGCATTACTTCAGATGTATGAGCATTAGAAACAGTAGCCCAGGGTTACTGCCTTCCCTTTCTAAAGAGGCCTCAGGAACATTCACCGGGTAGCCACTCATTGAAAGTTCCAGATCTGTTCCTAGTGCAGGACATTTTGAGCCTGCTAGAGAAAGGCGGTATAGAACCAGTACATGTGACGGAGTGGAACAAAGGGTGGTACTCTCGCTATTTACTAATCCCCAAGAAGGATGGAGGTTTGAGACCCATTTTGGACTTCACACTCTTGAACAAGTTCCTCAGGAAAGACAAGTTCAAAATGGTTACCCTTTCTCAGATCCTTGAGGACTTTCAGCTTCAGGATTGGATGGTGTCATTGGATCTTCAGAACACTTACTTTCATGTGCTGATCCACCAGAAGCACACAAAGTACCTGAGGTTCTCAGTTGGCTGTTCTCATCATCAGTTTCAAGTTGTGCCATTCGGGCTAACCTCCGCCCTGATGGTGTTCACCAAGTTGATGGTGATGGTGGCAGCGAGTCTCAGGAGAGGGGGGATTCACGTCTACCCCTACCTGGATGATTGGCTGATCAGGGCGCGGTCTCCCGAACAGGCCTTGGAACATCTCAACATTACCTGCCACTCTCTGCACAGACTGGGCTTCTCCCTCAATTACAAGAAGTCCCACATGATAGCATCTCAAAACCTCCAATTTATAGGAGTAGTCCTGGTCCTGGATTCATCCTTGGGAAAAGCCTCGCCAACAGAGGTGAGGGCTCACCACATTCAGCAGATGGTCATCAAATTCCAGAGTGCCCAGCGTCTCCCAGCCTTCGACGTTTTGAGGTTGCTCAGCCTCATGGCATTTTCCTGGTGCCAGAGTCTCCCCTGAGAATGAGATCCCTTCAGTGAGCCCTCAGGACGCACTGGTCTCAATTTTCTGGCAGGATGACAGAACTCCTTCAGGTTCCAAACAGGGACACACAGGATCTTCTGTGATGGGCCTGCAAGGACAATATTCTGAAGGAAGAACCTTTTTGGCAACCGTGCCCCGAGATAACAGTAGTTACGGATGCCTCACTCACAGGGTGGGGAGCCCACACAAACAATCTAAAATTCAGTAGTCATTGGTCTCCATCGGAATCCAAACTACAAATCAACCTATTGGATCTGGGGCGATCAGACTAGCGCTGAAGACATTCCTGCCCTCTGTTCAAGGAAAGAATGTTCTGATAATGACGGACAACACAGTGGACCTGTACTACCTCAACAAGAGAGGAGGCGTAGGGTCACTACCACTGCAGAGAGGCAATGCAGGTCTGGTTCTGGGCAATTCAAGAAGGAGTCTCTCTGACAGCAGTTTACCTAGTTGGAGAGGAGAACATGACAGTAGACGCTCTGAGCAGGCAGAACACAATCTCCCATGAGTGGGAGCTAGCTCAGGAAGTCCTTCAAGAGATCTTCACCCTCTGGGGAACCCCTCAGGTACACCTGTTCGCGACCAGTGTCGACCGGAGGTGCGTACTGTTCTGCTCCAGGGAATTTCTCCCAAGAGGAGCTCTAGGAGACACATTCATAGTCCGAGTTTCCACTCCTTTTCACGTTTCCTCCAGTCCCTGTCATTCCTCAAGTGATCAGGAGTTTGCGAAAGTTCAGGAAATCAATATGCCTTCCACAAAGAGAGGACCTTCTCTCAGGAGTGGACGGTCAGGTTCTCCATCCAGAGGTCAAGAGACTCAACCTTTATGCATGATTTCTGAGAGGTTGAGATATAAGGATTGGGACCTCCCGGACAGCGTAATGGAGATTTTGCTTTCGGCCAGTAGGCCAGCAACGAAATACTTATACTGCTGCCTTTGGAACAAATTCTGCATCTTGTGTAGGGAAAAGGATGTGGATCCTTTTCAGTGCAGTACACCAATGGTGCAGTCTTTTTTTGTACATCTGGCTAATCCGGGGCTCCAGATTGGGACCATTAAAGGATACGTTGCGGCACTTTCAATCTTTAAGCATACCTTGGAAGAAGTATTATATTTGAAAGTACCATTGAGTATACCATTTATTAAAGGGTTCACTAATGTGTTCCTGCCTACCCCTTTTCAAGTCCTTATTTGGGATCTTAATCTGGTATTACAATTTCTGATGGGTGCTCCCTTTGAGCTCCATTTGAGCTACTCCACTCATGTCCATTAAGACTGCTAACACTGAAAATCATTCTGTTTGTTTTGTTAACATCAGCCCGCAGGGTGAGTGAGTTGCAGGCTCTATCTCGTAAGCCTCCGTTTACCTTTTATTTTTTACAAGAATTGTCCTTAGGGTTAAACCCTTTCGTTTTGCCAAAAATGGTGTCAAATTTCCACTTAGCCCAGAAAATTGTGCTTCCAACTTTCTATCTGCCCCCTCATTTTGGCAAGGAAGAGGAAAGGCTACATAGGGTTGATCACAGAAGGGCGTTGAGCTTTTACATTTCTAGGATGACAGTTATGTCAACACGACCATCTTTTCAATGGGTACACTAGACACAAACTGGGTCTTCCAGTCACAAAGCAAACTTTGTACAGATGGATTATTCGGACCATTTCAGAGTGACCTGGAAAGATCCCCCAAGAGCCTGAGAGCCCTTTCCACAAGTGGCATGGCAACACTTTCCGCTCTTCACTTGGTCTACCATCCACACTTTTACAAAGCATTACTGTCTGGATTCATCCTCTATCCAGGAAGGATGATTTGGGAAAGCAGTCTTATAGGTGATCCATGACAATTCTTGAAACTGAAAATTCTTACTCCCGCCTCCAAAATCTGTCACTGCTTTGGGAGTCTATCAAAAGATGAGGAATATGTGGGCGGACACAATCCATTCGAAAGAACAAGTTACTTATCCTGGTAACGTTCTTTTGACTGGATGTTCCTCAGACGTATTCCTCATCACCCCTCCCAGCCTACCCCGCTGTAGAATTTCCAGGTATTACACTTTGCGCTCTTTTAGAGTTTAGTACTGTCTAGGACTCACTGAGGCTGGTAATTCTGCACGAGGAAGGCATAAAAAACGGAACTGAAGCCAATGGGGAGAAGTGGAAAGTGCTGAACACGTGATCCAAACAGGTAGTGCGGTCAGCAGGTGGAAAGTGCAAGAATGAGGCGCAGAAAACTGGTGTGTAATAAGTGCAGGAAGGGAACTGTAGGGTTGCAGATACAGACCCAAGTGCAATGGTTGCCAGAAGGCAGTGCGGGTATGTGGCTGGGTGGACAGGGATCTGGGGCTGAAATCCGAGGGTAGCCAGGTGCCCAATGCCGATACAGATATCTGCAAGGGAGAGGAAGAGAGAAGGCCGAAACAAAAAGGAAGGTCTTAAGGTGCTTCCGGAACCGAAGATGGTTCTCAAGTTTCAGAGAAGCGGGGAGGCTGTTCCAGAGGGAGGCAGAGAAAGAGATCTACCCCCAACTTGTTGCTTGGAGAAGCGACGGACCCTGAGGGAGTTGGAATTGGAGGTGGAGGAGGAAGGTATTTCCGAAGGGAGATTTGAAGGTATAGTGGACCCAGGCCCCGGAAGGCCTTGTGGACAATTTAAAGGGTCTTGAATTTAATCCTTGCTGCCCCTGGGAGCCAATTAAGAGACGTCAGGGCTGAAGGGATATGAACCCTGGGCTTGAGGCCAAGGACAAGCCTCGGAGTCCTGTTCTGGATGAGTTGCCGAGAGTAGTAGCAGGCAGATTTAGAAAGAGAACAGGCTAGAGAGAACCAATGCTCTAGAGACGGTGAGCTTATGGGGGAAGGAGAGGAAAGGAAGAATACCTCTGAGGAGGTGCAGTTGGTAGTTTGACTTCTTGGAGACGTCAGAGATGTGTGGAGAAAAGGAAAGCATGGAGTTGAAGTTGACCCCAAGGTCCTTAGCCTCACAGGTGGGAGCAGGAAGAGGGCCAAGGGAGGCAGGCCAGAGAGTGACGGGAAAGAAAGGTGCAGGAGTGCCAATGTGGAGGATCTCTGTCTTACTGGCATTAATGCAGCACACCACTCCTGGATTGCAGACAGCAGTCCGAGATGAGAGAGGAAGAAGAGGTGGCAGAGGGGAGCCTGAAAACAAGCAGTGTGTCATCCACATAGCACTGATAATTGGAGCAGAGAGCAGCAATGCAGTACCCAGGTTATCACTGAGGCGGTTAAACAGGATGACATGGTTGACCGGGTCAAAGGCAGAAGAGAGATTGAGTAGGATGAGGACAGAGGGGAGATTAGAGTCAAGGTTGGAGAGTAGGTCTTCACCAATGTTCAGGAGAGTAGTTTCCATGCTTCCGGCTGCTCTGAAGCCAGACTGATGATCATAGAGACAACCAACAGAATCAGTGTGAAGATTAAGCTGGGAGATGGCCAGCTTTTCCAGGAGTTTGCCCAGGAAAGGAGTGATGGAGATTGGGCAATAGCCTGGCATGAGGGGTCGGCTGTGGGTTTCTTGAGAAGAGGGTACACAAGAGGGGAGGGGAAGGCTCCAGAGGCAAAGGGGTGGTTGCAGAAGTCGCCAGGGCAAGAGTGAGGGTATCAATATGGTCCTTGATGGTTTTGGATGTACAGGGAAGAACCTGTTTTGATGAGACTTTCATAGATCGGACTTGTTTGGAAAGGAAGAGAAAGAGGGAGGAGAGGCGGCTGCAGCGGGGCCAGAGGTAGCGGAGAGAGAGAAGAGGAGGAGAGGACGAGAGGGTGGACAGCATTTCGTAGGTTTTAGAGATGAAATGAGAGGCCATGGCTGTGCAGAGGGCCTGGGAGGGGCCCGGTGCAGTAGAGACTGCAGCAAGATTAGTCAGCTCCTTTCAGATTTTAAAGAGTTTGGCAGAGTTGTTAGATGGCGCAGAGATGCGGGCTTGGCCGTGGACTCTTTTCTAAGTGTGGACAGAGAGCCGGTATTGCCTTTGGAGCAGGCAGCAGGCCCGTTTGTCAGAGGATGTAACCTCTTGCAACCCCCAAATGACGTCCTTTGAGCTTGGAAAGGGGAGTGGTAGGATGAGAGTTAGCCAGAGGTGGAGGTGGAGGAGGGGGAGAGAAATTGGCAGCGAAAGCCTGAACTGACACACGCTTCATTAGCCGGATGACCGAGAAGGTAGGTGGCAGTGCTGGAGCAGGCTTGGCCAGAGAGGGAGAGAGGGGAGGAAAGGAGAAAGTGATCTCTCCAGGAGAGAGGAGTGATGAGATGGGTAGGTCAGAGGAGATGAGAACACCCAGAGTATGCCCTGCAGAGTCAGTCGGACCAGAGGGAAGTATAGAAAGAGAGAGGGGTGCGGAGGTCACGAAAGAGTACAGCAGAGGGACAGGAAGCATCCAGGTGAATATTGAGGACTCCAAGGAGGAGGAGTTGAGGGGCTGAGGCCAGGAGGGCGGATGAGAGGTCAGCCCACTCGGAGAGGAAAGCGGTAGTCTGACCAGGTGGCCGATAGATAATAGCAATGGTGAGAGAGTGGCCGGGAGAGAAAGCCTACGGACCAGGCATTCGAAGGAGGGGTTGCCTGCGTAGGCATATATACTGACGATGTCGTTGACTCCGGAATGGAAGCCATGGAGGGACATCAAGTTGACCCGTATTGACGTACAGCGGCCTCTGTTGAAAAATAAATTCCGAAGCAGCTGAAGCTGGAAGATATCCTATCATAAGATGAGGAATATGTGGCAGGAACATCCAATCGAAAGAACGTTACCAGGGGTAAGTAACTTGTTTTACTAGAGTAATGGAATAGTCGCCATTTGAAACCTAACCTACATTAGAGAAAGTATTTGGTAGCCACAATTGTATGACATTTAGACAAAAAAAAAATATTTTATCAAGCCAGAAAGGGGTAAATGCATATGTTCAATAGCAATGATATAGATATCTGTATAACACACATTGCTTTTAACGGAATTACCGTTGCAACATTCAGAATTTGCTTTTTGAGCAAATGTGACTGTTTTATCAGTAACTAAGACAATTTAAAAGTAACGTTTTAATGCTTAATTTACGATTGTTATTTTTAAAATAAAGTGGCACCTGCAAATGAGCTCAAGACTAATGGTCTGTAGTGTGAAAATGGGATGCTAACTTTCATGGCTGCATACACGTGTGCAGCTCTTTTGCCATGACCCCACTCCCAGGCCATTGCTGGCCACATTATGCAAATGGCTGTGCTGATGTAATTTCCAAGTAGCAGAAATGATCTCAGTAATGGCACCTGCATGAATTTAGAAGCTGGCTCGCTGGCCAAAAACCACGTTATTGCAAGCGGGTTTGCAGAGTGTTTTCCGCGAATGAACATTTATTGGAAAATGCATTAGCGGACAGGACCTTCGCAGTGGCAATGAAGTTCCAGCGTAGTGGCACTTGAACAATGTGACAAATTGCCTTGACCAGGCAGGAGCACCGATGCACTCTGTTTCTGCTCAGGTTCCATGGAAATGAACTCTGCAACGCTGTTCCCTCCTCCAACACCTCACTCCCTATAAGCTAATCTGCTGTTGGCTTTGCCATTGTCCATTTTTATTTACTAGAGCGAGCATGAATATTACTCATGTAACTCCTGATTATACTTTGCAAAAGACATCAGCAATGCCCATTTTTTTACTGAAGAAAGGACGGCCCTACAGGGCCGTACAGCCACGTCCTTCTTGTCACCGAGCCAGGAGGCCCAAACCACATGTAAAAAAAAATGGTGTTTGATCTTTGATTGGCCGGTGGTGATGTCCGGGAACGTCAAAACGTTCTATGCCTGCAGGCGGTTTCATTAGCAGCAGTTTCCATTCTTTGTGAACGCTTCATGTTGCCAAAAAAAGGACCCTGCAACGCTTAGCCAGCGTTGTGACATCGGAAGATATTCATCATTCCGGTATCATGAATTCCTCTGAGTACTGTACGTGGAGTTTGCTCCGTGGCCTCTGCGAGAGTTAACAGGAGGAAAGCGCTGTGTGCACCCGTTCACATATGGCAATGTTATCGGGCAAGGGGAAATGGAGAAGGTGCTGTGGTGGCGACGTTCTCATCCAGCAAGGAGGTACTATTTCTGTTCAGGATGAAGCACAGCAGGGACCCTAGTTTAAGTTCTGCTGGTGTTTTGGGAGCACAGTGCCGCGTGGTCTCCCATTTAAGTGTGGGACTTCGATTTAATTGCGCTGAATAGATTGCAACGTTCCAAGGTGACTGTGCGTTTTGGTTGGCAGTTGGAACCTGCTGCTGAGAGAGCCCCTTTTACATGAGAGCTGTTTTTTCTGTACCTCAATACGCTCTGCTACCAATAGCATAAAGCTGCTCCGTTTCTGCATAGATGATTGGTCATTAACATGTTAGGTTCTCATATGGGGTCAGTTGTGCGATTGATGAGCTTTTCATACTATGGTATATCTTAGATATCATGTGAGGCCTGGATTTTACCTGAGTTGGTTATTTCCTTGCAAGTGGGAGTTTTGATGTGAGGATTATAGCTTGATGTGACTGTGTTGAGTTTGGGTCTGTTACCAATTGATTCTAGCAGCGAGTTTAATCATTTGACGTGGCTTCTGTTTATTAAGTATTAGCTATGGCTGCAGAATATTTTAAGTGCATCTATGTATGTACAGTAACAAAATGTTTCTCCACAGGACCATGTTTAAGGGCTTTATTAGCTCATGGCAATGGACTCTTAGAATAGGGTTTTTGTTTTTGCTTGCCATGCCTGACATATCATATTTGCAAATGTTTGTGTATTGAGGCCTTGATTGTGGTACGTCTTGTGTTGTAACTCAGCCTGCTGGCTTAGCAAACAACTGGTTTGGGTTTGCGACGGCCCAGACCCCGTGCTTGTTACTAAAGTGTTGTGTCCGCTGAAGAGCTTGGCCTGACTGTGTGTTGGTGGTGCAGTGTAGGGTGTAGGGAGCCTGACCTAGCCACGGGTCGTGCAGGGTGTTATTCACCCAACACCTTAGGGCTCATAAAGCCGTGCATTTCCTTTTTTGTGGGGGTGAGGGGTTCCTGCCTGTGCCTCTGGGGATATGGACACCGGTACCTTGAGGGGGTGGTCCTCTTCACCTGTTGTGCACTGGTGTGGGTGCCTGTGTCCTGGTCTAAGTTCATTTGCGTTGGCGTAGTGGTAGCTGAAGGGTGCACTGCATCAGTGCACCTTTGTGGTGGGTGGTAAGATGCTTGTGGGTCCTGGTTTGAGATTTTGTGGCATTGAGTGGTGTTGTGTTAGGGCTGGTTCCCTTTTTAGAGTGTCTGTTGTAGGCCTGTTTCAATAAATGGGCTCCTGGTTGGGAGCCTATTCTACCCAGCAGGGTTACTAGTTGAACAAAATTACAATTGAATAGGTCCGGATAAAGATGTGCTCAAAAACACACTCATAAAACCGATTTCCCTATTCAGAAAAGAAAAACTCACTCAGTCTACTTCTGAGAAAAGATTTTTGATGGTAATGGACTTGTCGATTTCCAGATTTTTCATCGCTGTCCTTTCTTCTCTATCTAAATTGTCTCTGAGATTCAGAACAAGAACAGTCTAAAGAAAAACCCGAGAACACAACTGGATTGAAAGAGAAGTCCAATTTTTATCCTCCACCTTGCTCCATCCCAGGAGAAATCGTGACCTTTGAAAAGATAGTGACCAGACCGTGATGGCCGGCTTTACAAAAACGACAACTTCTACTAAGACAATTTAGATAGAGAAGAAAGGACAGCGATGAAAAATCTGAAAACCGACAAGTCCATAACCATCAAACTGGTAGATAAGGGAGGAGGTATAGTCGTTTGGGATACTTCTGACTATAACAGTTTACGACTCCTGAACGACCGGGCAGCTTACCAACCTCTGTAACCACAATCCCACCAAAGATCTCCAAGAAGAAATCACCAGCTTGACACAACATGCCCTCACACAAGGATGGATTTGCGAGGAAGAGAAGAGTTTCCTAAATAAAAACTAATCCACGGATTCCGGCTTTTTACATTCTGCCGAAGATGCACAACAATGCTGAAAGGCCTCCTGGCCGTCCGATAGTATCGGCGTGTGATTCTCTTCTGGAACCGTTATCCTTATATACAGACCATTTCTTGAAACCTTTTGTCATCAAAATGCCATCTTTTTTAAAGGATACGACCAGTACCATCAATCTGTTAGACGATCTTACTTTGAGTACTGACATCCTCCTCGCTACAATGGATGTTGAAGCCTTATATACATCGATTCCCCAACAGGAGGGGCTGGAAGCAATACGAGAATTTCTGAAGACCAGAGAAGATATTGAGTCCACCCCAACCGATTTCATCTTGAGTGTGCCAGACTGGTAATGTCCGAGACTTTCTTTCTATTCCAGAACCAAATTTACAAGCAGACCAAAGGAGTGAATATGGGGGCTACTTTTGCCCCAGACATCGCAAATCTGTATATGTCTCACTCAGCGAGGAAACCCTTTCCAAGATAACATCTCCTTATGGAAACGTTTAATCGATGATATCATCATTGTATGGAAAGGGACACCGCTGGAATTACAAAATGTTCACATTTGGATAAATTCAAGGAATCCCAACGTAAAATTCACTATGCATTGGGACCACCATCAAATTGACTTTCTGGACCTCCATATCTATAAAACATGAAACAGACTCAAGACAGAACCTTTTCGGAAACTCACGGATGATAACAGTCTCCTCCATTTCACGAGCTATCACCCCATGGGTTTAAAGTACAACCTGCCCTATGGGCAATTTCTAAGAATACACAGAAACTGTACTGATCTGGATAAATTGCAACTGCATGCAGAGGGTCTAGGCGAGCGACTACTAGAGAGAGGACACCAGTGAAAATCCATCAATCAAGCCAGAAAGAGGGCTAAAAACACCCCAAGAGAAATTTGTCTAGGGAACAAACCAAGGAAGGAACTGGGCAGGATGGTCTGTGCCACCACTTTTGGACCTCTTAGCCAATTGATTCAAAGGACTATTAAAAAGAATTGGCATTTGATCAAAAACACATAGAACAATGTACCTTGCTTTGCATTCAAAAAGAATAAGAACCTCAAGGATACATTGGTACATACCTTCATAGAACCATCACCACAAGTACCGAGTAGACTATGGGATCTACCGCCTCTTGTTGGCCACTACAAATGCGGCCACTGTGTTGCATGCCCTTTGACTCTACAGAAGAAATCTTTTGAGCACCTACAAGTGAAATGGACCATGAAAGATTTCACAAATTGCAATACAAAGGGAGTCATTTATGTGATACAATGCCCCTGCAACCTCATTTATGTAAGCAAGACCATACGTGCCATTAAGATGCGGATATCAGAACATCGTTCTTGTATCATGAATAAAGTGGCCGACAAACCTTTGGTAGAGCATTTTTCCAACAAGGGCCACAAAGACACAGACCTAAGATGGTTCATTCTGCAGAAGGTATCACCTGCCAAGCGAGGGGGTGACATGAATAAAACTGTGACACAACTAGAACAGCGCTGGGTTCATAGACTAAACACTGTACAATCTGGTTTGAATATCTCAGTTGAGTGGAAGTCTTTTATATAAGGTGTACCTGTGGTAGAACCCAATGCCTGCTTGCACTTGAAATAGGACACGATTCTGACCCGTGCCGAATAATTTGTCTGTGTACAAGAGCAGTTGGTCATGAGTCAGGATTGCCAAAAAATCTTCTTGTTCATTCATCTTACACAAAATTTTGTTTGTCAAAATACATATTGAGAATGATTGCACTAACAATATGTATTTCTTCTCTCAGGACATTGTGGAGATGTGATGTCATGACATAACAGCTGTTCTCGCATGTTTTCATTTATGTATGTGGATGTCAACAACTGTAAATTCAGAATGCATGTAATTTCGAAGGGATTGGGTCCTCCGACATATTCCATATCTATGACAGGTAGTGTCCACAGCTGTGCTGTTTCGGAAAATCTTTGGGGCTTGCGTCCTGCGTCAATGACCTCGATGCGCCGTCCCCGAGGACCTCCTCCTCCGATGGCCGACGTCACCCGATGTGATAAGTAGGACGCACGACGCCCATAGCCTCAGTTCCGTTTTTTCCGTGAACGTGTTCGCTTCGTGAATCTCGGTACGCCTCGACTCGTTGGAGTTGCTGTTTTCTATTCTCGGTTCGTTGAACCTGTTCGGTTGGTTGTGAAGACCTGTTCGTGGCAATGTCTTTCTTATCTTCGACCCCGCGTCCGGGCTTCAAGAACTGTGGGTCCAAGATGTCGGTCACGGACTCGCACAACGCCTGCCTCTGGTGCCTCGGGGAGGCCCACGATATGGACGACTGTGTCGACTGCCAGTCGCTCACTGCGAAGGCCTTGCGGGAACGCAAGAAGAAGCTGTCGGTAGGTCGGGTGTCTAAGCCCTGGAAGTCGAGGTCTGCGGGGCTTTCGACCGATGACTCGAGAGGTCACTCTCCGCGTCGTCGTCGGAAGTCCGGTGGGTCTCCTTCCAGGAGTCGGTCTCGCCACTCCTCCGCCTCTTCTAGGCATTCCAGGAAGCGCCGGCATAGGTCGCCTTCCCCGTCCTCTTCCGAGGACTCCGCCCATCAGCGGGTCGCTTATCCCTCCATGCAAGCGACACCGGAGGAATGGGCTTCCTTCGGGAAGCAGATGCTAGCGATTCTGGAATCGCAGGGCACCGGTCCGTCTGTGCCTCCGAGTGGGGTCGGTCGGCACCGGTCGAGAGACACCGCCCGTACGCCTTCGGGCTCGGGTGGTCGGCACGGCTTGCGGGAGATGTCCCGCTCGGACCAGGGTAGCCGTTCTCGCCATGCTCATTCCAGGTCCCGGTCCTCGACGCGCTCGAGACCGCGTGATCCTGTGCCGTCTTCGAAGAAGACGTCGACGCCTGTGGAGCCGAGGTCATCGACGATTTCTCTCGAGGTTCCATCTTCGAGGGGGTCGTCGACGCCCAGGTTGTCGAGAGACACGCTCGGAGCTCCGGCTTCGAGGACTGTGTCGACGCCGCAGATGCTGGAGGCGTTGCAGCTGACGTCGACGCCGATTCACTCGACGTCGACGCCTTTTCTGTCGACGCCGACTCGTTCGGGGCCCTCGATGCCTTTCGAGGCGATGGTGTCGGAGGGGCCCCGTGGTTTGCCCCTAAAAAGGCTATGGCTAAGGTCCGGCACTTTGGTCCGCAGAGGTCTTCCTCTCCCCGCCTGGAGTACATTTCAGAGGGTGATGAAGGATCTGATGGCGGCCTGGTTCCGGTTACGGTTCCAGATGACCTTATCTCGGGCCATAGTCAGTTTGATGACCTGAGGCAGTCACTGCATGATGCCAGTGGACTGGACACCTCTCCGGAGGTGGAGTTTTGTCGGCCGGAGCCTGGCACTCATGCCGATTCGTCATATCGGCGCCTTATGTCTCGGGTTACCGAGTACTTGGGTTGGTCAGCTCCCCCAGGGGAGTTCGTTCAGGATGATCTCACGGACATCCTTGATCTCGGTCCACCCACTGACCCGGTTTTGCCTTTTCATATGGCTCTGCAGAGAAGGGTGGCGGCGGCTTGGACTGCTCCGGAGAGTCTCCCAGCAGTGGGCAAGTCTTTGTCGCGAAAATACTGTCCAGCCAGTAGGGACCCCTGCTACTTGTCTAGGCACCCCACCCCGGAGAGTTTGGTGGTGCAGGCGGCTACGGCCCCGGCAAAGCAGATGTCGTATCCTACCATCCCTCCGGATAGGGACGACAAACGTTTTGACGGCTGGGCAAAGAAAGTGTTTTCTTCTGGGGGTATGGCGCTTCAGGCGGCCAACTCCATATGTGCCTTGTCTCGTTTCACACACACTCTGTGGAACTGTGTTGCATTAGCGGCTGATCATATTCCCGAAGGGGACGAACGGGATGGTTTCCTTGCTATGGTTCAGGATGGCAAGGATGCCATGTGTGAGGCCGTTCAGTCGGGTTTGGACTTGGCGGATTGTGTCAGCTGGTCCATGGCGGCGAGCACAGTAATGCGCAGGTTTGCGTGGTTGCGGAAGTCTGGGTTCGCTCCTGATGTGCAGTCCCGGCTCCTCAACATGCCCTTTGATGGTGAACACATTTTTGGCAGCAAGGCTGACGAGAGCCTTGAGAGGTTGCAGACCTCCAAAGCTGCAGCGAAGTCGTTGGGCGCTGCAGTTCGCCAACCTCCGCCTTTTCGTCCTAGGGGACAGCAATGGAGGGGAGGTTCCTTTCGCTATTACTCGTCCTTCAGTAAAGCAAGAGGAGTTAGCAGTCAAAGAGGCCATCGTAAGAGTGCCAGAGGTGGAAACAAAGGTACTTGCGGTGCCAAGGCCGCTCGGGCAGTTGCCTCTTTGCCCTCTGGCAACGCCGCAGCCGCTACCACTCAGTCATGAGGCCAGGTCCCATGGTCCGCCGGTTGGGGGAAGGCTGGCGCAGCATCTTGTAGAGTGGCAAGCCATTACTTCGGTAGTGTGGGTTCTGGAGATCATAACCCACGGCTACTGTCTTCCTTTTCGGCAGAGGCCTCACGACAATCCACCAGGGAACCTCTCTTTGAAGAGTCCGGATCCGCTCCTTGCGCAGGAAGTTCAAGCTCTGCTGGAGAAAGGTGCCATAGAACTGGTGTCTGTAGCGGAGAGGAACAAGGGATGGTATTTCCCTTATTTTTTTATTTCAAAGAAAGACGGGGGATTGAGACCCATCATGGACTTGCGCGGTTTGAACAAACTCCTCAGGAAGGACAAGTTCAAGATGGTGACTCTTTCTCAAGTCCTCCAGGCCCTTCAACTTCAGGACTGGTTGGTATCTCTTGACCTCAAGGATGCTTGCTTCCATTTGCTGATCCATCCCAAGCACAAGAAGTACCTGAGGTTCGCGGTTGGCGACTCGGACTTTCAGTTTCGGGTCCTGCCGTTCGGATTGACCTCCGCCCCAAGGGTTTTCACCAAGCTCATGGTGGTGGTGGCAGCGCATTTCAGGAAAGGGGGGATTCAAGTCTACCCCTACCTGGATGATTGGTTGCTCAGGGGGGAGCTCTCCCGAGCAAGTCCTGGATCATCTGTCCGTCACCTCCCACTCCCCTCACAGGCTGGGCTTCTCCCTCTATTTAAAGAAGTCCCATTTGACACCAACGCAGCGGCTCCGGTATATCGGAGCAGTGCTCGACACGTCCCTGGGGCAGTGTTTTCCTCCTCAGGTGAGGGCTCTTCACATTCAGCAGATGGTGCACAAGTTTCAATTTGCCCAGAATCTCCCAGCGTCCGATTTCTTGAGACTGCTCGGCCTCATGGCATCCGGCATTCTTCTGGTGCCAGAGGCTCGTCTGCAGATGAGATCTTTGCAGTGGGCACTCAAGCTCCAGTGGTCTCAGTCCTCCGGCAGGCTGTCGGACCCTGTTCAGGTGCCGCCCTCGGTAGCCCGGGACCTTCTGTGGTGGGCCGTCGAGGGCAATCTGATGAAGGGTGCCCCATTTTGGCTGCCCTGGCCAGAGTTGACGATCGTGACGGACGCATCCCTCACGGGATGGGGAGCTCATGCCAACGAGCTGACAGTCAGCGGTCGTTGGTCTCCGTCAGAGTGCAGACTCCATATCAATCTGTTGGAGCTGAGGGCCGTCAGGCTAGCCCTGAAGGCTTTTCTGCCGACTGTGCGCGGGAAGAGTGTCCTGATTCTGACGGACAACACGGTGGCCATGCACTACCTTGACAAAAAGGGGGGGCAAGGTCACTTCCGCTCTGCAGGGAGGCGATGTAGCTCGAGTTCTGGGCCATCAGCAGGAAGTTTTAATCTCGGCAGTTCATCTGGCCGGGGACGACAACGAGACGGCGGACGCTCTGAGCAGGCAGAGCACGATCTCTCACGAGTGGGAGCTGGCTCAGGAGATTCACCTGGAGATCTTCGCCCTTTGGGGGACCCCTCAAGTGGATCTCTTCGCCTCCAGTGTCAACCGGAAGTGCGAAAGGTTTTGCTCGCGGGAATTTCCTCCAAAAGGAGCCTTAGGAGACGCGTTCGTGGTGGAGTGGTCATTCCCACTGCTGTACGCGTTTCCTCCAGTCCCTGTCATCCCGCAAGTGTTGCGGAGGTTCGGTTCCCGGATGATCCTCATTGCTCCGGCGTGGGCCCGGAGGACGTGGTACCCGGACCTTCTAGACTTGTCCATCTGCCCTCCACGTCGTCTTCCCCACCGAGATGATCTGCTCTCACGGGAGGGGGGTCAGGTTCTCCATCCAGAGGTCAGATCCCTCAATCTTCACACTTGGCTTCTGAAAGGTTGAGGTATAAGGATTGGGACCTCCCTGAAGACGTGATGGAGGTGTTGCTCTCGGCCAGGCGGCCGGCAACAAAGTCTCTGTACCGTTGCCGTTGGAGAAAGTTCTTCGACTGGTGCAGAGTTCAGAATGTGGATCCTTTTGAATGCGACATTCCCATGGTTTTGTCTTTTTTGCTTTCTTTGGCCCACAGGGGCTTGCAAGTGGGGATCATTAAAGGTTACCTGGTGGCGCTGTCCATATTTAAGTGCTCGTCTGAAGAGTGTTCATATTTTAAGATTCCTTTAATTTCGCAGTTTTTGAAAGGGCTCACTAATGTGTTCCCTCCGTCACCTTTTTTGGTGCTAGGTTGGGATTTGAACCTTGTTCTTAAGTTTCTTATGGGTGCTCCGTTTGAGCCTTTACATTCTTGCCCTTTGAGGCTGTTGACTCTGATAACTGTGTTTTTGGTTGCGGTTACTTCCGCTCGCAGAGTGAGTGAGTTACAGGCACTTTCAGTTAAGCCACCCTTCACTGTGTTTCACAAGGACAGGGTTGTCCTTAGAGTTCGTCCTTCTTTTCTTCCGAAGGTGGTTTCGGATTTTCATTTGAGCCAGAAGGTTGTTCTTCCGGCATTCTATCCTCCTCCACATCCTGGTAAGGAAGAGGAGAGGCTCCATAGGCTTGATCCTTGGAGAGCGTTGAGCTTTTATATTTCGCGCATGTCCCGGGTCAGAGTGGACGATCAACTTTTCATTGGTTACGCTGGGAAGCGTTTAGGACAAGCTGTGACGAAACAGACTTTGTCTCGTTGGATTATTTTAGCTATCTCCGAGTGTTACCGCTTGGCGGGTAAGGATCCTCCGGCTGGCTTGCGGGCCCATTCTACCAGGGGAGTGGCTGTGTCTACTGCCCTGCAGAGGAACTTCTGGCCTTTGGCAGGGCAGTTCTCTATTCCGCAATTTGATTGGGCATGCTAAATTTGTATTCTAAATTCTTTCCCACCTCCTTGCTTGGTACTGCTTTGGGAGTCTGTCATAGATATGGAATACGTCGGAGGACCCAATCCCCTCGAAGAACAAGTTACTTTCTTACCTGGTAACGTTCTTTCGATGGGATGGTACGACGACGTATTCCATATCGCTCCCTCCCTGCCTTCCCCGCTCCAGAATTTCTTTTGCGATTGCAGCTTGCGTTCCGCAAGGCCTTGTGTGTCTGACTGGCAGAAAACTGGTGGCACACGTTCTGGGAAAAAACTATAACTGAGGCTATGGGCGTCGTGCGTCCTACTTATCACATCGGGTGACGTCGGCCGTCGGAGGAGGTCCTCGGGGATGGCGCATCGACGTCATCGACGCAGGACGCAGACGCCAAAGATTTTCCGAAACAGCACAGCTGTGGACATTACCTGTCATAGATATGGAATACGTCGTCGGACCATCCCATCGAAAGAACGTTACCAGGTAAGAAAGTAACTTGTTCTTCTACATCGTTGAGACATGTACACACATGCACTCTCTTTTTAAAATCAACGTTTAGCGAATTTGTGCACCTTAACTAACAGAATTTCACTCTGGCATTATTTTAGACATTCACCCGCTCTGTCTCAATTTAACTGCTGCAGCGGTGGTGTACGCGTCATTCCTTTCTGTGATTCCTATGGTTACCATGGTAACCATTTGTTATACTTTTACCTCTAAATTACGTTTTTGGATTCCTTACACTATGGGGTACACTGTAAATTGATTACATCCCACGTTGAGCCAAGGGATGCAATGTAATCCAACCGTCCCCGTCCAAACGACTCAAAATGGCCGCCATATAAATAATCTGGGTCCGTAGCAACAGCGTTACCTACGCTGTGCTGCTAGGCCCCCACCGAGCCGCAGAGTGACTCAGCACCTCTCGAGCGAGGAGCACACCCGTCCAGCTCATCCTTGTGCGAACATTCACACAGGTATGCTCTCGCCAGGCTCACGCGTGCAGTCAGAGATTTCTTGACGACCCATATGCGTTGCCACAGCTCTGATATGCCGTCCATTCCCCCTTCTCTCTTTTTTAGATTACATCCTGAAATTGTAAACCTCAGTAACCACAGGTTTACAAGCCTCGACCAAGGAGGTAAGATTCCACCACCACGCATCTCGCGGATGGTATTTTCTCTGTAACTGTGATTTTTCACATGCATTTAAAGGACTCTGTTAAACAGTATTGAGTGCCATTTCCCTGCTTTTTGTAACAGGACCACATTGAGATCCTCACTACGCCTAGCAGTTCCTAGAAAATAGTGCCCGTGCAAATAATTACCCACAGGTAAACTGTGCTCTATTATGCAAAATGTAGAGACAACACAGTACATAATTAAATCTTCCTATAGTTATACATGCTCCCTTTTAAAGACTCTCCCTTTTCCCCTGCAGAACGCACTACATAACGTACAGCATTTCCGTCCTGATGAAGACCGTGTACAAGATTGGGCTAAATAGGCTCTCCTAAACGGTTGAAACACCCTGGTGTAGACGCACCCCTAACCACAGTGCATCGCCACTGCTTACCACCAAATAGAACGATTGCTTTTCACAACCTTTGTTTTGTTGTTACTATGTGAAAGTGTTTTTGTTATATATTGTATTATGTGAATTGTTGTGACAAACAACAACTGTGATGAAGTTTATCTTACACCCAAAAATTGACTGTTACGCCAGAAAACATTTGGCTCTATGTGTTGTAAATCCTTTAGTCTGTACGTTTTTTGGTTGAGACATTCTGTGATGTCATATTATTGAAAGAAATGTTCATTTTATACCAATTTATAAAAATTTAAAAAGATTAACCAACCATCTTTTCTCAGAAGTAGACAGAGTGAGTTTTTCTTTTCTGTATAGGGAAATAGGTTTTATGAGTGTTTTTTTAGCACATCTTTATCTGGACCTATTCAATTGTAATTTTGTTCAACTGTTGTAGGCCTGTGACAGACTTTGAGACCATTGTGTGGTTGCTTGCCTTCACTGGACGAGGTAGGTGGGAGCGTGGCTCTGTTCTTTGGAATGGAGTGAGTGGGATTTGGATTGGAGTTTGAAGTTTGGAGTTGGAGATTGGTTGTGGCCAGACTGGTGTTGGTTTTATGCTTTTGGTCGCATTACCTCTTGGTTTTCCCGTGTGCTTTTTGTCTGTACCCTGTACCTTGGTTTCTGTTGAGAAGGGATATATGTTGTTTCCCTGCTTTGGTCCTGCATTAATGCTTGCTTGATAGAATGCTTGGGTAGAATGTATGCCTGTGGACTGTTGTGGTGCGAGTGCCCTTGTAAGTTACATGAATACCTGTTGGAGTGAAGCAGCCTGTGAGACTGGTGGCCGGTGGATGCTGTTAGGGAGAATTCTCTTATAAGGCTAATTTCCTAAAGCTAGTCAGTCCCCCAGCAGCGTTGCTGGATTTTGGGGTTTGTTTTTTTCTCATGCTAAGAGTGAGACTCTTTTCCTCCCACTCTTAGGCATGATTTGAGGTATGTCTTTGTCTTTTTGTGTGCTTATGGGCTATGGGGTCTTTTACTTCCTAGAGTATCATCTGTTTTTGTGTATGTGTTACACAGCACCCTCAGTGCAGTAACACAGGGGTGTCATAGTGACTCCCAAACATAGACTCAATACCCTGGGACTGACCACTGTCTGCCAGGGCATGTAAAGTCACCATTGACTTTACTAGTCCAAAATTGTGAACAGAACCAGTACAAACCATCATATTGTGGAAGTACTGGAAGGGGTTCATTTGATTGCCCCTCGGTCTGTTTCCAAGGGGGCACTGTCCAGTCCCCCCTTGTCGAGTTTCTGGCTGGTGGCAGTGGTTACCACGCAAAATATTCCACCAGAATATTTCCTATGGGATTTTCCCATTGATTTTAAACGCACCACTTTTTGGTGCAATGTTAAAGATACCGCTGGTTTATTTATTTAATATTAAACCACCGGTTGGGTCTTTTTACCATAACTCTTTTTTAAAATGGCGTTTGTGTCCGTCTCTGTAACTCCAACCAAGGTCGGGCCCTTTGTTCCACTTTTTGGCGGGCTGCTCCACAGAAGCCCTCCAACTGGTGCCACTCTGTCTGGGTTCCACAGGATGTGTGGGTGGGGGAATTGGCACCCTGGACTTCTTTGCCTTAGCAACCCAAGTCGCACTCTGTTCTGATTGGGCCAGTGGTGAGCCGCCCGGCTCACCACTTAGCATGTTTGAGTGACAGCTAGGCTGTTGAATGGGGGTTTTTCTGCATAAAAGCAGGCTTTTGGGACTGGAACTTCAGAAGTCACCACAGGACCTAAGAAATCCGAAGAGGGGAGAAGCTGAGCCATCTGCAACGACGACACCACCGGTGGAGCCCTGCTGCAACGACCTCACCACTTTCCCGACGACAAGAGAAGATAAAGAGTCTTCTTCCTCTGAGTTGGTTGGATCAACCAGTTCGCCATTTCGCCTTCCAGGACATCTCTTGGTCGAATCGCCCGTGCCAAGCACCCCGGCGGCCGGATAGCCAAGCTGCAGCGCTGTGACCACGAATACCAGGAACGCACTTTTTCACTGACGAACTCCGCGGCTGGTTTCTTCCCTGAGCAGTGCAACGACTTCAAGTTTACTCCTCGACGAGATCCTCTCTTCCCCTGGTCGAAACCACGAACTGCACCTGCTGCCAGGAACAACTGCCTCCGCTGGAGCTTCATCAACTTTAAAGGTACTGTGTTCCACCTGGCCTGCCTTTCCTCTATTTCCCCAAGGTGACCCTTAAATCCTTGGCTTTCCAACTGGGTTGGCCCCAGACCTTCTAACTTTGTCTTTTGAACCACCCCAACCTCTTTTGAATATTTCTACAAAGACTTGAATGCATTGCTAAACCGTGTGATCTTGGGCACATTTCGCCGTGCTCCATTCAAAGTGGGCCTGACCTATGAACTTTAGCTCTCCAGTATACCCTACCTTCAGTAACTTGATTTTGTCTCTTAAAAGTGTTGGGAACTGTTTTATTTTTATGACCTGCCTTTTTCTCTCCCTTTAACCCAATTATTGGAGTGCCATCTAAGTTACGCGCTCACCTCCGTTTTGATAAAAAGTGGTGTTTTGACTTAGACTTGTCTAGTTATTGCTAAGGGAGGTGTGAATACTTTTCTGATTGTGTTTTGAACTTGCTTTGATTAATAGTGCTAGTGTATTTCCTAAAGCGTGTGTTAAATAAATAATTATATACTTTTGATACAAAGCTCTGGTCAGTGTTTGCTTGTTCTACTGTGTTTTTAGCCCTATTGTGTATCCTCTGTATACTGCCCTACTCTTCTTGAGAGAAGTCTGACTGCTCAGCCACAGCTACCAGGTAAATCTGGGTGGTACAGACTGCTACCAATTGGGCTTACTGATTACTCCTGTAGTCTTAATCTTCTTGCAGTGGTCCCCAAGGGAACTGCACAGGATTCTGCCTAACAGATGCCTCTTCTATATCTCCCTATAGAGAGGGGTGGTGCCGGTTGGTGGTGGTGGTATGCCTCTCCTATAGGATTGTGTGTGTACAAACACAAGTCCGCCTGCGAGTGGTTTTGTTGTTCCATCGTTAGTTGCTGAGGTGTCAATCAGCATTTGCTAAGTGTGCCATTTGCTGTAATTTGGATGAAGATAATCCACGTAAACAATTAAGGGCACATTTTGTTGGGAGGTGTCACCCCTTAATCTGTTCACTGTTTTGTCCTTCATACCTCCAAGTTATTTTTGACTCCAAACTGTGGTTCCAAACACTGCCAATGCAGTGACAAAGCCACAGGTGTACAGAAAAGATCAAGCAATTCCCTGAAAAGTACATCATTTTCTTCAATCAACCTTCCGTGAGCTACAAAACCGCGTGTTTAATGCTTAGAAATGAAAATCCCACCATCAGTGCTTTTTCTGGTTGTGAATGACGTTTAACTTAACTGGTGGAGTCGGCAGAGCCTAAAAGTACTTCTCATGACAATTCAGGACGAGCATAGACACCCTTAGCACTTGCTCCAAAAGATCTCTTAAAGGTTTTCAGTCGTACCCATATATCCGTACTACTTGCAGTGTACATGGTACCGTTTCAGTTTAATACTTGTATTACTTTCTGCTAATGTATTATTTAAGCAATAGAAACCGAGCAGGCGGAGGGTGCCGGGGGGAACATACGTTGGAAAGCCCAAGCGAAGCAAAGGCTTTAACCTTAGCCCCGGGGCATTACCTGACCTGCAAGGATTATATTGCTAGTAGTACCCCAGCACGTTTTACCGGTGTACTAATAATGTTTTTCTCAAGTTGAGAAACAGCTAACATGCTGTTTCTGAACTTCAAAAAAAACTACAAATCAAAATAGCTGCCATGGATCGGGGGGACGGGAACTAAATGTATGCCACACCCTCCTTGCTGGGTACTAATTTGCATTCTTTTTTGCACCACAACCTTGAGCTGTGAAGTGTAGGGTCATTGCCTGTTATCTGTTCATAATTTCATAGTCTGCTGCTTGTAGTACTGGTAGCAAACGCAAATCTCCATTGTAGTTGCACGTGCAGTGTGTAGAGATTGAACAAAAAGGGACCCAACTGTGTATAGGAAGAGTCTAGCACAGGATTGTGCTCAGTGTAGTGTAACTAGGAGTAAACACTCCATGTTGCAAGCTACAAGTCAGGGCTAAAAAGTCGCTTGCCACCTGCAATCTTCAAATGCACACATCACTCCATTTCTTACTCACCAAGACCGTGTGAATATTCAGACTGGAGGCCTGCTTTAACTACAATGGGTATTACAATGTAAAGGATGCACACATCTGAATTCAGAGTTCCCCAAGTTCAAAGTTCCAGAAGTTGTTCCACAGAAGTTCTAGTTTAAGGAGTACAACTACTGCAGTGTGGAATGCAAGCCAAGTTGGGCAAGCAAAGATTCATGCTAGATGAGCATATCACACGTTCTGCATGGTCTTACTGAGCCAAATATAGAGAAATACAGTGAGGACTCCAAGCCATGTTGAACCTGAAGAGAACTATGCAACATCAGTACCCCAGGGAACCAGGCTTGTGTGCTCTTGCAAATATCCACTGATGATCATTTGGACCATTGGAGAACTGAGGCCTCAATACCCCAGGGAGCTTAGTCTGCGTCTTCCAGCCTAGGTTGCCTTGCAGATGTCCAGCCTTGACCAGTCTTGCTGCATGTCTAGGAAAGGCTTCTAGCATGTGCACAATCCAGTGTCCAGGCTGCAACAGGAAGCAGAGTCTAGGTCGAACCCAGTAGACAAGTAGACTTGTATTACTTTCTGCTAATGTATTTTTTAAGTAATATACCCTGAGCTGGGATGCGGGGGGAGGCCTACGTTAGAAGCCAGAGCGAAGCCTAGCTGCAAGCCCTTCTGTAGACTATTAAGTTGCCAAAAGCAGGTGACGGTTTCAAGCTCTCTTGTAAATGCGTGCTTCTTAGCTGTCCACTGTGGATGTGTTGTTGCTTTAGACAATCGCGTGCTGAGATAGAACCATCCCCCTTTTATGTGGGTTTAGAGGTATTGTGGGAGCACTGGGGCCTTTGCATGTGGCTAAAGATAACGGGATGCTGGGGGCACTTGCATAATGAACAAACCTTCTGCAAGTCTGTAATCCTTTGCAGGTAACCTGGGCATTTGTCACCTTTGGAGGTGAATGATGCCTCCCCCACTCCCAAGGCTCAGCAGGAGGCGTAAAGGCGCTTTGCAGCATAATACTGGAAGAGCAAATAGCTATGTCCGGGACATTGCTCTTCCAGTATTATGCTGCAAATATAATGTCACACAATATCCCTCTCCTAAACGCACAGCCCCTGCTCTCCACCCGTCCTTGGTGTGTGTGTTTTTTTGAGGTACACCAAAGCGGCATCATTGAAACGTCTAGTCATTTTTTTAAATGTACACATAAATTACAAATATTAATTTAGTATGATATTTTTGAACCTGAGAGTATGTTTATTGCTGATTTACAAATCCTAATAATAATGACTGCTCCATGTGGACAAGTTAAATCAAAACTGTTGTGCTTCTGATGTTCTGCAAACGTAATCTTATTTGTTCCGATGGCCGGTGCTGATAAGCAAGCCTGACATACGGCGGCTCTAGATGAATTATGAGTAGGGAACCATGTCACTAGGTCGTTTCATGCATTAAGACTTTCTGTCCATTCCTGCTGCTTATCTTACATTTCAAGCAGCTATCTCCAAGCTCCTGTCTCTCAAGGTCTAGTTGTCAAATTATCAATTCTTCTTTGCCTCTGGGAAGGTGCCCACAATGTGAGGCTTGCTTGGAGTTAATGCAATGTCTACATTGACATTTGAAGCGAAGTTTTTTTTTCATTCTGAGACGATTCCTTGAAAGAAATGTTCTTTATTATGTTTTCTAACAAATAATTGTATATTGTAGGCATGTATTATAGTTACATTGAGCCTTAATGCTAGATAGGGATCGTAAATTGTAGCCGAGCCCTTTACTTAACTGTTAACCTGTTCTGGTTTAGTACCATTTTTAACATAATTTGGTCACCAACACGCTAATAGCAGTAGTCGCCTTATTGCACCTTTGATTCTTCCTGTTCATTTCTACATTTACCTCTTCCCTTTCTCTCATACCAGATTTCGTTTCTCTTTCTGTTGACTCTGTTACTACTTCTCTCGTGCATTTCTACGTCTCTTGACTCCCTATATCCAATAACTCAATTTGTTCCTACTCTGAAGTCCCCTCCCACCCCCAAGCCTTGGCTCACCTCCCTCCTTTGCTCTCTGTGGCGCAATCGTTGCTGTGCCGAGCGTCGCTAGTGCAAGTCTTTTGCGGACTCTGGCTCTGCTACCCTCCCCTCTCTCCACTCTGCCTTCGACATTGCTCTTCTCTCTGTCAAAAAAGCATACTATTCTGACCTCCTTCATTCCTATTCTTCACATACTCGACTCTTCCAAACTCTGTCTCCCATTATCTCCCCCGCCTTTCTCCAGCTCTTTCCTCCCTTTCTGCTGATGACTTGGCCCTGTATTTCTCTTCTAAGAGCCCTCTTCTCCATAACACTTTTTTGTCCTCTTCATCTTCCCGCTCTTCCTCTTCTCTGCCAATACCCTCTGCTACTCTTTCCTCCTTCACCCCTCTCTCTGATTCCAACACTGCTGCCTTGCTGGCTAAGGCACACCCTACTTCTCCAGCATCATAGATTAATTTGCTTGAATGTTCCCCGTCGTCAGAATGGGAATCCCTGATAATTTTAAAATGTTCTGTAGGAAAGCAATGCACATTTCGAATGATGCCTAAAAGGCATTAACCTTGTGTAGTTCTTTCACCTCATTTTGGTTCCTTTTGACCCTAACCAGTGAGTTGGCAGGGCTTAAGCTCCACCCCAGGCAGCCATCTTCAGATCTTTCACTGCAATCTAGTCAATAGGGAATCCTCCACAGCTCTCTGAGCTTTGTCTTTATACTTCAGTCTTTTTCAGTCTTGAAATACAGTTACAGGTAAGTAACTAAGACGTCTTCCCCTCACAATCCGGTTCCATCTACTCTTATTCTTAAAGTCTATCCTCTTCTTCTTGCCGTTCTTACTCTGTTTAATACCTCATGCTCTTTGTCAAACCTCATCTTTCATTTCCCCAAACTCTCTGCTTCCCTATTTTCAATCTCGCCTTCACCCTCACCACTCCACTGAGACTGCTCTAGTTGCTGTAACTCTCTTCGCTCTGCACACTACAAAAAACACTTTTCTTCTAATTCTCATTGATCTATCAGCAGCCTTTGATACTGTGGATCTCTTTCTTCTCTTTCTCCTCTGGGTTTATCCAGTCCTGTACTTACCTGTTTTAAATCCCAGCTGGCCAACCGCCCTTGTTATTTCTCCTGGGCTGGCAATGTTTCTCCATCTCTCCCCCTTTTTCATGGGGTCTCCCAAGGCTCTGTCCTTGGTCCCTTCCTCTTTTCACTCTACGCTTGTTTTCTTGCTGCCATCATCTCTTCTTTTGGTCTTTCCCACCACTTGTACATGGTCAACTTTTAACTCTTTCTATACTTCTCTTCTTTCTTATCTCATATTCATGCTACGTTTTCATCCTATCTACTGGACATGCAGTCCGGGATGACCGACCACTACTTGTTAGTGACTGAGGTTCTATTCTTTCCTGCCTCTCCTATCCCCTGCCCTCCTCCCCTTTTTTCTATTTCCTTTTCTCCCTCATCTACCTATCTATGCTGCTTCTAATCTTGGTTTTTACTTGGACTCTACCCTTTTCTTTGCTTACCACATCACCTCACTCATTCCTGTAGAGCACACCTTTTTCATATCTGCAAAGCAAGACCTTTTCTTTTCATTCATGCTACTAAACTAATTTCCTCCCTCATTTTCTCTCATCTTTTCTACTGCTCCTCCTTGATCTTTGGTTTTCCTGCCTCTCGCTTATGCCCACTCAAATATATCTATACCTTCTCGATCAGTCTCTTATTTTCTTTGTCCGCTCGTGACTCTATCACCCCTGCCCTTTCCTCTCTGCGCTGGCTTTCCTTTTACTCGGCTCAAGTTTAATTTCCTGTGGCTTGTCATCAAATCTCTCTAATCTTTCTCCCCCCTAGTTCTCCTTACATTTATCTTTCTACGCGCCTACTCGCTCTTCAGTCAAAATCTTTCTCTTACTGTCCCTGATCCCCCACGCCATGTGCTCAGTCCTGCATTCATTCCTTTTCTCTCCTATCCCCCTCAACTAGAATGCACTCCCATTGGCTTTTCACACTCTCCCCTTCTACCCTCTGTTCCAAACTCACCTTAAAGAACATCTATCCTCCTAAAGGCTTCATTAATTCTCCCCTATGCTGATATTTGATGTACCGTTTTCAATGTCTTAAAGCGCTTTGCCGTAAATCGCTATATAAATAGAAATAAAATACAAAATACAGCTGTGTACATATTACATTGGCAGTTTAACAAGGAAGTTTCTTCAATCTTACCTTGTTACTGGACCTAAACAACCCAACATCTAACAAATTAGATCTACCATTTCCAAGTTTATCACCCTAGTCGTATAGGCTAGTGAATGTCAGCCACTACTATTAAATCGTGGCTTTCCTGTGTGTCCCTTTCTTCTGCTGATTAGTCTACTTGCTGTGCCTTATTCCTTTGGCATACCTAAGGAAACCTGAGCTTATGAACCAAGAAGACCTGCAGTGTGTGAGTCTGTCACATTGCTATGTATCAAGTGCTAGCGCTTGCAGCTCAGCTAGTTGCTAATTAGTAGAGTGCAAATATTGACAGACTAGTAGAAAAGCCCATGTACACGGGCTAATCTGCGTAAAGGAAGACATTTTCAGAGTGTAAATGTTATGTGCTGTATTTTCACATAGCTTATTTTTTTCTATTAACATACATTTTGTAAAGGATTATGACCTCTCAGAATCCGTTCAACATAGTACATACATCCAATTGTTGTACCTGCTCCTCCTCATTATCTTGTTTTCCACGGGTTTTGGACTCAAATACATAATGTTGAGGGATGTCAGAGTAATACAATTCACATGAGCATGATTCTCTTAATGCAACTTGAAGTATGCTGTTCAAGTGGTATCCCTGTCTTGGGCTATTTTTTGCAGCTTAATTGTATATTATTGTTGAAATACACATTTGTGTTGTTGAAATACACATTTTTGTCAACTGGAAGATGAACTTGAAGTCTTATTATTGTATGCATAAGTCTCTCTAGCGCTGGCAACAGGCAAAGCGGGCGTATGATGGATTCGGACAAACATACATCTGGCCTTTTATTATATAGTATGATATTCAGATTGAAACATTTGTTCCCCCACCAGGTGATGTTTGGCACAATGCCCAATGCTTTTAGTTTTGTTATCCCTAGAAGCTACCATAATTGTGAACTCAGACCAAGGAGAGTAGCCAACTTTAAATGTTTCAGCCCACCTTTACTGCATCCCCCTCTGATTACCGCCATAGAATTAGTGACTGTACGAACAGCAGCCATTGGCAGAAAATGCTATTAAACTTTGTATAGGACTTCAGCAACCCAGCAGGTTGGTAAACAGTTGCATATTTTGATATTCTTTCCATTGTTCACCTTAACCTTCCTCACCATGGCCTGCACATCCTCGATATGCATGCAGTCTGTAAAATCACTTACTGCTTCAAAATGCCTGCTGGGCCCACATTCAATTTCTGACCATATCAACTGGATCAACAAATGCATCTTTCTGTCTTCATGCCAAGTGACTCTACAACAGTCCCGCCCTCCTGAGTTTCTTGTCATTTTGATTGTTTTGCTTGCCCTATCTTGAATGGATCTCGGCCACCATCAACAATCAGACCTCAGCTAGACTAACTAGTCTGGCTCTTGGCTTTGGTCCAGTGCCACATATGGTTGTTTCACATTTCATATTTACATTAGCCACAGTCACCAGCCACTTATGCCAATGCTTTATCCCACAATAAGCCACCTGCCTTAGTCTGAATCTGCATGTGCTCCTCCAATGGCAACAGTCCCAGCTATAAATGAGTAATTGCTCAAAGCATTGTTTCTCCTTCACTGAAGGGAGTTGGCCAAAGTAATGGTTTGAGGAACGGTAGGCAGCTTAAATTATGTGTTGACCCACCAGAGGAATAGAAGTCGTAGAGGGAGACTGTTTACAGATACCTCCAACTAGGGCATTCAAGGAGCCTCAAATCGGAAATAATACTGAATAGTTTACTTCTGGTTGCCTTGTGGGTTTTACCTGTTGGGTAGGTACCGGAGGCCAGTGTGATCTATGAAACGGAGTAAATGAACATTTGCCTGGGCTTAAATATTGATTGGAAGCCGACTTCTGACTTGAAAATGCTTGTATGACTCTAGATGTCAATAACAGTAGGTATTAGAGCGTCAATACACAACACAAAATGGGCAAAACCGTGTCCAATCTGCTTCAGATGCAAGAAGGGACTTGCTGCATATGACCTCAGAATGGCCAAAGATCAATTGTTTTTGTTGCTAGGTACACTGCATGACCATAATGGTACCGCACATGCCAAAGCCAATGCCTTCTGCAACTGGAGTAGGAATTTGAGGAACCCAGGTGCACACGACTTTAATCACATTGGCTCACATAATTCCAAACAGGAACTTTCCCATTCCAAAGGAGAACTGAAATGAAGTAGCTTCCCCACACAGTGGTGGACGATTGGATACAGCTTCCTACGTGTGCGATCAGTGCTACCCTTTAAACTGCCACTTGACTTGAAGGATGTCCAATCGAAGTTAGAACTATGGCAGAAACCCCTCTGAGCAACTTGTACCTCTATTAAAAGATTAGAGCATGTTTTACAATTCAACAATACAATGTTGCTCAGAATACAGAATGGTTACTTGGTCGGTTTGGAATTCCTACTCACCACTCATGCTGTGGTCGTCTCCTCTCTGCAGGGTTCGAAAGTGAGATTCAATGAGCAGGAGCTAAAACCAGCTCCTGGGTGTCAGGCATCACCCAGTAGGCAGGAGCTGCCGCAGGGCGTTCCAGGGGCTACCAGAGATGCTTCTTTAAGTTGGTGTCCATTTTGTATGAACAATTGTGCTTAATTGTGTTTTAGATGTGTTCTAATTCTTTTTTTATGAACATTCACAAATACTCAGAGTTAATGTCACATTTACATGTTTGGAAGGCACCAGTTGGCCATAGGAGCCAAAAGTAGGTCCTGGTAGCTGTTGGTCTCAAGCTAACCAGGCTCTACTATGCTAGAAGCAGGAGCCACATAGCTTCCAGGTCTCCTCAATTTCGAACCCTGTGCCTGCATTTCACCTTTCGCAGTACTTAACTTGCTGCTCCTCTATTTTTCTCTGCAATGCCATCTCTATCCATCATCAGCACCCCCAATGTGCCCAAACACCACAGAATGAACAGAGTTCTGGCTCACAATACTTATGAATGGAAACTGGAGATAACCTAGTGGCAGAGTGGGAGGGGAGTGCACACACAATTTGTTCGTCTCCCCCACCAAAATCTTGTCCAAGATTCAGCAGACTTGGGCAGTGTGCAGTTTTGGGATACCATCAGCGGTAAAAAAAAAAGTCATGTTTAAATCTATTCACTAGTCTTAGTCACTCGCTGTTTCTATTCTCCACATAAACACACAGCAGCCCCATTTCTTACTCACCAGTAGTCAATTATTACTTGCCATTGGCTAGGGGCGAGTGCACGTTTGAGCCTTGAATGAATACTGCACATAGAACTTTGCACTTTTATCCAACAATATCTCGGGTTATAGGGTGTGACTTTAAACCTGAAGAAAGGAACCATGTACTGCTTTGGATCCTCAGCCTCAAGTGCAGATCCAAGTGTGTTCAACAGTCACTGTCACATTACTTGTATCGTGTTTATTTTATGGGCTCCTAGTCCCATGTCTGTCTTACCACAGGCATTTTTGAAAGATTCAACGTTAGATGCTGCTGCAGCCTTATTCCCTGCTCTCCTGGTATCTCTTGCTTGAAAAAGGATGCTCAAACTGTGTTATTTATTGCTCAATAGTGAGGAGAAGCGGACTCTTGTATTGTGAAATTAGTCATTGAAGTCATACGGTTGGCATAAATCAGAGCTTTGAATTGTCAGGAAACGTTGTGGTCACTGATGATGTGCTTGGCTAGCTCGGTGGGGGCTTTTAGGGATTAGGGCAGGACTTCATTACGTTGGAGCCTTTCACTGAGTGCAGGAAATCGGATATGTTTTACCTTAACAGCCTGAACATTGAACAGCTTGAAAAGCAGGCCTTATGCTTTCCTAAAGGCCACATTCCAGTGGATTTTCTTGTTTGGAATCAGAATTTTGAGCGTCCCACTCGCACTTCCTTTCATTATGAGGAAACCTGGAACAACTTGATCCTTTGCAGTCATTCTGAAGCAGGTGTGAACGAACTATAAATGTTTAGTCTGAATTGAATATCTACTATTTAGAGAATGTTTTCTTGACCTTTTATCAATGCTTCCTGTGGTCTCTTGACCTTTTATCAATGCTTCCTGTGGTCTCTGGAATGGATTTTTCTGAGGAATGGCTTAATAAGATTCCTGAATCCCTGGCAGTTTGGCTATCTCCCTTCCCCAGCACAAATGGCACTTCATCCTATGATTTTATGTGGGCCCATCAGTGCAGACCTTTCTCTCCGCCTCCATCAGCTACTTTATATTACTTTACATATTGTACGTTTGAAACTATGCAATGCAGGCTGCTTTATAGCCTTAGTGTGTCTCTATCCTAGAAGCTGTCAGATTGAAAGCTAAGACCTGCAATGCGTAAAGAAACAACCCAAAAAACACTTTCTCTGAACATTAGACTTTAAGACAGTAGATATATATATCATTAGTGCTCCTTGAAGATATCACACGTATTTGCAGTTAGAGAAATGGATAATGAAACCTAAACTTACTTTCCCTTTTCACTTGGATCTCTCCCCTTTACTTCCATTGCACTGTGTTCCACTAAAACTTAGTCCTCTACCCCCCCTCAAAGGGAGTACATCTTGCCCACTGACTTGGTTAACCCTTCTGTATATGCAGGCCTCGAAATGTGCACTCTGAACTAGTCATTGGCTACTGATTCATTCTTGATGAGTAAGAAATGGTGTGCTGTTAATAGGGTTTCGATATAATATTTTAGGTCAAATTTAACCACCATGAAACCTTGCTTTCCAACTGAAGAATAAGTGCCTCCGGACTGACCATCAAAGTGGCCATTATTTCATTTTCCTCAGTTTACTTTTGGAGGGCATTAAGTGATGCCTCTGTTTGACAAAGCTGGATAATTAGTTAGTTGACTTAAGTTTCAAGGTTTGAAGCAGTCTGTGCCAGCTCTTATGCCTATTGTATTTTCTTTACATCTGATACTTCACCTCTGTGTTTTCTCACAGATCTCTCAGCCAATATCACCTTGTTCCATTTTTAATTCCCAAACCTCCCCACTCATGCAGTCTGGCTGTCCCACCCTACTCTTCGCATTTTCATTGCTACTGTCTGCAGACTTGGCCTTGTTGCTTGTTTTTTGGTATAGGGGGTCAAAAAGTACCATTACATCAGTATGTCACTGTTAAGCATGGCACTCATATTTTATGCATACCGATTCACCATTAGGTCTTGGCATGGATCGGTCTTGAGCTAGTATCAGACTAGGCCAAATTGCGTTTGCTTGCTTCCCTCTAACAGCTGGAGAATATAGTAGGCAGATGTTAGTGGGGGGGGGGTCCTCCTATTTCTGGCCTGCCTTTGTGCATACAGCGGCCTCTCATCGTTCACAATGGGATTGTTTCACAGTTGTCTGTGCTACCGAAGACTTGCAGGACCTGGTCGGCATAGGTGTCTCAGGCTCCTTGGGAATTGCCATGCTGGATTTGGTATGTTTTCTCGCTTTTGCTTTAAACTGTCAGAGGGTTTGGGCATTGATCAAATGCTCAGAAAATGAAGCCATTGAAGGTACTTCACTAAAATGCACCAGAGATTTATCATCCTCGACCCCTGTGCTAGTTGCTGTCTCAGTACCGTACATGCACCAAGTTTTTAATCTTAGGATCCCTCACAAGCTCATGGAAACATCGCCTTCTTGATGCCCATCCTTCTTTATCTTGTGTCCCCTACCATTTTCCCATTTAGACATCTGAAAGAAAGCTATATTTTTGTTTTGTAAGTGAAATCCTTGCTAGTGCACTCCCTTTGTGATACACCTGACAAGGCAGAATAATTTAAAGAGTTGCACAAAACAGGCCTTATTCAAATTGGAGACTAGCTTGTGCATAAGGGAACATTTTCCACCAGTGGCCATTCAAGAGAAGGGGATTTTGGCCACAAAGGGCCACCAACGTCTTTCTCTTTTCACACTACTGTTAGTGAGGGGGGGCGGTTAATATTAAAGAGTGATCAATGTAAAACAGCCAAGTTGTAGTGAATGATCGATGCTTGGGACATTCAAATTTGCTTCACATCCTGTGGCGAGATCTCCATTTCCCCAGTGAAGGTTGGGTTTCACTGCAGTTTTTTGCTCCACTGCAGGTGGCTAGCTTTCTAACCCTCAACTATGAATTCATAACCTCTGTTCCTGGTTATTGAAAGGCTAGCCTTTGTTGAGCCCTTTCCAAAATCTATCTAGAAGTCACCAAACTTCCAAACCGCACCTTCAGAAAATCCCATTCTTCTCTAGTGAAGACAATTTCCTCCAGGTTTCTTGAAATATCTTTTAATCCCTATTTTCATGTATATATGTATGTATATATGTGTATATATTTATGTAAGAGGGGCAACCTCGGCCAGATTGCTGCGCTCTGGCAAGTAGACGATAAGAGTCAGGATATGGACCGCAGTTTCAAAATCATGAATCTGTCAAATAATGTCCTCACTGCCAACCAACATAAGTTATTAAGCTTGGGCCAGAATTTCTGCCCGACTGCCCAATTTAATTATGTACAGACCTGCATGGATTTCGACCACTTTGTATGTGAACTGCGTCTAAAAAAGTTCTTTGCCACAAATGTACATACTGCACAGGTAAGCTGTGCAGCTGAAGGCAGAACAGAGATAACAATAGGCGAGCTAGATACATTATCTGATTTAATGGAATTTGAAAAAAGATTAGCTGTGGGTACAGAACAAGAACCCAAGGCAATTGAATTAAATATAAGAACAGATTGGACAACAAAGATAAACTAAAACAAAAATCAAAATTCAATCCGATGACAAATATGGGAAGTAATAATGAAGCGTTCCAACCCCTTGTGATTGAAGACTTGAAAAATATACAAAGGGAAAAATTCAAAGAATCAGAGACAATTTGTCAGCCAAAGACAGGATGGCGCTAAAAGAGCTACACGACCTAGCAAACTGTATCATTTAGCCCTCTGACAAAGGTCAGAATATAGTCTTGATGAACAAAGAGGACTATATAAAGGAGGCATATAAACAGCTTAATGACAGAAAATGTTATGAAAGGATCAATACCAATCCCACCATAAAATTGGAGAAGGTGGTGAAGGACTTTCTTGTGGAATGGGAACAAAAAGGTATCCTAACGGAAGACCATTGTCAATTCCTTCTGACCACAAATTCAATCACACCAACAATTTACTTTCTCCCCAAGATTCACAAGAACATTAAGAAGCCACCAGGGAGACCCATTGTGTCGCTAGTGGGTTTGGTTCTGGAAAACATGTCTAAATACATAGACAAAGTCCTTTTTCTTGTGTGTCCTCACTCCCATTATATCTGAAAGACACGACAGACTTTCTATCCCATATTGACAATATACCTTGGGATTCTAACTACATCATGGCTACAATGGATGTTGTGTCGTTTTATACGTGGATAGGTCACGAATATGGAAAAAAGGCCTGCCAACAGTATTTGATTACTAGATCTCTAAATTACCTAGAACATACTCAAATGGTCCTCGAAATGATAGACCTCTGTCTAACCAATAATGTCTTTCTTTTCAATAAGTAGTACTTCAGACAAGTGCGGGGCACTGCAATGGGCGCAACATTTGCGGCAGTCTACGCAAATTTGACTTTGGGTGCCTGGGAAGCATCAGAGGTGTGGTCTGATCAAAATCAAGAAACCGAGAATGTCGTTCTCTGGCTCAGATATACAGATGATTTGTTTATAATCTGGAAGGGATCAGAAAAAGGCTGGGTAGGCTTTGTTAGGCTGTTAAATCAGAATATGAACAACCTGAGGTTCACAGAGATACAGAGCCGTACTTTCATCTTTTTGGATGTGAATCTGAGAATTGTAGATCCGGCACTGACATGCAAACTACATAGAAAACCAACGGGATCCAATACGCCATTGCTCGCAGCAAGTAACCACCCGAGAAGTCTGATATGGAGTGTTCCTTACGGCGAATTCGTACGGATAAGACGCAACAGCTCCACTTTAAAGGCCTATGCTCTAGAATGCTAAATTACGGCTAAAGGTTTCAAACGACAATGCTATCCCAAGAAGGTGATTCAAAGAGCCTACATAAAGCTAGGCAGCAGGACAGACACAGCCTGTTAACGGGATCCCTCAAACAGAAAAAGCCAGAATTAGAAAAAGAAACCACACACCTCATCTTAACGTTTGACAGTCAAGCTCTGGTGGTGAGACGAATACTCCAAAAACACTGGAAGATATTATTGGCAGATAAGGACCTTGCAGTGAATCTGAAGAGAAACCCAGATATCAGTGTTAGAGGAAACTGTTCGATTAAAGACAAATTAGTACACTTTTATGGCACAAAAAGAGGAAAAAAGTACAAGTATGTGGCTCACAAATCAAAGGAAGGGTTTTCGTAAATGCACAAGGTGCAACATCTGCAAATTCGCAAGAAAATGTGCAACTTTTTGAACATCCAATATTGGGCCATACTATCACTATATTGGATAAGATCACATGTGAAACTGATTATGTAGTGTATGTTTTGACATGTGTGTGTCGTAAGTGGTATACTGGCAGCACAAAATGCAAATTAAAGATACAAATCCACCAGCATGTGAGAGCTATCCTACATAAGGATCCAAACTACCATATGGCTAAACATTTCAATGATTAGCATAAAAGCAATATGGAAAGTTTTTCCATTTTTGGAATCCATAGGGACCAAGGGGAGGTGATAAAGAAAGGAAGCTCCGACAAATAGAAACTTGTTGTATTTTAGATTTTGAAAACAAACACCCTAGTGGCCACAACATCGGTGAAGAACTGTACACCTTCCTAGGACAATGAATTATGTTGAATATTTGCCAGTTTTCAATATGTATTTGCATAAGTGTATCTCCAAGAAGGAGAAATCAGGATAATTCATATTTTACTGGGCACGTTTCATTTAATTCTGGATTGTTATATTTTTTATCTTTTGGGTGGTAGCATCTCCTCACCTCTATTGCTAGTTATTAGATTAATTTGTTTTTATGTTCTGTATTGGGAATGGCGTGATCGAAGTAACTGACGGAAAGAGGGTTTGGGTATCACTGGAATGGCGTTGATTTCCATTCATTAGATAATAATCAGTTAATGTCCACTGAGGAGTCTACGTGTTATATATTTAGAAATTAGTGAAATATTCCTAAGTAGAATCGAGGGAAAATGTAATATGCACTCAAAAAGTGACAGGCATCTTTACATAATTATTAATTGAAGATATGATAGAGGTCTGCGAGATATGTGGCAATGCTGCTCTGCACAATGCACTTTCAATTATGTGTTGAACTTGAATGGTACTAAGCATTTTTGCACTTTAAAACATAGATAAACATACAAATCAAGCTATTACCTATGTATTCGAGATTATTAACCAAATATTGATGTTGCTAGGCACTATGCACTTTATCCATGTTCTGCTGCTAGCATTATGCACTTTATTCTCTGGCATTATGCACTTTATATCATGCTGGTATGCATGGAGAGTAAATACTGCTTGGTATTATATATTCGGTACTGTAGCACTATGCACTTTATACATTTTACAGACACTCAAACCTGCAATGCGGAAGGACAGGTTGTTCTTCATGAGGGTCCAGATATATTGTTCTGCTCTGATGACTGTAGAGTTTGTAATATTCCATGAATACTAGTGAAACGTAGATACGAGGAGCCAATGCTATGTACCGTATTTGGTAATTCTGAAAATATTCGAGTTGAACTAATTTAGTGGATGCATGAAAAGTCTGATTAAATTGCAAATGAGACGCAGTGAATATGGATTGTTCAAAATCTGTGAAATGTATTATGTGAAAACATTAATCGACTGCCTTAAGGTAGGCCCAATAGAAAAACCCAGGCTAAAATGGCCGATAAGGATATTAGGAGAAACTAGTCGTCTTTCTGTTTTTAATTGTACAACACACAATGATTTTTAATCTGCACGTCTGTGAGGGCTAGTTGTTGTGATCAAGCGGAAAGCCTGCCGCGAAACGCGTAAACGCTGCCATATTACGGGCTAAACACTATGGGAGAGCCAAAGCTTGATGGTTTTTATGTATTGCTGTGATGTTTTTCGGAATTAAAAAAAAAAAGGAAGTATGATTTAAATGGATTTGTATCCTGAGGATTATTGAAAACTACGACAGAGAGTGCTCCTCACCGACTGGTGGTGAAATCAGTAAAAAGAAGATATGTATATATATATATATATATATATATATATATATATAAATAAGTATGTGTTTATGATACTTGCCTGGATATGGATAGCAGCTTTAAAATCATTAACTTATCAGATCATATCCTGACTGCCAACCAACATAAAATATTGAGTCTGGGCTTAAACTTCTGTCCAACAGCAGATAATGACTATGTCCAAACCTGAATAGATTTTTACCATTTTATATACAAAATATGCCTCAAGAAGTTCTTCTTCATCACTACTGCTCAGATGTCACGACCTACTCGAGAAGCAACAGGGAAAATAGAAATCAAGATAGGCTAATTGGATGCACTATCAGATTTAATTGCATTGGAAAAGGGACTAGATACTGATACAGAACAGCAACTTTTGAATCTTGCAGAATTGGATATAAGAACGGACTGGCCTACAAAAAGTAAACTCAAACAAAAGTCTACATTCAATCCAATGTCCAATACTGGGAGTAGCATCAGGGCTTTTCAGAATCTTGTAATTGAAGATATAAAAGATCTGCGAAGGAAAAGGTATTCAAGAACAAAGAAAGACAGCATTTCAGTAAATGACAGGATAGCATTACAAGAACTTCGAGATCTAACGGATTGTATCATCAAACCCTCTGATAGGACGAGAAATATAGTCCTAATGAATCAAACTGACGATATAAGAGAGGCGTACAAGCAACTCAATGATAAGAAATGTTATGAAAGAATCGATGAAAATCCCACTAAAATATTGGAAAGCAAGCTAAAATTATTTCTTGAGGAATGGGAACATAGGGAAATTTTGACAGAAGACAATTGTAAGTTTCTGTTGACTACGAACTCCACTACACCAATGTATTTTCTCCCAAAGGTCCACAAGAATATGCAGAAACCACAAGGGAGGCCAATTGTGTCTCTCATAGGTTCAGCCTTTGAGAAGATGTCTAAATATATAGACTAAGTCCTATTTCCATTTGTTTGTTCCCTTCCATCGTACATCAGAAATACCACAGATTTTTTAATGCGTATTAATGATGGCAACTATGGATGTTGTATCTCTTTATACATCAATAGGTCATAAATTTGGGAAATGGGCTTGTCAACGTTTTTTAAATACAAGTCCCTTAATTATCTAGAACACACACAAATGGTCTTACAAATGAAAGATCTCTGTTTGACAAACAATGTTTTTCTCTTTAACAACAAGTTTTTTAGACAAGTCCAGAGAACTGCCATGGGCACAACATTTGTGCCACTTACGCAAATTTAACTATGGGTGTCTGGGAGGAATGTGAAGTATGGTCTGAAGAAAATCAAGAAAATACTAATAATGTAGTTCTATGGCTCAGATATATAGATGACCTGTTAATTATCTGGAAGGGGTCTGAAAAAGGATGGCTTAATTTTGTCAGTCAAATGAGTCGGAACAATCATGATTTTAGATTCACAGAGACACATAGTCTAACTCTTATCACCTTCTTGGATGTCAACCTAAGGATTGTGGATCAGGCATTAACATGTGAACTTCATAGAAAATTAATACGAACGATTGAATACCCCATTGTATGCCATTAGTGGACACCGAAAAATCTAATATGGAGTGTCCCCTATTGTGAATTTATAAGGATACGACACAATAGTACAACTTTGGAGGCATATTATTCAGAAAGCAGTATCACAGCACAAGGCTTTAGAAGACAATCCTATCCTAAAAAGGTGACCGAAAGAGCATATATAAAAGCAAGACAACAAGACTGACAAAGTCTTCTGATGGGATTACAAAAAACATCCATCCATGATACAGAAAGACATTATACGGTTGATTCTTACGTTTGACAATCAGGCACCAATGATCAGATGCATACTGCAAAGACATCGTAAAATCTTATTAGCAGATAGGGATTTTACTGGTAGCCTGAATAGAAACCCAGACATTAGTTTTAGAAGGAATCGTTACTTCAAGGACACATTGGTGCAGAGTTTCATGACTTAAAAGGAGGAGGAGTAATTGGCTCACCAATCAAAAGAAGTTTTTTTTTCAAATAAACAAAATGCAATATATGTAAATATGCCAAAAATTGTTGGTCATTTAATCATCCTATAACGGGGAACACTATTCTGGTTTCAGATATAATTACATGTGAAACAGAGTATGTGGTGTATGTCCTGACATGTGCCTGTCAAAAATGGTACATTGGCAGCACAAAGTGCAAATTAAAGATTTGTATCTAACAACACGTTAGAGCTATCCTGCACAAAGATCCCAATTACCCCATGGCTAAACATTTCACAGATTGCCATCAAAGTAATATGGAAAATGTGTTTTTTTCAGCATTCATGGAATAGAAATTGGACCTCGGGGAGGAGAGTGAATGCCCCAGCAAAAGCAGACCTGCTGTATCCTAGATTTTGAAAGTAAACGACCAAATGTCCACAATATCGATGAAGAACTATATACTTTCCTATGGCAATGAACTTGTTTTTTGACTCCATCTGTCATGTAGTGTACATGTTTGATTTCCATGTTTCTGCAGAGTAGCAATATTGGGGATCGTTAACTCATTGAGAAAAATGACACAGCTTAATTAGTGTTTACATTATCACTCACAATTTTAAATTATCTTTTACTCTTTCATTCTTTTTTCTCTATTTACTTTTTCTTGGTTTTTTGTTTCTTGCTCCCAGCACTTGTATCCCCAAACAGGGATATTTTTAAATGCATGTTTTGTCCAGGTAGAAATAGATAGATACAGATAACGGGAACACATTATTTAAAATATCTGAGGTAAGTAGTGGCAAGAAAGTCTGGCATATAGTGGGTGTTCCACAAGTAGGCCTAAATTGTATGGCACATTCTCAGGTGCTAAGGTAATAGTCATTAGAAAGTGTAATGAGGGATAGGATATATCTAAATTGAGCATTCCCGGGTCCAACAATAAATCTTTAAATCTTTAAACATTCGATGATTTGGAAAGCACTATGCACTTTACAGTTCTGTTTCCATAAGACAATGCTGCTAGCACTCTGCACAGTAAGGTTGATATAAAGATGCATATGAGATCTGCTTTTATATTGTATACGCACTTGTAATGGGAAACAAGTCAAGATGTTTTTAACACTATGCATTACTTATATATGGAACAATAAGCACTATTATGGCTTTTATAACAAGTAGGTCGTATGGAAAATGCTAGCTGGATGTCCGGTAATTTGCAGTGCGACATCAAAATAGAATCAACATTGTAGATATGTCATGTTAAGCATTAAGCACTTTATATTCAATTGTTTGTGTAGCATATTGCGGATAGCACTTTGCATTCCCAATATAGGGTAATGAGTTAGATGGAACATTATGTTTACATGTTCAGATACTGCTTGCACTTTGCACCTTAATTAAGGAGTAATACTACCATGGCTTGATAGGCTATTGGGTTCTACAGATAATGCGGCAGCACATGCATTCAACAATTTAGACATGTCATGTTAAGCACTAGACACTTTAAATCTGTCTATGTAGCACAATGTGGTTAGCAGTTTGCATTCCTAATACTGGGTAAGTAGTCCTGAACATTGTGTTTACTCTGAAAGAATGTTGTTTGCACTTTAAGTATGGAGCAATATCATCTGGCTCGATTGTCTATTGTGTTTTATGGAAAATGCTGTTGACATAGCTGCAATTTGAATATGTTACAGTATGTAGGATTGTTGGTAACTGCAATGCTCAATATAGAATTTTTAAGACAAATCGCACATATTTGGATGTTAACAATATAGTACTCATGTATCTAGGACTGAAAACAAAAATGCTGAGATAAAACGCATATTGGAAACAACTAGTCAAGAATGGCCGCCATAAACCTACACAGAAAACACTGAGGGAAACCAGTCCTCTTTCTATCTTTGTTTCGAGACGCACTGGATTTTTAATGTGCACTGGGTAATGGGACATTTGGTTGTGAACAAGCGGCAAGGCAGCCGTGAAACGCATCAACGCCAGGGTTGACTCTTCAGTAGATGTTGAATAAAGGAAGAATGTTTCTAAATAAAGGCGGATCCTGATGATTATTTCTAACTACGGAGAGTGCCGCTCACTTAACTGATGGATGATCAGTGTTAAGAGAATATATATATATATATATATATATATATATATATATATAACAATGCCAGCCTCCTTCCCATTGCCACTTGCCACTGCCTTAACGATATTCTGGGTTCCATCAGCTGTTTACACCAGACAGCAAAATCCTGAATGTGATAACAAAGACTGCATCCCTCTCATACCCTTGTCCCCTATGGCGGCCTCACACATGTGCCTGTGATCTGAAAGTCAGCTATGAAAACAAGCACTGAAGTGGCACTAAGCAAAACCCTTACAATTGACATTGGTGTCATTTTAGGGGCGGGGACAAGGGCGTTTGTTCCCCCGCCACCCCACCCCCAACCTTTGTGGCAAAAAATGATGTTCCACTCGTTTGGCAGAGGACCCTTTCATTTAGATGTCATGACCCCTGCATGTTCAGCAAAGTTACTCCACTGACAATTGAATACATTAGCGTACGTTTCACCAATTGGATTGGAAGCACTATAAGCTTATGCAGTATTCCCCCTCTACTCCCCCGCCCAAAAGCACACATGGCATATTGAAATGTGTGCATTAAGCAATGCTTTATTATATGACCTTGGGAGTAATCCAAATCTGGAACGACCATGGACAACCGCGGTTGCTTTTATCTGAGACACTCATGATTTATATCTGGAATGCTACTGTTTAGGTGTCCATGCGTAGTTTCACAAGACATGAGCAGATGCGTCTTTCTACCCACGTTTGACAGTGCAATCTTGCAAACGCATAGTAGGATGGCAATAGCTTCTCAACTCCGGGGTTGACAGCACTAGGGATGCACATTTAAAAAGTAGGAACCAAAAACGTCTGATAACGGGCGTATGCACCTATAATTGTGAATACCCCGGTCCCCCCAACACCCTCTCATGCCTGGTCCTAGTTAAGACGTTTTACTTGTCCCCAATCGACTGGTCAGATGGACAGCTATGAAGGGTGCTTGGGGCAAAAAGGCAGCTGAATACCAGGAGCGAGTCTTGCTTTTGACTGTAGTGTTGCTTTTTATTGGGATTGACCCCTTTCCACGTGGGTCAGTAAAGATGTAGTAACTTGCATACACCGCGCATATCGTGGATCCATTTCTTAAAGGCAACTTAGTAAATGAGTCTGGAAGGAGGTCTGGCACAAGCTGTGCTTTTCTTTTTTTTAAATCTTTTAATTGCATTTGTACTTTTCTTTAGTATTTTGCAAAGTGATTGCTTTTGTGTTGTTCATTTCACAGCCAGGCTCGTGACACTTCTAACAGCAATTGCAAGAAAGCACCTTATTGTCATTAAAGGAAACTGCACAATGTTCGATTTTCAGATTTTACAGATGATGAAATGCTGTGATCCTGTCCAGTCATTTAGTTTCCGCTACTTTTCTTGCTGCCGACAAACTGCTGAGTCTAGATGCCGTTTGTATTACATGCTTCGTTCCCACAAATTGAACTCTGTGTGTGATTTATTATCCCATTTCCAGCGGTTCGGGTTGTTAAATACAGCGTTCACAACAGATGTGCAGTGTGAAAGTTAGTTGATGTGATACTACGACGAGATTCCGCAAGAAAGCGTCTGTCTTAAGGCTTTGTGCCAACACACGCTGTTGTCCTCTATTCTCTAAATAGTGTTGGGTGCCACTGGCTTCAATTGCAAAGTTTGGTTATGTTATTAAACATTTTTCCTGTGCCTGTCACCAACGTAGAGATCTTGCAGCGCCAAGTCTTGTTGGAAATTGTGCGTATTGTCCACGGTTAAGGCAGGGGGCTTGAAGCCATTGTCTATGTCGAATATCCCTCCTGCCAACACAGCTTCAGGAAAGCTTTCCATTTCATGCAAACTGACAATGTGCTAGAGGTCATCCAAAATGGTTGTAGATGGAAATGTGTTATATTATTGCCATTATTAATGTGATTGCCATTTAGTAATCTGTTTTCCTTCCTGTAAGCAGCGCCTTGATGCCCTTGGGCTTAGCGCACTTTATAAATGCCAAAATGAAATAAAATAAAACCTTTGTGAACTGTGCAATGAAGTATATCAAACAGTACCTGAGAAGTACATAAGGCGATATCGCCCACCTAGAAGCTAGAAAAGGGTAGGAAAGCCAAAAGAACTTCAGCTGAGGTATTGCAACATGTTAAAGCTAAATAAATAGCCTGTGTAGCGAAAATGAGAAATATCTGAGTTACTGTCGTGTGAAATCGGATTGTCTTATAATGGTAACCTAGATGTCCAGACCCCTAGGAAATTTAGTTTAAACCACAGATAAAAGGTCACTTTACTGGAAGTAATGACAGAAGCGCAAGGGTTCATAAAGCGAAGAGAGTGCTCTTCACGTTGAGAAATGTTTTCTAGATTGTGTAGACTAGTTGTAGAAAAAGCTGGTTGCTGTGTCCGGTGGTGCATGTGTAGGAAGAAAGATGTGGGCTGTCCTGCATTTAGTGATTATGGATGTCGATGATAGGCTGTGAGATTATGTAATAATGCTGGGTTGAGAGGTCCAAGTGCATCTGTTGGAGCGTGTGTCTCAAAGGCGGTCTGAGGCCCGGTCGGTGTTACTTGGTGTATTTTGATCTATGTAATTTGCAACTAAAAAAGAGAATCAACTTTGAGCCATGAGACTCCAGCACACGTATACAGCTGGTACCCGTGACCGCATACAACACGGGTGTTTTCGATGGAATGTTGACTGTCTGTATCCCAAATTCATGTTAATGAATTGCATTTTCAGGGTACATTCGAGAAAATGCGATTCGTCCTCATTAACAGATGAAAATCCAAAGAACCAGTGATGTTTCGGAGAAGAATGTGGGGTGTGAGTGAAAAGGCAGGGTGGGTTGGCAGTGACTCCCCTTCAGCAATGTCTGGAGGAAATAACTATCAGGAACCTCAGTCATTAAACTGCTGGTCAGGAACTGCACGTCAGACTTTGACCTAGATCCTCTTTGAAATCCGCTTGAATGCGTTGCTGTTCGAGATCGTCGGCAGGCAACATAAGATGTTTTTAGTTGGACTTTTTTCAACTGATAACGTAACCCACACTGCCCACATAATTGTATGCAACTATGGCTGATCCTGAAAACCTTCATAGACCATGTTAAACCATCTTTTTTTGACGATCGAACCCTGCGCTAACGCCAGATACATTACAAAGAAGTAATTGATTAACAAATGTCTATCTAAATCAGCCCGCTTGTCTGCCTGTTATTTTCAGGTTTCTGCAAATCTAGGCCTGCATGTACATTTTCTATCTTATTTTTGTTTGGTGGCCTTTCGTGACTCTATGATCATGGAGGGTGTATTGCAAACCTCTTGGTGCCCACTCTGCAGTCAACAATACTTAAGTGGTGATTTGTACGCTTTTAAAACGTACTACGGTGCGTAAAACAGCCACGAAATGTGTCAAATCCGAAATAGAATGTGTTATGCGCTTCTTCTTTTACCATATTTTGTGACTGAGAAATACTTGACGTAGAATTGAAAGGATGCTAATTTGGTAGATCAAGAATTCAGCCTTGATGAGTATTTTTTAAAAGGCCGCTGCCAGCTACCATAGAGTGTGGAAAGGCCATACACTACAACTACACGTTTCTTTAGTACAATACCAAGAAAAGCTAAAATGGAGGTTCTGGAGGAGTGGACATTTCAGAAATTAGGTGCTGATGCCACTGTTTTTTTTATATTTACATATCCCTATGGGGAGTTTTAGTGATTTTATTTCGCTCTTTCCAGACTCTGGCACAGGATGGGGTTTGAGGTTAGTTAACCCTCTTCTATTGAAAATCACGTGGGGTTTAGCAATCATTACAAAGGTAGAGTACTGTTGGGGTGCTTGAGGATCAATCCCTGCAAAATGACGAGTTGAAAATCAAATGCACTCGCTAATACAAAACAAGTTCCAGAATTTGTATTGATTGTATTTTTATATAGCGCTTAACGCGTCACAAAATAGGAGCGGTACAAAGTATGCAATGGTAAATAACAAATACTCTTTGAGTCAAGTTTTGAAGTGCGAGACAGAGAACTGAGACCGAAGGGGGAGACTATTCCAGTGCTTTGGAGCAAGGAGAGAGTGAGCACAAACAAGAAGCTGCACAAGGACGACAAGGAACGACTAAGCCAAAGAGGGATTGAGATCGAAGGGAACGAGTTGGAAAATAGGAGTCTAGAGAAGAGATAGGTTGGGAGCAAGACTGTGGAGACATTTCAATACCAGTACAACATAGCACACAGGCCGTACCTCATACCTTTTGTGGGTTTACTCTTGTAGATGGGCTGGCTATTCTGTAAAGAATAATGTTATATGACTTCACCTGCAGTCGGATCCTCGTCTGTACTCTTAGTATTAAGTGTTTAGCTCATGTGATTACATACAAGCCACAGCAGGTTTTCCTTTTTTGTCTCCAACATGAATGCGTTGATCGCAGGACCACCAGCAACAAGTGAAGCAGTAGTTTTCCCCTTTCAAGTGTAACCCTGTCCTCACTCCAGAAGTCGGACACCTTCCTACTTGACGAGAACATGCGTATTAGGCCTGCTCCTTGGGCTATGAACAACCAACACTGGTTATTCACTTATAGTCAAACTTTTTTTAAATTTTTTTATTTAGTCTGTGTCCAATACGACTTTCTTTTGCTCCATCAGACGAGTCCTCTGGTTTTTGGAGCACTGCCCAGTATTAGGCAGAACCCTGAGCAATTTGCCATCCAAGTGTGCTCCACCTAGTTTGGTTTCCTATTTTAGCGGTTATGGGAATGACCTCGTCCTATACCTGATCAGCCAGCTCTCTGTAAATGTTGGCATCACCATCGTTTCTGCTACTGTCTTCCCACCTCTAATCTTGACATTATATCTGTTTGACTCCGTTGGTGGCCAAGAGTCAGGTTGAAGAGTAGTGAATACAGTGGACATTACTGTCTGGAACCCTTTCAACCCAATTGTGGTACCATTCATGCCCACCTTCCTGCATACACACCCTATGTGTTTTGTACAGGGCCATAGCCATTCTGATGAACTTGTGTCCAAAGCAATAATGCCTTGATGATAGTGAACTCTCACAAACAGTTTTTCTGCATCCAGCAACAGCTGGCGAGTCTGCATTCCTCAAAAGGCTTGAAGGGTCAGCAGCAGTCTGGTGTTGTCCATCCCATCTATCCCCTTTATGAAGCTTGCCTGGTCTGTATCGACTAGTAGTTGCATTACGATCACCAGAGCTTCGTCAACATTATCATGGAACTCTGGCAATAGCCAGAGCAGTCTGTAGTATGTCTACTTTCTTCATGGATCAGTCACCAGCACCTGTCCTTGAGTAAGGGACAATACTCTTTCTTCAACATTTTCTTTAAACAACAAAAACAGCTTTATTGTCTGCCCTCAAATCTGTTTGTAAAACTCCATGGTGTAGCCATCCAAACTTGGAGGTTTTCCATCAGGCATTCCTTTAAGCAATTATTCAAGTTTTTCTGATCTAAATTGGAATTCAAGCTCCAGAGACTGCTCATCCTCAAGCATTTCCCTGGGCATGCCATGCAATATTTCCCATGTTACTTTCCTCCAATGCCTGAAATTTCAGATAACAGGACACAGTATTATTTGCTAAATGTTGTCACTGATATCGTTTGCAGTCTCCACCATCATACCATTAGCTTTCTCAATCCTTGGCATGTTTCTCATCTGCACCCAGAAAAGTCGATGGGCAAGCAGCCTTGAAGCTGCCTCCCCTCTGCCCCAGTAGTCGCAATTCTGGTTTCTTCAGAACCTCCTCTCTCATCTACTCTTCATACTCTTGCGTCCCATCCCCTTTCCTCCATACTATATGGGCATCCCTTCCAAGGGACGGGAGACGGAACCTTTTTCACCAGAAAAAACCTTCTTCCCCTTTAAATTTAGAGGCGCGCGGCCCAGGGAGCATGTGCTGCCCTGACTTCTGCGCCACACCTCAGTCCCCATTGACGCGTCGTCAATAGACTTAACATTGCCTAATGACATCTGTATTATTAGGGGGGAGGTTGGTGGGACGCATGGAGGAAAGGGGACTGTGGACTAAGAGTACGTTAGTGACTATGGTAATTACTCTTATGTCCCCTTTCCTCCATACTGTATGGGCGATAACAACTGATTGTAGCCCCAGGGTGGAGAGGAGACCCTCCTTAAGCAAATAGGTTCCCGAGAACCACCTATCCGAAAGCGGCATCAGATCTAGAGCCGGTATCCAAACAGTAGTGCTTGCAGAAAGCCGAGGGAGAGGCCCAAGTGGCCGCCCTGCTTATGACTTGCCAAGGGACAACCTAGCATTGCTTCAGTTTTCACCCCGCTTTTAGAGCGAGGTTACTTATCCTTCAACATATAGTTCTTCGGGTCTAACCTTGACTCTTAACAGTGAAACCAGTTTCTATTGTTTAATGCATCGCCATGCATTTATGTTCATCTCTTTAATAGTATACAATGCACTCAGTGGTAGATTTTGAATAGGACAAAAACAAGTTATTTAAAAAAGAATATCTTGCTTTCAAGGTCTGAAGTTTGCCTTACAAGAAATGATGAAAAGGCAGTCTAATAAATCAAATGCTTCTGCTTTTTTTAAAATACATATTGGACTGAGTGAAAATATGGCAAATGTTCCAGTGTATGAGCAAATGCAGCACAATTCCCCTACTACGTGAATGCATGTGCATTTACTAGCCAACCTCATTACAGTGAAAAACAGGTTGTTTTACTCCGCATTTTCATTTTACATCTGTGACGTTAGCATTGTAGCCACTTAAAGAATTAATTATCTTGTAGGTTTTTGTGCAATTTAGCTTGTCTAACACACTGATCTGTTCTGCATCCCAGTGTTTTGCATTTATGGCATGCCCAACAATTGCAATATTCTGCAGCCTGAGGGATGCTTCCGCTTGCCTCCCCCGGGGATGCTCCCGCTTGCCTCCCCCGGGGATGCTCCCGGTTTGCTCTCGCTTGCCTGCTCCTGTCGCGGTAACGCTCATATTTGCCAGTCGCTGGGATTGGGAACATTTGTGTCACATTAACATGTCTGGTATTAGTAAAATATAAAAGTCAATGGAGATGCAGACATTCCCTCATGCCCTCTTCAATGGAGATGATTCTCCTTGACCTTTCCTAGGTGAAACTTAATGCCCATCAAAGCAAAATAAATATGCCACATGGAAGCATCCCATAACTGTCAACCTAGCCGGTTCTTTTTTCTTTTAATTGCCTTTATAGTTTATTACTTTTTATAAAAAACCATTTGTTTTGCTAAAAAAAATTAACACAAATGGAAAACCAATATTTTTGCTGGCCAAACGATCTCTGCTCCCCAAAAGCGTCTTTACCCAGTGAGCACAATAGGTGCCGATATAGCCAACACAATAGACTGCTTCACCACTTTGTGAGAAAATGCATCAAAAATAAATTTTGCCTAGTTTGCATTTGTTCTTTTCCCCATCCACATACGTCGCCTCCCTGGTTGGGGGTTAAAGAGTGAAATTAAAATGCTGTGATACATGGACGAGAAGGCGCTGGGGACCGTGGCACAAATTAGAGCTGTCACAAACATTTTACACGGGCGGTGGGGAAATGAGATGGGATGCCAGGCCACAAATGCCCTTGAATACTGAGTAGGTCATTTCTAATATTAGAGCAGCGCAACTAAATGGCAGTCTTCAGAAAACCTCTGTCTGATCTTCAGGTATGTTTGAATCCATGAGGTTTATTTGTTCTGTGAACCAACTGTGCTTTCATCGCTCTGTTCTGTGTAGTGCTTGTTCAGCTAATCTTTTCACTGGGTCAGTCATTTTTTGGAAAATGTAAAGATATTGAAAATGCAAAAAGAAATCCTGTGTTGTAATGCTTGATTTAGGTAGTCGTTAAGGGGCCTCAAGGCCATCTCATCCTCCCTTCACTTGGATATGTTAAGAGAAAAGATTAAACTTAGTCTTCTGTTTTAGGTTCCAATACATTTCCCAAAAGAGGCAGGATTCGCTATTCCCCATAAAATTGACCATCACAGGAATGTTATGTTATGTTAGCGGTACTTGTATAGCGCACCGTCACCAACGGAATTGGTCCCCAGGCGCTCTGGCGGATCTGTAAACAGGAAGGTTGGGGGTAGGGTTAGGCGGGAGGAGGGGAGAAGGACAGTGGGAAAGGTGGTGTGCTGTTGGCAGCTTCAGCTCGGTATACACTGAGTGCTGGGCTTTGGTGCTAATATCGGATCGGATGAAGGCCTCGAGTGCTGTGGGTGAAGTTTATGTGGTGTTGATAGGTGTGGCAAAGTGCGTGCGGATTGCTGGAAGAGAGATGGTTGTGTTTTGTGTGGGTTTAAGTATGCAGAAGATTGAGGGTTGGGTTAGTGGGTCTGTATCCGGGTTCAGGTACTATGATTCCATTAGAGTTGTGTACCTGTGGGTTCGGATGTTGATGGTTCCTCGTGGGCTGACTTGATTTGGTGGTGTGCTGATCCAACTGTATCCTATTGAGTATAATTCGGATTGGTGGGTGCGTCTGAACCTAATCTTCAGGTGTGGGACTGGGTGGGTGATACCTATTCTCAGGTAATCTAGTGTGACGCTGGTCGGTTAAGGCTTTGAATGGTTCAGGGTCGGGGTCGTGTTGAAGTGTTTTCCTAGTGGATCCGTCTTGGTGAGTGTGTTTATTCAGACGTTCGTATCCTTCTGTCCTGACTGGTTCTTCGATTTCCGTGGGGTGAACATCCTTGGGACTGTTTAGTTGTAGTTTTGTGTAATGGGGCATTGTGCTTCCTGCTTTGTATTGGTGGACAGTGTGTAGTGATGAAACATTCTGTTTTTCACCCATTGCATTGGGGCCCGTGATGCAGTGCTTCCTTTCCCTCTTTATGTTTTGTTCTTAGGGCTGTTGGGGGAGGTCATAGTTAAGGTCATGGTCCTCTTGATGATTCGGTCTAGTCTTTCTGTCTTAGTTTGCTATGTTTACTGTCTTTGGTCGTATTGCGACTGTCTCCCGTTAGGTCTTTAGTATGCCGTGGGATATTTACCTCAGCTTTTCCCATCGATTGATCGGTGTGTATCGTGGTCGCTCTACGTTCATTGATGTTTTTAGTTAAGTCAGTGCCTCTGTGGCCAGTCTTTCTAGTTATGACGCCAGGAGCCAGATGTTGAGTAATTTCCGGAATAATAGGTGGTTTCTTGTGTTGTGTATGTACTTTGGAAGGTCGTTCCAGGTTTTCGGGGCTTGGCGGGAGAAGGAGGCTCCTCCAAGTTTTCTTTTGTAGTAGGGCTTCGGTTCCAGGCAGATGTCTGTGCTTGATCTGAGCGTTCTTGTTGGTTGATGGAGGCGCAGTTTGTCTCTTAGGAACTCAGCGCCTTCGTTGTGTACTGCTCTGTGCGTAATGCACATTGTTTTGAATTTTATTCATTATTTTATTGGTAGCCAATGTAGTGTTTTCAGCGCTGGTGCAGTGTGTTCTCTTCGGGGTAGTTTCAGAAGTAGTCTGGCTGCCGCGTTTTGAATGCGTTGTAGTTTTTTTAGGAGTCGTTCAGGCATGCCTAGGTATAGGCTGTTGGCGTAGTCTACTTTGGACATGACGAGGGCGATGATGGTGGTCGTTTTGTTGGCGAACAATAAGAATGGTAAGATTCTCTTTGCCGCTCGCAGGAGGAAGAATTTCTTGAGGAGAGCGTTTACTTGTGGCTCTAGCGTGAGATTATTGTCCATCAGAACCCCCATGTTTTTTTACAATCGCCAAGGGTGTTGGGGTTGTCCCGAGTTCCCTTGGCCAAGGGATGAATTGGTTTTCTTCTCCATTTTTTGTGACAATCATTATTTCAGTTTTGCCTGGGTTGATTTTGAGGTAATTGGAGTTCATCCAGAAGAATACATTGCAGAGGCAGTTTTCTAGCTTTGAGTTTCTTTCCGGGTTGTCTTGTATTTTGAGGATTTGTGTATCATCAGCGTAGTTGTAGCAAGTGAGGCCGTGGCTTTTGATGATTCTGATCAGTAGATACATGTAGATGTTGAATAGTAGTGGGGAGAAGAATGATCCTTGTGGAATCTGCAGAAAATATTATACCCCACCATTGGAAAGCATCTTTACTGTAGTACCTGTTTATGTATATCAAAAGCTTTTGATGGGGGTACACTGAATTCACCTGTTAGTTCATAAGAATGTTTAGCAGAGGGAAGTGCAACCAGTAAGGGGGAATCCAGCCAAATGGCGGTCTACAGTGATAGGCCAAAAAATGCGCTTAGGACTCCAGAGTCTTTGTCCTGTCTGTTCTCTCCATTTCTGCTTTCCACTCCGGCACCCACCTCCACATACATGTTGCCATACCACCCACCCTGAAGCTAGCCGCCATGGACCATGAGAATATTCCCTTTGATTAATATGCACATGGCTGTGCTTGCACTTTCTTGAAAAGCAATATTGTTATCTCGTCTAAAAGACACTATTGCCTCTGCCCCTTGCCCGAGCAACATGTTTGGTTGCTAATGGCATAACGTACCTCAGCGGGGGGCGGAGGAGTATGCGGGTGAGCCACATTTTACAGCCATGAACCCTCCAAGAGCCCCTGCTGCGTTCGGGACAGTCAGGCTCAGGGTGATGGGCTGTTATCAACATTGTATGCCCCCCCAACCAGTGTTTTATGCTCCTAGCAACTAGGCATGTGGCTTGGGTTGGCAATAGTGTCTTTAACACAAGATAGCCTTCCCTTTAAGGGATCGCACCTGGCCAGGCCCTATCAAAGAAAGGTTAGACCCCGGCAGGTTGGCAGCTCAAACTAGTCATTTCTCACTGTCCGTGGCTGTTTATTGGAGGAGAGAGGTGGCATGGCAGCATCTCGTAGCGCAGTAGGGTTTAGGAGCCGGGAGGGGTGGGCAGGGCAGTAGTGGAAAGAGGGTGGCTAGGAGGGACGAATACTGGGGAGCCTGGGGTGCAACCTCTAGTTCCTTCAAAAGAGGGAGTTCACTGTCTGATTCCATTGAAGACAGCTGATTGGCTGGCTTCCCCATGCCAGGGGCTAATGCTTTTACCTCATTCCAAACATTCGGTCTTCAGCTTAACAGCTGACATTCCATACTTTATGTCGCTAATAGCCTTCTAAACCTAGGGAGGGGGGGTCACTGCTTGTGATAATGTTCTTGACCGAATTAATGATGAACTTGGTCAGGGCATCATACTGCTAATAACCCCTGCCCTGGTCTATATTACTAAAGAACCCCTGCTTGAACGAAAGCGAGAGATCACACTTCAAAACTTTGACTTCCGTCTTCTGTTGGAACAATAATATATTTAGTAATTCATTCTTTCAATGAAGTTATTTTATTTACAATAGAAACATTTTTCAAATTGACATCATGCTGTATGCGTTGAAATAACTCACTGATGCAATGCGCAACAGTATTGTATTTCCAAATGATCCTTTCTGATGCTACATGTCTGTATTTGACTTGACCTACATGTTGCATGCACTTGCTACCGTGCATGGAGAGTTTTTTAAGGCTGCTTTCATGAACATTCTATTTTTAAACATGGCATCTCTGCACTAAAGGTTGTTTCTGAAGCTCACCCCGTATCTCCATTTTATTCACTTTAACTTTTAATATAGTGTAGAAGCACACCAAGTACTGGCTACATTCATAAAATATTTTGCAATTGATGAAATATTCTCTGAGGCCTCCTGAATGATCGTGCAGTCATTTCAAAATTCGCAAAGAGCAGTGATTGTGATGGGTGGGGGGGGGCCCTTTCTCTTGTGACTGGCAGGGTAATGGCGACAGGGGACTTGATGCAGAATCTTCTCAGTGCTGAGGCCATAAACACAGCAAAGAGCCTTCCAGCATGCTGTGACTTTAAGTCCTTTCGTGGCGGGTGGGTAGAGGGGTGTAAGTTGGGAGTAGCATTGTGCCATCCATTCTTCATTTTCGAGTGGAAAGCAGTTCATACTCGAAGATTCCAGCTTATAGACTACAGTACGTTTGTGGGGTTGGGCCTTTAATCACCTTAACCCAAAACAAGCCAACCACTTAAGAAGCGAGTACACTGTTGTACGTAAAGCAAGTTTATTGTTCAAAGATCCAGGGAGCGGTTAGATGGTGTTACAAGACCAAACCTACCAAAGTCTGAACGATACAACATCATTTGGCATCTTCTATACTTTTGCAACAATGAAAATACTCCCAGATACTTTATTACAATCCACCCCCAAATATGATTGGACAAACCCTCTTCAAAGAGCTCCCATCTTTTCCCAATTCTTCCATTTTCATTGGCCAGTCTTATTATTTTCTTCAGATCATATTCAAACACACCTCTTCTTAGGATTTGTCTGTAGTAGGCCATGATGTCGGGGTGTTGAGTAATCTTATCCCCATAAATAATGTTGCCATACATATGGTTGCCGGGAAACAGCATAGACGACATTATTTATGTGGATAATATATGGGGTAAATGGGAGCAGGGATTGCAGGGGTGGCCCTGCTCCCTTTGAAAAAATATGGGGGTTGCGGGGGAGTCCATAGGGTAATATCTCGGCAGAAAAAAGCACCGTCCTTGTATATTATCACATGGAACCGATGTCAGTACATGGTTAAATATTGGTATTGAAAACATAATTCATTGCTAGCAATAACTGGCCTAAGACCTTTAACTTTAAGTGTGATTGCACATGGTCCACTTACGTATTTTAGCAAATAGAGGAAGGTATGAATAAACAGGATCTTCTTCGAGTTACTGATGGTCATCTCAAATCCCCAGACTCCTGGCACCTCTAAACGACCTACTAATTTATGCAGCCACATATAGCCTCTAATGACCTGTAAAAACACTTAACTGCTGGATACCCTGGCCTTGTGCCTCATGTTTATTACCACCAAACAAATTACTAGCCCCCCTAACGATTTCAATACAAAGAGTGTTTCCTTGTGGGTGTGTAAACTGTGTCCTGTTTATACGCTGCTATTCCTACTATGTAACTCATTCTTCTTTCCATCAAGAATGTCCCTGCTACTTAAAACTCATGAGCATCAGCTAACCACAGAGCAAAGCACCCCATTGTGTGGAATGTGTTCTTGTTGCATTTTCAGTTTTAATATTGTATTTTTCTATATGTGTGAAGATCTAATATGTATAAATTCTAAAAAATTGTAACACTAAAACTAACATATCCCATCCATAATTGACTCCACTGGATGCATATGGATTTGCAGCATTGCCCATTTTGCTGCCACCCCCCATCATCAATATGGTGTCCACAACACGAATACCTCGTAATATTCCCCGCTTTAGTTAATACTTTAACAAATCATGATCATCTTCTTGGAGAACATCCCTACAGCCAGTGCTTTAAGTGGGTGGGGGCTAGCCGGGGGCATGCCCCGGCAGTCGCCAATAAGTGGGGCTGAGCCAGGGCCCTGCCGGGGCCCCCCGCTCCCACCACCCCATGGCAGGACACATTATTCCACCACGGCCGTAGCTGCAAATTGAGATGTGCCAGCCATTTTAATGTTAGGCAAGCTGACAGAAGTCTTTGGCAACCTGGCACTTCTGTCAGTCACTGTAACTTCCTCTTGTGACCCCTCGCGTGAGGGGTCACAAGAGGAAGTTATGGTCCCTTTTGTTTGTCCTTCCCAGGTAACTGACCCTCAGCGAACCCGCAGGCTCCGTGATCTAATCTGCTCTGTGATCTATGTGCTCTGCAGAGCAGAGATCACTGAGCCTGAGGCGTCTTGGTCTATCGACAAAGCTTTATAAAAGATGGCTTGAATTGTGTTTCAAGCCATCTTTTATAAACATAGAAATATGTGACATATTCCTTGCCATTAACTTTATATAGTCACTTTAAACCACAGACCAGGTACACCCCATCTTACATGGAGTATTGAAAGGGTTAATTCTTATCCCTTTTTGTCTGTGCCTCTTGGAGCCTTGTTTCGCTCCCTTAACACTAAGACTTGGCTGGTGGCAGTGGTAACTACCCTAGCTTTCCTACCGCGATTATCTTATATAAACGTTGTATTGTTCCAGGCTATCATAGTAGTCTCGAACATAAACCTGCTTGACCAAATATATTTTATTTTGGTTCTGGCTGGATTTATTCACCATTTCTTTTTGTTAAAGTTCTTCTCGTGTTTTACTCTGCACACCAAACCCGGGGATGATTCCTTTGTTTGCTGTCTTTTCGCGGGCTTCTACACAGAAGCCCTCCTTAAGGCGCCTGATAGTCTAGAGGGGCAGGATGTGAGGGAGGGATCTTTGGACCCTTGCCATGGGTTGCCTTTGCAACCCAAGTCGCACTCTTGTCTGATTGGCTAAGGAGACTGGCCTTGCCAGCCATCCTGCTGTGTGATTGACAGCCAGGCCTTATGAATGGGGGAAAACTGCATAAAAAGCAGGTCTCTGGGACTGGAAGAGCAGAGTCGCCACTGGAACGAAAGAACCAACGAGGAACTGGAAGAAGAGGACCCCTACCACGACTGAACTGCCCAGTAAAGCCCTGCTGCAGGTCCGAATCTCCAAATCCGACGACAGAGAAGATCCTCCAGGAAACTTCTTCCCTTGAGCTGGTGGGACCAACCAGTTCGCCCAAACTGCAAGCCAGGACCCCTCGTCTGGTCGAATTTGCTGTACAGAGCTACAGTGGGATGGATGGCCAGGAAGGTTGGACCCTGCTTGCGTTTTAAGGAGCGCACCTTTTATTTGTTGATTTGCTCTGCTGCTGGTTTCTTCCATGGGTGGCGCAGGACCCTCCAGTCTTCCTACTTCGTGTCAGTCCGACAGTCGCTTTAGGAACTGTGAGCGCTGCAGGAATCACCAGGAACATCCACCCCAGATACGGCTCCCTCTCCGTTTTAAGGTACTGTGCAAATCCGGTTGTCCGTTTCAGTCACCCGCGGTGAAAGTGTTTGAAATCTTTCTCCAATCCGAGGGCTTATCTTTCTCTTCTCTTTCTCTTCTCTTTGAACTAACTTTTATACCAACCAACCTCGTCCGGAATCTGTGCCACGAACTTTACCGCAAACTACATTGAACCTATTATCTTGAGCAAAAAAAGATTTTTGAAGCATTGACTTTGGCCCTAAGCCTTTTCTATCTGATTTTAACCTTGTAGCCCCTCTTGTTCTACTGCCCTGATTACTTACCTGTTGGTGTTGCCTAATTTCTAATAACTTTGTCTTTCCCTCCCTTTTAAATTGCTGGAGTGCCATTTTGCTGCCACTTCATTTGTGAGCTTAACTTGTCTGAAATTTAAGAGAAGTGGTGTGGTGTATTTGTGATTGTGATTTTTGATTTGCTTAGACTAGTGAAATGTTAAACAACTGTTGAGTAAATAAATATATATATTATTCTTTTACTTTACTTACATAGTAATTGCTGTCCCTTTGTGTAACTCCTTGTACTGCTCACTTACTCTTGAGATAAGTCTGGCTGCTCTGCTACTGCTACCACTATAACTGTGTAGTACAGGCTTGTACCAAAGGTGAAATTGTACTGTCACTTGTAGTCTTAATTCGGTGTAGTGTTCCCTTAGGGTACTGCATATAATTATGCCTAACCATGTTTCAAGCCAACTTTTATAAAAATAGAAATATTTAACATTTCTATGTTTATAACAGATGACTTGAAAAGTACACAAACCATAGTAAGGTACGCATACAAGTATATACATGCTTACATGCATTTATATATTTGTTTGTGCACCTTACTACAGTTTGTGCAATTTTTAGGCCATGCCCACCATGGAAGCCACCCCCCCCAAATGAAGCCCCACTCAATTTCTTACCCCACTTAAAGCACTGACTACAACCATCTCTCGCCTCGGTCTCAATATGTGCATACTCCTCCGCTGAATCAACTCAACTTGTGCCCCACACCATTTCTGCAATCTACCCGCTACTCCACACAAGCATGCCAATTTGGAAGAGGAAACAAAACTGCTTCAGTTTGAGTACCCGTATGGAATGAAGTAGTGGTGGCCCTAGCCTTGGACAGGGTTACGGACATCATGGCAGCAACTGTTGGTACCTGGGCAGAACAACAGCATAGGATTAGTTGCCAGGAACAAAAAAGAATAATTAAAAAGACAAAAATAGGCATCAAAATCTTCACACCAAGGCTCAACCAGGTTATTACCCACGAGAATAAAGAATCCATCCATGAGTTGTTGGTGTTCTCAGCACCAGTTTCCATGATTACTTTCAGTTTATGCAGGGCAGCAATAGTTCTCCACCATTGGATCTTTCATAGATTTAGATGCTTGAATATTCCCCGTCGTCAGACTGGGAATCCTCTGTGATAAAATAAATATATTTAACATTTCAATATACATCCATTCTCTACCTGAGAGTGCATGTAAATACTCCTATTGTGTAGCCCCTTCACCTCACTTTGGTCCTTTATGGCCCCAACCAATGAGGTGACAGGGTGTAAGCTCCGCCCCCGGCAGCCATCTTCTGATTCTTCACCTCAGTCTAACTGACACAGAGAATCCTCATGCTCTCTCTCTCATATATATATTACCACACTCCCCTGGCTAGGGGCTATCACCTCTGGGTTTTGGAGCTCCAAAAGACTTTATTTGGCCCAGAATTCGAGTGAACCTTCTCTTCAGGCGGCTGATCTCCAGGCTACCAAGAAGCCTTCCCTGATCAGGGATTGCACGAGGTGCAGGAAAAAGGTGGTTTATATGAAAGACCCCCATGAGCACTGCATATATTGTCTGGATCTTCATGACGACCAGAAATGTCAGATTTGCAAGTCTTTTTCAACTAAGACTTTACAGGACAGACATAGAAGACTCCTTATGCATTTGAAGGCCAAGGAAATTTCTTCTGATGAAGAATCTGCAGAGACAGCCCCTGTTCACTCCAGCAAATCACCTGAAAAGCAAACTTCTAAAAGAAGTGCTTCTTCAGTGGAAAGGAATTCCTCTCCTGCTCCCAAGAGCAATTGGAAGCTGGAAATGATACCTTTACTACCTCCCCTGGAATCTACAAGCCAGAAGTTGAAACATTCTATGGCAAAAACTACCTCCAAAGGTAAAGAGGAGTTTGCAAAAAACATGGGTGGGGGGGCAGTCATCCACGGGGAAGCAGTCTACGAGCAGCAGTCATGACAGAGGCCTGTCATCCACCAGACTGTCGACTAAGCCATCATCGACGACCACCATGCAGCCAACCACATCGTTCACGACTAAGTCCTCATCAGCAAGTTTATCATCCACGAAGCAATCGTCGATGACGAAAGCACACCATTCGTCCACGAGACATTTGTCCACGAAGCACTCGTTGACGGATAAGGGAGAGCTACCGATGACAAGATCTTCCACCACAAGCTTCTGTATCAACAGAGGCATAAAACGCCCCTCACTGATGCCACTGGTACGCCATTCAATTAAGACAGTCTTCCTGAGGTCAGGATAATGCCGCCACAGTTTGTCGCAACTTTTGAATCACAGAGAGCACTATTATCTCCTTTAGGAGAAATGCCAGAGCTCCCTGACGTCATCCTGCAGGAAGATTTTTCATACGCTGAGTTTATCGAAGAACAGCGTTGTCTTACACCTAAGGAACATAGTCCTCCTTGGCAACCTCACGCAGAGGTGCCGGCTGATCCTTATGACTCAGCGCTCATGTTATAAATACAAAGGATCCTGGAGGAGTTCAAAAGGTGTAAAAATGAGAAGAATAAGTCCGCTGTTCTGAGGAAGCCAAACTCCCCGCAGAGGGATCTTGCACCTCATGCCAAGACATTCGCCTCCCAGGAGCAGGCCACAGAAGAGAGTGCTGTCACCGGAGCCGCTGCACAGGTCTAGAAGTAGGACACTCGGTGCTTCACAGGCCCAGGTCCCTTCTCCGGCTTCCTCACACAGGACAAGATCCCCAGCTAGGGATCCAACGATTGTACCGTCCTCGGTTTCAGTCTCAGACTGGCAGGAAGATCCCTTCAGAGAGTGTTCAGAACCGGAAGAAGGCGAGATCACGCAAGAACCCGACACTAGCGAATGGGACGATTATATTGTCGAGAAGCCAAGGAAGAAAGACTCTCCAGGAGATGCTTCAATGCCGGATGATCTAGTATCCTTTCATACTATCATCGGCAAAGCCTGCAGACTTGTTTCCGCTGCAAGTCACATCGGAGGAAAAGAAGTCTGTACTGTATGAGGACAGAGACAAACATAGGAGAACCGTGACTACCATTCCTCTCCTCGACACCATTTGGGAGTCCGGATCCAAAATATTAGCCACACCCTTATCCACTCCAGCTCTGGTTTCCAGGCCTGAAAAAAAATTACAAGGCTCCTGAGTCGGCACCTCTTCCTTCGGGGTCATACTAAACCAGACTCGGACATCACTGTAGCAGTGAGGAAAAAGCTGGCCAATCCAGCGTCACCTATCAGCCCCATCGGACAAGGACGGTCGGAAGCTAGAAGCTATGGGCAGGAAAGTGTCTGCATCAGCATCACTGACATTTAGAGCGGGCAATGCGTTGGCCACGACGGCGAGGTTTGACCGCGAGCTTTGGCTCCGCATGTCCAAGCTAGTCAAACAGCTCCCTGTAGAGCTCCAGGAAGAAGCAAGGTCGATTATTGCCGATGGGGAAGCAACTTCGATCACACGATTGATGCAGCAGTTGATGTGGCGGAGTCAGGCTTTAGGCAGATGGCCCACGGCACAGTGCTGAGAAGACAGGCCTGGATGAAGGCTACCAATTTCAGGCCTGAGGTCAAAGCTCAGATATTGGACATGTCATTTGATGGTCAAGAACTCTTCGGGGAAAAAGATCGATGACCACCTCAAAGGAATCAAGACGGACACAGACACGGTGCGTGCCATCAGTTCTTAAAAGGATAAAGACAAGGATTGCCTGCCCTTTCGTCCTTTTTGAGGTTCTTCCTCAAGGTACAGGGGTTTTAACCATCCCTATGGTCAGAAATTGCAAGTTAACTTCCACCAGGACACAAAGTACCAGTCTGCCAACAAGTACACCCAGAGAGGGAGGCGGGGCTCCGCTCAAGGGAAGTCGCAGAACAAACAGACAGTCTAGCTCTTCCCCCTCAACGTCGCACCCCGGTGGGGGTGGGGGTGGGGAGGGTGAGCTAGTTCTTTCAACGCTGGCAGTCAATAACATCAGACAAAAGGGTGTTACATGTGGTCTGCAAGGGGCACACATTGGAATTTCTAGACTAACCCCCTTCCTTGCCCCTGACTTCGCGCAAGGTGCATATGTTAAAGCAAGTCATGTCTGAAATCCAGAAACTGCTGCAGAAAGCAGCAATAGAGCCAGTACTTTACTCTCTAAGGGGGAAAGGGTTTCTACTCCCATTTCTTCCTCATCAGAAAGAAGATTGGTCAATAGCGACCCATCTTGGACCTGAGAGCGCTAAACAAATATATCAAGCGCATCAAATTCAAGATGGTAACTTTGCAAGGAGTGCGCCCTTGGCTAAACATGCATGATTTTTTAGCCACTCTAGACTTGGAGGACGCATACTTCCAAGTGCCGTTCCACCCAGCACACAGAAAATTCCTCAGGTTCACTGTAGGCTATCTTCATTTTCAATTTTGAGTGCTCCCATTCGGTCTGAGATCAGCACCGAGAGTGTTTACAAAATGCCTGGCTCCAGTAGCTGCAAAACTCAGGAGGATAGGAACAGAGGTCTTCCCATATTTGGATGACCATTCTGCCGCAAGTGCATGCTTGGCGGTTGCGAAGACGACAAATCTTCTAAAAGGGTTAGGTTTCTCCATAAACAACGCAATGTCCTGCCCGATTCCCAGCAAGATGGTTTCTTTCCTCAGAGCCATACTCTATACCAACTTTCCCAGGGTGAGACCATCGGCAGAAAGAGCAGCAGCAATTCTCCGCTTGACCTCGTGGTTCTTAGTGAGAGAGACAACATCAGTGCGCTTGTACAAATCCCTCCTGGGCATGATGTCCTCATGTATATTCCTCATACCAAACTGCAGGCTTCGCATGAGGCCTGTCCAGGAGGCACTGGACCACCAATGGAAACAAGCTCTCGGCTCTTGGGAGGACGTTGTCCAGATTCCAACAACTTTGCACAAAGCTCTTCGGTGGTAGAACACTCCGGAAAACCTTTTGTAAGGAATTCTTTTTCAAGCACCAACGACGACTCTTCTCCTGAGGACGGATGCATCCCTTTCAGGCTTAGGCGCTCATTTGGCGGACTTGCAAACCAAGGGCTCTTGGTCAGCCGAGGAGTCCAAACTACACATCAATGTGTTGGAGCTAAGGGCCATACTGTGGGCACTGAAAGTTTTCCTTCCCGTAGTAGAGGGGCAAGTGATCACTTTCCAGAAGGACATCACAACCTCCATGCACTACACAAATAAACAAGGAGGCACAAGGTCAGATCTTATCTCAGGAGGCACAACTACAATGGGCATGGGCCCTGCACCACGGAGTCCAAATCAAGGCGGAACACCTTCCGGGAGTGGACAATGTCCTAGCGGACAAACTGAGCAGGGACTACACGTCATCCCACGAGTGGGAGCTGGACAAAGAGGAAGTTCAAAGTATCTTCTCCTTATGGGGCCATCCACATCTCGATCTTTTTGCCAACAGGGCCAACAAGAAGTGCAGAATGTTCGCCTCCAGGTACCCAGAGAGTCAATCGGTAGGGGACGCTTTCTCGTTGGATTAGACAGGGAAATTCCTATATGCCTTTCCCCTCATTTCCAGGACACGACGCAGACTGAAAGTGCAGAAATGTTGAATGATCCTAATTGCACCGGATTGGGCACGGCTGGTCTGGTACTCGACCCTACAGCACCTATCCTGATGGCCCCTGATTCGCCTCAAAGCACATCAGTATCTATTGACGCAACAGAACCGCAAGGTCCTATACCACGAACCAGCCTCTCAAGGCCTGGTTCCTGAGCAGCGTAAACTGATGAATCTCAATCTGCCTGCTGAATGCTGGGATATAATCAGGGCCTCAAGGGCTCTTTCGACACGCATCACCTACACTAGGAAATGGACTTGTTTTTCAAAGTGGTCTGAGACGTATACTATTGATCCCCTCACTGCTTCGGTGGAGTAAGTACTTCCTTACTTATTACAGTTGGCTAAAGCAGGGCTTTCACTGTCGTCAATCAAGGTCCACCTATCCGCCATTACAGCATACACGACAGCACTGCAGACGCAGTCCTTACTCTCCCTTCTGGCGGTGTCACGATCCCTCATCATGTGGTCCCCAAGGCACTCCCCCATCCCCCGTCTTGCCCTTCCCTCTCTTCCCCCCTTCCCCGGGACTCACGTGGACTCTCGCACGTCTTGCGAGCGCACCCGCGCCTGGTCCGTAACAGGACGGCTGTCAAGATACGGCCGTTCCTACATTGGCAATTGCCTTGGCGCCTAAGATCGCGAAGGGCTAGCCCTGAGCTTCCGCGTCGCGGGACTGTAAGGTCACGTGATGCTCTTGCCCGATCACGTGACCCAGCCGCGCATCACGTGACCAGAAGTGCGAGTACTTAAACTCGGAAACCCGGGTACTCGTTGCTTCACAGCTGTGCTCTGCATTCTGTCTGGCGTTACGAACCTCGAATCACCTTTGGATCACTCACGGAAACGACCTGGCTTGCTTTACTGGACTCTTCTTGGATTTGCCCCTTTGGATTTGTCTGCACAGTGATACACGGCTCTCGACCACGGACTGTTATTGGACTGCCTCCTGGATCACCCTCTTGTACCTTGGTTCTTTGGACTTATTGCCTCACAGCTCCACAGCTCCTGCTAACAGGTGAACTACTGAGAATTACTCCTCTTGGGGTACCTCCGTCCACGTGGGTCCCGGATCTCTCCACTAGGTTCACTACCTCTTCCTTGACCCTGATTGGTAAGACCTTTCCGTTTTTCTTAAACACTGTGGTTACTGTTTCTTGCTTGGTACTTAATCCGCATTTTCTTGCAGCAGCGTGGGGTCCCAGAGGTTCGCGGTCCCGGACTTGAACATCTTCGCCTGTGGCCTCAACGGCTGCACAGAGAGTGGCTTTAAGTTCTCTCTGTGCGGCATTTGGGGACGGAGGCCTCTTCTGCCTACACGACACTCAAGTCACAACAGGCGGTCAAGGTCTTCCGTAAAGGGCTTCTGCGTACATACCCTCCTACGTCCACGCTGGTTCCAGCGTGGAGCTTAAATACTGTGCAAACAGCCCTCATGGAGCCTCCTTACGAGCCCATCCACAGGGGCGACATAACATTTTTGTCATGGAAAATGGCTTTCTTAAAAGCCATCACTTCGGCCAGGAGGGTCAGTGAGTTACAGGCGTTATCTTCGGAACCTCCGTTCACCTTATTCCATAGGGACTGTGTCATTTTAAGACCTCATCCTAAGTTCCTTCCGAAGGTATTATCGGGAATGACGCTCACAGAACGCATTGTCCTGCCAACTTTCTTCCAGAATCATTCTTCGGAAGCAGAAAGAACATTGCATTCTCTGGACATAGCAAGTGTGTTAAAGTTTTATTTGCAAAGAACTAAGGAGTTCTGTTCCTCAAATAGACTGTTGATCTCTTTCTCTGGCCACACAAAGGGCCAGGATATTTCCAAAAAAGGTCTGGCGCGCTGGGTTTCTTCTTGTATCACCCACTGCCATCAAGCGAAAGGCGACCCCCCCCCCTTTCCAAACCACCCTCGGCGCACTCCACCAGTGGGAGAGCGGCATCAACAGCGTTCCACACAGGGGTAGCCTTAAAGGACATATGCAGAGCAGCCACGTGGAGCACTCTGCACACGTTTTCTAAACACTACTGCCTGCCTGAAGATGCCAACAAAGAAACTGCAGTTGGACAGGCAGTGCTCCGCCACCTCTTTACATAAGGTAGGACCAGCCTCCTTTCCCACCTTTCCCTGAGTTTGTAACCGTTGTGTTGCAACATGGTAAAGATTTGATCAGAAATTTGTTTTTTCTGTTTTTATACATATATGTATATGATGGTGGCATGTTTTAACTGCTTGGTATTCTATTCAAGCATCTGAATCTATGAAAGATCCAATGCCAGAGAAGTCTTTTGTTACTTACCTGTAACTGTATTTATCCAGCATTGGTATCTCTCATAGATTCACATGCGCCCACCCGCCTCCCCTAAGAGGCTGCTCCTATGCTCAGCACCCATCATACTGTAATTCCTATGGTTCAAAATCTTAAGATGGCTGCCGGGGGCGGAGCTTACACCCTATCACCTCATTGGTTGGGGCCATAAAGGACCAAAGTGAGGTGAAGGGGCTACACAATAGAATGGCTCATAGGCCAAAATGGAGTATTTACATGCACTCTCAGGTAGAGAATGAATGTATATTGAAATATTTAATATATTTATTTTATCACTGAGGATTCCCAGTCTGACGACGGGGAATATTCAAGCATGTGAATCTATGAAAAATACCAATGCTGGAGAAATACAGTTACAGGTAAGTAACAGACTTCTTGTGAGCGTGCCATTTTCTGTGTCATTGGGAGGCACAAATGTGCAGCAGGTACTCCCAATTTTCTGACATACCCTTCCCTCAATTGCTGTCCAGAAGTAGAGTATGTACTGATTTTGCAAAGTTATGAGTCGCAGTGCCCGTAATTCTTCCTTGATGCACTAAAAGCTGACTTGGATGTGTTCACGAAGAGCAAGAGTTCATACCTGGTCACCTGCAGCCATTTGGCATTTGCTGCTGCTTGGATGCTAGGTGCGAGGAGGGAGGTGAAAAAGTCTTGCTGTGGCTAAACAGCCGATATCGATCAGGAATGTCTGCTAAGGCTTGTGATGATGCTGTTGAGCGGTAGTTGGACCTGTTCCTTCGTTATCACTGTCTGGGATTTTCGCCATCAAACATAGTCTCCAAGCTGTCTATATATAGTGGTGAAGGGGGACGCAAGGGGCACAGAGGAAGAAGGGGGCATAGATGTAATTTTGGGCATTGGATGGGCCAAAATCAGGTGCTCTTCAGAGATCACCAGGATGGGTACACGAAGGGTAGAGAGACTGTACACACATTGCCAGGCTGGAGGCAACTGCCTGTATGCATTCTGTCCACAGATCCAAAAGTTGTCTAGAAGGGCAGCTGTACCTCCAGCCAAATCTGCAATGCGTACCATGTTACTGCAGTTCTCATTTGTGTCAATGGGCACCGTGCCATCGTCCTTAAAACATAGAGTAAAATGGTTAGTTAAGTGTCTGTATCTTAACAGGTTTTTCTGGCTCTTTCAGCCATGTCAGATATGGCAAATGATTTCTCCATACTGTCCCACACTCTGATTATTTGTGCCACCCCTTTTTCTAAGAATCCCCTCATTCCTCCAGCTCTGCAACTCTTCACACCTGGCTACTATCGATTTTTAGAAAAAATAGCTCCTATCAAGATCAATTGAACTCTTTGAGCACATCTAATATTTTTGTGTTCTGCCCGCTCGGCCATTGGACAATTATCGCCACTCAGTATGATTGATGCTGTAATTAACTGCCCTTTGAACTGCTCTCGAACCCTGCACAGGGCTAAGTGCTTTAGACATAGCGCACTAGACGTAGCGCATATGCCACCTCTACCTCACTCTGGGTAAACACCCTAGGAATGCCAGAAGCATGGGGGGTGAGAGCAGATATAGCAATATCCTATGAATCTCTCTCTCTCCCCCCGCCATACCATATGTTGTCAGCTGCAAAGCATGTGCATTCATTATGGGATTTGACTTATCTAAAAAAACTGTTATCAACATTTCTTCTTCCACTTAACATTTTCTCCTCAGAATTCAGAAGATTAGATAATTTTGAGTTGTCTCCATTCATACTTTTTGTCATCTTCAGACATGATGACCCAAGGACCACAAATAAAACACAAAAACATTCATTGTTACACAAATCTACAATCTTAAATATTCCCTTTCTTATACAAAAATTATTTAAAATCCAGCTTTTTTTCCCCTTGCTCCCCTTTGCACTGAAATGAACGGGGTGTACTTAACATCTATGCCTGTTCCTATGCAGGGGAAGGCTGCCAGTATCCCTTAGAGTGCCTTTGAGGTGGATCCAGCTCCTATTGCCCTCCACCATCACGGCAAGTGGAGTCGCGTAGACCAACGTATGCGGCCCATGGAAATGCTGCTCGTTCCAGTGACGCACGAAGGTGCGAATGTAGACCCTGTTCCCAGGGAGAAGCTGGATTTTGTGCTGATTGTCAGTAGTTTCCCCACTTTATCCTGTTGTCTGTCGGTGAGAAGACACAACCTGTGATGATATAATCTTAACACTTTTTGTTAATGCTGTAAGATATTCCTTAAACTCCTCCCCTAAGACTACTGCAGTCTTTTGTGTATTTGATCTCATAAGTGTAGGTGAGATAGGTGTATGTAGCCTACGCTAAGTCACGATTACGTGAGGGTTCAAATGGTGGTCTTTCCCTGGGTGGTTTCATATGTAAAATAAAACTAGTGGGCGGCAAACCAAGATTTATTTAACTCTGCACACAATGTGGCTAACCGGGCCTTAAGCACCCTGTTAAGCCTCTCCATGAATCTGTTGGCCTGTGGGTGATACACTGAGCACAACCAATGCTTTATTCCTAGCAGTAAAGTGAGTTCTGTGAACAAGGCTTTAAAGAAGTGGACCCCGTTGTCGGATTTTAGATTTTCACTAATTCCCTACCTGGGAAATCTCTCACCAGAACTTTCACGTCTGAATTAGCATCAGGATGTGCGCAGGGACCAACCTCAAGCCACGAGGAGAATTGTGAAGCCACCACAATAAGATAACTGAAATTACTGTGCCTCATAATCATGTCCACAAAATCAATGTGCAGATCCTTGAATGGACCACAGGTGCTGGGCAAGACCCCCCCCCCCCTTACTGACCTTGTGGTATTTCTGGGGTTGAACTCCTTGCACACTATATAATTCCCTACAAATCTACTTACCTGTTCTTGTAAGTTAGGGATAAACCAATCCTGCTGAGATTTGTTGCCGAGAAGCATGTGACGGGTAATGTAGTTGCTCTAGGGCCAAATGAAGCAGCTCTACAGGCATTACTACCTTCCCTGTCACTTCCTGTCTCCAAAACAAATCTGTGGGTGAGAGAAGACCTCCTCTTTTTCCAGCGCTCATGTTCTTCTCGAAGGGCTTTCCCTTGTATTTCTATTATCTGGAGCATTAGGACTGTTGTGAATGGGGCTGGCCAATTGGACCTGTTGGGACACAGTTTCCTGTTTCTGCGGATCTGTGAAAGGAACTACGCCAATTACTTTGCTGCCTTGTCTGAAGCATCATTTCCGAGAGCTTTTGAATTAGTGTTGTTAATATGGGCAGCACACTTCACTAGACCTATCTCTGCTGGCAAGGTTAACGCTTCAATCAGCTGTGATAGCAGGGGACCTGTCAGACTTTCTAAATCCTCTTCTCCGTCATCTTGATGACCCAGAATGTACAATGCTGGTGACGTGCGCACAGTCAGAATAAACAGTGACTGCCTTCCCCTTACACATTTCTAGCTCCCCCCCCATTACGTGCCACCAGTTCTGTTGCTTGTGCAGAGTAGTGAGAAGACAACAATCTCTTCAGTCTGACCCGGTACTCCCCATCCACAAGACTCACAACAGTTATGCCTGTATTCCTCTCACCCGTCTCTTGGTTGATGGTCGAAGACCCATCAACAAAAATCATCTCACCCCCCTCCAGGGAATCCACTTTCACATTCACTCTCTTCTTCTTCTCCCTCATACGTTGTACAATCATGAACAAAATCCTTAGGTTGCACCAGCTCTGCTAGAAATGTCGCAGGATTTCCTAGTTGACATTGCACAGGAAGAATTTGATAAGATGACCTCATACCCTAACACTGAGTAATCAATGTGGATTTAGATTTTTCTAGAATCCCAAAGACCACATGCTCTACGTACAATGTTACCAGGCAAACCATAGTAATGATTGAAAACTTTTGAATTGCAAAAGCTGCTGCTGCCAGAGCGAGCTTGTTCACAAGGGAACCGTCCCTGCATCACTGGGTCTAGAAGTCTGCTGTGATACGCTAAAGGTTTGTGGCCCAGCGATGTTTGCTGGGTTAGGACCGGTGTCATCATGTGAATGGGAATACAGGAAGAATGGCTTCTTGTAATTTGGTGTTGCGAGGACCAGAGCATTGATGATTGCAGTCTTAAGTTCCACAAAGCAAGTCCCCATTTTCTCAGACCACTTTGTCGGACTTTTGGCCTTCTGTGCTTCCTTTAGTGCTTCCTCCAGACCCTGCAATGAGGAATTTGCATAACTAGAGTCATCAAAAATTAATGATCTACAATAGTTAGAGCCCCATAAACTGCTGCATTTGTTTTACTATGACTGGCTGAGGTGCATTCTGAACTGCAGTCGCTCTCTCTGGCTTTACCTTCCTTCCTGCCGGTGATATTACTTACCCAAGTAAATTACATCAGTCTGACAGTATTGCAATTTCTCTGTCTACTTTGTACCCCTTCTCGGCGAGCAGGGTGAGGAGGGTTATTGAGCCTCCTTGACACTGCTCCTCTGAAGTGATGCAGACTAATAAATCATCCATGTACTGAATTATGTTACTGGACACATGTAAATTCCCCAAATCCATCTGAACCACCCTGTTAAAAATACTCACATTCACAGTACCTTGTGTGTTCAAATCTCGGACCACGATATGTAAACATTGTGATGAACTGAGAATCGGGGTGTAAGAGAACAGAGAAGAATTAATGTTTAAATGGGCCAACCCAGTAGGGGTGTTTAGAGAGAATGGTGGCAGGATCCGGTACCACTGGAAATTCTGCCTCAACAGTATTATTGAGGGGGTGCAAACCCTGGACCATCCTCCGACTGGACCCCTTCACAGGATAGATATCCGTATTGCATGGGGGCACAGAGGGTTGTATTACGCCTTGCTTTAACAACTCCATAATGGTCTCATAAATCCCTTCATCCACTTCCTTGGACACGGGGTACTGCTTACCCCGTGGTAATATCGCACCAGGTTTCAATTTTATCCTCACTGCTCTGACACTCCTTAGCAGCCCAACATCATGAGGATTGCTGGTCCGCAAATGGTCTGGCACTTTTCCCAAATCCTCATTCCAAAACGGCAATGGACTTCATTCATTCACGGTGCGTCACCCTTTCTCAACCCTCATGCTGGACTTGCTTGCATCTTGTACTCATGGTGACCCTGAATCATGCTGTTCCCATCTTCATCTTGTATCCTGGCTTGCAACATTGTGTTACTACTGACTTCTGAAATTGTATTCACTCTCCCATCTTGCTTCTCCATGCTTTTGACTGCTAACGCTATGTTCTCTCCCACTTTCCCTTCTCCCTTTTTCTATCTTCTCCCCTTACTTTCTTCTGTGCACTTACTCTATCAAAATTGTCCCTGGCCTTAGTTTGATAGCAACCTCGTCTGTCTCCTCCCCCTCTCCTTACTGGTATTTTCCTCCCCACCCCCCAGCACTATCTGCTGTTTCCATTTCCTTCCCACTCTCCCCCTCCCATCCTTATCTAGGTCTTAACTCTTGCACTATCTGAAATGTCGTCAGGCCGAGTACGATTAATTTCACATCCTTACTGTTCATGGCTTGTAAGAATGTCATTGTATTTTCCCTTGTTCCCTCCCTTGCCTTGAAGCGCTTTGAAACACATTGTGGATAGGCGCTATATAAATAAACTATCATATCATTATCATATCATTCTTAACGATGAGCACGGTCTGTGATACTTTGCTCTATCGATATCTGGCAAGGCACCCCAGTTTCAAAGCCCATCTCTCCTATGTCTTTATTGTCTTCAAACAATTACTCATCAGACACAGCCCTTAACGATACGGTCGGTTCGATACACAGAACAGTACGCCACTCTCCACCTTCCTCATCTGTGCCTCAGAGAACCACCCTCTTATTCTTAATCATTACGGCCCCTAAGAGAATTTTAACATTGGCATCTGGCTTTACTTCCTGCGGCACATGAGGCAGAAATAAACACTCAAATGGTCCTCAACAGGCCTGATTTCTGATCCCGGGGACCCAAAACAAAACCATCACCCCATAGAGAAACAATGCTGTATGCACGGGAACCCCCAAACCGCACTGTCGCTACAATTGGTCTAAAAACGTGCTGCTTCCCTTACTGGATCGAGCCCTCGGTTTGAGCGTGCAATACCTTCCTCCATGAAGGCAATCGACATTCGAAACTTTCTCAGGATGTCCCTTGCAAAAGAATTGATTTTGATTACCCACCTTGATACAAATATTGTTATTGTAAGGAACCGACAGTACAGCCCTGTGTGACCATTGTTTTGTCTGACAAAGGGAATTCACCTTCCTTAATAGAAGACTTGGTAGCTCCTGTGTCAACCATGAATTAAAATGTTTGGTCACCTTACTATCTGGGGTTCTGTCTCCTGGATTGGTGGTAATGGACAGGACTGGACACATTAGAGATTCATGTTGGCTGTCCCAATCCTGGTTCATATTAGCACCTGGGAGAGAAAAAGGATTTCCCCTGAAAACACTTGCTCCAGTGTGGTCCACAACTGTTCCATGGGGTAAAGGATTCTTGTGTGCACCGATGCTTGTGCTGGCATGGTTGGTGGTATCCCGAAGGTCTGTGCAGACCCAGTCACTGGGTTCTGTTCAACCCGTGCCTGCTGCAATTGCACAGAGTCTGGGGCATATGACGGTGTTGGGGCCTGCATCTGTTGAGCTCCCATAGTACCTGTGGCTGTACACGACAATCCTGTGACACGTGTCCCAACCTTCCACGCGACCAACACTGAATCCCATAAAATCCTCCAATTATTTCCTGTTGACCCAGTAAACCGGGGATCCATTCCTCCGACCCTGCCAAATTACCCACTTCCCCGTGACAATCCTCCTCTGCCCATCAGAAACCATCTGATTGGCCTTGGACCGGAACATACCCGTCCACCCAACCCTGCAACATGCTTGGTTCACTGTGTCCCTGTTGTCCCGTTTGCCCCTGCTGCCCTACCATAGAATTTGCAATTACTGCCCCTTCTAAAGAAATCTTTGCCAATTTCTTTTACATTCTCCCTGTCTTTTTCCTGTCTTCTCTTGCAAAAATGCACAATGTCTGCCTGGATTTCTGGCCAACACTTGGCCTCAATCCCTACTACTTTATCCAAATCATGCTGGACTTCTCCTATCTTCAGCATGTGGTAAAGAATTGACAAATTCTTGTCCAAGCCATCTCCCGTTTCTGCCCTCCAAATCTCCTGAATTAATTGGATGTATGCGGCATGATCATCATTCAATTTCATCATCCTAGCTAAAATCGAATTGATATCAGGCTTATCGGGATACATAATCCGCAAGGCCCCCCATACCTGTGCCCTAAAATTATTAAAAGCTGCTCCATCATGGGTATTTGTATCCAACTAAACTCCTGGACACCCCAATCTTTTCAAAGCTTGTTTGGCCCTTATCACATTCGGGCCGTGAATAAGCTCTTCATGTCCCCTATGGCCAACATGACAACGGCAGTATTTATTTATTTATTTATTTGGATTTGTATTGCGCACATCTGCCCTGGGGCATCGTGGCGCTGGTCAGGTAGGCTCACTTAGTACATGTCATTTCAAGATGCATACTTTACAACAGGTAGGTGGTTTGAGCGGGTTACATAAAATAGTTACAAGTGAAATTGATACATACTGTGGTCACAAAAACCAATATGGACATTGTTATACACAGATGTCACATACAATCAATATGGAGAGAGCAGATCGGAGTTAGTTGAAGAGGGTGGTTTATAGCAGTTTGCAGAAAGCTTGGTATTATTTTTCGTTTCCGAGTGCCGTAGGACGTTCCAGTTTTTTGGAGCTAGGTGCTGGAAGCTGGATCCCCCAGCTTTACTTCTTTTGAAAGTGGGTACATGGGTCTGGTTAGACAAGTGTGATCTGGTGGGTCTGGAGGACGCGATGTGGGTGATCCTTAGATAGGGTGGGGCGTCAGCAGAGAGGCATCTGTGAGTAATAGCCATGGATTTGAAGAGGATATGTTCTTTTATAGGTAACCAGTGGGCCTCTTTTCTAGCATGGGAGATGTGTTCCCTTTTCGGAATACTCAGGGCTGCTCATTAGGCATTGTTCTGAGTGACTTCTTCAATGCATAAATCCACTTTCCCGTCCATGCAGTGAGTGAAAGGAGTGTCTTCATCAAGTTATTCTAGTACTTGTGTGATCACGGAACATTATATGCCCTTTCCAGAGCCTTCTGGAAAAACAGAAACTGAGTTATAACAATTTTTACTGTGGCTTCACCCAGCTCTCCCCACCACTTACTACAGCCATGCAAATACCCTGGCTTGTCTTATGGCTCCCTGGTGTGCTTTCCATCACTGCTACTGGTCAGGAGGTAGGGTGCCTAAACCCTGCTCTCCTTGCTCAACATCCCATTGTTCTCCTCCTTCGTCTACTCTGGCTACTACATCCCCCAACCCTTCTACAGGCACAGAAGCATAATTGGCACTACCATAGGGTGCCATCTCCCGTCCTCGGTGCTCAAAATCTGTGCCTACGGCAGCATCCCTGTTCTCCATGTCCACCTCAACCGTTTTGATAACCGAGTTGTCCAATCTAACAAGAACCTGCCCATGTCTCCACCTTCCTCCTTCTACAGCCCTTACCTGTCTTCTCACTTCCGCTATTCTTCTCACTGCTACTGTAACAGTACTACCTCTTCCTCTGCTAGCCATAGTGCTTCCTTCATCTTTTCCCTTTCTTGCATGTCTAACACTCTTCGTAGCCTATCCTCTAGTCTCGCAGGAAGAGGCCTAACCTCTTCTTTCTCTCTTTTTCAATCATTCCTCTTCTCTTCTGTCAGCCTCACTCTTTCTTGCCCCTCCACCCTATATCTGCTAACCTAGCAGTCGGGGGGAGTTATCCCCTGCTGCTCTGTTTTCAACCTCTCTGTAGCCCTAACCATTTTAGGAGTTACCCTTCCACTTTCCTCAAAATCCCAGTTCTTAGAAATCGTAACTGATGGAGGCGTTACCTGTGTCCATCTTGCAACCACTGGAGTAGCTGCTGGGGAAAACGGTGGTACGAACTCAGGGTCTGTGTACCCCTCTGCGGGTGATAACGAATAGCACCTATATGGGGCTGGTGCAGAAGAATTTACTGCACCCTTATTTTTTGGCCCTCCCTGCTTTTTTTTATACATCCTCCATAATTCCAAGACATTTAACTGCTTTTCTAACTTCAAGTCCTTATGCGTTGTAGTTAAAAATGTATGCAGGTTCTCTAATATCCCTGTACCATAGGACCCCTCAATAGGCCAAGAATTTATCATTTTCCCCTTACTCTCCCGCAACCATTCCCTATGATATTTTAAAATGTTCGCCTTATGACCGGGCAACACATGGCACAAATGATTCAACTGAGTCTCCATACTCCAACCTAAGTTATCAATCAAAGAAAATAGTTTCACAACAAAAATCTGATGCCGAACCTGCTACACAAATAAATGTTCACCCAAGAGCTCCCTCTTTACCCTTACCCAATCCCTTGGTCACACTTCAGTCATTCAATGTACTCGCCTATGTCACAATTACCTCACCTCACTTCACGATTTAATCCAATTCTACTTCTCACTCAAACACTGAAGACAGCATCTTATTAAAAACATTAACCAGACAATATTTCTGAGATATCCCCACCACTCGAGCATCAGAGGGGTGCAATGCTTTCCACTACAGCACTGCTGCTCTCGCTCTCTTCATCACTAGTATGATTTTCTCTATTACAAAACCCGTCTTTTCCTGACTACAGGAAGTTGCCCTTCACTACTTCAACTAACCAAGAAAATCGAGGTGAGGGGCTCTGCCCGCAAGGCAACTACAAAAGAATGTCAAGGCCTACTTCAGAAAGGTATCTATGCTTGCACGTACCCTAAGATACTATCCCACATTCAGATGAGGGTCCAGCCAACCATACAAGCAAACAAACTAAAGGGTATCAGGACAAGCTTGTCACTGGGTGTGCAGTGTAATGCACCACCTCACACCTAAAATCACAAACTAGGTACAAAATATATACAAAGGACTTACAACCGAGAACAGTTCAACCACTCTATCAAAAAAGCATCCACTTTTGATCACCCTGCAACCTCACCTAATTTCACACCCACATTCCAAGTCTACCCTTACCCCAAAAAAGTAAAAAAACTTAAATCAAAGAAACAACCCCTTTTTTGCCCCCATTTCCCCCTTGCTTTACACCCCCAAACATTTACTTGCGTGAACCTGAGGTGCTCCGATGTGGTGCTCAGTCAAATAGCTCTGCAGAGCTAAGCCACAGACCTTTAGCCAATATGGCATCCGCAGACCTCTTTTTCACTGTCCATGGAAGACTGGCCCCACCTCATGAGATGCTATAGCTCAGGGGTGTGGATAGAAGACCCCCAACGTCTTGGAATGCCTGGGCTTGTACCATGGCTCACCAAATGTGGGGATGGGCCTTTAATCACCTTAAACCAAAACACGCCCACCATTCAAGAAGCAAGTACACAGTTGTACATAAAGCAAGTTGATTGTACAAAGCTCGAGGGAGCAGTTAGATGGTGTTGCAGGACCAAACTTGCCCAAGTGTCAACAATACAACATCAGTTGGCATCTTATATACTTTTTACAAGCACGTGGGATTAAGGCTGCAGGGTTGTGCTTTCCACTTCTACTGCCCAGGAGCACCACCGTATGCAGCGGGGCTAGGCCACTCCTCCTCCTGCTTCAAATTCTCCCGCACTTCTCGCTGGGGCTGAAGCCTGCAGGTATTAAGGGCGTGGGTGTTGAGCGTCCGCTGTGCTCGGTGATGGTAGGGGGGGGGGCGCAACGTCTTTGCATCCTGCGTTTGTGCCCAGTATTGCATTGTTTAACAAGGAAAGTGGAGAGGGGGTTGCGCTGAAAGGTGAGGAGAAGTGACGGGGGTAAGCCCTCTTGCTTTAAACTGCCTCCCTGATCTGTCTGATGTTACTATCAAAGGTTCACCCCGTATCTGTTCCTGTTTCCATTTGCTTATCCTAGTTACCATAGCAGCCACGACTGCATCGGAGTACATGGCTCCCCCTCCCTTCCCTTATACCCACAAACATTTCCTATGTTCATCCCATTGAAGAGGAAAATATAGACTGTAAAGCGGAAGCTGCTGCCTTTTTCATTAGGTTCGGATCTTAAAATACTGCCTCATAGCCCTATCAAGCTCACAGAGGACACCCGTCAGCTGATAAAGGAAATAAATCACTTCCGTGGGAGCACTGTGGATGTTTTGAGTTGTAAAACTGCCATCTCCCATGAAGAGGCTACTCGTAGAGAATGTATGCAGCGGTAGGGTGCCTGATTCACTCAAGGCTAACTCGGGGAGTTGTGAGACACTTACACCTACCTTTGCTGACTTTACTGCCCTAGAACCTGGCACTGTTGTAGTCCAACATCCACTTATACCCTCCAGCTCTGACTGAGCCAATGGCCTAATTTAATATTGCTCCGTTCTGATCGACAAAGAGTGCAGCGTCTGGTACCCTTCTGAAAAGGATGCGGGGGGAGGAAGGAGGATCTGTCAGCTAAAACCCATTTATCAACATCGTCTCCAAGTGAGTCTAAAGTCAATAAAGATGAGGTGCAGGACACGCACATTGAAAAAGGCCACCAGTTCAGTGTTACTTTGGGTTGCATCCCAACTTCCATCAGGATACCTGCCACTCAGACCCCCTCCCTAGCCCAAGTTAACGAGTGTACTCGAACTGTCTGTAAATTTGACTTTGTTTTAAGAGAACTGGATGATATAAAAGAGCTGCTTATTCTTATACTGGAAGATCGTCAGGGAGGTGGTGCTACGTGGGGGCGTCAACCAAATCTGGTGGCCGCTACAAGGGCTCCTCAGTCACCACCCATTAAAGCATAGGTCATCCACCTAGTGGCTTTTATTCCTTGGCCCTGGCTTGACCCTGTCAGAAAAGAGGCCTGATGCAAGCTGAGCCCACTATCTGTTCCACTACCTGTCCTGATATTTTAACCCAGCAGGAAGAGAACGCTCACATTTACTTATGGTTTGTGCATGTGCCTGGAAAGACAGACTGGGGCTCAAGAAACATGCCATGGGACGACAACCATGGTCAAGCGGCAGGTCATGCGGCTCCTCCATCTGCCCCCAGGAACACCAGCTACAGTGGCCCAAGTCCCCAACAACACCAAGTCCAGAACTGTGAACACCCGAGAGGTCTATGTGGGGGAGGGCGGTTATATTTGCATAATGGCCCTAAACGTGCTCCTGACCAGTTTGAGCCCAGAGATTCCCTAAACAATAAATGCACACATTGGCTTTGAACGGGATGGCCATGCAAATCTCTAATTTGAGAACATTTTAAACTGTACAAGGTTCTATCAAAACAGGGGGCGCTTCCATGACACTATTTGTATTGAACTGAGGGATTCCAGGGTGGCCAAAGGAATATCGAGAATGGTCACATGACAAAGTTTATCACCCAGTTTGATTGTGATTAGTGCACTCTCCCGACTCAACCCCCCCCCCCCCCCTTTCACCGAATCAAGGTCCCAGCTTACCCCACTTTCTGGAGCTAATGTAGTCCCACCAGGGAGAAAACCTGGGGGGACTTTTAAGAGACATGGGGTATTTTACTGTACAGCCAACTAATTGACCCGCCCTGGAGGCTTTGTCACTAGACCTGGCACGGGGGCTGTTACCACTGTTGACTTTATTTTTTCACAGTTCAGAAGTTTGACTGACAATTTGAGTTATTATAAAAGAGTTTTTGTGTGTTAGTGTTTTATTTCCAAGTGTTTCAACTTATTAACTGTTTTAACTGTTTTTAAACCCTGTAATCATTGAGCATTATGAACTTTTGATACACAAATCTTTTCGGCTGGTATAAGCTTTCAAGATCTTTGAGTCGGATATGGGGAAAAGGAAAGCTGGGGATGAGGAAAGAATGGGGGGAGGGTGGCAAAGGGAGCTAAGAAACCCAAAAATGCTAAAAAAAAAAAGTGTAAAACTGGGACGACCCCCCCCGACCCCATAAATGGGTAGCGATTTCCAAACTCATTTTACATGGTCACAACCCCCCAGCCCCACCCCCAAGCAGTGAGTGACCAGTTATTTACTTTGTCCTCCACATCCTTTGCTGGTCTCCACCCATTGTCCTTGTTGTAAACATTATTTTTCATGCCTTGTGCTGGTCAATATGTAGCGGTTTATAACCTAGGTCACCCCCAAAGCAGCCTCGTCGAACAGCGCGGCGTGTCATTTTGGTGGACGCTTAGTTACAATTGTTTCTTCAAACACCTAATTGTTTGATTATCTGAGCATTTCATTTGAGTGCTTAGAGTTGCATGAATGAGTCGTTTATGTAAATGTTCCCATTAACTGTAATGGGTGATTGTTACTTGCGCAATACTTGTAATGTATGGAAATAAAGCGCCCATCAATCTTGTATGCATAGCATAACCCTATGGATGATTTCTTTACGTAAGGACTGTTGCTCATTCCCACTAAATCCTTTTTTGTTTTTGTTCCCGGTACCTCCCAGTGCCATATAAATGGTCCATTACTGTTGTTAAATCTGGCTTTTTTGTAATCGGTCATCTGGGCCTCATTGTTTGATGGGAAGATCCAGAGATCTGCCTACAAACGTTTGGATCAGATGTTTAGATTGTTATCTTAAGCATCGGTTATCCACCCTGAAGAGGCACAATTGCAATCGTGACATGCTGGAATTTCTGGAAGAGGCACAACAAACCAGCTTGAAGTTCCTCACCATGCTTTGCAATAAATCACTTGATGGGCACATGCTTCCTTGAATTCGTTGAAATTTGGTCTCCTTTATTCCACCCATGTTATGCTCCTGTCATCATGTGCATGCCAAGTTTCCATAACTGGTACTTATGGCCTTATTCCTTAATGCATGTTTGTCTTGTATTCCACCCAAAACCGACAGCTGTGATCTCCTCCAACATTCAAAGCCAACACCATTCACAGCATTGGCACACTTTAAATAGTTGCATGAGAATTGTACAAACTGGGTTATAGTGCAAAGTATAAACGGCTGTGTACAGAGTACTTTTATGATACTAAGATTTAATATGTGACCATATCCATATTCTTTTTCTTCTAGGCCCCACGAGCACCAAACTCATGACTGAAGGTATGCATTTCAATTTCTTCCAATATGCAATCACTTCTGGAGCGGGTTAAAATAGTTTGTATTAAGTCAGAGTGTGTATTGTTAATTACTTTTCGAGATACAGACAAAGTTTTGTTGATTCAGTTCAGTTAACGTTCATGGCCGTAACATAGCCTTGGTTACCATGCATGGTGCTGGGCATTGAACATCAAGGACATATCTGGTTATTCTGCAACTGGCATATCTGGTTATTCTGCAACTGCAACAACTGTATTTTAAACCGTGCTTAAAGCGTGATCGAAAAGGTGGCCGCTCCAAGGATTTCATAAGAGGTGTGGCCTATGCTGTGAAGTGATGTGGCCCAACCAAAATTATTCTGTATTTTAAGCTTTTTGATCTTGGTGGCCCCACCTTTGCAGTCTATGTAAATTCATAATCCCTAGTATTCCACTCAGTGCTGGAATTGGGACAGATCTCCCCAGATTCCCAAATCAAAGGAAATGAGAAGCCCATGCTGCTGTGACTAGCGGTCACCAGCCTTGGAGGACTAGCTTCCGAGCTCGGAAGAACTCTGCTCCTTGTTACAGACTGAAGCACTTTAAGGTGCGAATCATGTGTAATAGTTAGAGACACATCAGTGAGTGGGTGTTTGGGTGAGAGCCTAGAGCCCTTATTGTGAGGCACGCATGCTGCGTTATTAGAAAGGGGAGGGTTGCATGACGCCTTCATGATGTGATGACCATGGTCTTCATTTTCTTGGGCTGTTTATTTCGGTCGGGATAGTTAAGTGTAAAACTCCTGATATTCTTTCCACTTGCATTACTGCTGGTAATTGTAGGTTTCCACTTAGGATGGGGAAACACTGCTACAGTAATACAATCATTTGTGCACGTTTTTACAAGGCTAACTTCAATGGGATTACCCAAAACCCACGCCCCAGACAGTACTCTAGAGCGTTTTATTCCATTTCCAGCACTGGTTCCACTTACAAATCATGATCTCTGTGAGCCTAGACGCAAGGAGGCAATGTCTGAATAGTTCTGCTTTGTAAGCTAACCCCCTGTCTTAAACGATTCAAATATTTGTAGCACTAACCTTTTAATATGGTCACAAATGTATGTATTCCCAATATTGCAAGGTAATTGGATCCAGGCAAAACGGAACGAGCTGAGGCATATTTTTCAGCAGCACAAAATCAGATTTGGTGAAGTGGGGCAACTAAGATTGGAACCCATGCTTCCTGACTTCACTGTCCACATTTCCTACACACGTACTGTGGATTTGGGTGGTAATTATTGCTAAGGGGCTCTCCTTGCGAAACTTCTGGACAGAGCAAAACATATTCTTAAGCTATTTTATTGGTTGAATGTTGCTTGCTATACTGTGGTGCACATTGTGGGGCTTGGGCATTTGCCGTCTGTCCATAAAACAGCAACTCCATGACTGCAGAGGAGGCCCAGGTTTGCAACGCATAGTACACAACATACATTAATTTGCAGCATGAAAGATCAGCAGTTTGTTTTTACAATATTCGTGAAGTTCTGCACTGGTAATTGTTTGCATTTTCTTCCAAAATAGAGCAGAGAGACCTCTGGTAAAGTGAATAGGGTATTGTAGACGAACACCTCGGCTGCTCATCTCTGCTGAAAGGAAGAAACGTAAAAAGGGCTAGGGCTAGACTTTGGTCTCTTTTAGCAGAGTTAGGGGTTCTGGGATCCAGGTGGACTGTGTGCTACTGCTGTGCACAGTTAACATGTAGCCCTGGCACGGGTTAACTTGCAGTCCCATCTGCAATTCCAAATGTACGCAGTTGACGCACAAATCACCTGCTGCGTCGGTTACAATTTGGAGTATCTGCACCCTCCTTAAGGCAAGTTCACTGATAACTGAAACAGTACTTCTACACATCAGTGGTTCCAGAACTGAAGGCCTGGTAATGGAAACCTTGGCAGAGGACATGGTGCTTTCCCCATCCATTCCCTCAACAGTTAAAAGCATGTCCTTAAAAGTCAGACATCTGAGGGTGTAATTCAATTTAAACCTCTCTGCCTTTCATCAGATTACATACTTGTAACGATCACCAGTTCCTAATGCTAAGGAGGGACCTCCTGTTGCTCAAAATCTCTCTGGTTGAATTCAGTAGAGTTGAGTTGGTTGTTGCCAATCTAGGCTTTTGTGACGCATAAGCACCTTAAGGTATATGTCGCAATCGGGATTCAGGCCTTTCAATCAAGAATTTCCAGTTTGACCATGGTACCTGATAGCTGTTGGGAATCCACATGCACCTCTGAGTGTCTCATGCTCTGCCCGCTCTGTCGGCACCCCACCTACCTAGATCAGCTTGCCGTACTTTCTAGCCATCATCGTTGCCCCTTTTGCAGCCAAGCTCTCTGCAGCATCACTACTCCTGCCAGCAGGACTGAAAAGAGAAGGCCTATAATCACAATGGCGCCTGGGCAGCCATCTTGCAGTTGCTATGTCTGACTTTAACCCTAATTTTATTGCCAAACAAGGCTCAAAACGTAGCACCTACCCTGACAGTTGTTAATAGTGCCCTTTACTTCTTATGCTTGTTACTTTGCTTTGCTATGGCTCTTAAGATTGGCTTTCCCACAACTGACTGCCTGTGGTAATGTGCAGTAGTACCCGGCGTGCTGCTAGCATGCAGAAAGCAGTGCACTGATTGGATAGTTTCCAAGCCTTACCCTATGGTAAGCCCAGAGACGTCCGTGCCTGCGTGCATAGTCCCACGATCCTGCCACAACTTTTCCATTCTGGAGAGGCTCCCATGGAAAGGGAGAAGGGACTACATGTATTCCATTCTCACTGACCTATGGCGGGCATTTTTTTTGTTTGCCTTTTTTCTTCATTTACACTAATGGCCACCATGGAAAGGGAGAAGGGACTAGATGTAGTCCCTACTCCCCTTCCATGACGGGCAGTTTCTTTGTTTACTATGGCCACCACGGAAAGAGAAAATGGACTTCGTTATCCTGCCTGTGGCAGCCATTTTTTTTTCTTTTACGTCTGCGGAAAGCAACACTACGCTTGGGCCTGTAACTATGGGCCATTACCTTATTCGGTAACGGCCTACAGGTTCAGGGTTTATTGCCTAAATAATGCTTTCAATTCTGTACTAGGACGCTCAAAAAGTGTTCCGAAAACACCAGAGGATCAGGATCCAAGCCCCCATATTCTGTCTGAAATCTAAGCAAGGCAGAACACATCACCAGTATTAAAACGGATCCATTGATCCCATGTCTCTCCCACACCCTGTAATATCTAGCCAACTTCTGGTCCCGTAATGCCAGTCTGGCTGCTACTTAACCATCTCCCATCGAGCATTGCATAAAACCGGACCTCAATATCTTCAAAACAAACTAAAACCCTATCGCCCCCCTCGCACCCTAAGATCAAGCTCAGCCGGCCTCCCAGTCATACCTAAGACAAACTCAGTCAGATTAGGCGGATCATCATTCTCAGCCTTGGCCCCCACCCTGTGGAACTCACTCCCACCCCACATCCGCCAAACTGAGGATTTAACATCTTTCCGCAAACTGCTGAAAACGTGGCTCGTCCCCTAAAACCAACCGGTAACCAAACTATCCCAAACAACGTCTCAACGACACCAACCCAACAAACTACCTGAGGCGAGAAATTGACAGCTAATAACCGCGAATATAAACTAGAAAGACAAACAGAATTAAACGAGTAAAGTAGATCAGAACAGCGAAGCGGATGGAACGATGAAATAGTTAGAATGGATGAAGCGTGTTGAACAGATGAATGCACTGAGTGAAAGAATGCATGAGTGGAAGAACAGATGACTATATAGATTGAATAAGTGTGTAAATCGAATGAGTACGTACATCGGATAAGTGTATAGAATAGATGAACATGTTAAGCGGTTGAGTGTGTAGAGTGGTTGAGTGTAAACGGTTGAATGCACTGAGTGGAAGAATGCATGAGTGGAGGAACGGATGACTACATAGATCGAATGAGTGTGTAAGTCGAATGATTATGTAGATCGGATGAAGGTAGTGAATGGATGAACATGTTGAGCGGATGAACGTGTAGAGTGGTTGGGTATGTAGATCGGACAAGCGCCTATGGCGGATGAGGGCATAAATACTGAGAAGAGAATGTAGAACTGATGATTGTACAGAACGTATGAGCGTGTAGAGTGGAGGAGCGTGTAGAGTGGAGGAGCGTGTAGAGTGGAGGAGCGTGTAGAGCGGATAAGTGTAGAGAGCAAATGAATTTATAGAACAGGATTGCTGCGTACTCGCAAACGACTCTAAGGGGCTGATGAGTGCATATTAATGTTGAATGCGGGGAAAGCATGAGTGCATAGAGCGGATGAGTGCATAGAGCGGATGAGTGCATAGAGCGGATGAGTGCGGGGAGCGGATGAGTCGAATGCGCGGAAAGCACGAGTGCATTGAGCGGATGAGTACCGTGAGCAGATGAGTACCGTGAGTGGATGAGTACGAGGAACTGTTCAGTGCGGGGAGCGGATGAGCGGAGCAAGTGAATGAGTGCGGGAGTGGAGGAGTGGAATGCGTGGAAAGCATGAGTGCATAGAGCAGATGAGCACATAGAGCAGATGAGTGCGGGGAACGGATGAGTGCGGGTGAATGCTGCGAGCGGGTGACTGCGTAGGGTGGCTGAATGCGAAATACAGGGGCAGACAGGGTGCATGTATGGGGCAGTCGGGAGCGCGCGGGGCGGACTGGAACGCATGAGTGCTTCGAGCAGACCGGAGTGTGTAGCACTGACGGGGACGCATGAAATGAATAAAAGTCCATAGAATTGCGCGACGTACATAGTATGGTCTGGAATGCAGGGAACGTTTGAAAGAGCATGTAACCCATCATATCACACCCCATGCTTACTCTCTTCTTTACACCACCACTCAACTAGAACACAGAGATACTATGACACCATTCGGTATAACTGTTCTCATACCAACACCTCTCGCTCACTCCCCATCACTCTAAGTAAACACTGCTGGTTACACACCCGCCAGCCAGGCGTTCTCCTCAGGCCTAACGCAGCCACAATCGGTCTGGATAAATCCTGCCAGAATGAACACATACCCCTGATATCAACCACCACACCTACCGCTAAGAAGCAGCTATTTCACGAATACCGCACCAGCTGCACACATACCCGGTGCGCACACGCGCCGTTGACTCTCCCTACTCTCTCTACTGACCTGAACTTCGGTGCCCAAGAGCGTTCAACCTACCAGCGGCTTCAGACCATACCAATGGTATATAAGGCGCTATATAAGTGCAAAATAACATAACATAACATAAGAATGTCTGATTGTAAACCAGCGCATCAAGTTCACATGCGTGGCCAACTGGACACCCTTGAAAAGTCTTTCAAACAGACCTGCACAGGGTTTAGTGATCCCGCTATCCCCAACTACTTAACTATATGGAGGTGTGAAAATCCCTTTCCTTCTAAATGCTGATGAATTGCAGAAGATTTGCACGTTTTAGGTGCATCTGCCATAATTGTGGGACCTGCACCATGACCTGATTTCCTTCCGCTATTCAAAAACGTCATACTCCGCTTCCTACTCAATCACTGGCCTCAACTATGTTGATGACGAATGTGAGAAATGGGACTTGACGTGCTTATTGCCACCATCTCTGGGGTGAAACAGGCTTCCATACCATGGATCGACTGACATTGAACACTGGCAAGTGGATGTTTTGCACCATGGTTTACTGTTGCAAATCTAATAAGCAGCAAAGATGAGTATCTGAGAGCCCTTTTAATTACACTTGACCAATTTCACATATGCGCAAACTAACTAACCAAACGTTAACCCTTTGTTTGCTACAAGCACTAGTGAGAAATCACCATAGAAAGTTATGACCTCAAGCTAGTTTTTTCATTGGCTTTATCCTTATCTGCCTATATTGGGAAGGAGGCAAAAAGGTCTGCATTATCTTTTTTAGGATGTCCCCAAAAGGATACGAGTGTTGCTAGTGACGTTTGGGGCTTATAAAATGCTATTTAAGAACGTCACCAGAACTAGGAATGTGCGCAACAATCTGATGTCTCTTGGGTAATCCATCAAGAATGTGAATATTTTTTATTGAATTAGCTATTTTGTGGCTTTACAAAACATTTGCAGTTTTCACTACCTCGAGTAAGTTACTGCCATCAGTACAGATCTAAACACATTTCCAAACCTGGAATCAAACTTTCCTACGCCGTCCCATTGCATTCCCCCAAAGGTGCTGCTTCAAAAAGTCCCTTTGTGTCTTTTAATCAGTTATTGTTTATTTGACTTAACATATTAAGTTCTGTTTTTATGTTAAAAATGTAAAAACATTTTTACTACTGTATCTCTGTATGCTCTCAGCAAGTTTGGCTCTCACCAACTCTCCAGAAATATGGACTCCATTCCCTGGACTTTTGTGTTTTTTTTATACCCTTTTTTATTATAATGTTTTAAAGTATCTCTGTCCCCTAATCGGTAGCAGCCGCATTCTGTCGCTTGATGCCTCACTCCATAAGAAGCCGTAGTGTCTTTTTTTTCCTTTTATTTGTAGTGATTTTGGAGTGCATCTGGTAGTACAGAACAAAACAAAATACAGTAGCATTTGGATCAACTGCGGCTCAAAGCTATAGAACATCTAGAACATGTTGGGTGCAGAGGCGCTGCCAGAATTGTCGAATAGCTAGGGCCTGAAGCTAATGTAGTTGGGCCTGCCGCAGTGACATTAACATCTGCGCTTCTGAGTGGACATTTACAGATTTTGGGTGGGACTTGGCTGCTCAAGCCCAACCCTGTCTACACCTCTGGTTGGGTGCTGTGTTACACCGGTAAGGGGGGTGGGCTGAGACCCCATGGAAGCAAGGAAAGAGAAATGGGAATGGGGAGGGGTCGTGATAGGGATTTTCACGGCTACAACATGGAATGTTAAACCAGTTATCAGTTCAACATTTGATTTGGCCTACTGTTCCATGAAGCTTGACCAGATGTAATTGTGGCTGTGCTGGGTCTCCACCTGGATAGTCTATCTTTTCTGCATGTTAGCCAGTTTCTCAATGTCCACCAACTGTGACTCCACCACTAGCCGCTTCTCTCTTTTCACATCCTTCACATTAGTATTTGAGCAGCAGCCCCAAAGATCTCCCTTCTTCTCTCCCTTATGTCTGGGTTGATCCCAGGACCACCAGTATCTGGTTCTGCTACATGCGCTCCCCTCTACAATTTGAGTCCTATGTTCAGCTTTAGAACAGAAATCCCCACCTTTCTGCAAGACCAAATTATCTGCAGCAGGCCCGCTCTTTAGGCTACCAGCACAGGTGACTTTCTTTTAGACAGACATTAAAAATGTTTGCCCGAGCCACTAAACCCAGAAGATTGTTTTGCTGAATTAGCTATATCTTTGGGGCTCTTCAACACTATACTATTGCGCAGGGTGCTGTGCCACTCTTCCTCCTAACATTCTCGACCATGTTCATTCTCTTCTTTTTTTAATCCTTGGGGATGTAGAAATGTTCTCTTTCCCTCACCACTTACTCCCCTCGCCACTTACTCGGATACAGCCTCCGATTTTTCTGCCCCTGTCTTTGCCATCATTTCTCTGGCAGCACTTATATACTTCAGTTGTCAAGGGCTTGTCTTTGCTCCAGGCTGTATTTCTCTAAACCACTTTTCATTCATAGACCTGCACCAGGTCGTCCCAATGCCTAATGCCATCCAGATTGAAATGCTGCCGCTGTGTCCTTGGGCCCTTCTGGAGGGCAGAAATGGTTGAGTAGCTCCTCTGTAGTCCCATCCCCAAGTGCTGTGGTAGTGGTGCTTTGCGTCGGTTTACTCACTTGTTTCCACACATTCCAGGCAAATCAAGTAGTGGGGATCTTCCCATTTCCAGGATGTCCCTGTGTCTCTATTGTGAACCGCAGTGTTTTGTTCATCTCATACAGAAGTGTAGCTGATTACTCTGAAGTGGTTGAGAAGTTGCATGTTAGTGCTACACTAATCACTCAAGATAAATGTACAAGCCTTTAGGCCTATCCCTTAACCTGTGACTCGGCTGGCCACATCTAGCCTGCACCCCACCTTTCTCATTCTCCCACTCTCCCATCAGTACTTTGATACTTGTCCCTACTGTTATACTCTCCAAGCCAATTGTCTGGGTCACTTATTTTAATGTGGCCGGCACTAGCTATCTCTCACCTAACTGTCAACTGTACGTCAACGTGTCTGCCTGACTTATGCAGCCCCATTGCTGTCAGTGTGCTGTCACTTGCTGCCAATGTACATTTTCTAATAGTTTTTTTTTTCTCTGAAAGTCTGCTAAGCCTTATGCACTTTTATGAGGCCTTGATGGAATTTAAAGTGTCGGGCCATTGGCTTTAATGAGCTAGCACTGCCTGCAGCTGCCTTTTATTTGCAGCTGTTTTTGTATGTTTCTCATCTAATGGGGATTTCCTGTCCCTGCCATGCCACAATCGGGATTTTCTCCACCCACCATTATCTTCATTTGTGGTTATGCACAATCCACCTGATGTGTCTGCGGAAGGTTTGCACTGACAAAAGATTGGTGCCTCTGCTTAGTATTGTGGTGGGATAGAGGCGGAGCAGGAGGGTAAAGGTAGACCATACTGTATTCTGGAAGTACATTTGTCATAATTACAAGTGAATAGTCTCCTTTTCTGGTAAATCCAGTCTTACAAATGTGTTTAGTATTATTTTGGTGACCCTAGCTACCCATTTCCCAGGAAGGACTTTTTGAACAGTGGTTGCTGCTTGGACGCCACTCACTCTTCGTGTCCCAGACATTATGTTCTGTTTATAGGAATTGGTAGCCTTACCCATCCTCCTGTTTTCATGGCCAGCAACAATTATTGCGGATGCTGCACTGTCTGTAGATTGGCAGCGCTGTTTGTGGTACTGGGTTGAAGGGGTACCGGTTTCTGTTCTCCCAAAAACATGCTCCTGTTAGGCAGAAACCTGTGCAGTGCCCTTAGGGACCACTACACACAATTAAGACTACAAGTGGCAATACAAGTTCACCTTTGGTACAAGCCTGTACTACACTGTTAAAGTGGTAGCAGTAGCGGAGCAGCCAGACTTATCTCAGGAGAAAATGAGCAATAGTAGAGGTTACACAAAGGACCACAGTTACTGTGACTCAAGCAAACACTGACTCAAGGTTTTTGGTTAAAAAGTAAAAGTACATTTATTTTTGATCATCTGTTTGTAAAACACTTCACTTCTATTAAATTAAAACCACACTTAAAATACACTACACACAACCAATTCATTTTGGATAAGGCAACTCAAGGTAAGTACCTTATGATTTGACCGACCGGTGTTGTGAAACAAAAGACGTTACCGAGAATACATATGCGATCACTTTCTGACAGTAATGACAGTTCGGTCTTACTAAAGATACTCGTATCTGCGGAAATAATTGTTACCGGGGTAAAAACACACTTAGCACCTGAGTTAACCAAAGAGAGTGGGGGGGCAAAAATCCTCAGCAATACTTTTATCAAGGTAGACGGAATCAGAACACTTTCTAACCCTTAGATAAGTCAATAGGCCTGCACCAGTGTTCGGTGGAACAGGGTTCCTGTTGTCGAGGATCACACAGTCAGATAGTTCACGATTCAATGATGCCAGGAGTACTTGAATATTGTCAAAAGAGGAAGCAAAAGTTATAAGAGGCAAGGAAGAGGAGGACAAGCCTTTGGTGAGGAGAAAAGGGGTTCATCTTAGTTCCTCGAAGTCGGACACAGTACCTTATTCTCTGACGAAGCTGGTGCCACGGCAGTTGTTCCTGATAGTTTCCTGCAGACTCTCCGTTCCTGGCTCTTCAGTCGTGGGGACAAGAAGTAGGACGTCTGGAGTTAGCTGCACTACCCAGGGATGAGGCCAGCAGCAGCGACGGTGAATAAAAGGTGCGCTTCTTTGAAACGGGAGAGGCTCTTCAGATGGCTATCCGGACCACTACAGCAGTGTGCAGTGATTTCGACCACGAAGAGGATCCTCTGGCTGTGGAAGATGAGCTGGTTGACCCCACCAGGCTCAAGGGAAGAAGACTCCGGACTGGATCTTCTCTGGTCGTTGAAGGGTAGATAGCTCATGACTGCAGCAGGGCTTCACCGGGACTTGGTAGTTGCAGCAGCCGTCGTCTTCTCCGCTTCTCTTCGGTTCTTTGCAGTTCCAGTGGCGACTCTGACTTCCAGCCCAAGAGTCCTGCCTTTTATGCGAAAATCCCCCATTCACACAGCCTGGCTGTCAATGACGCAGCAGGGGGTTGTCCAGCCCGGACAACCATCTCAGCCAATCATGGCAAAGTGGGACTTGGGTTTCCTAGGATACGCTGTGCAGGGGGTGACTACACCCCTCCCTCACATTCAGCCCACCTAGACACCCAGGCGCCAAGAGGAGGGCTTCTTTGCAGAAGCCCACAAAAAGACGGTGAACAAAGAAGGCAAACCTGGTTTGCTGCGCAAAGTAAAAAACAAGAACGACTTTAACAAGAAGAAATGGCGAATAAACCCGACCGGAGCCAAAAGAAAGATGATTTGGTCAAGCGGGTTTATGTTTGAGGCTAATATAATATCCTGGAACAATACCACATTTATATAATATAATTGCGGTAGAAAGGTTTGAGTAGATACCACTGCCACCAGCCAAGTCTAAATGTTAAGAGCAAAACAAAGCTCAGAGAGGCACAGACTAAAAGGGATAGTAATTAACCCTTTCCCGTACTCCATGTAAGATGGGGTGTACTGGGTCTGTAGTTTTAAATGACTACATAAAGGTAATGGTAACTTTACATGTTTCTGGGGGACGTTGGTGAGCCCCAAAAAATTGAGTCAGGGGGAAGTCTCAAAGCCAACCCTGTGTTACTGCACTGAAGGTCCTGTGTAACGCACATAAACACTTGTAAGAGTGGGAATTAAGCTCACTCTCACCAAGTGGAAAAAATAAACTCCAGAAATCTAGCAAAGCTGCTGGGGGACTCACTAGGTGAGGGAAATTAGCCATAGAAGGAGAATTCTCCCTAACATCTCCCCCATCAGACCGACTGCCAGGTCACTCGAAGTAAGGGCCAGTTCTGTAACATTTTGACCGGATTTTTGTGAAAGGCGCAGTCCGAACTACATGCTCATTGTCAACATCATTGCACTTGTATAGTGCAACTAATCGCCAAAGGCATCGAGCATACTTTTCCCTTCTCTATTTTGTTTCCCTGATACATAATGTTGGAATGATAAGCATAATTGTATTACAAAGATTATAAGCATTTCCAATTTATCTTCCTTTGCTTTATCAGTCCTCTGGCGTTGTCGTTCTTCCTGTGTAACCGTTTCTTACATTTGGGCAGCTACTTAGGTACTGATCATAGGCTTTAATAAATTTGAAATGTTTTCAAAGTGCTCAGTATAAGTACCTTATTGAGAAACTGCAATGGGTTAGATATTTATTTTCCATTAGTGATGTTTTGGGACCAATATGTACTGTTCTATTTGGGGGTTAAGTTGCAATTTATGAATTTATGTTGTCATTAGATTTACTCAGATTTCTGTATATCAATACTGTATTTTAGATCCATTTCTATTAACAACGGAAAACTGTTCAACGTTGCAAAGAAAAATAGATCATAATCAATAAAATGTGAATGACAAAAGAAAATCCCTGTATCCACATTGTCCATAAGCGAAAATGCAATTTATTGTTGAAGATGGAGCCTGAAGCACTTAGCTGGCCATGTCCCTCACCTCTGTTCCTGTTTATAGGAAGCTGCCCTTCCAGCCTAGCCATTTCACGTAATGCATTAAGTGGGACATGCAGCTATTCCCTCTTCAAATTAGTGTATACATTTAAGAACTTCATCCTTCACGCTCAAAACCTATACTGAATAAAATGTATACAATATGTCTGGTAGCAGGAGGCTTCCCTTAACAAATAGACCACCTCAGACTTTTCCAGCTCTATTGTTGCCTTGTTTTCGTGCAGGTTTTTCTTCAGAGCAAAAGACTAACTACCTAGCCCAAGAGTATAGCTAAGCAAAATATTCCAACTTGTTTGAGGCTTCTCAGCTCTTGCTTGGTACTCTGTGAATTAATCTGGAAATCACATGGCAGGTAATATGGCCTCCTAAAGCCAAGTCAGTCAAAATTCAAATGTTATCCCGTTTACCCCATTCTTCCAAATTGATAGCCTAAAGTTTCTTAATTTTTAACATATGATTTTAATGAGGAAAAGTTGTAGTTTTAGTTGGAGACCAAAACTTCAACTTCCCCCATATGCACTATATAGAACACAAATCGGACAAGTATCTGATAAGCAATGAATACTAATAGCCTCTTATTCACTTAACTTTTGTTCATTCATCACTGTTTCTGAAAGCATGCCAGTCTGTTGCAAAGCAATACTTAACCGTGCATGTTCTTTTTACCTCTTGCTTCACCCTGTGTAGCCTTTCCTAGCTTTAGCAGGATTATTCCAAGACTTTCTTCTTGCTTGTTATTACTGGTCCTTATCCACCAAGCACCGACTTCTAGTTTATGCGTGTACGAATTTTGGGATAAATGCACACTCTAGCATATATTTTTCAAGAGTCCACACTTCAGAGAAAGAAACCTAAGCTTATGCAATTTGCTACAAAGCATTCTAGTGATTGTAATCTTCTGCTCAGTGATTTAAAAAGTTGGTGTTTTTGAGGGCCAGTTTGTCATCTTATCTCTACCTTTTTGCATCAGTAAAATTAGTTTTGCCAGTTTCTTTTGGTTGTATGTGAGAAATCTTAGAATTTTAAGTAGTCCTTTGCATTAAACCCATAAAAAATAACCTTATTTTAAATGGATTGTGTCCGCCCATGTATTCCTAATCTTTGACACTTGTTGTCTAGCTTCAGCTTCTTTGGAATTATTTTTTCGGCAGAGGGTGCCGTGCGTCAGTGTCTCTCGAAGGCCTCTGTCGAGGGTGATGTCATCAATGGCTTATATAGCATACGCAGCACCGTTAGCCTCAGATCTGTTTTTCTGCGACAGCGATTGCTTCGAGTGAAATTCGGTGCACCTCATATTGTGACGTCTTGTTACAAAAACATCAAAAATGATGTCTTCTTCGACTCTGTTGACGCCGAAGTCCGGTTTCAAGAAATGACAGGATTGTGGGTCGAAAATGTCTCTCACGGACCTGCATCGTATCTGTCTGTGGTGCCTCAGGGAGGGCAACGATACCTCTGATTGTTTTGAGTGCCAGTCCATGACAGGAAAAATATTGAGGGAACAGAAGGGGAAGTTTATGGTAAGAAAAATCCCCAAAACATCACCTACCCAACCCGATAGGCATTCGACGAGTCGAGAGGCGAATCTCCTCAGAGGAAGAAGGCCAAGCAATCCAGGTTGAGGAGTGGTTCCCACCACTCTTCTTCATCTTCGAACAAAGCGAAGAGAAGGCAGCGAAGGTTGCCTTTGTCGACTTCGTTATCTGACATTTCTCCTGAAAGGGTTGCATGCCCCACAAAAAATTTAACACCGGCTGAATGGGAAGCCTTCAGGGCAGAAATGTAAAAAATATTCGAAAAACCAAGCCATGCTCCTACTGAGCCTTCGAAAGAAGCGGGAAAGTAAAGGTCTTGTCCGAAAACCCTCAAGACCGGATAAAAGGCCTGCACCGCATCAGGAGCCCTTGAGGCCTTGATCAGAAAAATCAAAGAATCACACAAGACATAGAGAAAAGTTGAGATTGTCAACGCTATCAACACCTTTTGAAGCCGGCTGTGCCTTCGACGGCAGCCAGGCCCTCGACGCCGAAGCCTTCGACGCCAGCTGTACTGCACTTACCAGCTAGGCCGTTCGTGCCAAGCGCCCCTCCAAAATCAAAAATCAAAGTCGACAAAGAAAATGTTGATGGCTTGGAAGATGTCCAAGCCTATGGGTACTAAACCTGACAAAATATATACTCCACTCCTGAAAGAGTTCTACAAGTCTCTTCTATTGTTGAAGGGGAAGAGCATTCTGACAATGATGAAGCCCCATTTGGCTTACAGTACGGTACACCAAATATACCAGAGAGTTTTATATCTGAAGAAAACAGAATGCAAGACTTGTATGAGAACTTGCAAACAGCAAGTGGGATTGATACCACTCCAGAACTTGAGTTCCGAAAGCCAGAACCAAGACTCTTCTTATAGATGGCTCATGCCAAAAGTGGTCGAATACTTGGGTTGGAGTAGTCCCCCATTGCCTTATGACCAAGACGACCTCACAGACATTCTGGACAAGGGTCCACAAAGTGATCCTATTTTGCCTTTTCATGTGGCACTGCAAAAAAGGGTAGCTAGGAATTGGGAGACTCCGGAATCTAATCAGGCAGTCGACAAGAACTTGACCAAAAAATACTGCCCCTCCAGTAGCGACCCCGACTATCTGGCGAAACATTCCACTCCGGAGAGTCTGGTGGTGCAGGCAGCTACGGCTACTTCTAAACAAGCAGCGTACCCTCCTGATAGGGACAACAAGCGCATAGATGGATGGGCGAGGAAGGTATTTTCTGCAGGGAGCATGGCACTAAAATCTGCAAACTCCACTTGTGCCCTCACAAAGTTTTCTAATACTCTATGGGACTGTATTTCCATGGTGGCGGAGCATATTCCCGAAGGGGATGAAAGGGATGGCTTCTTAGTTATTGTTAAGGACGGCAAAGAGGCCATTTGTGAATCCCTTCAATCAGGATTGGATTCTGCAGATGGCATCAGCAAATCCGTGGCTACCAGCACCGTTATGCGCAGATTTGCGTGGTTGAGCAAGTTAGGTTTTGCACCTGATGTGCAATCTAGGCTTCTTAACATGCCTTTTGATGGGTCTCATCTTTTTGGCAACAAGGATGACTAGAGCCTTGAGAAGTTGCAGACCTCAAAGGTGGCAGCAAAATCGTTAGATGCCGTGATTAGCCAACCTCAGCCTTTATGTCCTAGCAGACAACCTTGGAGGGGTAGATCTTTTCGCTACTACTCTTCAGTTGCAAGGGCGAGAGGAATGGCCAGTCAGAGGCCAGAGAAGATTTCCTCATGGTGGACGAGGTAGAGGTGCAAAGCCAGCTCAAGCAGCAGCCTCCTTACCATCGGCCTCTGCAGCAGCTGCCACAAAACCACTCTGAGGTCTTGAGTTGCAGTTCACCAGTGGGTGGCAGACTGTCTCAGTATCTAGAAGAATGGCGAGACATTACTTTGGATGCTTGGGCTTTGGAAACAGTAGCCCACGGTTACTGCCTTCCCTTTTATAAGAAGACCTCAGAACAATCCACCGGGGAGCTGCTCGTTGAGGATTCCGGATGCGCTCCTTCTGCAGGAAATTTTAACCCTGCTAGAGAAAGGTGCTATAGAACCAGTACCTTTAGCGGAGAGGAACAACGGATGGTACTCCCCATATTGTTTGATCCCCAAAAAGCACAGAGTACTGAGACCCATCTTGGACTTGAGATACTTGAACAAGTTCCTCAGGAAGGACAAGTTCAAGATGGTCACTTTTTCTCAGATCCTTCAGGCCCTCCAACTCACGGATTGGTTGGTGTCATTGGACCTTCAGGATGCTTATTTTCATGTGCCAATCCGCTTCAAACACAGAAAATACCTGAGGTTCGCATTTGGTGGTTCTCATTATCAATTTTGAGCTCTGCCATTCGGGCTGACCTCCCTCTCAAGGATTTTCACCCAACTGATGGCGGTAGTGGCAGCAAATCTCAGGAGAGGGGAGATTCATGTCTACCCCTGCCTGGACGATTGGCTGATGTCAGGGAGAATTCTCATTTATGGCTAATTTCCCTCACCTAGTGAGTCCCTCAACAGCTTTGCTGGATTTCTGGGGTTTATTTTTTCCCACCTGGTAAGAGTGTGAGCCTTGTTTTCCACTCTGACATGTGTTTTGCCATGTGTATTTCTACTTTTTGTGTGATCTTGGGCTCTGGAGCTACACCACTCCATGAGCCCCACTTTTTGTGTTACACAGCACCTTCAGTGCAGTGACACAGGGTTGTCTTTTGAGACTTCCCACTGACTCCATTTTTCTGGGGCTGACTACTGTCCCCCAGAAACATGTAAACGTTGCTATTAATTTTATATAGACAATTTTAACTACAGACCCAGTACACCCCATCTTACATGGCGTATTGAAAAGAGCTAATTCCTACCCCTTTTTGTCTATGCCTCTCTGAGCTTTGTTTTGCTCTCTCAACATTAAGACTTGGCTGGTGGCAGTGCTATCTACCCTAACTTTTCTACCGCGATTAGTCTATATAAATGTGGTACTGTTTTAGGCTATTATATTAGCCTCAAACATAAACCCGCTTGACCAAATACTCTCTTTTGGATCCGGTCAGGTTTAGTCGTGTTAGGCAGAAACCTGTGCAGTTCCCTCTGGGACCACTGCAAAAGATTTAAGACTACAGGTGTTTGGCAGTAAACCCACTTGGTAGCAGTCTGCACCACGCAGATTCACTTGGTAGCTGTGGCTGAGCAGTCAGACTTCCCTCAAGAAGAGTTAGGCAGTATACAGGGTATTCACAATAGGTCAAAAGAACACCATAGAACAAGTAAACACTGACCAGAGCTTGGTGTAAAAGAGATATAATTATTTATTTAAAACCACATCTAGAAAAACACACAGGCACTAATAGTAAGCAATTCAAAAACACAGTCACTAAAAGATATACACTCCCTTAGAAGAATATTAGACAAGTCTTAAGTAAAGCCCCACTTATTTTCAGACAGCGGTGAGCGCTTAACGCAGATGGCACTCTAATAATTCGTTTTAAAAGGGAGAGAAAAGCAGAGAACAAATTGAACAGGTCCCAACACTTTTACAAGAACACAACAAGAGAGGAAGGCAAAGTAAAACCGTGAAGTTAGAGTTCAGTAGGCCGGATCCACTTTAATAGGATCAAAACGAAATGTGTCCAAGGTCACACGGTTGCAGTGCACAAAAGTCTTGTAACGGTTCAAAAAGGAGTTGGACCAAAGAAAGGGACCAGTCAGAAGGTCAAGGCGGCCAGCCCAGACCAGAAGGTTAAGGGGTTATTATTACCTTGTAGCAATCTTTAGAAAGGGAGGCCTGGTGGACACGGTACCTTAAAGTGGTGAGAATACTCCAGCGGGGGCAGTTGTTCCTGGCAGCGGATGCAAGTCGGTGCTTCGTCCAGGGGAAGAGAGGATCTCGTCGGGGAGGAAGACAGGAGTCCGTTGCACTGCCAGGGAAGAAAGCAGCCGCGGAGTTCTCAGTTAAAAGGAACAGTCCTTTAGTTCGCGGTCCAGTGGTAAGTGGCTATCCGGTTGCCGGAGTGCTTGGCACGGGCAATTCGACCACAAGCCGGTCTGGGGTGCGAAGAGAAGAAGGTAAATTGGTTGTGCCACCAGTCACGGGAAGAAGCCTCTCCAGCCGGGAGATCTTCTCTGTCGTTGGGAAGTGATGAGTCGGTTCCGCAGGGCTCCACCGGTGTGTCGTCGTGGTAGGTCGGCTCAGCTTCTCCCTCGTCGGATTTTCAGGTCCTGTGGCGACTTCTGAAGTTCCAGTCCCCAAAGCCCTGCTTTTATGCAGCACACCCCCATTCACTCAGCCTAGCTGTCAATCAAACATGCTAAGTGGTGAGCTGGACGGCTCACCACTTGGGCCAATCACACAAGAGTGCGACTTGAGTTACCAAGGTAACTCAGTCCAGGGTGCCTAAACCCCCTCCCACAACCCCTGTGGTACCCAGACAGAGTGGCACCACTTTTGGAGGCTTCTGTGGAGAAGCCCGCCAAAAAGTGGAACAAAGGGCTCGACTTGGGTTGGAGACATAGAAGAGAACACAAACGCCATTTCAGAATCGAGTCCTGGCAAAAAATACCAACCGGCGAATTAATATTAAATAAATAAACCAGCGGTATATTCGAGGCTATGAGAATTAAATAAAGTTGGTAGCCTCGAACAATGGGAAAATCCCATAGGAATATATTCGCGGTCGAATATAAAAAGTAGTATCCACTGCCACCAGCCAAAACTCGATCAGGGGGGACGGAGACGTGCCCCCTCGACTAACAGACCCCGGGGCAATCGAATTGCCCTGACCAGTACGTCCACAATATGATGGTTTGTACTGGTTTCTGTTAATAATTTGGGACTAGTAAAGCCAATGGTGACTTTACATGCCCTGGGAGACAGTAGTCAGTCCCAGGGTATGGAGTCTATGGTGGGGTCACTATGACACCCCTGTGTTACTGCACGGAGGGTGCTGTGTAACACACACAGAAAAAAACACATGAGACCTTATGGAGTAAAGGATCCCATAGCCCATAAAACACATTAGCAGTCAAAGGAACACCATAAATCATGTCCAAGAGTGGGAGAAAAAGAGTCTCACTCTTGGCAGGAGAAAAAAACAAACTCCAGAAATCCAGCAAAGCTGCCGGGGGACTCACTAGGTTAGGAAATTCAGCCTAAAGAGAGAATTCTCCCTAACAAGTTGCCATTTCTTTTTGTTAAAGTCCTTCTTGTGTTTGACTTTTCGTGCCAAACCAGGTTTGCCTTCTTTGTTCGCCGACCTTTGGCGGGCTTCTGTCCAGAAGCCCTCCTTTGGCATCTGGGTGTCTAGGTGGGCTGAATGTGAGGGAGGGGTTTAGTCACCCCCTGCACAGGGTCTCCTTGGAGACCCAAGTCGCACTTTGTGTCGATCGTCTGAGATGGTTGTCCGGGCAGGACAGCCCCTCTGCTGAGTGATTGACAGCCATGCTGTGTGAATGGGGGATTTTGGCATAAAAGGCAGGACTCTTGGGCTGGAAGTCAGAGTCGCCACTGGAACTGCAAGAACCGAAGAGAAGCGGAGAAGAAGATGGCTGCTGCAACTTCCGAGTCCCGGTGAAGCCCTGCTGCAGTCCTGAGCTATCTACCCTTCAACCACAGAGAGGATCGAGTCTGGAGTCTTCTTCCCTTGAGCCTGATGGGATCAGCCAGCTCATCTTCCACAGCCAGAGGATCCTCTTCTTGGTCGAAATCGCTGCACACAGCTGTAGTGGTCCGGATAGCCATCTGAAAAGCCTCTCCTGTTTTAAAGGAGCACACCTTTTATTCACTGTTGCTTTGCTGCTGCTGGCCTCATCCCTGGGTAGTGCAGATCGCTCCAGACATCCACCTTCTTTTCCCCCCGACAGAAGCTCCAGGAATCGTGAGTCTGCAGGAACTACCAGGAACAACTGCCGTGGCACCAGCTTTCTTCAACAAATAAGGTACTGTGTCCTACTTCGAGGAATTGGGGTGAACCCTCCTTCCTCACCAAAGGCTTGTCCTCATCTTCCTCCCCTCTTATAACTTTTGCCTCCCTTTGTGACAAAATCTAAGTACTTCTGGCAATCTCGAATCGTGAACTGTACTAACCGTGTGATCATCGGCAACAGGACCCCTGTTACATTTGACACTGGCGCAGGCCTATTGACTTATCTACTGGTTAGAAAGTGCCCTCTGATTCTATCTGCCTTGACAAAAGTATTGCCTAGGATTTTTATCCCCAATTGTCTTGTGTTAATGCATGTGCCAAGTGTGTTTGACATCGGGTACATTTCTACCCGCGGGTACGTTTATCTTTAGTAAGACTGAACTGTCGTTACTCCCAGTAACCTCTTTGTTTTACAACACCAGTCTGTCAAATCCTAAGGTACTTACCTTGAATTGTTCTGCACAAGGGGAATTGGTTGTGTGTAGTATATTTGAAGTGTGGTCTTTATTTTAGTAGAAGTGAAGTGTTTTGTGAACAGATGGTTTAAAAATAAATGTACTTATATTTACTAACCAGAAACCTTGAGTCAGTGTTTGCTTGAGTCAGTCATTTTAGTCCTTTGTGTAATCTCTTCTACTGCTCATTTGCTCTTGAGATAAGTCTGGCTGCTCAGCCATTACTACCACTCTTTCTGTGTAGTACAGGCTTGTACCAAAGGTGAAATTGTATTACCACTTGTAGTCTTAATTGTTTGCAGTGGTCCCTAAGGGCACTGCATATGATTCTGCCTAACAGCTGATCAGGGCGCGTTCACCCGAACAGTCCCAGGAACATCTGAGCATGACCTGCCCCCTTCTTACACAGACTGGGCTTCTCCCTCAATTACTAGAAGTCAAATATGATAACATTTCAAAGACTCCAATTCATCAGAGCAGTCCTGGATACTTCCTCGGGCAAAGCCTCGCCTCCCGAGGTGAGAGCTCATCACATTCTGCAGATGGTAACAAAGTTCCAGAATGCCCAGCATCTGCCGGCCTTTGCTTTTTCTGAGGTTGCTCAGCCTCATGGCATCCTGCATTTTTCTGGTGCCAGAGGCCAGATTGAGAATGAGATCCCTTCAATGGGCTCTCATGAATCACTGGTCCCAATTTTCGAGAAATATGTCAGATCCTTTGCAAGTTCCGGCCAGAGTGGCTCAATATCAGCTATGGTGGGCTTGCAAGGACAATATTCTCAAGGGAGAATCTTTTTGGCAACCATGGCCGGAGAAAACAGTAGTGACGGACGCCTCCCTCACAGGGTGGGGAGCTCACACCAACGATCTGACAATCAGCAGTTGTTGGTCTTCATCGGAGTCCAAACTACACATCAACCTTTTGGAGCTGAGGGCAATCAGACTAGCGCTGAAGCCCTTTCTGCCCTCTGTACGGGGAAAGAATGTCCTGATAATGACAGACAACACAGTGGCCATGTACTAGCTCAACAAGAGAGGAGGCGTTTGGTCACTACCACTGTGCAGAGAGGCAATGCAGCTCTGGGTCTGGGCAATACAAGAAGGAATCTCTCTGTTGGCAGTTCACCTAGCCGAGGAGTAGAGCACGGCGGTGGACGCTCTTAGCAGGCAGAGCACAGGGTACCACGAGTGGGAACTAGCTCAGGAAGACCTTCAAGAGATAGTCACCCTTTGAGGAACCCCAAAAGTGGATCTGTTCGCAACCAGTGTCAACAGGAAGTGTGAACTGTATTTCTCAAGGAAATTTCCTCCAAGAGGAGCTCTAGGGTCGCATTCGTAGTGGACTGGGAATTTCCACTCCTATACGCGTTTCCCCCAGTCCCCCTGATTCCTCACGTAATCAGGAGGTTGAGAAAGTTCAGGAAAACCATGATCCTAATTCCCCCATATTAGGCCAGGAGGACATGGTACCCGAACCTTCTGGACATGTCCATCTGTCCTCCAATACGTCTTCCACTGAGAGAGGATCTTCTCTCGCAAGAGGAAGGTTGGGTTCTCCAGGCAGAGGTCAAGATACTCAGCCTTCAGGCGTGGTTTCTGAGAGGCTGAAATATAAGAATTGGGACCTCCCAGACGACGTAATGGAGATTTTGCTTTCGGCCAGAAGGCCAGCAACAAAATCTTTATACCGGTGTTGTTGGAACAAGTTCAGTAACTGATGCAAAGATAAGAATGTGGATCCATTTCTATGTGGTACACCTATGGTATTTTCTTTGCTATTACATTTGGCCAATTGAGGCCTCCAGATTGGTACAATAAAAGGATACTTGGCTGAGCTTTCTATTTTTAAGCGCTCCTCAGAAGAGTTATCTTACTTTAAAATTCCATTGATTGTGCAATTCTTAAAGGGTCTCACTGACGTGTACCCTTTTGAAGTCCCTGTTTGGGATCTAAATTTAGTACTAAAATTCCTTGCATGCATTCCTTTCGAGCCTTTGCATTCTTGTCCGCTAAGGCTTCTCACTTTGAAGACAATCCTACTAGTGACTATTACATCAGCCCGCAGGTTGAGTGAGTTACAGGCTCTCTCTTGTAAGCCTCCTCACACCATCTTTCATAAAGACAAAGTTATACTTAAAGTTAAACCTTCATTTCTACCAAAAATAGTCTGACTTTCACTTGTCTCAGAAGATCACATTGCCATCTTTCTATCCTCCCCCTCATGCAAGTAAGGAGGAAGAAAGGCTGGACCCAAAAAGGACTCTCAGCTTTTACATTTCTAGAGTGGCAACATTTCGGCAAAGTGACCAGCTTTTCATTGGATACACCAGCCACATATTGGGCCTGGCAGTAACGAAACAGACCTTGTACAGAGCGATAATTCTAGCAATTGGAGTGTTACAGACTGGCAGGTAAAGAAGCTCCAGATGAGCTAAGGTCTAATTCTACTAGGGGCTTGGTGACTTCGGCTCTTCAGTGGGGTGTCACGGTGCAAGATATTTGTGCAGCGGCCACCTGGTTGTCAATGCACACTTTTGTGAAACACTATTGTTTAGATACCACCTCATCCCAAGGGGGCCTTTTTGCTAAAGCCGTTCTACATACGGTCCATGAGTTAAATTAATTAGTACTCCCTCCTCCAAATTTTCACTGCTCCCATGTATTCCTCATCGACCCTCCCAGTCTACCCGTCCGTACAGTTTACGTATTTTACACTCAATGTTCTCTGAGAACTTACGGTCTAAGGGGACGCCTTATCAACTCATCAGTTGAGAATATCAAAAAACGACTGAAGCCAACGGGCGCAGATCGAGCCATTTATACTGCGGATGACGGCAACACTCTACGGCAGCCCTCGAGGGACATTGATGCCACGACATCGAGCACAGCGCCCTCTGGTGTGGAAAAACATTTTCCGAAGCAGCAAAGCTGACAATACGAATATATCTAAGATGAGGAATACGTGGGAGCAACATCCAATCGAAAGAACGTTACACTTGGTAATTAACTTGTTCTTCTATGGTGTAATTGTTCACAAAACGTTCAGAAAAGAAAATAGTCCTGACATAATTAGTCCTCAAAAAAACCACAGCAAGGGTGTTTTGCATGCAGCCATGATTTTGATCCACCCCACATTCCCCAAGTTTGGGATTTGTAATTCTCCTTTGTCAGAAGTTGGAATTATATAAAATGTTTCTGACCTAAGCTCTCAGAAGATCTTGGTCATATGACTTTGTGTTTCTTCCTTTTCTGGCAGTGTTTTTATGGTATTTATAAGCTGTATTCTTTTGCTGCTTTAACATGGGTGCTTGGGTGTTTTGCCATCCCTAAACAAAAGCCAAAACTATTGCCATTGCCTATGCTTGTTTTTCTTTGGCATTCTGAGGCTTATAGTATTGGAGTTCTAATGGGAAATCCACCGTTACAGAACACTTAGAATAAACATAAAACATTACAACTTGAATAGCCATCTGCCAAAGGGAAGAGGCATATTTTCCCACGTGACTGACACATTTCAAGATGACAAACAACAATGTGTGTGTGTTCTGTTAAACTTCAGATTTAATCTTCTCATGCACAACCTCAAGTTGCATGCCTGTGTCCAAGGATAAATAAAGGTTGAGCTATCGCAGAAGCTCAGTTGGGGCACGTCTTTTAGTTTTTAAGGCAGTAAGAGATTGTACAGAGATCTCAATTTGACTCTTTTCGAGTGTAAGCTGTTCAGCCTGTTATTGCAGTCAAGTCACATAGCTTTGCATCATGGCACTTGTAGTTCCACATTTATAAAAAAAGCATTTGCAAAGCCAACCGTTTTGTCTTTTATGTAGTTAGGGGAGAGACCTTTTCCAGGCACTGCCAGGATGGTACCATGTGACATATTATATCATGAAAGTGCTCTGATTCTTTTAACTGTGGTTTCAATTGAAATATAGAGCACACTCCCAAAAGTTGAAGCTTCTATTCAAATGACAGTGTTTTCTAAAATCAAGCACTAGTTATTTGAAGCATGGCCTGGATGATGGCAACGTCCTCCTCGGTGGTGAGACCGACACCGCTCTGGCCCTCACGGAGAGCCTTCTTCATGCATCTGCCTGTTTCATCAAAGGACTGAGAAGGTAAAGCCAGATCATCCTGGCCCAGGGGGATTACAGTGACTTTACCTCCAGGCCTCCATCACCTGCAATGTACTAAGCACCCATTCTCTCACCTCGCTAAGAAATGCACCGTCTCTGGAGACGTCTCACCAGAAGCTTGCTAGTTGCCAGATTGCAAACCAAGTTCTGCAAAAGAAGTCCAGTAAGCTCTTCTTTATGTATTGTGCAAATCCAGCTATGAAGCTGCAGAGCGCTGCACACCAGGGGTGTTGAAAGGTCTGGAAAAGATCTGGGGCTGCGCTAACGTCAGGACAGTCGGGACTCTGGGCTAGCTAGACTTTTGGTTGTATTGCCAAAGCTACAACCAAAAGACCCAGGCTATAGCCTCCTCAGCCCACCCCCCCCTAGCAACGCCCCTGCTGCACACCTTGTGGGATAGGTGACGAGTATGAGGACACATGGTGGGGGTATATCCACACCTCCTATAAGTGGTTGTGGTCTGTGATATGGTATAAGTCATATTTCTCCAGCATGGGGTCTGGCATGGATTGTGAGAAACCACCCACGCAAACTTGGTAATACCAGAATTCGGTTGAGCGCGTAGTGTAGCCGTAGAAACCTTCCAGACAATGCAACTCCCAATAGTACAAAGGAACTATTTTGGAAGGGGAATTGCCCAGAAGATTATAATGATTCGGAACACAGCTACCTAGACAAAGAACACAATGTCAGGAGTTTAGTTCATGAAACAGACACAAGCAAAGCAAAATAAATGTAGAACAAACAACGTACTCACGTAGTGAATACCTCTAGGCAAGGATAGTAAGCCAGGCAGAGCGGAGGGCCAGGATAACCAGGAGATCAGATTAGGTGCTTGTCCGTATAATGTTCTAGCAATGGAAGGGAAGATGAAAGGAAGTCCGTCCGACGAGTCTGGATCCAAAACAAGGACAATCCAACCTAAACCTATACCCGCCGGCACGCGGACCCCTAATGAAAAATGTCCGTGAATAATCCCAGTTCCTTGTGATGAGTTCCAAAAGAAATGTGCTCCGTGTGGAAGGTCCAAAGAACAGTGTTCCGAGTGACAGGATTTCCGAAGCAAGTGAGTTCCGTGATAAATGTTAGCAAGCAAATGATAGAAAAATGCAGGAGAAAAGATCCGAGACGCCAAATGCAGGAAAATGACAGGCAAAACTATGGTTGTTCGTTCCGAGGTCGAGTAACAGGTGGAATCCAATACGAGGTCAAGGGTTGTTCAAGATCAGTCCGTGAGACGAAAGCAGGGTCAAAGATTCAAGGCCAGACAAGAACACAGTAGAGAGCTCCAAAAGCCGAAAATTCAGAAGCAGAGTTCCGAATGCCGGGCGGAGATTTAAACAAATCACGTGACCCTGCGGGGAACGTTGCAATGCCGTAATCGTGCACGTACGTGCTCAGGCAACCAACGTTTCCAGGGCAACCCCCAGTGTTGTCTGACACTCTGGAAACGCTTTGGCTCCGTGTGTGTTGGAATTGTGGAACTTGTAGTTTTAACATAACACTAGACGGAACGGCGAGCAGACGCTGATTTCTTGACATGACGCCCATACCGGCCGATTGCAGAGAGGTTCTTGCAAAGGCCAGGGCGTCCTCAACTCTTAAATGCTATGGACACAAATGGAAGAGGTTCTCTGTCTGGTGCCACGCACAGAAGATTAACCCTCTACGGATTACGGCTCCCCAGGTACTGCCGTACCTACTGACGCTGGCCAAGGCTGGACTGGCACACGCGTCCATCAAGATTCATCTTGCTGCGATCTCCCGATACACCAGAACCACGGGGCGGACGTCTTTGTGGTCTCATCGTCTGGTGAAAGAATTCATAAAGGGACTGTTCAGATCGTTCCCACCGGCGTGGGAGCTCAACGTGGTGCTGACCAAGCTCATGGGACCGCCGTTCGAGCCTCTGCACTCGGCTCCGTTGAAGTTCTTGTCGTGGAAAACAGCGTTTCTTGTGGCCATCACCTCCGCACGACGGGTGGGAGAGATCCAGGCCCTTTCCTGCAAGCCCCCGTACTTGACTTTTCACGACACGAGGGTAGTGCTCAGGACGCACCCCTCCTTCATGCCCAAAGTGCCATCGGACTTCCACCTCAACAAACCCTTGGTGTTGCCTGTTTTCTTCCCGTCGCCTTCGTCGCCGGCTGAAAGGACTTTGCACTCGCTGGATGTGGCTAGAGCGCTGAAGTTCTACCTGGACCGCACAAAGTGTTTTCGGAAGACGTCACAACTTTTTGTGAACTTTGGACCTGTCAATCAGGGGAAGGCTCTCTCGAAGGCCTCCATTTCCAGATGGCTCTCCGGCTGTATCATGTACTGTCATCGGTTGGCAAACCGACCGCTGCCTGGCCGTCCGAGAGCCCATTCCACCAGAGCGATCGCAGCTACCACAGCGTTCCTATCTGGTGTGCCCTTGCTGGACATCTGCAGGGCTGCTACGTGGAGGTCGACGCACACCTTCAAGAAATTCTACTGCGTCGATCGGGATTCCAGGGAGGAGTCCAGGGTCGGCCAAGCAGTGCTGCGCAACCTGTTCGCCTAAGGTGAGCCTGGTGAGGAGGTAAGAATTGCTTAATGTTGAGTTTTGGATATAATGCTTAATGTTGAGCCTTTGCCACCTCCCGTGGTTGTGCATGTGTGTACTGCTATGTATTCTTTTATTCATGAGCATGTGAATCCATGCCAGACCCCATGCTGGAGAAGGAACAAGTTACTTACCTGTAACTGTTGTTCTCCAGCATGGGTCTGGCATGGATTCACATGCGAACCCTCCCGCCTACCCCTCTGCGGTTCTTCACTTGGTCATACTGCCACTTCACGTGCTACCAAATCTGAAGATGGCTGCCAGAGGCGGGGCTTAGGGAGAGGGCAGTCATTGGCTGTGGTCAGTATGACACAGAGATCGGTGATTGGTTAATACTACGAAAGACAGATCAGAAACGAAACTGATACTGATTTTTTCTTTACCGAGGATTCCCAGCCTGACGACGGGGAATATTCATGAGCATGTGAATCCATGCCAGACCCATGCTGGAGAACAACAGTTACAGGTAAGTAACTTGTTCCATATAACACGCCTGTACATATGTTTCTAGGCGTGACAAGACAACGGAGGGTGCAGAGGGAAGACCAGACAAACGATTTTACTAGGCATTGTGTCATTCAGATCGTAAGTGAGATAACGCAAAGGGCAGGGAGGGGGGGGTGCAGCGTGGGAGTAAAATCGGGGCAGCATTGCTCTAAGTGCAGCTAGGACAGCACGGCTCTGGGTAATTGCAAGGAGGCGGGGACTGCAGAGGTTACAGTTACAGCCACTTGTGCACGAAAGGCACTGAGGGGCAGACCGTTAAGAGGAGCCAGGAACCCAGTGAGACTCTGAGGGTAACCAAGCAATCAGTTCGCGCAGCAGACTGGTAGGTCAGCAGGTGAGGAGGGAGGGAGAGAGAGCATAGGAGAAAAGGAAGGTTTTGTGCTCCCGGCTCAAGTTTGAGAGGGGCAGGGAGGCCGTACCAGAGGGAGGCACCGGCAGAGGAAAGTGATCTACCACTACTCTCTGGCTGGAGAACCGTCTGACCCACAGAGAGTTGGAGGCAGCAGAATGAAGGGCTCGAGAAGGAAGGTATTCAGGAAGAGCGTGTTGAATGTAGTGTGGGCCCCCGGCCCCTGAAAGCCTTGTGGATGTTGCAGAGGGTCTTGAACTTGATCCTTGCAGCCACCGGAAGCCGATGGAGAGATTTCAGGGCTGGAGAGATAGTCCCTGGGCTTGAGGCCAAGGATTAGTCTTGCGGTCCTGTTCTGGATTAGTTGCAGAGGACCGAGAGTAGAGGAGGGCAGATTGAGAAAGAGGATGTTACAGTAGTCCAACCTAGAGAGAACCAGGGCTGTGGGGACAATGAGCTTCTGGGGGGAAAGTGAGAAAAGGAAGAGTACCTCTGAGTAGGGTGCAGCTGGAAGTGGGCCTTCTTGGAAAGGTCCATGATGTGAGGAGAGAGTGGAGTCGAAGATAACACCAATGTTTTTTGCCCCACAGGACCATTAAACCATCTTGCTGCCAGGAGTGGAGCGGCTCTGAAACAGCATCCGAGAGCAACAATCGGTGGTAGAGCCAGCAGTGCTGTGCTCTGTAGCAGGGCTAGCCTTAGCGCAGCAGTGAAACAAAAATGTGTCGCCACCAGCACATCTCAAAGTAGATGGGAGCGGTGTGCCAATTATTTTGATTTTTTTGTTTTTTTTACTCCTGAACTGCAGCAGGGAGTTAATCAGTGGAATAGGTCACCAATACTAATGCATCAGCGCACTAGTCTAATGAAAACCGCCGGCACGGAGAGGTAATCACTTTAATAAGGTGCCGATCCAAATGTATCAGTGCTCTATTGTTATTAAATGCACCCCTCTCCCGCACTGGAAAGCCTGGTGCCAGCACAGTAGCGAGGAACATTTAATTTAAATAGGATGGCTGCCGCACCTTCTACCACCATGCCAGCTCGGGGGAGACCTTCAAAGTCTCCCCCTAACTGGCTTGGGGCTAATGGCACATTCGAAGGGATTGTGTCCTCCGATGTATTCCACATCTTTGACAGTAATGACCACAGCTGTGCTGCTTTGGAAAACTTTTTCGGTGTAGGCGTCCTGCGTCGATACGCTGTCCCTCGAGGGCCTCCATCAATGGTCGACGTCACCGGATGTAATATCTAGGATGCACGACGCCCGTAGCCTCAGTTCAGTTTTTTCCGTGAACGTGTTCGCTTCGGAATCTCGGCGCGCCTCGGTTCTTCTACTTGAATCATGTCTTCGTCTTCTTCTACCCCGAAGTCGGGCTTCAAAAAGTGTCAGGACTGCGGTTCCGAAATGTCCATGACGGACCCGCACAATGTTTACCTCTAGTGCCTCAGTGAAAGCCACTCCACCGACGACTGCGATGACTGCCAGTCCCTGACATCGAAGGCCTTGCGGGAGCGAAAGAAGTTGTTGTTGGTAGGTAGGGTTTCTAAAACCTGTAAGTTGAAATCTGCTGGTCTTTCGACCGACGTTTCGAGGGGCAACTCTCCGTGTCTGCGTAAGTCCAGGGAGTCTCGGGGTGGGTCCCGCCATTCCTCTGCCTCTTCTAGGCATTCATGGAAACGCATCACCGGTCGCCTTCCCCGTCTTCGTTGGAGGACTTCGCCAGTCAGCGGGTAACTAGTCCCACTAAACATTAGTCGCCAGCCGAATGGGATGCATTCCACCAGCAGATGGCGATTTTCGAATCACAAGGCACCGTTCCGTCCGCGCCTTCAAGAGAAGCCGGCAAGGAACGAGCTAGAGCCACCACTCGGACGCCTTCGGGCTCGGGCGGTCGGCCCGATCATCGGGAGCCGTCGAGGTCCTGATCGGACAAGGTTGTTGGCCATAGCCCTACCAGGTCCAGGTCCCGATCCTCAACACCGTCGAGACAGTCGGAGCCTGTGAGGCCTTCTAAGAAGGCCGTCAGCGCCATGTCCGTCGAGGGACTCTCTCGAGGCTCCGGCTTCAAAGAAGTCATCGACACCATCTGCACCGTGGCCTTCGAAGGACACGCTCGGGGCTCCGGACTCGAAGCAGTTGTCGATGTCGTTGGCACCTCGGTCGACGTCTATGCCGATTCCATTGGCGCTCTCGACACCTTTTGAGGAGAATTTACCGGAGGTGCCCAGGAGGGCTGTGGAAGCTCCGAGAAAGGCTCTCAGCAAGTCTGTGAGGCCAGTTTTTGAGCCCTACTCTGTTCCTCCTCCCAGGTTTGCTACGGCGGTGAACAGGAAGCTTCCTCGGTATGCTTCCAGAGAGGGGTGGGAGCCTCCTCTCTGGGGGATGCTCTCGAGATTCCATGGCACAACATGAGAGCTTATGCCTTCCCGCCTCTGCCTCTAGTCCATCGAGCAATTTGGAAGCTGAAGAACTCGGTGAACTGCTCCCTTCTACTCATAGCCCCCTGGTGGCTGGCCAGGTTTTGCTTCTCAGAACTTCTACACCTGTCGGTGTATCCGCCGATCAGGCTACCAGTGACCCCCGATCTTCTTCATCAGGGGGAGCAGCAGATATGGCAGCCCTCCCCACAATCGCTCAGCTTGGCAGCATGGTGCCTGAATTCAGATCTTTAGAGCATCTTAACTTGTCTATGGATAACAGGCGTATTATCCAGGCAGCCAGGAAACCCTCGACCAGATCCCAATACAGGAGTAAATGGCTCAGGTTCTGTCATTGGTGTTTGGGAAAGCAGTTGGACCCAAGGGTGGCTACAATTGACACTGTGCTGTCCTTCGTGTCCTCCCTAGCATAGTCGGGTGTTCACGTTCTGTCCTGCAGAACCTACCTTTCAGCGGTCTCCGCTTATCTTTCTACAGACCAATGTTCCTACTCTCTGAGTAACTCAGTCGTCAAGAGGCATTTTGCAGGCTTGACACGCCTCTACCCTTCAGTTCGTAGTCCGCACCCGCCGTGGGACCTAAATGTAGTCCTGACGGCGCTGTGCCATAAGCCTTTTGAACCCATGGCCACGGTGGACCTCAAGAACCTATCATGGAAAGTGTCCTTTCTGGTCGCCGTTACCTCAGCAAGGCGAGTGAGTGAGCTCCAGGCCTTGTCAGTGGAGCATCCCTGCTTGGTTTTTCACAAGGACAAGGTGGTCCTACGGACAAACCCTGCCTTTCTACCGAAGGTGGTAACTGAATTCCATCTGAATCAGTCGATCTCCCTGCCGGTCTTCTTTCCGAACCCTACCTCAGAGGCGGAAAGGGTTCTGCACTGTCTTGATGTCAGAAGGGCTCTTTAGTTCTACCTTGACAGGACTTCCGAGCTTAGGAGTTCTTCTGAGCTTTTTGTGACTTTCGGGAACCCTCAGGGTAAGGAGGCATCTAAGGCGACTATTTCTTCAGTGGATCGCCGCCTGCATAACGGGGTCTTTCACCATCCAAGGGCTGAAACCTCCTAAGGGTATTCATGCACACCTGGTGCGGGGCAAGGCCGCTGCGGTTGCTTTTCAGAAGTATGTCCCCTGGGAGTCCATCACTAGGGCAGCTACTTGGGCCTCCCCATCTGCTTTTTGTAAGCATTATTGTCTTGACATGAGCTCGAGAGCTGATGCTCAGTTTGGTCAGGCTGTGCTGAAGAACCATTTTCAATAAGGGGTAATATCCATCCACCCGTAGTTCCAGTTAGGAGTGCTTTGGAATCTCCCATAAGTATGGAGGAAAGGGGACGGGACGTAGGAGTATAACCAGGTTATAGTCCCCTTTCCTCCATACGCCCGCTCGCCGTCCCCTCTAATAAGGTTCCTCTGTTATTGCTAATAGGTCTCTGACCTGGCGATAGAAAAGGACTGATGGGCGATGTGCGGGGCGGAGCCAAGGTGGGCGGGGTTACGGCCGTGTGCCGGGCCCCGTGCAGAAAGAGAGGAAGGACACATTTTTTAAAACATTTTTTTTGATGCTTTTTTACAAAATGCTCCGGTCCCGTCCCACAGGACGGAGAGATGTTCCATAAGTATGGAGTAAAGGGGACTATGGACTAGGAGTAAGGTGGTCACTACAGTGAGTAACCTGGTTATTCCTTGGACTCTATCCATGGGCAGGTTTTGGCCTTTGGTAAGGCAGCCCTATATTCTGCAATTTGATTGGGTATTCTAAATTGATGAAATTGTAAATTCTTTTCCCACCTCCATATGTTGGTACTGCTTTGGGAGTCTGTCAAAGATGTGGAATACGTCAGAGGACACAATCCCTTCGAAGAACAAGTTACTTATCTTACCTGGAAATGTTCGTTCAATGGGATGTTCCTCCGACGTATTCCACATCGTACCCTCCCTACCTGCCCCTCTACAGAATTTCTTATGCGATTGCACCTTACGGTTCCGCAAGGCTTTCTGTAGTCATACTGGCAGGGGATTGGTGCCACACGTTCTGGGAAAAAACTACAACTGAGGCAACCGACGTTGTGCGTCCTAGATATAACATCCGGTGACGTCGACCATTGACGGAGGCCCTCGAGGGGCAGCGTATCGATGTCATTGACGCAGGACGCCAGCGCCGAAAAAGTTTTCCGAAGCAGCACAGCTGTGGTCATTACTGTCAAAGATGTGGAATACGTCAGAGGAACATCCTATCGAAAGAACGTTACCAGATTAGGTAAGTAACTTGTTCATCACCCGGGCAGTCCTGCCCTAAAGTTAGCCCTGCTCTCCAGTAATGCCGCTGAGAGATCCACAGTCTTGAGTAAGGAGGAGTGATGCACGTTAAGAGTCTTTAGACTACACCAGTTCATATAGCTTTCAGATTGACCAATGGGAACACAGAATTGGCGGTTGCCAGACATTTCGTCGAAAAAAATTGGTCGACCAGACAAATGGTCGAACCAATTTGGTCGAAAACCAAATGGTCGAATTTTTTATTTTTTTTATTTTAACCCTTTTTTTTTTTTTTTTTGGGGGCGTCCCCCAACCCCTTTTTTTCTCTAAAAACCCCTTTTTTAACTAAACGAAAACCCGCAAAATAAATATATAAATAAAAAAAAAAATTCGACCATTTGGTTTTCGACCAAATTGCGTCGACCAAATTGCAGTCGACCAGTTTTTTTTCGACGAGTTGACTGGACACCAGAATTGGCATGAAGGGTTTACTAATTGGGCAACAGAGTACTTCGCAAAGCTTCGTCCACACTCAATAAATGCTCTAATAATAATAACACAATGTTAAATGTTGCAAGTAAATGGACATAATGCCAGAAGCTGTCACAGGATGGCAGTGTCTGCCATACAATGTGGGTAAACATTATTGCAGTACTTGAAAAAGGTTGCACCGAGCTGGGCATTTGTTGCCAAAACATAGTAAATGGTTGGCACTAAGCTCAGATTGATGAAAATACCCTCCAGGGATGTCAATATCCTTCTCATGCAATGGCAATATTGATTTGGTTGTTTAAAATGTAAAAAAGACCAATTGAAGCAAAAGAGATGGCTATTTGTAACTACTACTGTGTCAATTTGGCACAAAGGTATAGTAACATCTGAGCACTAGAGAAATGGTGGTGCAAAAACCGTAACCCTGGAGACCTCACCAACCTCAAGTCTCTCTGTGCCAGCCGTAGGAATGAGGCCAAAGCTGCTTACTACTTTACCATTGCTGCGGCAGTCTCTATCAGAAGCAAAGCCCTCTTTGAAGTAGTAAAACATTGTACCAAAACATCACCCGACCCCTAAGATCAGTAACTCAGGAAAAATGTGATGGGTACCAACACGTTTATTTATTGAAAAAATAGGCAAAATCTGAGATCATCACATCAACCTCCCACAGCATTGGCCCCCTCTCGAAAGCGGCACGCACACTACCCCTTTCAGATGAATTCTCTCCTCTTTCTCCCTGGGTCTCCTAAAAACGATTGCCTCCCTCAAAAATACTTCTTAATCTGTCAATATCATCCCAGCCTCCATCATTAAACAGTTGATGGGTACGGTGCTCAATGTGCTCCTCCACATCATTAATGCCTCCCTCACATTAATGGCTACCTCAAACTAAAACCTTCCAAGACTGAGTTCGTCCTCCTCGGTCCGCCTGCTAAACTTGTTCAACAATGGTTCAAGGATATGTGACTAGAAGGATTCGTTGGGATGAACTCCCAGGTATGCCAAAGCGATGCTGGCAAGCCGCAGACTTGGAGAGCCCAACTCCCTCCCCCAGTATACACAGAGGGCTCAGTCTACGGCAAGTTAAAACAAAAAGGGATTGAATACAAGAACACAGCTGGATTCCAGTATGTCTCAATGTCTCCTGGCTCGCAAGCCAGTTTTAGTGTAAAATGCTGTCACCACTACGTCATTACTTGGGCCTTTCTCCAAAAACCTATTGGTTTAAGGGATTGGCCATCGGGCGTCTAATAACCTATATGATCACTTATACGTGTTATTCTACTGGCTCTTACATATCACGTGGCTGACCTGTCCCATCCACAATTCACCATCTATAACATTGTTGCAGAGTACTGGACTTACCATTGGTTCTTGTCGGATGCTACCGACCCCTCCAATACTAAACTGTGATTGGCTAGAGCTGAACCCCCCATGCCTGGGACTCAAACGAGTTCCCAGCTCATGGTGTACCGCTTCAAGGTAATGTGAACGATTATGTGTCTGTATTGTTAACTGTGTACACCACCTTTTCCTTATGAGAATATTCTCCTAGCGATAGCAGCACTTGTAGCAGTCTGCATCAGGCGGCTGGGATTGGCTTCTTCCCAGCCTGGAAGACTGTCCACTGGTTCATTCGGCTGTACCACGTTTTTGGAGACTACAAAACCGAGCTCTGCAGCTCCTAATTATGATTATTTATTCAGTTTCTCTGCCGCTGGTCCTTTTGTCGTCTGGGAATTGGAATGTCACTCCATATCTCTTGACCTTGGCTGTGGGCACTTTGTCACGCGTCTTGCTCTCTGTCCAGGCTTAATCGGCTCAGCTAGTATCCCGTTCAATGATTTAAGGCCTGCTGTAATGTTCCTAAACCTTATAATGCGGTTTCTACATTGTCCATGTTATACTACACCCTCTGGGTTAGCTATACGTGGTTTGATCAGGCGCTATATATACTCCTGTATGTCCACGCTATTATTGGCTTTAAGCATCAGCAAGCTTGTTCAGGATTTCTTGTGCCTTGCAGTTTGTGTGTGTGTGTGATGCTTGCGTGGGTGTGTGTGTGTGTGATGCTTGTGTGTGTGTGTGTGTGTGTGTGTGGTGCTTGCGTGTGTGTGTGGTGCTTGCGGACTGCACGTGTGCTTCATGTCTAACGCTGCTATGTCGTGGTGCTTCTAACGACATCAGTAACATGGCTTCTTAGTGCTTAGTCCAGGCTGTCCATATAGGTGTCTCTGACCATGGTCTCAGGTTCTTCCCCTACACATGGGTAGATTTGTATGGCTGACTGAGAGGGTATCTCTCCATATATTTGTCGATCATTGGGGCACTTGGGATTCGTCCAAAAGAGAATGGGTGGTTTCAGGCTTTTCTGGTCTTCCGTCTTGTCATGAACTTAGTAGGGGTGGTCTTAGGATCCTAACTCCCTCTGCAGATTCAATCCACAACTCCCAGACTCCGCTAAATACTTAGGCATCACCATTGACAGCAGCCTGTCCTTCCGAAAACACACGCCAAGAAGGCCCAAACAGCCTGGCTCCAACTGTCCACCCTTTGAAAAATGAAACCTTTCAACCTGCTGCAGGTCTTCCGGACCTTAATGCAGGCCCTTGTGGTCTTGCACATCGATGGGGGAAATTCCCTCCTTTACGGGGCTCCTAGCTGCTCAATTGGGTCCCTCAAAACCAGTTGTCCACGCTGCAACACGTCTTATAATGGGTGCACGGAAATCTGGCTGAATCCCCCCCACCCTAAACGAGCTACATTGACTTCCTTTTCAGGCTAGCCTGTTAAAGACTGCATGCATCATCTACAAAGCAGTCATGATTAGCACACCTGTGTACCTGCCAGCTATGCTCCATATATCGGGTGGCACACGCTCCTCGTGCAGCAAATTGACCCACCGACGTGAATCACAACTCAACTGCAAAGAGAGGACCCGTCCTTTTCTTGTCACGCACCCACCTTCTGGAACTCATTCCCGGTGTCTGCTCGGAATGCCCCCACAATTCTCTCATTTTCAGAAATGTCTCAAAACATGGCTTTTTCAACCACACCCGACCAAGGACGAATTCCAGAGGATGCACAGACCTTAACTCACAATAGTGTGCTACTGTTTAAAGATGTTGGTGCAAATGCGGACTACCCACACTGTGTACCGTGCTCTGCTGTTCCTGAGCTAGAGGCACGCTTTAAACAATAAAATAAATAAAACATACACAATTGCTATTTTCTGGAGTGATTGTGTTAGGCTAAGCATATTTGTGGAGCAAATTCGGCCGGGAAATTCGGTTACAAACTAGTCTACATTGTTTACAAAAATGTAAACTCGTCTTAATGTGCACCCAAACCTAGAATACAGAATGGTGCCGACGACTTTGAACTTGTGCAGTTTCGTGATCTTGCACGCTTTTTAATGTGAGTCTGCTGCAGAGTTGGCTTGCTCAATTAGTACTCGAATGGCCTCAGCTACTGCCAAACAAGCCAGTGTGGATCTTAAATTACTTAGTGCGGTTGCATCTGTTAGTTCAAGTAATGTTACTGGGCCAAAGTGCTTAAAAATAGGTCCTTTTCCAAAAATGCACCCACGGGCGAACAATTAATTCTTCGGAATTGTGATTTGTGAATATGGTCCCGCTCCTTTTGTCTTCGTGGTCAAGACTGTTTTTTTTTTTTTTTGTTTTTTGTTTGCACACTCTGACCTGCAGCTATCGGTAGGGAATCGCACTCGTTCTTGCTTCTGCGCTCATTAACATTGATCTGATTTGGTTTGGATCAAAATGTGGTCTGCCAGCGCAACAAACTGCTCCTTAAGAGGGTGTTGTGACCCGTGTCCAATTGCACTATTAGTTTACTGCTTCAGAGCAGGATGTTGACAAGTCACCTGACAGCTCTGTGATTAACTGGACCGAGATACGGCAGTGTGGCAGAAGCCTTCCAACCCGAAAATGGCAACAAATTGGATATTTGGCTGGAGTGGGAACCATGGAGTGAAAAAAAAAATAATTATTTCTCTGTCTAGCCGCGCGCACGCGTGTGTGTATAATGTGGTATCTAATAGTTGCGTCTTCGCGTCAAGAAGGGCTGCCACTTTGAATCCTGCTTTTCATTATAACTACATTCTGGCCCTTTTCAGCGCCCTTCTTCGTGCCTACCACTTCATTATTCCTGTCGATGAGGTGCTGGCAATTTGAAACATGGCTATGAATTAACTTTCATGGGCATACTATATTAAATGTTGCCCCACGTGAATAGTACCTCTTGCTTTTTACCTTTGGTGTGAAACTAGCCTATATTCAATCTGCTAACTGGTTTTAAATATGCGTTTTCAGTGTCAATGACACGCTCTCCCCGACAGGTAATGTATTGTGTACATTCTTTTGATCAAGATCATCCGTTTAGGTTTTTCTATTTTGATGGGGTAATCTACCTGATCGTATCAAGAGTCGATAGGTCCCCCTGTCAGCCTGGGGTGGGAGGCATACCACAAGGATTCTCGGAGCCAATCCTTCTGGAGAGGCAGGCTGTGGGATGGCCCCTGTCCATATTCATTATCCTTGTACCTGCTGCCTGCATGCAAATAGTGCCACCTTATCTTGTCGCATGCTTGAACTGCAAGATGCTTGCCAGTCTGTTTCTCTAAATTTCCCAGAGGACCCAGCAGTGGAAAAACAAGAAAACTGCCTGAATGGGAGAGAAGCAGCAACAGAGCTCCAGGTGGCAGAACGACCCATTCACTGCACCAGCAACTGCAAGCTCCCACGCGAACAGCACTTAAACACAGACTCCCAACTAGACTATGGAGTGCTCCCATCAACGGTGCAATTCTCTCCCCTCACAAGGACAAAATCGCTATCTCTGATAGGGCCACGCACCAGTCCTGTTTTCAGTCCGGTATTTTTGACATGCCAAAAAGCCTGCAAATGAACTGGACAGAAAGACTGATTGTTACAGTAAGTCACCATTGCCAAGACACAGCAGACCTGTGTGTTGGAAAGGGGCGGGGATAAGATCTCTTTTATGTATTCATGTCGCAATTTATTTGGTGGTCACACTCAACTCAGGGGGTTCCTCCCCCCACTACAAGCAAGGTGGCACACAATAAAGCGCTTTTTGTTTCAAGTTTACTTTGGTGAGGCCTCCAACCCGTCTCGCACCCAACCACAACTAATACCTGTGTTACCAATAGACTAGGTACCAGGCCTGTGTATAGTAAGATTATGTTTATTAAAGGTTTACAACTAGTCAATATCAGCCACAAATGCTGTGACAACACCTAATATCACAACAGTAACTCGGTTATTAAAACAACACAAGTACAATTTTGAAACATGTAGTCACAACTTACAACACATTTAATTTCTATTTAACCAATAGAAAACATTCACAATACAATGAGAACGTTTTGCAGCACACATGAAAATTAAAGGCAATGCTTTGGGATTCTGGTTTGGGAGGCAAGGGCATCAATGGGAACATTTGTTTTTAGGCTTTCATTTGAAAGGCAAAGTTGAGAAAAGGAACTCAAAGTGAAATCGTTTTTCAACACACATGAAATGAGAAGCAACGCCAGAAAATGCTGGTCATAGAAAATGAGAACAAAAAGGGGAAATTTCGGTTTGGCAACACACATTCAAAGGATGCAATGCTTTGTAATTCTGATTTAAAATGAATGGGAAATTTCGTTTTGCAACACATATACAGATGAGATGCAATGCTTTGTAATTCTGCTGATTTAAAATGAATGGGAAATTTCGTTTTGGCAACACGCATACTGACTTGAAATGCAGGGTTTTATGGATTACTTCTTTTGGGATACAGGACCCCCTTCTGTACAGGAGTCAAGGGTTTCAGAAAACAGTCAACCAAGTCTTTATAGGCTATACCGGCTCTAACTCAGTGGGCATGAGCTTTGTTAGTTTAGAATTATAACACTCATCCAGTGATTTCCTATATGGGAATTAATTGATTTACTTTAATCAAATGTGCTAAGGGTCTATACAGTGTCTCCCCCCCTTCTCCCACAATTTTATAGAAATGATTAAGGCAGGCAGTTCCCAACACAATTCAATTTCAACAGAGATGGTGGTTTTCTATGGGGAAATCATTTGAATGAGATTTAATACCTTGTGCGACGGGTCTACCCAGTTTCACTCCCCACCCCCCTTTTAACCACTAATGGAAAGGGATAAAAGCAGGTGGCTCCCCATGCAGTTAATGGCTTTGGGATATCTACTTGCATGGGAGCTCTCTGCTCTTTGCTCAGGAAGCCAGCCAGATTTGTAGGACCCTCTTTTGGTAGGCAGCTCACACCAGGCCTCTCCCACAGCAAGGTCCCTCCAGATAGGCATCTCTCCAAATAGGGCTCCCAGGTTTCCAGACAAGTTTTACCCTAATAGCCTTGGTAGCTCTCCTTGCCTCGCTTCTAGTTGTTCCTTGCAAAAGTCCAGCAGCAGGCTATCTCCTGGAATAAAGTAAAAAAGCTAAAAACCTGGCCCTTATAGCGCCGATGACCCTCCAACCTTGTCATAGTTCCCACAGTCTGGATTGGCTATCTCGTTCCCTTCCACTCCCTCCAACACACCCCCTTCCTGCTGATAGGATCAGGAATTGAGAGGAGTGTATGATGTAGGCTGAGGAAGGAGAAAAGATGCATAATTTCAAATTGACTGGGATTTTTACATTTTGTGTTCTAAAAGAAATCTCATTAGGTGACAACTCCCTTATCTTTCAGATAACCACATGAATATAGATATTTTTTTAATTCTATATTTTGGTGAGTCGAACAATATTGTTTTTATTTTGGCACACCCTCCATGGGCGGAGCTACCATTTTGCTGCTGCGCTGAAATAGCTAAAAATGGGACCATTTCCAATTTAAACCTTGCTTTCATGATCTATGCCTTTGCCAACTTTCCCATTCTTAGGTGTATGAAAATGTCAGAATCATAATGTTTCCCATAACTGAGTTTGCGAACATCACACCAATTTAGTTTTTACAGAGTCCCAATGGGCTTTTTGTTCTGTTTATTATAAGCCCGAATTGAGCTTGGTGGGACACCTGCTGTACTTTTTATTTAAGAAAACATGTGTTCAATGTTTAATCAGTCGCAGGGCATAACATGGCCCCAAGTTTCACATTCAGACCCAACCAGTTTCTGTTTCCCTTAAAACATGTGACCAGCCATCTGGTTTAGCCATGTTTGTATTAATGTTTTCCGTCTTGGCTTCAAAGTGTCTTTGTTCAGAGGTAATGCACTTTTTTTATGTGGAGCCTGGCTTTAACTATCTATATATTCACTTTTTATATAGCGCTTTACACCCAAGGGCCTCTAAGCTCTTACTGGACAAAAAACATGAAACATGGAAAGTCATAACAGATGAGACCTTCAGAAGGGCCTAAGATAGAACTTAGATCACTTCTGCAGGACATGTCAACAATTCCTATACTTTCAATCTACTTAGTTGTGTATCTTAGCATTTAACCTGACAACCAGACTTTCTTCTCCTGGGGTCGTTGACCAAAGGTCTTGCGTTCAGATTTTTAAAGGGTCTTTGTTCCGAGCGAATGCACTTTTTATGTGTAATCTGACCTTAAAGGTTATTTCTGTTGGTCATGTTATCAGGAATTCACCACAATTCCGATCTCTTTCTCTGTATATTTAAGCATTTACTTGAGACCAGCCCTGCATCCCTGGCATGCATCAAACCAAAGGGCTGCACAGTCAGGATCCAGATACACTAACCAGTTCAATGTTCAGTGGGGGATATCAGCTCAGAGAGAACAAGTTGCATTTTACCATTCTGAAAGGCTACCATATTACATTTGCCCACTGTGTATCTAACTTTCAATGCTGCATCAGGGCCTGTTGTCCACAATATGATCTTTTTTTTACATACTGTATAAACAGAAATAAGCTCACTCCATTCACACAGATAGGCAATGGTTACATCAGGAAGCAGTATTCAAATCTACACCAAACGGAATTGGCACTTTTGTCCATGTTGTCATTTTATATGATGAAATTAAGTCTTTCTTCCTGATGAATGCACTCTGTCCTTCAACTTTATTTCTTAAATGTCAGGTCTCATTCCTCTGATACCTAACTATTTATTTTCAACCCATGTGCACTGCTGCAGTTTTGAAACCTGTCTATGTGCAACTTATTTCTTTAATATAACAGTTGAAACGACATGAGTATCCCTTCTGTATTGTTCGTGCATAGGCCATTATTTACCATGGGAAACAGATCTCCCTTTAATACTACAAGTAGGCCTTTGCAATCAAGTGTCAGTTCACTTGTGAAAAGCATGCGTCTTTCTCCACTTGCGATCTTGGCCATTTTAGTGGAATTTAACTAGGCCTATTTCTCTCCATGTCACAAGGCCTCAAGTCGGAAAAATGTTTTTTTGGACTGGCCTGCATTTTCCAATGGATAGATAGCACCAGCCAGCTTCACTCTTAAATACTGGCCTGACCTCTTTATTTCTGACATTCAGGGACTATGTTACCCCACATTCACTCGCATGCAACATCTCCTGACGGGGGAGGAAGCAAGTGGTTGGCAGTGGCAACCAGGGGAGGGAAGTAGAAAATGGAGGGGGAGGGTAAGAGTGAAGACCAGAAGCTGGAAGGTGTGGGTTTTTCAGGTGAGGTCAAGGAAGGAGAAGGATCAAGAGACCACATGGAGAAAGGACAGTGGCGAAGAACATGGAAGGGAATTGCTGAAGGAATATGTAATGTGAGGTATTGCTTGTTGAGAGAAAGTGGTATGTAGCTGTAAGTGTGCGTCAATTGTGTGAGATTAGGGAGTGTGTATGGTAAGTAACTAAGAGTCAAAAGCGGGGTGCCTGGAAAACAAGCTGTGGGTGAAGAGGAAGAATGGAGAGGGGAGTGGTTAATGTGGTGCCCTGATAAGGAGGTAGTGGTGTTGCGAGATGGGAGGTATTGGTGCTGCGAGAGGGGAGGAGGTGGCGCCGCCGCGAGAGGGGAGGAGGTGGCGCCGCACGAGGGGATGAGGTGGTGCTGCGAGAGGGGTGGTAGTAGTTTGAGAAGGAGAGTAGTAGTGGTGTGGAACATAGGAGAGAGGATGAGCGCAAGGGGAATACCTGGGGAGATGGTAGGTAGTGCAATGGAGAGATGGCGGATGGAGTAGGAGGGAGGAGAGTAGGAAGAGGGTGAAGGGTGAAAAACAGAAAATTTTAGGAAGAGGAACAGAGGGCGTAAAAGGAATAGACCAATTGCGGCCTGAGTATCTGAAGGGTAGAAGCACCTCTTTTGAGAACTTTGTTGGGGAACCCCTAGATTGTTCCCAGAGGGAGCTAGAGATATATAAGGTGCTTTTCTTTAGGCCATCACATTCAGTCAGATGGACACTGCAGTGTTGGAATCCATTTTGGCCAGATAATAAATCGGTGCCTGATTTTATTATGGCTAGTAGCAAATTATAACCATTTCAATTTTGACCAATTAACACAGAAAGGCTGAATACTATTATTGTGACCTTATTGTCACCAGCTAGTGCAACAGTGCTAGATAACATTATGTAAATATATGTTGACCCTTGACCTCTATGCCCCCTCTCACCAGGCTCCCAAACTTGGAGCCCTCTTCTCCAGCATGGGGTCTGGCATGGATTCACATGCTCATGAATATTCCCCGTCGTTAGGCTGGGAATCCTCGGTAAAGAAAAAATCAGTATCAGTTTAGTTTCTGATCTGTCTTTCGTAGAAGTAACCAATCACTGATCTCTGCGTCATACTGACCACAGCCAATGACTGCCCTCTACCTAAGCCCCGCCTCTGGCAGCCATCTTCAGATTTTTACCGCACATTCAAGTGTTGGGAGTCCTCGTGCTTAGCTCTTGAGCTTTTACTGCGTGTTTTGCGCTTTTTCAGGTGAATTTTCACATTTTTTCGGTTAATCGAGCCTCAAGCTCCACCGTTTTTACTCCCGTTAACGGCTACCCGTTGCAGGATTTTCCTACGCCCCTCAAGGGTGAAGATTTAGTCGAATCAACTTCTTGGAGGATTCCAGAAGATTCGCGGCCTACTTCGAGATGGCCCAGGATGCGAGTTTGTCGCCCGGACCCAAGCTGTTTCGCAGCTGCCCTGGATGCGGGCTGCAGAATGTGTTTAAGGAAGACGAACATTCGCGATGCCTCTACTGTCTTCATGGGGACAAGACTCATGTAGAGAAGGACTGCCAGTTCTGCAAGAACTTGTCGGAGCGGACCATGAGGGACCGTCGATCCCGTCTCGCCAGCTGGTTGGAGAAGGGCTCCCCGGGTGAGAAGAAGAAGAAAGGGTCCGAGCGGGCTTCTAAGTCCTGTGCGGGCGCCTCGGCGACGGGGGCCCAACACCAGGCCAAGCGCCGTGAGTCCGCTGGCTCCGGAAGCGCCGAAAGGTCGGGCTCTTCGGTCGCTGGCAGGGCGCACCTTCCCCGGCACCGTCAACCACGAGCCAGCGCTCCGGTTCGGGGAAGAGGAAGTCCGAGACCCCAGGTAAGCTTCGGGAGAAGCCCCGTCCGATCTCGGAAGAGGGGGACCGAGACGTCACCCCTCCCCCGAAGGAGAAGGCCCGGGACGCACCTAAGGTGGTGAAGGCCCCTACCCAGCAGGCAAAGGCCTCTATCGAGGTGATCGCGGCGACTCTGGCCAAGCCGGCAGAGACCCCACCAGCGGAGACTGCCCCCGGGACTAGTTTCCCTGCCGCCAAGGAGGGAATCCTCTTTTCAGCCCATTGTCGTAGCCGCCATGATGGAAGAAGCGAGGGGGGGCACGGTAGCCTCCTCGAGCTCGGAGTCAGCCTCAGAGGAGGAACTGACCGAGGCCGTGAGGAACCTCGAAGTCCAATTCGAGAAGGTTCGATCCCGTAAGGAAGATCCTCGGGAGATAACCGAGGAAGACGACGATGGCGAGGAAGAGCAGCCTTCCCTTCCGGCACAGCCGGAACCTAGGCCTCAGGATGGCTCAGCGGCCATTTTGTCTGCGATCCAGTCCTTATGCTCTGAGATAAGGACGAGATTCCCACGGCCCAGGCCGGAGGACCCGCAACCTGGCCCGTCCGGAAGTCCTCAGAACAAACGACGGAGGACCCAACCCTCTCCTCCGCTCGCCCCCGTAAGGCCTACAGTTCCCTCCTCATCCTCCCACGAGTCGGGAGATGACGGTGCGTTGAGCTCGACGACGGGTTCTGAGGGCGACGACGACGGAACGGGTCTCCCGTCTCCCGTCGCACGGGCCTCGCCGCCCGACAAGATTGGCTCATTCCACGCCATGATCGCCAGGGCGTCCGAATTGTTCCAGCTCTGCCCGGAGGAGCAGAAAAAGGAAGGTTTCCTCTATCAGCGCCGGGAGGCCAAGAGGAAGACTGTCATCACGGTGCCTCTAATCGATGACATCTGGGAGGAGGGCCTGTCGGTTCTCAAAAACCCCTCCACGGCACCAGCCAAACGGGACCGGTACGAGAAGAAGTACCGGGTCCCCGAAACCGCTCCCCTGTGCCTCAGGGCCCAGCCAACGCCAGACTCGGTCGTCTCGGCGGCAGCGAAAAAGAAAGCGGCGAGGTCAGGAGCCTCGACGTCGAATTCCCCGCCGGACGGCGAGGGAAAGAAGTTGGACGCTAGGGGGCGGCGGGTCATTTCGTCGGCGGCGACGACGATCAAAGCGGCCAACGCCCTGGCGATCGTGGCCCGTTACGACAGGGAGCTCTGGTTTAAGCTGGCCCCCATATTGGACTTCCTGCCGGACGACAAGAGGTCCGAGGCCCTGGAAATACTGCAAGAGGGCGAGGTGGCGTCGGACCACGCCATAACGGTGGCAACCGATATTGCCGATACCGGGTTCCGCCAGCTGGGCAACGGTGTTTGCCTACGACGACGGGGTTGGCTCCAGGACGTCCAGACCAGGGTGTTGGACATGCCGTTCGACGGCAGCAACTTGTTCGGGAAGGCGGTGGACGAATCCCTCCAAGCCATAAAAACGGTCACGGAGACGGCCCGCGCCTTAGGAGCCCTTCAGCAACGACGGCCCTTTCGGAGCTCCGGAGGCAGACCGGGTGCCTCCAAGGGATCCAGCGGTGGCTCGTCGTCCTACCGCCAGGCGGCACGCTCCTCGTCTCAGGAGGCCTACAGGGGTCGCGGCAAGCAGGGAGCGCCTAGCCGCCATCGGCAAGGTGGCCAGGGCGGCAAGGCCACCACCTCCAAGCAGGACTAAACCGGCCGTGGTCTAGGGCCCCCACCGAAGCACCCCGGTGGGAGGCCGGCTGACGAATTTCATCGGCGTGTGGAAGTCCATCTCCACTGACCGTTGGGTGCTGGATACCCTGGCAAGAGGACACTCTATCGAATTCCTAAGAAGTGCCCTCACGTTCCACCTGTGGCCAGGAAGGAAAATCACATCCCGCAACTGCTGTTGGAAGTACCGGCGATGCTCAGGAAAGGCGCCATCGAGCTTGTCCCGAAGAGGCTCTGGGGTGTACTCAAGGTACTTCCTCGTCAGGAAGAAGACGGGCGGCTGGCGCCCCATCCTGGACCTTCGTCGTTTGAACAAATACATCAGATCACAAAAGTTCAGGATGGTCACCCTCCAGCACGTACTGGGACAGCTGGAGGAAGGCGACTTTCTATCGTCGTTGGACCTGGAGGATGCATACTTCCACGTTCCCATCCTCAAAAGTCACCGAAAGTTCCTCAGGTTCGTCGTCCAGGGATGCCACTACCAATTCAGAGCACTGCCGTTCGGATTGAAGTCGGCCCCAAGGGTCTTTACCAAGTGCCTAGCACCAGTGGCGGCGCGGCTGCGCCTGCAGGGGATTCACGTCTACCCCTACCTGGACGACTGGCTCATCCGCTCAAGCACGAGGGAACTCGCCGTCGAACACACCGCGAGGACCGTCCAGCTACTCACAGACCTGGGATTCGCCATAAACTACCCAAAGTCCCACCTGGTGCCATCGCAGGTGGCCCTGTTTCTGGGAGCGAAACTCGATACAGTGAGGCGCCTGGCGGCCCCGTCGGAAGAACGGAGGACGCGGACCTTCTCTCCAGAGAAGGAGGCACCATCTTCCACCACGACCCGGCGTCGCTGACCCTGCAGGCTTGGCTCCTGCAGCGCTAGAGTTTGGAGGCTACGATATACCGGCCGATTGCAGAGAGGTTCTTGCAAAGGCCAGGGCGTCCTCGACTCTCAAATGCTACGGTCATAAGTGGAAGAGGTTCTCTATCTGGTGCCGAGCACAGAAGATCAACCCCCTACTGATTACGGCCCCTCAAGTGCTGCCGTACCTGCTATCGCTGGCAAAGGCTGGGCTAGCCCATGCCTCCATTAAGATTCATCTGGCAGCGATCTCCAGATATACCAGAACCACAGGACGGACGTCCCTGTGGTCCCATCGACTGGTAAAAGAGTTTATGAAAGGACTGTTCCGGTCGTTTCTGCCGGTGAAGGCCCCGGCGTGGGAACTTAACGTGGTGCTGACCAGGCTCATGGGGCCCCCATTCGAGCTGATGCACTCCGCACCGATGAAGTTTGTGTCGTGGAAGACTGCATACCTGGTGGCCATTACCTCCGCACGACGAGTGGGAGAGATCCAGGCCCTATCCTGCAAAGCACCGTACTTGACTTTGCATGCCTCTAGGGTGGTGCTTAGGATGCACCCCTCCTTTATGCCCAAGGTGCCGTCGGACTTCCATCTTAACGAGCCCTTGGTGTTACCTGTTTTCTTCCCGTCTCCTTCGTCGCCGGCCGAGAGGACTTTGCACTCGCTGGATGTGGCTAGAGCGCTGAAGTTCTACGTGGACCGCACGAAGAGTTTCCGGAGGACATCACAGCTGTTCCGTGAACTTTGGACCTGTGAATCAAGGGAAGGCTCTCTCGAAGTCTTCTATTTCCAGATGGCTCTCCGGCTGCATCATGCACTGCCACCGGTTGGCTAACCGACCGCTGCCAGGCCGTCCGAGAGCCCATTCGACCAGAGCGATCGCTGCTACTACGGCGTTCTTATCTGGCGTGCCCCTGCTGGACATTTGCAGGGCTGCTACGTGGTGGTCGACGCACACCTTCACGAGATTCTACTGCGTCGATCGGGATTCCAGGGGGGAGTCCAGGGTCGGCCAAGCAGTGATGCGCAACCTGTTCGCTTAAGGTGAGCCTGGTGAGGAGGTAAGAGATGCTTAATGTTGAGTTTTTTGTATTGCTTAATGTTGAGCCTTTTGCCACCCCCCGTGGTTGTGCATGTGTGTACTGCTATTTATTCTTATATTCATGAGCATGTGAATCCATGCCAGACCCCATGCTGGAGAAGGAACAAGTTACTTACCTGTAACTGTTGTTCTCCAGCATGGGTCTGGCATGGATTCACATGCAAACCCTCCCGCTTACCCCTCTGCGGCTCTTCACTTGGTCATACTGCCTCTTCACGTGCTACCAAATCTGAAGATGGCTGCCAGAGGCGGGGCTTAGGTAGAGGGCAGTCATTGGCTGTGGTCAGTATGACGCAGAGATCAGTGATTGGTTACTACTACGAAAGACAGATCAGAAACGAAACTGATACTGATTTTTTCTTTACCGAGGATTCCCAGCCTGACGGGGAATATTCATGAGCATGTGAATCCATGCCAGACCCATGCTGGAGAACAACAGTTACAGGTAAGTAACTTGTTCCTTATGGTGTGATCTGATGCTCCATCATGGCTGCAAGGATCAACCTTCTGAACATGAGGACTGTTTGCCGCCTTCTCATTTAGAAACTCACCTTGCACCACATTGTTATCTCGACTCTAGTACTTAGTCATGCTGACTCCTCCTTGAGCCTCCCCCAGGCCTCTCTCTCTTCTCCTTTGTCAAACTTAACAAAATGCACAACTTTACCACAGACTTTTTATATTTCTCTCCTTGTCTGCACTTACCTCTCTTAAATATCTTTGTGCTGGTTGGTTCTTCTCATAACTGCTTCATTTTCAAATGTCAACTGCTGGTCTTTAAATGTATTCATGGACCAGCCTCCTCCTACCTGGTAGCCCCTATATCCCCTCACTCACCTCGTACCTTTTGTCCTAGCACCCTTCTCAATTGGGCGGTCCCTTGCTCATCATGTGCATCCTTTTGCTTATACCCCTCTTCCCTCCATGCCCTCAAACACTGGAGAACACTACCACCTGACATCAACATTACCCTTATTCATGCATTTTAGTCAATCCACAAAATCCATATCTTACATCTTGAAATCCCCCCCACCCCCTCAGTCCTGCCACATTCTTTCCCCTCTGTTCTTCTGTGCCCAAATTATGTTCTGCCCTTCATATAGCATAACACGTTTCAATGTCTGTTGACTGTCATTTGGTTATTACTCCCAATTGCAAGATTGCATTGGCTTCCTTGTGTTTCTCTGTACATATTTCTTGTTAAAATATCATGTCCTGAAATATACAATAAAGTTCCAACTAATGCAGCGTTGCCATATTCTTTTATGGCCACTCAGTACAGTAGTGCCGGGTGCCATTATGCCCACTTAGCAAGGCCGATATGCCACGTTAGCAAAATATGGCTAAATACTATTATGCCCAGCTAACACAGCTGTCCCAGATTCTCACCACCAGTTAGCACATTAAGGCCTGTGAGATATATTTTAGTCAATTTATGATTCTTACTTCAGACGGGACCCCCTGATATAACACCCTCCTACTTATATAGTCCCACCCCACAATTCTGGGCAAGAACCAGGCATTGTTCGCAATACTCATATTTATTTAAATAAAATTATAGGTTAAATCTAGACAAAGGTGGTCTCCAGCTTTATGCAAGGGAAGCCACCACAATGTTACTCAATCTCAGATGATTATGTATCAAAACGATAATGCCCTGCCTGCAAGAATCTCAAAAATATTATCTAATCATTGCCAGCATATTTATACAAACATAATTAACCTGCCTGCTTTAATCTCACTATTTCTCACACACACTGTCAAGATTGTTTCAATCGAAGCTACACATGTACTTCAATGATAACATTGCAGCTTATCGGCCAGTGATATGATATGGCATTTATAACGTGCCTGTACATAAGTGTTTCAAGGTGTGAAAATGTTGTGTTCACATGTATTATATAGAATTTAACAGACCATTTTTTAATCAACAATTTCAAAATTCTTACAAACGGATATGGTATCGGAGAAAAGTTACTTGGGGAAATGGCTTTTATGTGCACATGTTCATCTCACTTGGCCCCCTTGTAAGAGTGTGTGTGAAATTGTAAACTATGTGAATTTCCAGTGGTATCCTGGATCCCCAGCATAATTTTGACACTCGCCTCTGCCAGTTACCGCTCTCCCTGCTGCTCCTGCCCATAAGTAAGGTCCTGAACTGTGCACTCACCTGAGGGTCCTTGGGCCAGAGTCCATGCTGCTCTGTTGTCCCTTGCTGGAGTGCTTCACTCCAGTTTGCCTCTGGTAGGAGTCAAATCGGCATAGTGCTAGCCTGTGGGTCTGTGAGTGAAGGTGCTGCCCTCTGATCTGATTTCTCCCCACTAAGCATTCATGTGCCCCATCATGCTTCTTGCTGCTCGTTTCTGCATGTCGCAGCCTCATAGTTTGTAGTATTAGCTGCACACCCCATGCCGTGTGAGGTTTCTTCTGGATCAAGCATGTAGAGTTGTCTTTTGTCTTTGCTCCTGCATCAACCTGCATATAAATGCTCACCTAGCGTTCTGCCAGTGAAAGAGCAGCTTGTTCTTCAGTAATTGATATATGATCAGTTTGGTCTGGGCACGGACCATGTGGTGGAGGAGGGACCCATCCCCCTCCCCTGCCCCTCTTCTCGCCTCCCTCTCCCCTGTCACACTTGAGGAGGTCTCTAGGAAAGTCCGGTCTATGAAAGCCTCTTCCAAACAGGTGGCCCCCTGCCCTTCCAAAACCATCAAGGACAACATTGACACTCTCGCTCCAGCCTTGGCAGACCTCTGTAACCTCTTTTGCCACTGGAGTTTTCCCCACTTCCCTCAAGCACTCTCTTGTTAACCCTCTGCTAAAAAAACCTTCTGCTGACCCTTCCATTCTGGCAAACTATCGCCCGATCTCTATCACTCCCTTCCTGGGAAAACACCTGGAGAAGTTGGCTATCTCTCGGCTTACCCTCCACACTGAGTCTGTTGGTTGTCTCTATGACCATCAGTCTGGCTTTAGAGCATCCAGAGGCACGGAAACTGCTATTCTGAACACCTGTGAAGACCTGCTCGCAAATATTGACTCTTAACTCTCCCTCTGTCCTCATTCTGCTTGACCTCTTTTCTGCCTTCGACATAGCAAACCACAACACCCTGGTCTCCAGTCTCCGTGACACCCTGGGGGATCACACATCAGGCCCTGGCGTGGCTTGCCTCCTTTCTCTCTGAACGTCCTTCCCAGGTGGAACTTTGGTCTTTTCTCCCCTCTATCACTCTCTCTACTTGTGGTGTACCCCAGGGATCTAACCTATCCCCCTGGTTCTTCAATGTCTACATGGCCTTTCTGGCCGACAGGATCTCTGCCCTCACCTCCAACATTTGTTATGTGGATGACACACAGCTCTCCTTCAGGCTACCCTCGGCCTCCTCCTCGCTCATTCCTGACTTTCTGGCCGCAATTCAGTCTTGGTTTGCTGTGAACGATCTCTGCCTCAATGCCAGCAAGAGGGAGATCATCCTCATTGGGACCCCTGCTCCCGCTTTTCCCACTTTCACTCTGGCCGGCCTCCCTTGGCCCTGCGCCCTAACCCACTAGTGAGGCAAAAAATCTAGGGGTCATCATTGACTCTTTCTCCCCCCTCCCTATCACTTCACTCTTTGTCACACACTTGCACTATCTGGAACGCCGTTGGCCTGGTACAGTAGTTTAAGGATTGTTTATAATCCCTCTTCCCCCTCCCTTACTGTTATGTGCTGTCGCCTTTCCTCCATACTGCATGGGCGTCCCTTCCAAGGGATGGGAGACGGAACCTTTTTCACCAGAAAAAACCTTCTTCCCCTTCAAATTTGGAGGCGTGTGGGGGTGCGGCCCTGGGAGCATGCGCTGCCCTGACTGCCCTCCGGCGCCACAACTCAGTCCCCTTTTCTGTGTCAACAGAAACGGGCCGAATTCACCAGCGCTCCTGGGTTTGGCTTCGGCCATGTAATTCCACGCGTGGATACTTCTTTGTCTTCTTTGTCTTTTTTGTCTATCTTATCATTCAGGTACTCCGTCCTCAGGCGTCACGCTCCTCCTCGGCACATGTCGACTTCCACAGGGTTCAGCAGGTGTCCATCCTGCAACAGGCTCTTCCCAGCTGCAGACCCCCACACCCTCTGCCTACGTTGCCTTGGGCCAGATCACGGTTGAACCTGCCAACACTGTGCGTATGTTGGGAAAGACGTTCAAGTAAGACGGACGAGAGGAGGAGACAGACACTGAGCACCACGCCAGATTCACTCTATCAAATCTCGGGGTACCATGACTGGTTTAATCTCAGGCTAGGCGACTAGTTGTGGACCTAACAGGCGACTAATGAGTCCACACAACTAACATCGCAAACTCCATGGTGCAGTGACATGCAGACTGTTTACATGCGTATTTACAGTTAATTTTGATGGTCACCTGCGGAAAATCCAGTGATTGACAACTGAAGACGACCCTCTTTGTGGACGACCCTTAACGATTTTCCACTTGATCTGTAGAGCGATGGTCCACAACTAACCAGAGAGGGAGGAAGTTTACCGTGTTATATATTCTTTTGCGGTTATCCTCTGTTTCGAACGACACGCCTCTAAAAAGCTGTCCACCCCTACAGGTCCAGGTGGTGCTTATCACCAAATTTGGTGTGTTTTGTCTATCTCTCGCTGGACTAAAAGCCAAGTTGATTGCCAGTGCAGGAATAAGCTGCCAGTAATTCTCCAGCACTCAACCCCCACTCGACGACAACAGTGTGTGGCTGGGTTGTTTACTTTTTAGAGTGAAATACTCTTTAACTAGAAAACGCTGTTGCTGTTTTCACAGCCCTTCAGAATTGTAAAATAACATTTGTGTGAACTGTTTTTAGATATAAGCGCATACCCCTGATGAATTTCCCTTTATTGTGTGTGTTTTGAGTTAGTGAGGAATGAAACATTTTGGGTTGAATGGGATGAAGAAGTGTGAAATTTAGTGTTTAATTGAGTATAGTATGGTTCAAAATCAGACAACTTTAGTAATTCTAGTCTGACTGGAGGTAGTGATTTCTTTCATATGCCCTTGTTCTTAAACCTGTTTTGTTTTGGTTTATTTACACTTTCTACCCCTTTGTGCTTTTTCTGTTTTACTTTTGCTTTTGTTTTTGCAATTCCAATCGTAATTTTTCGATGAATTGTATTCAAGTTTGGAGGTGCTTTTGTCTTTTTAAACCAGTGATTATTAACTATTGCGAATTGTAAAAAATAAAATGGATATGTCAATAGTTTGTTTGCTTAGTATGGTGCACGGGTAAGCTTCAGCTACCCTAATTTCCCAATTTGTTTAGCAATCAACACAAAGGGTCGTTGTAACTCTCCACCTTGGCCTGGTGTAGCGGGCAATAGATGTCCCACCTTGATAACACACTGTTCACCAAATCTGATGTTTGTTGTGTATAGGCTTGCCTAAGTCAGGGGGCCAGTTTGGCTGAGCAGTATAAATACTTTTTCCCCTTCCTCCCCGTTTTTTGGATTGTTCCAGATCACGGTTGGCCAGCTTGTACAGCATGCAACGCCCTGTCATCGAAATCGCTGAAGAACAGACCAGCCAGGTGGAGGGAGATCTTCCAGAAGTCGCCTCCAGAGGACCTCATGAACTACGGGAAACATTGAGCCAGGCCCAAGGTAGGGCCTCTGTTTTCTATCGCACCCCGCAAGGGAGAATCCTTTGCAAGCACTCGCCCGAAAGGGAGGGACCGCTCAGGTCCTTGTACCAGAATGCGCACCGAGGCTGCTCCAGCTACCGGCCTACCGGCCGAGGGATTCTCGGTTCCTCCCGGTGACAGTGCTGAGGGACCGAAAGGTTCTATGACCGGGTCTCCACACGAGGGGCTCTGCCCTTTTACCGGCATTATGTCCGAGGGGCCATGCCCTACTATCCGCGAAACTGCTGAAGGGACGCCTAAACGCAGCTGAACCGCCCATGAGCCGAGGGTGTCGCACCTACCAGCTTAGGCCCGAGGGCAGGGGGTAGACCTTGCGATGCACACTCAAGAGTCTTTCAGGAGGTTGGGCCCAGCGAACTGAGCAACATGACGCAGGCAGTGGCAGGCAGCGGCAGGCAGCTGGACAAGATGGCCGCCGTGCCTGACATCGGCACCTGTCCAACGCCATTCCAGGAGTTTGGCGAGGAACGAGTGTCAAGGTGGGACTGGCCTCAACCAGGTACTTGGTCTTCAGCCTCTCCTACATTTGCGCAGTGCAGGTTCCCACTGCGCCCTTACGGCCAGGGTATGCAGCAGCTCCAGCAGCCTCCCGCTACCCCGTCAGTATCGGTGTGCAGTTAAAATGTCGAATTAATAATTTCGAATGCATTAATTTCGGAAAAAATGTCTAAAAGAATGTTGAATGTTTATTTTTTTATTTTGTTTTTTGGGGGTTTGGCTAGTAAAAAAATGATTATTAAAAAAAAAAACAGGGGGTTGAGGGGGAACCCCCCCATTAAAATAAATAAATAAATTCGACATTTTTTGTTGACATTATTGATTTGAAATTATTGAATTCGAAAATATCACTATAAACCGTCGGTATTACTTCTCCGGCCTGTGAAGAAGGGTTCTTCGAGAGGTTCCTCGGGCTCATGAAGTCACCTCAGATGGGGGTTATCCTCAGGGACGTGCTCCCTATGATGCTACTGGCACCACAGGCTCCTCCGGCGCCCCTGGCCCCGGCGCAGCCTCTGCCTCCTGCTCCCCAGCCAATTCCTCAGGCGGTTCCGTACCCGCCGCCGGCTCCGGTCCCGGTACCCTAGCCTCCAGCTCCTGCTACTCCTCCACCTACGCAGGATCCTACTGACCCGCAGGCTATGGATGAGGAGGAGGATCCTGACACGGTATCCTCAGCCAGGGCTTTCCACGAACGTCCTGCAGGGCTGTCAGAGTACCTGGGCCTACCTCAACCTGAGGTTGAGCAGCCGGCAGAGTGGGTTCTGGCTGAAGTCCTCACGTGATGCCCCTCTGGCAAAATGGGAATTCCACTGCAGAACGATGTAGTCTCCCTGGCCAAAAAGGGTTGGCTCAAGCCCCACTCTGTCCAGCCGGTCAATCGACGCCTGGACGCCAAGTACAGGCAGATGGAGGGGGATGCACTCTTGATATTGGCCCATCCTCAGCCACACTCCTCGGTGATCACTGCAGCATCACTATACTCCAAGCCTCAGTCGTCCTCAGCCCCTCCACAGCAACTCTACTAGGCAAGGAGGAGAAGATCTTAAACAGCCGGCAGCTTCATTTGGATATATATTTATATAAATACCAATTAACATTTATTTGGTGAGCGCAGCAAACTAGTTAACTCTCTATAGTTGTTTGGACATTTTAGGTCAAGGGTAGGACCTATATTAATTAGTACTGTGGCACACCAACACGATCAACATAATAACTACAAGAAACCGAAACTAGTGTCCACCCGCACTCAATAGCAGTTCAGCCTAACTCTTTTGTTTGATTTGGCTCACTGCTGGTTTAGTAGCAATGTGAGCTTAGTATGCATTTTAGATGCTGCTCATTCCTAGTACTCCTGCAGAGCAGTAATCATTTAGTCGAAGCAACCACTACCTATACTCATTCCTATCTGATTGCCAAACTAAAAACTTTGGGAGGCACACTGTCATCTCGCAGTAAGACATCACCAGACATGAAACCAGATTGGCTCTTAAGGAGAAAACTCGGAAACAGTAATTCTCAGGCTCTGCTCAGCATGACTGGCGCTTCATCCTGGTAGCACTCCGGGCAGTTCCAAGTCTCCTTCAGTTTAGGAAAGAACTGAAGACCTGCCTCTTCCAACGACACCTTGGTGAAACTTAGATTCTGGCTATCTTGTGCACACTGCCATCCATATATTGTATTGTGATCATTATTACTTGTTCAATTCTCAATAGCAATGTTTTGCTCTGTGACCTGTATAGCACTCTGTTACTCCTGAGCTAGGTTGGCGCTACAAAAATAAAAAACCGAGTAAGGCCAGATTCCGGTGTGCTCTAACACTATATGACCCGCTTCCATAGGTCTAGTTAACACAATGAGGCCAGATTTTATTAAGCTAAATTTATATTGGTAAGCCAGGCTGTCTTGTCCTTCACCTATGCAGCCCTGCCCAACTCCCCGGCCTAACTGTAATTGACAGTGGTCCCTGAAGTGTGTGATGCTAGGTGGATACAGAGAAGCTGAAGATAAGTGGTTGTGTGCTTTTCCGACCCCATACAGATCCCCTGGCCTTGCTACTATTGACTGGACCTGGTGAGGAGGGAAAATGTATACTTCAAATGGATTGTGTCCTCCCACGTATTCCTTATCTTTGATAATAAATCCACTTCCAGCCTGCTGGCCTCGGAAACATTTTTCACAGTAGAGGGCGCTGCGCGTCGACATCCCTCGAGTCGATGTCCCTCGAGTCGATGTCCCTTGAAGGCCTCCGTATCGGCACCAATGTCACCATAGGTATAAATAGTCTCGTACAGCGTCCGGTGCTCAGTTCCGTTTTTCCGCGCTTCGTAAGCCTCAGAGACACAACGCTCGGTTCTTCTACTCATCGAAAATCTTCGAAAAATCCTACAATGGCATCTTCATCCGAAACATCGACGCCACGATCCGGCTTCAAAAAATTTCGAGATTGTGGTAAAAAGATGTCATTAACGGATCCTCACAGGATCTGTTTGTGGTGCCTGGGATCAGAGCAACAGTGTTCGAAATGTGAGGACTGCATGTCTATGACGGCGAAAGCCTTGAAGGAGTGTAGGGGGAAGCTAGAAAGAGGGAAGACAGTTAAATCTTCTACCCCTTCAAAATTGTCCACAGCTGAGTCAAGATATTCCTCTCCTCACCATCGAAACATTCCCGATCGAGATCTCGAAGCCTTTCCCACCACTCTTCGAGATCGAGACACTCTAAGAAGAGGCGTCATAGATCTCCCTACTCTTCCTCAAATTCCCCAGAAAGGGTCACCTGCCCCACTAAACACAGCTTTCCAGCTAAGTGGGAGGAATTTCGCAAGAAAATGCTTAGGGTCTTCGAGAACGCGGCCTTGACCCCCTCGGAGATGCCTAGAGGTGATACCTCGGGTGAAAGACCCGAAAAACAAAAACACTGTGAGTCGTCGAACCCAGTGAACAAACCCTCGAGAGCGTCATGAACCCTCGAGTAAAGACAAAAATTAATTGAATAAAACGGCGTCATCGACGCCATCGTCGAAGGTACCTTCGAAGCACAAGTCTGTGTCATCGACGCCGTTGTCGACCCCGATGAAGGATAGGGCCTCAAACCTCAACTGCGCTACCGGCACCAGAGGTGTCGAAGGTCCCACCCAAGGCATCAAAAGTGGCGTCAACAATATCGATGACACTTAGTAGGATTCCGGCTCTCTCGAATACATCAAGGCCCTTTTTGAGTTTTTCAACGCCATTTGTGGGTTTGTCGAGACCTATAAGGTCTGCATCGACAACCACAACTTTTTCCCAAGCAGTATCCACCAATTTGGCTCCTTCTAATCTGGAAATGGGTTTACCCCTTATCCAAGATCTGACTATTTCAGAGCTTTATCCTCTATGTAGGGGAGGACTCTGACAATGAGAGACCCTTTGGGCTACAAACAACAAGAGTACCCATTCCAGAGGAGCTAATTTCTGAGGAGAATAGATTGAGAGATCTACAAGAATCTTTACAAATGCCAGTGGCATAGATACTTCTCCAGAGGCTGAATTTGCCAGACCAGAACCTGGAGAAAATGCAGAAATGCCTTACAGAGCCCCTATGGCAAGAATTATGCAATGTATAGGGTGGACACCACCTGCACCCTCTTTGCAGCAAGATGATTTTACGGACATCTTACATAAAGGGCCTCAAGAAGACCCTATAGTCCCTTTTCATGCTGCATTGCAGAAAAAATTAGCTGTAAATTGGGAAACACCTGAAGTTATCCCTGCAGTAAAAACAGTTATCTGCAAAGTACAGGGTGTCCGCCTTAGACCCTGAGTATTTAAGTAAGCACCCAACTCCAGCGAGTTTAGTAGTGCAGGCAGCGACGTTGTCAAATAGTAAGTCGGCATGCTCCACTATACCAAAAGACAGAGACGACAAAAGATTTGATGCCATGTCTAAAAAGGTCTTTTCAGTATGCAGTATGGCACTTAAGTCTTAACGCCACTTGCACGCTAGCTAGATTCAGCCACACCCTTTGGGAGTGCACTTCATCAGCGGCTGACTGTCTCCCAGAAGGGGAGGAACGAGACGCATTCTTGAACATTATCAAGGATGGGAAGGATGCGATGTGTGTGTCCCTCCAAACAGGTATCGACTCTGCTGACGGCATCAGCAGAGCCATGGCAGAGAGTACCACAATCCACAGATTTGTGTGGTTGCAGAAGTCTGGTTTTGCTCCTGATGTACAAGTCAGGCTTCTGAATATGCCCTTTGACGGCATCTCTCTATTTGGCAAAAAAGCTGATGACAGCCTGGAGAAATTGCAAACCTCAAAGCGGCAGCAAAATCACTTGGGGCTGCAATCCGTCAAACTCCAAATCGCCCCACAGGTACGTCCTGGAGGGGGAAGCCCTTTTGTATATACTCCACATTCGGAAAACGCAGAGGGGAGCCAGCTCAAAGGGGCCAGAGACGATTCACCCATGGTGGACGGGTCAAAGGTACCAAACCCACATCAGCAGGTGTTGCTTTACCCTCAGCATCTGCATCAGCTGCTTCTACACCCCTCTGAGGTCTCCCCACACACCACCAGTAGGAAGCAGGTTAACTCAGCATCCGACAGAATGGCAGGCTATTACGTCAGATGCTTGGGCATTGGAAACAGTTGCCCAAGGTTACGGCCTGCCTTTCATACACACTCTGCAGAGTCATCCACCAGGGAACAACTCTTTGAAGCTTCCAGACCCGCTCCTTATACAGGAGATTTCAAACCTGCTAGAGAAAAGTGCCATAGAACTGGTACCTGTAGCAGAGAGGAACAAGGGTTGGTATGTCCCCCTATTTTCTAATGCCGAAGAAGGATGGAGGATTGAGACCCATCTTGGACTTGTGAGAATTAAACAAATTCCTCAGGAAAGACAAGTTCAAGATGGTAACCCTTTCTCAGATCCTTCAGGCCCTCCAGCTTCAGGACTGGTTGGTATCTCTAGACCTTCAGGATGCTTACTTTCATGTGCCAATCCATCACAGGGACAGGAAGTACCTGAGGTTTGCCATTGGAATCTCTCATTATCAATTTCGAGTTCTGCCATTTGGGCTGACCTCTGCCCGAGGGTCTTCACCAAGCTAATGACGGTTGTGGCTGCAGTCTAAGGAGGGAAGGGATTCATGTCTACCCCTACCTGGACGACTGGTTGATCAGATCAGCGTCCCCGGAACAGGCTCAGATCCATCGAGATTATGTTTGCCACTTCCTCCACAAGCTGGGCTTCTCCCACAACTTAAAGAAGTCACAGATGATACCAGTTCATTGGAGCAGTCCTGTACGCATCCCTGGGTAAAGCCTTGCCACCAGAGGTGAAGACTCAAGATATTCTACAGATGGTCACCAAGTTTCAAAATGCCCAGCGTCTACCAGCCTTCGACTTTTTGAGGTTGCTCGGCCTCATGGCATCCTGCATTTTTCTAGTGCCAGAGGTTCGCCTGAGAATGAGATCTCTCCAGTGGGCGCTAAGGACCCAGTGGTCACAATTCTCAGGAAAGATGTCAGATCTCCTATTAATCCCGGACAGAATGGCTCGAGACCTTCAGTGGTGGGCCTGCCGGGAGAACATCTTGAAAGGAGAACAGTTTTGGCAACCATGGCTGGAGATAACAGTAGTCACAGACGCTTCACTCACGGGGTGGGGAGCCCATGCCAATGACTTAACCATCAGCGGTCGTTGGTCTCCATCAGGGTCCAGACTACACATCAACCTATTAGAGCTGAGATCGATCAGACTAGCACTGAAGGCTTTCCTGCCATCAGGGAAAGAATGTCCTGATAATGACGGTCAACACAGTGGCCCTGCTTTACCTCAACAAAAGAGGAGAGGCGTAGGGTCACTACCACTGTGCAGAGAGGCAATGCAGCTCTTGTTCTGGGCAATTCAAGAAGGAATCTCTATCGGCAGTTCACCTAGCCAGAGGGAAGAATTGGATGGCGGACGCTCTGAGCAGACAGTACAGTCTCCCACGAGTGGGAATTAGCTCAGGAAGTCCTTAAAGAGATCTTCACCCTTAGGGGAACCCCTCAAGTGGATCTGTTCGCCACCAGTATCAACCAGAAGTGTGATCAGTATTGCTCAAGGGAATTTCCCCCAAGAGTAGCTCTAGGGGACGTGTTCGTGGTGGACTGGGAGTTTCCACTCCTGTACGCGTTTCCTCCAGTCCCCGTCATTCCTCAAATGATCAGTAGGTTGAGGAGATACTGGAAACCCATGATCCTAATTGCCCCGGATTGGGCCAGGAGAACGTGATACCTGGATCTTCTAGGCATGTCCATCTGTACTCCGATTCGACTTCCACAAAGAGAGGATATTCTCTCGCAGAAAGGAGGTCGGGTTCTCCATCCGGATAACAGGACCCTCAACCTTCATGCCTGGCTTCTGAAAGGTTGAGATACAAGAATTGGGACCTCCCGGATGACGTAATGGAGGTGTTGCTTTCAGCCAGAAGACCAGCAACAAAATCTTTATACCGCTGCCGTTGGAACAAATTTTGCAGCTGTTGTAGAGAAAAGAATATTGAACCTTTTTCATGTAGTACACTTATGGTGTTATCTTTTTTGCTATACTTGGCACATTCAGGTCTTCAAGTTGGCACAAGCAAGGGTTACCTCGCAGCCCTGTCAACCCTTAAGCGCACTGCGGAGGAGCCTTCATACTTCAGATTGCCCATAGTCATTCAATTTCGGAAAGGGTTAACTAATCTATTTCCCCCAACTCCTTTTCAAGTTCCACTGTGGGACCTAAACCTAGTCTTGACATTTCTAATGGGTACTCCATTCGAACCCCTTCATTCCTGTTCATTAAGGTTTCGCACTCTTAAAACAGTCTTTCTAGTGGCCTTAACTTCTGCCAGAAGAGTGAGCGAATTAGAAGCTTGGTCTTGCAAACCTCCACATACAATCTTTCACAAAGCTAAGGTAGTTCTTCAAGTGAAGCCGAATTTTCTCCCAAAGGTGGTCTCGGAATTCCACGTCACACAAAAAATAACCTTACCCTCATTTTACCCTCCTCCCCATCCAGGGAAAGTGGAAGAGATTGCACAGGCTGGATCCAAAGCGTGCCTTGAGTTTTTACATTAGCAGACTTGCAAGGATTTGTCAAGCAGACCAATTGTTTGTAAGGTATGAAGGGCATAAGTTAGGTTTACCTATTACGAAACAGACCATCTCAAGATGGATTATATTAACTATTATAGAGTGCTATAAATTGGCAGGAAAAGAGCCCCCTTAACACCTCAGGGCTCATTCAACCAGGGGTATCGCAGCCTCTTCAGCTCTCCAAAGAGGAGTTCCAATTAAAGACATATGTGCGGCTGCCACATGGTCGTCCGCGCATACTTTCACCAAATTCTACAGTCTTGATTCCTCCTCTAGCCAGGAGACGAGATTTGGAAAAGCTGTGTTGCACTCTGCATCTTTAACCCTTTAAGTGCCATGGGTTTTTTCCCCCCAGTGCCAAGGCCTTTTTTTGGTGATTTTGGTATGTCGCCATTCAGTGCCTTGTAACATTTTTGTTACATGAGATATCTCGGCCAAATTTGGCCCCTTTTTTTTTCCCCACATGTAGGCGGTCGTAACGCCACCCAAGAATCCTACGTTGCTGTAGCGGGTGAGAGAAAATAACCAAAATGCCAATAAAATGATGTACAAAGAAGCCTGTGGGTTTTCCTTGTAAGAGCTAGGAACAAATGGTTTGCTGTACTGAATTCCCCAATTTCTTGGCTTTCAAGAACAGGTTGAGTGGAAACGAAAAGAAATTCTTTTGATGTAGTTATCAACCGTTTTGCGAGAGGTAGGCGATTTTGGCCTTTTTTGCCATTTGGACATGCGTGGACGGAATGGAGGAAAAGGGTAGGAAAGCTGAATTGGCGGACAGAAAGGCATATATTTCTGAAAAGTAGACATAATTCCAAGTTTAGGAAGGGGTGATTTGCACAGGTCAGGCAACAACTAGGAGGTTGGGGAAAATTCCATAGTTTGGGGAAAAAGCAGGAAAATGACCAAAAAAAAGGTATGTGGTGGACATGGTTGGCCTGGTACGGCAATGGCGTCTATGAATTTTGAGAAAAACAATGCTCCGCTACATTCCCTGACTCTTGCAGTTAGGAAATCACACACATTATGTAGTGTTTCACAAAACAAGCAGTACCACAAGCCAAAAACTGAGCCATGGTACACATGAGTTTTATGCTTATTGCCTGAACAGACGTACTTAGCATGCGTAAATCAGGAAAACCAATGTGGTGAGGAACGGCAAGCATACATTTTTTGAAAGAGCACTGGCAGACCTTTTCAAGGGTAGGTGACTTGTGCAGGTTACAAAAGTGTATGGTGCCTAAAGCAGCGACTAAATGTAGGGCACATTTGGGAAATGAAAGGGTTGTGTGACAAAGGCCACCAGCAAATGGGTCGAAACGTTATGAAAACCACATAAACACAACAAATGTCATACCTTCCCGCGTTCCCACACGTGTCCCGATGAAAACGGTACCTCACATGTGTGGGTGCACCTACCTGGGCGCCAAGGGGAAAGCCTAAAACACCCCTAAGCCTAAGTCTTTTCCAACAGCTGAATTTCACGATTTTTCCAGACGGGCACACCATACAGCTATGGGCCTCGGGAGTCAAAGCCACCAAGGAAAACGGGGAACCCCATGCATTTCCGAAAAGAGGACACCCGTGGGAATCCACAGAGGTCTGACTTGCGCAAATCGGCCCAGAATGTATTACCCAGAAACCCTGGCAAAATCTGAAATGTGGCAAAAAGAACCCGATTTCCCCACATTTCACTCGGCTCACCCACCAAAACACTGCGCCAACAACACATGGCCTACCGTCCTGCGTTCCCACAGGTGTCCCGATGAAAACGGTACCTCACATGTGTGGATGCACCTACCGGGGCGCAAAGGGTGAAGCCAAAAACACAGGTAACCCCAACTCTTTTCGCACAACTGGATTGCACGATTTTGACTCATGTCCACACCATACAGATTTTTGCCTAGGGTGTACAAGCCACCAAGGAAAACTCGGAAGACCATGCATTTCTGAAAAGAGGACACCCGTGGGAATGCACAGAGGTCTGACTTGCGCGAAGCGGCCCAGAATTTATTACCCACAATCCCTGACAAAGTGTGATATTTGGTGGGGAAAAACACAATGTTGACTTTGTCAGGGGTTCTGGGGTAATAAATTCTGGCCCCAAATCTGTAGGTTGCCCACATGAATAAAATGTGCTTTGCTGAAAGGCTTGGGGTTACCATCGGGTTACCATTTTCCTTTTGCGCCCCAGGTAGGTGCACCCACACATGTGTGGTACCGTTTTCATTGGGACACGTGTGGGGACGCGGGAAGGTAGGCCATGTGTTGTTGACGGTGTGTTTCGGTGGGTGGCCAGAGCAAAATATCTGAGAATTGTCTTAATTTCCAGCCAATTTCAGATACATTTCCCTATAATAAATTAGAAAATTCCCTGTCGGTTTTGGGTGTCCCACAGCCCCCCTTAAAATGTGGTCTACCATTTTCACTTATTTCATATTGGTAGCCCAACTGCCCTTGGCGTAGATGGGCCCATTAGTGTGCAAATCTGGCCTCAGGGTGCCCAAACCTTACTGCCCCACCCACTGGGGGGCCTGTCCCACAATCTTTGGTGGCCCTCTCATGCAGCCCTCCCTGAGGTCACATGCCCCTTCCCAGGAGCAGATATCTGCCCCCAAGGGCTACAAGGGGTACCCCCATTTCACCTTGGGGTGAGGGGGAGAGGGCCACCCCCCTCTTCCGTAAATTAAAACCCTGATGGCTAGTGGCCCCCCACCTAAATCTCCATTTTGTTTTTTTTTGTTTGTTTTTTTTTTCATTTTGCTTCCTTCCCTGGGGGCAGATGATTAGCCATTTGCCCCCAGGGGGGCCCTAACCTGCAGGCTCCATCCTTTGGGGGGCCTGCACACTTATTCCTGCCGCCCCCCCCTCCAATTGGATCGTGGGCCACCTCATGTACTCCTGCCTTTCCACTTGGTGTGGGAGGGGGAGGGCCACCACCCTTTCATGTGTACAAAAATCCCTGGTGGCTAGTGGCCTCCCCACCCCATCCCCGTTTATTTTTTCAATTTGCCCCCCTCCCTGAGGGCAGATGATCAGCCATCTGCCCCAGGGTTATCCATTTGTGCCCCCATGCTTTGGAGGCCGGGGGGGGGGAAGAGGGCTGCTACTGTAAGCAGCCCCCACCTCCCACCGCTTCTCAGACAGATCCCTGGTGTCTAGTGGGCATTGCTGGGCACGGATCGAGCGCTCTCCCCTTTCCAACGACACCTCCCTCGATCTCCAGATTGAAATACAGCCAGAGATTAAGGGGGAGAAAGGTGGAGACTCACCTTTCATGTTCACTGCAGCAGCGTGAAATGGCTGCTGCAGTGAAAATTACTTTCATGCCGGCGTGCATTACGCATGCCGACGTGAAATTGAAGGAAATCGAGCACCCTGGCAGTGAGGGGGGACCTCCCCCTCACATAGTTCGGGGGTTGGACTACTGTTTTGAGCGATCCCTTTGCAGGGATCGCTCAAAACAAGGTGCCAAAAAGGACGAGCTGTCTCGTCCTTGGCACTAAGGAGGTAATGTCAAGGACGAGATATCTCATCCTTGGCACTTGAGTGTTAAAGGGAAACATTTCATTTTACTCCCGCCTCCTCTACACATTACTGGTTTGGGAGTCTATCAAAGATTAGGAATACGTGGGAGGACACAATCCATTCGAAGAATAAGTTACTTACCAACTGTAATGTTCTTTCGACTGGATGTTCCTCCCACGTATTCCTTATCGCCCCTCCCATCCTTCCCCGCAGTAAAACTTCCCTTGTAGTTGCAGACTACGCTCCTCTAGGGTATTAACCATCTCATACAAGGCAAAAACAGCACCTCAAAACAGAACTGAGCAACGGACGCTGTGCAAGACTATTAATACCTATGGTGACGTCGGCACCGATACAGGGGCCTTCGAGGGACGTCGATGTGCAGCACCCTCTACTGTGAACAATTTTTCTGAGGCCAGCAAGCTGGAAGTGTATTTATTATCAAAGATGAGGAATACGTTGGAGGGACATCCAGTCGGAAGAACGTTACGGTTGGTAAATAACTTGTTCTTCTTTAAGAATCTGTTTTCCTTTGCCAATTCCACTTCAGTGATCCATTCTCCCACTTAACCACCACTCACCCCTCCTCACTACATCTCAATATAAGCAAATACGTAACATCATTTAATGATAATGATGTGTTATTTATATAGCGCCTTAATCCAAAGCGCTTTACAGAGCACATATTTACATACAATATCACCCAACCGAAATAGGTACTCATTTATCAACCTCGGAAGGATGAAAGGCTGAGTTGGCCATGCCGGGATTCGAACCTGCGACCTGCAGATCACACTCAGATCGCAGCAGCGTGTGCTCAACCTGCTGAGCTATCTTACCGGAGTCACCGGTCTTAGCATCACTGGCTCAGCCAAAAACATCCTTATGCTTCTGAATTATCAAATCAACCTACAGCAAAACGTAATTCCTAATAACTTTGACTTTCAATCACCCACTAGTTGTCTCTTATCTGAAGCATGGATTCACCCAATGGCTAAATCGCACCTGTAGCACTCCACCTCTACAATGCACCCTTCACCAACTATCACCCAACAAGGTGGCAGTGTAGGCCACCAGCTCAACAACTCTCACTACCTTAACTATTCCTCATACCTCCCCAGGTCACTAAATACACTTTTTCAAACACATTGCAATCACATTTTCCCGCTTTGGTCATTTAGTGACCCAGCCTCTTAGGGTGTCAATATTTGGTCTAGTCACTCAACTCCACATTTTGCTGGTTCTTAGTGAGTGTTCCCTTCACTCTAGACATTAATGATCACCAGCAGTGGTCCTTCTGGACCATCTATTTTCAGGCCATTAACTCTCATACAGACTACCCGAGTAGTATTGCTACAGATGCAAATCATTCAAACTCCCTATCATGCCATCCACTCGCCAATTTCACCTCCCTCTCTGATTATGCCCTCTTGCACTTCTTCTCCGCCCCCAAATCCCTCTTAGACCTCTTAGCAGTTACAGGTGTTCTCTAACTCCTGGTCACATTGAGATTTAAACCAGCCATGTCTACCTACAAAAATAGCTGCCTGAAAGACAATGAGTTCATGGCAGCTATTAACCAGCTCTTGATGTAATAAGCACTTCTTAATGAAGCCTGCCTACAGTTGCTTAATTTCTAAGCAAGAAAACAACCCAGCACACTACTCTGAATTAAAGTACTTTGCCTGGCTAATTTTCCTTTATGCTGTATTTTAAAAGTGAATACTTGTAGTAACATGTTATTTATTTTATTGGGCCAATATGTTTAAAGTTTAATACGTAAAAGTTGTAATGTAAAAAGTATGAGAATAGTTTCTGTGGAACCTCTGCCCCTCTTTAGTCTAATGTCCAATTGAACTGCCCTGGTGTACTCTCCTGCCAGTGTGAGAAACCTGAGGGCGTCCTCACATCTACTCCCCTTGGATCTTCTGCGCCGGTGGCAATGGAAAGGCCATTGCTTTTGGATCCAGGGGTGGAGAGGTGATCCCTCACCTGGTTGAAGAGTTCTTGGGGAGGGGGAATGAAATGTCCTCAGATGAGATGCAGTATTTCCTCTTTCCATTCCATGATGAAACCCTAGTGCCGGAAGTCTGTGTGGGATAATGTTATACCATTCCCTTTGATCAGAATAACATCCGGAGAAAAGACAAGCCTTGAACACGTAGGAGGGTGAGAAAGGGTGGGGTCCCCTTGGGCAAGACATGGTATCACTCTTTCTGTGTTGACAGCCAACCCAACCCTTCCCCAACCTTCCTAGGCGGTTCTAAGCCAGTTCCCCTCATTTCTCCCCATTTTGACGCTTGACAGTACTGGGCGAAGAAGAGGCAACTATGAACAATGAGGACCACACTCTTTCACAACTCTGCTACTGGGACGAAGAAGATGCCTGCTGAGGCATGTAAATGTCAGGAATGTCCTATTGATTGTGGCCAGGCAATGTGCTGCAGGTGTACAAAAGGTGACCAGCCCAGCAGCAAAGGGGGAGACAGGAGAGGCAGCGTGGAGACGTGTGTGTGGAGGAATGACAGGAGCAGCAGCAGGAAGGCCAGTGCAACCGTAGCGTCGGAGCTGGGGCGCCGTAGAGTAAACCGAACATTAAGAAGGGAGCCATGTGGAGAAGCTGCTCCTTTTATGTTAAAGATGCTTGTTCCCCTGTATTGGGACATCGACAAAGGGATGCCTGAGGGGCAGAAGTGGAACCCCTGAAGTGAGAAGCAGAAGGCCATATTGTCAATGTTGCTGTAAAGCCTTTGAATGTGACCAAGGAGTTTCAAACCATTGAGAAACCCGGTGCGCAAGTGTTTAAATTTGGTTGTTCGAGGAATCGGAGTGGTCGCGTGTCTTAGGAAACAGGTTTTCGAAAGTCTCCAAATCAATCCATTGTCCAATATTGATGACTGGGAATACTTTGTATAGGAGTGGTCGCGCGTGTTGGATAAAACACGTTTTCAAAAGTCTTCAAAAGATGTACATTTTGTTTGAAGTGAATAAAGGAAATAGAACACTGCGGGTTGGATACAAATCTTAAGAAGTGCAACCTGTGAACACCGAATTAAGTACAAAACATGTTTCTTGAATATCAAACTGAATGGAAATCTTAACAAGAGCAACATGTACCTATTGAATACCGAATTGAGTACAATCCATGTTTCTTGAATACTGAACTGAGTAAACCTCTCACAAAAGAGCAGAACTGTTACATATTAAGTTCAGAAGTAACACGGAAATTCGGGTAAACCCATTAGATAATGCATACAAAAATGAATGATAATGTATACCCAATTGAAACCAATGTGTGCTGTATTCTAAAGAGAATGGAAGCTGTGAGCTGAAAGAGGCTCTGAACTTTACGTTGGACACTGTTTCCTTTGGTTGCTGACGTCCCTACACATTGTATGGATTAGCTGTGAGGGCAAGCATAGGTTTTGGACACAGACAGATCCTTCAGTTGAACTCTTTGAGTCAGACTTTCCTTAGTTTCCCAACGCCGGTTGGGTTTCCCTTTTCTCCGCCACCTGCAATGTCCCTGTTGCATGGACCTCCTGGAGAGACTCCTCCCTCCTCGACAGCATCTTGGTTTCTTTCATTCGGGTCCTTCGCCACAGAGCCAGCATCTGGTTTCTCGCTCCTCCAGGGCTGGCTTCACACTATGCAGTCCTTTCTTGCTTTTTATCATTGAAGCTGGCTCTAGTAAGCTGTACCGCGTATGTTGGTTCTGCGTTGGGCTTTTACCTCCTTACCTGAACTTCGTGTCAGTAATGATTTGTATTCTTTCTGGCTAAGCCTCTTCCTCATCCCAGTATGATTAATGAAGCCCTCTACTCGTATAAGTAGAGGTGTGGGAGACCAGCGGGGACTGAATGAGGTTAAAGGACAGTGGGGACAATAATAGAGGTGGTGAATACTGCATTCTCCCAAGGCTATCGTCGCTGGTCTCATGGAGGTTTTCCCTTCCCATGAGATCCACCTGCTGAGTACCACCCCTAGGGGGACTATCAGGTAGCGGCCTCACCTCCCCGGCCACATGGGAGCAATACCCTGAGATTTGTCACACTAAGCAATATGTTTCTTCCATAGCACACTTTCAACTTCTATCCTTTGTAGACATGTAATGATGGTCATATGTGTAGCTACATAACTAGGGTGGGCCTATCGTTTTGAAATGTGCATGCAATTATGTTTTTAAACTTGATTTGTTGTAGCAGTAGCAGTCCTGGCTGTCTAGGCACTAAGATGACATCACATCATGAATACTCTGTACTTCTACATGTGCTGTGAATTTGTAGATCTTTAGAGAAAGGCAAAGAAAATGTTAAACCAGGGATTAATGCAGATGGTTGTGGGAAGCAGGTGGTTTTTGTGAATTGTACATTTTAAATCTTCTCACCGTAAGATTGCATTCCTTTTGTTTACTAAGCAGTTCTGCCTTATTCATAAAAAGGGCCTATACAGCCTAACAAGCTAAATAGCAACCAAATACAATTATAATAATTTGTTACGTTCAGCATTGTGGAAGAGCCATCCTTGGTGGATGTAAATGAAGCTAGCACTAGGCTGCTTTATCACATTTCTTTTTTCCCTTGGATGCCCGACGATTAATCTTTGGCACATTTATAATTGCTGCTGCATATTTGCTGTCACCCACCATTAGCTCAGATTAATATGGCCATTTAGTTTCATGGATGATGACAGAAGGTGAAAAACGACAGAGAAAATGTCAGCATTGCTTGTGGTTCACTCCTGCATGCTTATCTTTAAAACAAAATGACACCCTTGACTGTGGGAATAAGAGTTCTATTGCAATATATTCTGTTTATATTGTTTTTTCAAGTTTGTTATTTGAGGTTCATAAATTAAATAAAGGAAATGTACTTTTCTGAAGTCCAGAAAGAAGTATACTGTGAAAAGCACAGTGTTAGGGAAGTTAAAAGATTAACATAGGCCCTAATTTACCAGATCAATTAAATGTGCATGCACATCTTCGGAAATCTAGCTTTTTGACCTTATGTGAAGATCTAATTAAGTAGAAGGAACATTTACATATGTGTGGGAATGCTATATTATGTTTAGCATTAGCAACTTTGTAAACCTTCCCATATTTAATTGTTTGTTCTGTAAGATGATTTTCTGCTGCAAATAATGATAAGGTATTGGAAATGAAGAGCTGTAAATGGTAATATTTATTCTAACATTGTACATATATTTATGATAAATTGAATTAGTTACATTTCAGTTGTTAAAATTACATATATTAAAAAGAAAAAACACTAATTAAGGTAGCAACACTAATTAAGGTAGCAAAGTCTGAAGGCTAAAACGCTGAAGCCTACAGATAAGATTCTCGGCTGAAATCAAATATGTTTGTCTTCAAAGAGCAACAGAGAAGAGTATCTTTGAGGACCTAAGGAGACCTGAAAATGATCTACTTATGTTAGGCTAAATCATAAGATAACCCAAACTGTAGCTCTCTGGGCATCACACACAGACTTTTGGAAAGGTTGTTTTATAGATTCATACTTTGTCAGCTCTTCCCAAAAGTCTGATACTGTGTTTAATGAACTCTACGGAACAATTCATATTAGTTTAGACACAATGTGTCTCTGACCGCCAGACTTATAATATTAATAAAGTACATTCTATTTTGTGAATATTACCCTTACTACGCATCTCCCTTTAGGACTAGGTTCATAGTCCTTTCTATAGTCTTCATGCAGCTTCTTTTTACTTCAGTACACTGGCTTCTTCACCCAATCTGTTGATATCACCTCCTCCCACCAAAGTGCTTTACTTGGGATTTGGTGATTCAGCTCAAATATAATTATTTAAGTGCATGCTAAAAAATGTAATTAAATGTGCAGATTGTAAGGATGGTATGTCTAATTTATTGAATCTACAAATCGCGAAAAATGGCATCTCAAATATTCATTGTGATCATTCATTACGTGGAAATGGATTTTGAGTGATTAATTAAACTGTTGCTGCAGATCCAAACTTTGTAGTATGGTATGCATTTGTTTCCAAATTTGCATCAATTTTGTTGGTTTTATTCAGACTCCAGTTCAATTAATTGACAACAAAATGACAATTTAAAGCCACCAAAAATTGTAATTAAAATGCATTTGATAAAGGTTTACTATCGAAGGTTTCTCATAAATCCGAATATACATAATGACTCCTAGAGAGAGTGAATTATTTTTGGAGTGATGACAGTGTTTAGTTATATCGCACTTACTCAATTGGACGCCAAACCATCAGTCACAAACATCCTACTGCCTTCCAGTGAAAAGCCACCTTATTCAGAATGAGAAGAGGCCCATGCAACCTTTTCTATTTCACAAATGGTCCTCTTTCAGAGAAGAAACAGAACTAGAGAAATGCCACTTAAGGGCAGCCATGCCCACCTCTCTAGACCGTCACACCTCCACTCCTGAGCGGTACAAATCTTTAAAGGATGTGTCTCAGAAGTTGATGCATAATAGTAAGAGGATGCAAATAAGGTGCCTGCTCAGATTCCATTAAGGAAAGCTCCTGATATATATAAGACAAACCCCACCCCTTTCCATGTCTTATCAATCTAGAATATGGATCATGCTTAGTACATCACTCGGATTACCCCTGCCATGCTCCCTATAATTAACTGACCACTGCAAACTACACATGCCTGATGCTTTGGCTATGCATACAAGCAAGGTGGATCTTCGGTATGTCACTCAATCATCCAAATGCACAATCACTGCACTTACTTGGCACTCCCTCCCCACGGGAAGTTGCACTTACGTTCTTCCTTTCTAGCACTTCACCCAGAGCATTTCTCCTTAGCACCACAGCACCTATACCTTGCCCCCCAGCCCCTACACTTGCAAGTTCTGAACACTCACCAGGCTTAGTAGGACTGTCTCCCCCGCCCGTTAGTCTCACTGGGTGTTTTTTACTATTAATTCAATTTTATTTTATTTTTGTTGTAATTCATTGTCTACCTCCCCCTGTCCCCACCCTGTCGCCCTGTGGGCGTTTTGAAACAGTTTTGCTAATTGTATAAGTGCCTAACACATGACCAATAAATAAAATAAATACATTCCTGGAAGGTGGGTATAAATAAGTGACTCATCTGTTCTGGTAATGTGGAATTTCAATCTGCACCTTCCTTTTTGTGTTTTGTCTGTGTTTTTCCCATGTGGTTCTTCGTGGAGTGCAAAATTAAATTGCTTGTAAATATAAAGCATTTCTAAAAAATGTTTTGCAATAAAATTGTATTCAAAAGGAAACGCAAATAAAACAAACATTGTATTATATTAAAACCACATCGATTTGTTCAGCTCTTAAATCCGAGATCAATTTGCGTTTTTGTGATACCCTGGGTTCTAATGAACTTTTAAAAACAAGGTCATGGGCGATGACACAAAAGGATGGTGGGGAAGCAGTCGGACATTTACAGACCCGCTAACAGAGTCAGTACTTTATGCAGTAACTACTGGCAAAATCCTTTGTAAAGTTAATAAAATGATCCCCACATCACATCATACTCATCAAGGTTATCACTATGTTTAAGTTGTATCTTGTCATATTTGGATTGCTGTACTCTTGTCTATATCCAGATAGAAACAGTTTTCTAAGTTTCACACTTCTTATACCACAATATTTGAATTGTGGCAACAACCCTAACTCCAATGAACAAGAATCTTAAGCTAATTATAACTAATTTTTGATAGGGTTTCATATTGTTTAACACCTCTTGGCCAGTCAAGAACTTTTTGCTAATACTAGGAATAGAATCTGTTCAAGGCAACATAGTTTAACTATATGTAGAGAAACTCATTCGAGAAGTAGATCGAGCTGTTCTAACCTATCCTTAGTGAACTTGAGCCATGGATTTTTGTAGGGCCCATGCATAGCCATAGTATCTTTCAAGTACATCGTGTTCCCTCTGTTGTTTATCAAATATCTTTGCCAAAATAAGTGGAGGCGGGCCTGCAATGTGTTCGCATAGTTCCTGGCAAAATTGTCGAGTTTGACGGTTCAGCAAATCTTATGTCAAATATTAGTTTTGGTGGACATGGGCATTTTCACCATTCTGTTGGAATGGTCTATTCTTTGACACTATATCTATGTGCCAATGTGTAATACTTACATTTGTCACTGAAATCGTTCAACCCAAGGATTATTGCGCTACCATGTGAAAAGCATTCATTACTCTTGGGTAGTTGGGAATCCAGAAGTAGAAATGCAATATAACCGAAAGTAATCAAATGTAAAACTGTTAGAAGTAACTGTCAATCATGGGTCAGAAATGTGCTCTTGTGTCCCTGTGATCATCACTTTAGTTTCAGATGTTCATCAGTAGGTACTTAGCTGTATTCAATCACTTTCATGTCAAAAGAAAACCATACTGAACATGTTAAAACGAAAACTGCTTGAATTTACATGGGTAACTCCATTTGAAAGTTTAGTTGTTGAAAATGAGTCCATTCATGTGTTCAGCTACAGTCTTTATTGTAAAACTATATTAGGAAGGGCCCATAATGTGATCCTCTCAGGTTAGGCCTGGGCACTGATTTTCTGGCTTTGTGAGTTAATCAGTGCTTTAAATCAAGGAAGTGATGTAACTTTTCTTTTGGGATGACTTTGGCATCATCAGAATGTATTCTAATTATCGCCTTTCTTTCCAGACCCCCTGCCCCTTCTTCTTTGGTGTTTATCTCTCTCTCCAGCATCAGTAGTGCCTTTCATTATTCTTATTGATACATTTTTATGCTTTGGTATGAACCTTACAGCTAGGATGGAGCTTTGCATTTGTACCGTGTCTGCACATTTTACTCCTTGTTCTTCGTCTCTGTGAACTTTTCTGACATGCTTTCTATTCTCTACTATATCCTCTTCCTCCCAGTCTCAGGAGATTGAAAGTGTCCAAGGCTATTTTTAGGGCCTACCCCAGTTCTTCTAAACAACACAATTACGAGTAATTTCCATCAACACCAACCATGATACTTAGTGTTGTAGTTGACCACTCACAAACTGGAAACCTGGTTATTCGTCATGACCATCCGTGTGCCTACATACATGTGAACCATGCCAAGACCTAATTTTTAGGGTCTGAGTGGTTACCCAACATTCATTTTCTCCTAATTGATGATCCCCAAATCTCTCCTTTTTTTTATTAATGAGGGCCTGAATTTCCTTGTCTATGTTCAGTAGATCACCTTTCAATATTAAACATTTTGCTAAGCTATGCTTTTGCTCCCATAGATTCATGTGGTAACGTAACACTTTATTCTGAACCTTACCTGCCGCTGGATGATGTTGTAATGAGGGTCTGCCAATGGTGAGGAACACCCAAGACCGCATAGAAATCTGGAGGTGGAAACAAGCTGGTGGTACCCCTTTTGAAGGTTCCAGCGTGCTGGCACTATGGGATAGACAATATTCAACATAGTAAGACCAATGAAGAAAAAGCAATGGTGGTGATCAGCTGGGGGAGATGGAAGTAAGTGGAGTTCAATCAAAGATTCTGTGGAGGCTTATCTTCATGTGAAGGTTGGAGCCATGATGATTGAAGATGGTAGGGTCTAAGGACACTGAGCCCTGGAATGCACTTGATTCTAATAGGCACTACAAAGCCAGTGAGGCATTTTACCCATCTATGCAGTAGAGAGAAGCCTCAAAAGCAATTTAACTTAAGAAGTGTTAAGAAACAAGAGATGCAGTTGAACCTAAAAGACCCTGATGGAACTTAGAAGTGTGTTACCTTAAGCATTTCTGGAAACCCTGAGACGCACATCAGCAAAAGATATGCTGCAAACTCTGAGAAGCACTTGATCCTAAGAGATGCTAAGAATCCTGCACCACTTAACCTTAAAAGTTGTTGAAGAATTTAAGCCTAGAAAGTGCTGAGTAGTCCAAAGAACACTTAAACCCAGGAGGTGCTCAAAATCCTGAGGAACAACACATGCTTTCAAGAGGTGTTAAACATTTGAGGAATACATATGCCTAAATGGCATTGATCAGGTGGGAAGCCAGAGAGAAGCCTAAGCCCTGAATCACCAATTTAAAATGAAATTCCCTAGATGATCAAGTACGATAACTGACAACCACAGGGAGGAGAAACGGTTATCGAGACGATATGAAGGAGGAGCACTAAAAAACTCACAAAACTAGAACAAGTTATGTTGTCTAAAGAATGTGAAAAGAAGGAAAGCCCAAAACCATAATGCTTTCATTCTGGGATTTAAGAAAAGTGAATTTAACGGGTTCAGAAATGCAGTGCTGCCCTACCTCTGCCTTAAGTAGGTGGTATTGAAAATTGAAGAGAGGAAGCATGGTTTGCAGTGGCAGCTGGTGAATCTTTTAATTTGAGTGGTGTAAATGTTTCCCAAAAATATTCCAGAGCAACCAAGTGTAGCAAGGAAGTCCAAACAAGCCAGGGGACAGTTATGGCGGTTTTCCTCCTGAGAATCTTTTTCAGTATTCGATTAAAATGGTGCATTATACAGGTCACTTTCTGGGAAAAACTGCTTAAAGCCAAACAATTTGCAATTGGCTTTGTTGGGTAACTCCAATCTAGAAATGCAAGTCCCCAACGGTGCACAGGAGCTTTTCCCAACTGATTTTCATGACTCCTTCCCCCACAATATATTCCAGTATAAAAATATTTTTGCACTGGCTGTGCCCATACATTCCCATGCTGGCTGCACCAATTTATACCAGAATTCCTATCAAAGAACATACTCATGTTTGCTCTGCACATATGGCAGCAATGGTACTATAAGAATCTATGTCCATACTGGCTCTGCTGATATTTGGCAGTATCCCCACGCTGCAACAGACTGACATTGACTTAGCTTTAAAAATGCCATGACACAGTAAGAAAATATGTCCAAACTGGCTGCACAATGTAGTCCAGTCTAGACACGTAATAACACTTATCATGCTTATTTTATCATAGATGCCCGTGATAAAATGTCATACCACAGTAAGAAATGGCTAGACTGGCAGCTGCAAAATATCTGTCTAGCAACTTAGTAACACATCATCCTTTCTTTTATCAACCGTCGGTTGATAAGTTATAAAAATGTGTAGAGTGCAACATCTGCCCAGAGGCTGATAAAAGAAAGGATATTTCACTACACACCTATGCTAGATGCCCAGTAAACGATTTGCTATTGCTGCACCTGCACCCGCTCCCCATCCCTGCACACACAGCATGCATTCCCTCACATGTGCATCCATACATCATACCTCACTCGTTTTCACACACACACACACACCCACAATACATTTTACAATCATACCTGCATGCAGCTGTGGTCCAGATTCATCTCCACTGCAGCCTCAAGAAATCACTCAGGCTCCCGCACAGCATGCACAGGAACTAGGATGCACAGTCTTTCCTAATTCCTATTTGTGTGCTGTGAGAAACCTAGGGGTTTTCTCCCATCCAGACCCCGAGAATCCTCTATTCAGGTGGCTAACCGAGGGCCATCACTCTTGGATCCCAACCCTGGAGGTGGACGAGCGAGGGAAGATGACCTGGTATGAGAGTCCGGGGTTGTCTTAGTGGGAATAGCCCAGGCAAGAGTCTGTATTCTGATGGGACAATAGAGGAGGAATAGGAAGCTCTGGACGCCTACATGGGATATATTGACTCCCATAAGTCTTATCCAGGCATCATGGCCTTTGATTCCCATCCTATCAGTTATGACTCAAGAGGGAGAAAGAAGGGAGTCAGTTTCCCCAGAGGGAAGAGGAAGAAGACCCAAATGAAACAAAGTCAAAATTCTTGTGTTGAGATCCATTCATCATCCACCTGTCCAAGTTAGAGAGAATACCATCAAGACCCATTGTTTTATAATCAATCCGCAAACATAAGAAAGGGGGCAACTGTTCCCTTAAGTAAAGATTAGATTAGAAGATTTTCCTATACTCAATATCAACTCCCGGAAAAGGTAACAGTAACTCAATCTAATCTCCAATCCCATTACACCTCACATCCCTCTCCCTCAGACTTCATGGGGTATCTTTAATCACACCCCATCTCCTCCTCCCCATTTCCAACAAATACTGAGACGAGGAGCATATTACTGAGATCAGTGAAGATTACCCATAGAAACAACATGGGGAGAGTAAGGGAAACCTGCTATAAAAAGAACTCAAGTTGTCCCAGGGTTGGGCATTCAATAATGACCTCTCGCATCTAACGCCCCTTGACTGTTCAACTATAAAAGGTGTGTTTTCAACAGAGGAGGGAGCGAGCTGGGGATGTGTCCAGGACCAGAGAGGCCGAGGAGCAAAGAGCAATAGGATCCGAAGCTTGGAGGAGAACTACTTGCCGAGACACTGGCCAGGTGGTGAGAAGGGGCTGCACTGTGGCTAGGGAGTCGTGCCTCCAAGGAACCGTGTGAGGCACCTTGCATCCTGCCGTCGGTGGTCAGAAAAGGGGTCATTCCCTAGGTGTGTTTCATGTCCGTAAGAGAGAAACTCGGGAGTGTGCGAATGACTGGAGCGGAGAAAGACACAGATGATAAAGCAAATGAAAGCTTGTAAAGCATTACAAAGCGAAAAGGTGAAAGAAGCGAGTCAAAGCTAGCAGAGTGGCCAGGAGCGGAAAAGTGGAAGGAAATGTGGAAAAGCCAGAAAGCGCAAGAATATAGAAAAGGAAAACAACAGAAGGAAAAGGCGCTAGCAGCGAAGACAAAAAGTAAAGACATTAAGAAGAAGCAAGTGTGCATGAGAAAGCAAAGAAAGTGCAAGTGTGCATGAGAAAGCAAGGAAAGTGCAAGTGTGCACGAGAAATAAGCCAAGGAAGCAAAGGAGAACAAGAGGTGCAAAAGGACATGAAGGTGAAAAGTTAAAAATGGAAGAGCAAGGAATAAAGAGAGGGGCTACAGACCAGAGTGGTCACGCCTAGGAGGAGCAAAGAACCTGGCGCTTTCAAAAGTCTATGATTGTACCCCACAAGTGAAATGTGTGTGAAAGAACTGTATAAAAAAGGGAAGACACATCCTGACAATTTGAACTTGTGTTTAAAACTAAAAGGGACCTAAGCTCGGGGAAGGGAACCCTGCGAGGCCCAGGCCGAACATTTGTTTGAACCCAAGAGGACCTAAACCTGGGGAAGGGAACCCTGAGAGACCTGACAAAGTGGAAGACCTATCATTGTGTGATACTGAAGAAATGAATGCTTGGGGAAGGGAATCCTGAGAAGCTTGAATAGGAACTCTGTATATTTCTTTTGGTTATGTGGTGAACTTGGAAGAGATGAAGCTTGGTGTAGGGAATCCTAAGGAATTTAAGACATTTAGAGCTTGGGAAAGAGGGGCCTATGCTTGGGGAAGGGAACCCTGAGAGGCCTGACAAAGTTGAATACGTATTGTTTTTTTATTGGAACCGCGAGAAGCTTGGAGAGGAACTGTGTATTTCTTTTGCTTGTGTTTTGAACTTGGAAAGACTAAAGCTTGGGGAAGGGAATCCCAAGGAACTTGAAGACCTTTAAAGTGTAGGACTGCTGCAATATCTGCAGAGAAGGTCTTATAAGGAGCCCTTTTTGATTGAACTCCTTTTTGTGAAGATAACCAAACCCATACCTGGTAAGAAGACCACCGAAATCCAATCTCGGTTTCCACATTTTTGTCGAACCACTATATTTTTCTTTTAAGAGACTTCCTAACACATTTTGTCCAAGAGTGAAGGCAAGCATAGGTTTAGACCAGGTGGATTTTTACTTTGGACTTTCAGACTCTGATGCCCCTTTGAAACATCGGTTAAGGGAACCATCCCTTTAGGGTTGGGGCCAGTTAAGCATTACACCAACCCAGGGACCTTAGTAAATAAAGGTTTTTAAACTAACAAATTTGAATCTGTGCCTCTCTTGATACCAAGCCTGTCTCACAGTACGCAGGAGCCAGAATGCTGATGATACAGCGCCCTGCTCTGTTTTTATGTGCATGTAAGTACAGGAGCACCCCCCCACACATACAAACGTGCATTTCCCCAGCTTTCATCCTCAATGAGACATGCAAGGGTAGGAAAGCAAAACACTTAGTAACGCATCATCCTTTCTTTTATCAACTGCCGGTTGATAAAAGAAAGGATATTCTACTGTGCATCTATGGTAGATGCCCAATAATAAAATGCGTTGTTGCCCGCACCTGCTCCCTGGCCCAGCACAAACACACGTGCACACAGTATTCACTCACTGACTCACTCATACACACACTCATTCTCTCTCTCTCTCTCTCTCTCTCTCTCTCTCTCTCTCTCTCTCTCTCTCTCTCTCTCTCTCTCTCTCTCTCTCTCTCTCTCTCTCTCTCTCTCTCTCTCTCTCTCTCTCTCTCTCTCTCTCTCTCTCTCTCTCTCTCTCTCTCTCTCTCTCTCTCTCTCTCTCTCTCTCTCTCTCTCTCTCTCTCTCTCTCTCTCTCTCTCTCTCTCTCTCTCTCTCTCTCTCTCTCTCTCTCTCTCTCTCTCTCTCTCTCTCTCTCTCTCTCTGCGCTTCCTAGTTTCTGCTCATGTGCGCAGGGGCCGGAGTGCTGATGACTCGCCCACCTGCTCTGTTTCTGTGTGCTGGGAGGCACAGGAGCACCCCCTCAACCAGTCAAACATACAGTTCCCCAACATGCATCCCCAGTTCAAGATCAGCACAGCTCCTCCGTAGTGGGCGAGGTTTCTGGTGGGTCAGCACCCCCTCGAGCCGCCCCTGATGGTGGGGCTGAACTTCCTTTTAGATATATCAGGATAGAGGTGAACATTGCATGGGGTGTTATTGGGTCTGGAAAAAATCCAAGGCTACCCGAATGTCAGGACTCGGGGCTAGCTAGCCTTTTGTTTGTAGCCCCTGAGCTTCTATCCAGGGCTACAACCAAAAGACCCGGGGCTATAACCCTTTCAGCCCCCTGCCCCCTCTCCCCCAAGCAATGCCTCTGAACATCGCTAAGAAACCTAGAGGTTAACGATTTGGAAAATAGTGGAAGAAATGCCTCTAAGAAAACTACATAAAGATGTTGTAATTGGAGTTATTGAATTTAGTTTTTGTTAACGCATCACCTGCTTTCTGCATAATAGCTATGACTATTCTTCCCTGTCCCTTTCATCTCGGATCTGAGCTGGTTCAGTCTGCGGTGATGGTCAGTAGAAAGAGGATGGCTAATCCATAATGGGCGGGTGGGCAGTGCCTTCTCACCGATCCTCCTGTTACGGAGAAAGCTAGTAGACCAAATCAAAAGAAGTGCAATGTGCTCAAGAGCAACCTCTCTACCTGCAGGAACACAGAGCTGATTTTATGCACGCCCAATGGGTCATGCCTACCTGTGGCATATATCTCTTCATAATGCTGATTTGTTACCTGCAGGGAAAGGGAGTGCTCCTATTCCGCCTCCTTGCAGTGAATTTTAGAATGTAGAGGGGTTACATTTTATGTATGTGTTCCCAGGGATCTGGATCTCTTTTCTGCTCTCAATGCTTCCTTTTTACTGCTGTGTTCACCGCAAAGAAGCTTGAGGCAGAGCAGAAACCAAAGGGTACAGGCCAAGCCAGGTGGCAGGCAGGCAAGTAAAATAGAAGAAGGAAAATCTTTGCACATGTATGTTGTGTGAAAGAGAGAAAGCTTGTGTGCCCATCTGTTTTTATTTGTGCGATGTGTGCACCTGTGGAATAACAGACTTCTTGCAGTTTAGAACAAAACATTTTAAACTTACCTCTGCCGACATATATCGTGGGAGCAGTCATTGCAGAAATGTGTTAGTGGCAATACTGGCATCTACTGTGGGGAAATGTATCATAATAACATGTTTTACAGGTCTATGCTGGCATGCCTTGTTGGCACAGGCATCAAGTTAGTGTGCTTAACCGTGGCAATGCTGGCAAATATTGTGGGCACAAACATTATGAAAAGTGAAACAAGTCTTACTGAAATCGGGGCCACAGAAGGACAAAATGATGGCTGAAGGTTGCCCTATTCCTCTCCACCTCTGTCTGGGTGTGCGGGCACATAGTGATGCATGTGCCTTTGACCACCTGGCCTAGTGTTCAACTGCTCTGCAACTTCAAATGGATTGTGTCCTCCCAAATATTCTTCATCTTTGATATATTCCTAAATCTGCTTGCAGCGCCGTGACACATTTTTTATAGCATCAGGCGCCGTGCGTTGTCGAGTCATGGCCCTCGGCTGTGACGTCGAGGCTGGCATAAGTAAGTTGTGCGGCGACCATTGCCTCAGTTACGTTTTTCTGCATGCTCAGCACGCTTCGGACAGTTCATCGCCTCAGATATTTTCTAATTGCGTATTGTGCTTTGAAGTTTTTCAAATCATGTCTACAATGAAGGACCCGCTTTAATCGGTGCCCCGATTGTGGTGCTAAAATGTCCATTACGGACGCTCATTGTATCTGCCTTTGGTGCTTGGGTGTGGACTATAAAGTCACCGACTGCAGTTCCTGTCAATCGATGATGGTGACAGCCTTGAGGGAAAGCACATCATAGGTAGTCCCCTTTCTAAATGCCTTCAATGACCTGAGGGATGTTTCCGCTGATAAGCACTCCAAGCGCTCGAGATCCAGGTCTCGCTGTTCGTCCTCATCCTCATCACACAAAAAGTAAAAGAAAAACAATTGGTCGCGGTCGACTTTGTCAGACGTCTCACCTGACAAGTTGGTTAACTTTCCCAGCAAGTCGGCGTCTGCAGCTGACTGGGAGAACATTTGACTCCAAATGCTGGATGTGTTTCAGAAGGCGGCTCCAGTATCCCCTTCCAAAGAGCCCAGGCACCTTCAGACCCCCACAGTGTCTGGTAAGACCAGCAAGGTGTCTTCTGAGACCACTTCTCGCGTGCCTAAGAGCCCGGGTGCTAAGTCTCCTCAATGTTCGTCATTCTTCATCTCTACACAAGTCGAAGCCAAAATCATCCTCCACGACTCATGTTAAGGAACAGACACCTGGTCCATCGAAGCCAGTGTTGTTGTTGAAGCTATTGAAGCTGTCAACACCCTCAGTGCCATCGATGCCCTCGAAGCCTTCGGTTGATTCTTCGTTGACTTTTAAGTCCTTACCCAAGAGGGACTTTTTTTTAGAGCCATGGGGTCAATTTTCGAGGAGGAGGAGGATGCTGTTACTGACATCTTGGGTAGCGGACCCCCAAGAGAGCCTGTGTTGCCCTTTCACAGACACCAGCCGCCAACAAGGATCTTACAAACAAATACAGGCCTTCCTCAATGGATCCAAGCTTTCTATTGATGAAACCCTACTCCTGAAAGTTGAGTGGTTCAGGCAACCACTTCCACTTCGAAAGCTGCAACCTACCGGAGTATGCCTCCGGATAGGGACGGTAAAAGGTTTGATGTCTATGGGAAAGAGGGTGTTTTCCGCAGGCAGCTCTAAAAGCCATTAATGTGACTTGTGCCCTAGCCAAATATATGCACACCTTGTGGGACGTAATAGCCTTGGTTGTGGAGTGCATACCCTAGGGGAAGGAGAGACTGGTTTCTAAACCTGGTACAGGATGGCAAAGATCCCATGTGCGAATCTCATCTAGACTCTGCAGACTTTGTAAGCAGTGCAGTGGCAGATAGTACTGTTGCCAGGAGATTCACTTGGCTGAGGAAGTCTGGTTTTGCACCTGATTTTCTAGCAAGGCTCTTGAACATGCCTTTTGACAGCACCCACCTTTTTGGCTCAAAGGCTGGTGAGAGCCTAGCGAAATTATATGTTCAATGCGGCTGCAAAGTACGTCTGCCTCAGCAGATACAAGGGTCTTCCCACGGTTGGAGAGGTCAGCCTTTTCTTCAAATCGATTGTATCCTCCCACATATTCCTTGTCTTTAGATATTTCTCTTCCAGCTTTATCTGCTTTGGAAAAACAATTTCAGCAGAGGGTGCTGTGCGTCGATGCGATCGACTTGATGTCGCTTGAGTGCTTCCATCTCGGGTTCGACGTCATCGTAGGTATATATAGCACACGCAGCGCCCGTTAGCTTCAGTTCCATTTTTCCATGATGCCTAACGCTTTGAGAAATATAGCACACTTCAGTTTTTGATTAAAAAAAACATCATCATCATCGAGAGCGATTGCCTCATCATCGACAAAGTCAACCCCAAAGACTGTGTTAAAAATAAAAATGAAGGAATATAGTGCCAAAATGTCGCTCACGGATCCTCAAGTGTCCTGTGGTGCCTTGGCATAGAGCATAGGACGGCGGACTGTGGATCCTGTCAGTGCATATCTGGTAAGGCTCTGAAAGAGCGTTAAGGGTAATTAGCGACTGGTAGGCCCCCTACGAAATTCCCTATAGGTCGTTTTTGACCTCCTCAGATTCCTTTCCAGAAAGAATATCCTGCCCATCCCGGCCTAGTAGGATCGTTGTCTGTCCTCCCTTGTTCCCCCTCCCATGCCTCATCACGCTTTGAAACACTTGTGTATAGGCGCGTTATAAATGCCATATCATATCATATCCAAATCCTCGACTCCTGCACAATGGGGAGGAATTGAGGCAGGAAATGCTTAAAATTTTCGAGAAGGCAGCCCGACCCCCCCTCGAAAGAAAATAAAAAAGCCATGCTCCTGTCACGCTGTCAAAAGACGATAAGGAAAGAGCTAAGGCTAAATACTGCACGCCCTCTAGCTCGGGACGTAGGTCGGAAACCCATTGGGAAACTTCAAGGTCTTGACTTGACGAAAAATCACAGAAGACTCCATCGAGTCGAGGATCAAGCCTGAGGCCTAACTCGCCAAAAACATTGACGCCATCAGCGTCAATACCATTGGAATCTAAACCATTGACGCCGTCGGAATCAAAACCATTGAAATCAACGCCTGCGGGCTCAAAGCCATCAATGCCATTACTTACTAAAGAAGTGAAAAAATCCTATAAGCCTTTACCGAGGGAGGATTTCTTCAAATCTTTATCCTTCATTAATGAAGAGCAGGAACCATTGGACCAAGACACCCCACCTTTTGGTTTGGAGTATGGCACTCCTAATGTCTCAGAAGCCCTTATTTTGGAAGAGTTTAGATTAAAAGACTTAAATGAAAACATTGTCTGCAAGTGGTATAGACAGCTCACCAGAACTTGAGTTTGGCAGACCATGCAGATGCCTCTTACAAGCATCTTATGACCAGGGTTATTGATTTTCTGGGAAGGGGCAGTCTCCATTCGAGCAAGATGACCGGACCAACATTCTTGACAAAGGTCCACAGAAGGATCCTGTACTTCCTTTTCATGTCACCCTCTGAAAAAGTGTAAAGGAGAATTGGGAGGCTCGTGAGTCAAGTCCAGCGGTGAATAAAAACCTCACCAAAAAGTACAGGCCTTCCAGTAGCGACCCCGACTACTTGTCAAAGCACCCAACACTGCAAAGCCTGGTAGTTCAGGCAGCAACGTCTACATCCAAGCAAGCTGCATACCCAACCATCCCACCAGACGGGGATGATAAGCGTTCTGACGGTTGGGCAAGCAAGGCTCTTAAATCTGCAAATGCCACTTGCGCCTTAGCAAAATTTACATTCACCCCGTGGGACTGCACAGCTATGGCTGCTGACCATATTCCCGAAGAAAGAGACGGCTTCTTGATTATTGTAAGAGACGATAAGGAGGCTATGTGCGAGTCTCTTCAGTCAGGATTGGACTCGGCTGAAAGCATCAGCAGAGCCATCGCGGCTAGCACAGCAATACGCAGGTTGGCGTGGTTGAGGAAGTCTGGGTTTGCACCGAATGTGCATTCCGGGCTCCTCAACATACCCTTTGACGGCCCTCGACTGTTTGGCAGCAAGGCTGACGAAAGCCTGGAGAAGCTGCAGACCTCAAAGGTGGCAGCCAAATCACTAGGTGCTGCTATCAGACTTCCACAACCATCTCATCCCAGTGGATCATCTTGCAAGGGTAGGTCATTTTTGCTTCTACAATCTATACCTTTAAAACCTGTGTGGACTCCTTTAAAGGAATGAGGTAGTCGTATCCACTAGTACATATGTTTAATTACTTCACCATTTCTTAGTTTTAATACCAACATAAGTTCATAAATTCATAAGAACGTCATTCTTAACATATCAGTATGCACAGGTGTGACAAAACAGCAATCAACAAAAACATCCTAAAGAATTCATGCATTCATAAAAACACATATTCTTAAAGTGCGAAGTTCCACATATATAAATTCTAAACTTATATCCCTTTATACAACTCCAAGTGTCTTCTTGACTTATACTGATAAGACACCCTACTATTCACGGAATATCATGCTCAACATCTTTTGCAGATGGTCCAAAGGTTTCAAAGTGCCCAATATCTTCCAGCGTTTGATTTGCTGAGGTTGCTTGGCCTCATGGCATGCTGAATTTTCATGGTGCCAGATACCCATTTGAGAATGAATTCCCTTCACTGGGCCATCAGATCCCAGTAGTCAAAGTTCTCAGGCAAAATGATGGACCATTTTCAGGTCCTGAACAAGGTTGCATGGGATCTCCTGTAGTGTGCCTGTCACGAGAAGAGATGAAAGGAGAATATTTTTGGCACCATGGCCTAAGATGACAATTGTGACAGTTGCCTCCCTCACCGAGTGGGAAGCCCACATGAACAACCTTTCAATGAGCGGTTGTTGGTCTCCATTGGAGTCCAAACTTTATCAGCCTTTTAGAGCTGAGAGACGTCCGACTAGCACTGATAGCTTTTCTGCCTTCTGTAAGGGCGAAGATTTTCGTGAAAGTGATGGACAGCACAGTGGCTATGTATTAACTCAACAAGAGGGGGTGTAGGGTCACTACCACTGTGCAGAGGTAATGCAGCTCTGGTTCTGGGCACTACAAGAAGGAATCTCTCTGCTGGCAGTTCACCTGGCTGGAGAAGACAAGGTAGCAGCGGACACTCCGAGCAGGCAGAGGACTGTCTCCCACGGGTGGGAGTTGGCTCAAGAAGTCGTCCTAGAGATCTTCGTCCTTTGGGGGAACTCCTCAAGTGGATCCCATGTTAACAGGAAGCGTGACCTATTCTGCTCTAGGAAGTTCCTCAGACAGGAGCTCTAGGGGACACGTTCATAGTGGACTGTGAATTTCCACTCCTGTACGTGTTCCCGCCAGTCTCCGTCATTCCTCATTTCATCAGCTGGTTGAAGAAGTTTAAGATATCCATGATCCTGATTGCTCTAGATTGGGCCACGAGAATGTGGTACCCGGACCTTCTAGAGATGACCATCTGCCCTCAAAATAGTCTTCCACTAAGAAAGGGTCCTCTCTTGCAAGAAGGAAGTTGCATTCTTCACCCAGAAATCAGGGCTCTGAACCCTCACGCCTGGTTCTAAAAGGGTAAGATCCAAATATTGGAACCTTCTGGAAGATGTAATGGGGATGTTGCTTTCGACCAGATGGCCAGAAACAAAATCTCTGTACTGCTGCCACTGGAACACGTTTTGCAGCTGGTGCAAGGATAAGAGTATTGACCCTTTTACGTGCAAAACGTCTTCTGTTTTGTCATTCTTACTTCATCTGGCCCATCAGGGACTTCAGGTTTCCAGGGTAAAGGGTTATTTGGCGGCACTGTCTATTTTGAAGCATTTGCTGGATCAGGGCTCCTATTTTAAAGTCCCTATAGTGATTCCGTTCTTGAAAGGATTTCCCATGGTCCCATTTATTGTCCCAAATGGGACCTGAATTTGGTGCCAAGGCTTTTAATGGGAGCACCTTTTGAACACTCACATTCTTGTCCACTCAGGATGTTAACTCTTAAGACTGTTTTCTAATGGCGATTACATCAGCATGTAGAGTCGGTGAGCTTCAGGCTCTTTCTTCTAAACCACCCTTTGCTAGCTTTTTTAGGGATGAGGTAGTGATTAGGGTGCATCCTTCTATCTTGCCAAAAGTAGTGTCGGAGTTCCATTTGGCTCAAATGATTGTGTAGCCTGCTTTTTATCCGCCTCCTCATCCCTCTGAGGAGGAGAGGTTACATCATTTAGACCCAAAGAGGACACTAAGCTTCTCTATTTTTAGAATGACCAGAATCAGGTAAGATGACCAGCTCTTTGTGGGCTATTTGGGTCGTAAATTGGGACAAGCCATCACCAAACAAACCATCTTTCGCTGGATAATTTTATGCATCTCGGAATGCTATACCTTGGTTGGCAAAGATCCACCCGATGGTCTAAAAGCGCATTCCACCCGAGGAGTGGCTACTTCTTCAGATCTTGCAAGATGGTGCCCTGTACAACATTTGTAGTGTGACAATATGGTCCTCTTTGCACACATTCAGCAAATTGTATTGCCTGGATGCTATGTCTGGTCAGGAGGCAACATTTGTCAATGCTGTGCTTCACAGCATTACTCGGCAGTACATTCTCTGTTCCCACCTCCTTCAGCATACTGCTTTGGGAGTCTATCAAAGATGAGGAATACATGTAAGTACACAATCCATTCAAATACCAAATTACTAGTAATGTTTTTTCAACTGGGTGTTCCTCCCACGAATTCATCTTCGCCTTCGCCTGACTTTTTTTGCCATAGAATCGTACCTTTTGTCATCTCTGTCCTGTGGGACAGTAGGATAAGCGGATCTGCTGCTTGATGAAGTTGCCGCTTGAACCACCAGGCTCTCTGGAGTCGGGTGTTTTGATAAATATTCAGGGTCAGCCGCACCTACCCTATACTTGGCTGACAATTTTTTATTGACTGCAGGGATAACCTCGGGAGTTTCCCAATTTGATGAAATCTTCCTTTGTAAAGCTGTATGGAAAGGGACCACAGGATCCTCCTGTGGACCTTTATCTAGTATGTCTGTAAGGTCATCCTGTTGAAAAACAGGTGAAGGCGCAGACCAACCCATGAATTCAATAATTCTTGCCATCAAGGATCTATAGGGGGTTTCGGCATGTTTCCCTGGGTCTGGTTTGACAAATTCCACTTCTGGGGAAGTGTCCAACCCACTTGCCTCATGTAATGATTCCTGGAGGGCTTTCAACCTTCTTTCTTAAGAGGTAAAATCCTCCCCTTCTTCATAGATTGAAGATAATCTGGGGTACTCTGACCTCGGAAATGGTGTAAAACCCATTTCTAAAGCAGAAGGAGCCTAACTTGTCATTATTGGTCGAGAAAAAGTCGATGTTGTCGACGCCGATGTAAAAGGCTTTGAAGGCGCCTAGAAAGGTTTCGAGAAAACTGGAAGAGGAACTCGAGAGGATCGGGATCCTGCTCCAGGATGTCGGCGACGTTCTCAGCTTCGTGCTGGAGGCTCTGGGTATAACCGTTGGCTGTGAAGTAGCTGTGGTTTTTTCTTTTATCGGCGTCGATGTTGGCGTCGACGATGGCGTTGATTCGATCGACCGATGCGTCGAAGAACCCTTCGATAACGGCGTCGATGGCGCCGATCCATGAGTCGCAGGGACTTTCGACGACAGCGTTGAAGATGATGCCTTCCTACCCGATGGCCCGTGGCGCTCTCAGGTGGACTCTTTCGCCGGGTGCAATGACTCGCGGTGTTTCGATTTTTTTGGGTTTTTTACCCAGGGTATCACCCTCAGCTGTCTTCGAGGGGGTCGAGGCCGCTTTCTCGAAGACGCTTAGCATCTTTTTCCTGAATTCCTCCCACTCAGCCTGAGAGCTGTGTTTTGTGGGACAGGAGACCCTTTCTGGGGAAACAGAAGATGACGAGGAAGGGGATCTTCAACATCTTTTTTGAGTGGTGGTGGGAGCTACTTCGAGACCTAGAATGGGAATGCTTTCGACGGCGAGGAGACGAATGCCTCGACTCGGCCGAAGAAACTTTCGAGGAGGTTTTGACTGACTTACCTCTCTCGGGCTTCCCCTTGCGCTCCTTCAAGGTTTTCGCCGTCATGGACATGCAATCCTCACACTCCAAACAATGGTGCTCGGCTCCCAAGCACCACAAACCGATCCTGTGAGGATCCGTTAGCGACATTTTCTTTCCGCAGTCTCGTCATTTTTTGAAGCCGGACCGCAGAGTCGTCGGTTCGGATGAGGAAGCCATCGAGTACGAGTTGGTTTTATCGAGGAAATACAAGAGGTTTATCTGACTGAACTGAGCAGCGATGTTCCGAGGCCCCAGGAAGCGTGGAAAAACGGAACTGAGCAACGGATGCCGCGCGTGGCTATTTATGGGCATGGTGACATCGGTGCCGATACGGTGGCTGTCGAGGGACACCAACTCGGCGGACGTCGACGCGCAGCGCCCTCTACAGAGAAAACATTTCCCAGGCCAGCAAGCTGGAGACGAATTATCTAAGATAAGGAATACGTCGGAGGAACATCCCATCGAAAGAACGTTATCAGGTAAGAAGTAACTTGTTCTTTTTACTCATCCCAGCCAAATTCAAGTTTCAGTCCTACCAGAAGAGAGAGCTGAAACTATTCCGAATGAATATAATTATGCTGGGTCGGGAGCCCTTACTTGATTGCCCATGGGAAGGATGTCCCTCGTCATCCTTAAGGAGAAGATTAGTGACACTATTGTGTTCCAATCAAAGGGCAAGTACTCAAAGTGACAGCAGAGGGGGCCAAAATGGTGAACTAATAGGTGAACTTGATGGGCATCCATGAAGGGCATTGCAGTTTGAGAGGGCACAGATCATTTTGTGTATGGCTGGATCTCTGCACAATAGGAAATCAAGCTGTAGAGAGCAATGCAGTTTTAGCCTGGTCTACAACTGCATCAATCATGGAAGGCAGAGTTTGGTACATTGTAGTAGGCAGATGAGTAGCTGAGGATAGGCCTTGTCCTGTAGCAGATAGCGGAGACCAAGAATGCCAATACTCCCTAGTTCATTTAAAGGTTTATTGAGGGACATGCACATGACTAAATCGGTACTTCCGAAACAAAAACAATCAGATTAACAAAATAATTTTGATTCTCCTGTCAAGTGACTTTGCTGCCACCTGAAGGTGCCAGGTCCCTCCACTGTGGTGTCCATGTTGCAGTTGTTAGAGCACCCAGGAGGTTGCACAGTCTCACTCATTGCCAGATCACAGGGTTCCCAAACCCTATTGTTCCAGGGAGGTTCCCTGGCATTGTGGTTCACAGGGTTCCTGAAGCCTCTTATTTACTTGTCCCTACATGCAGAATTTCTGGAGTCTTGCAACCCTAGACTATAGTTTTGAAATGTTCAGTCAGAGAGAGCGAGAGCCGGCATTCCTTGACTGCCTTGGTCAAATCTCTTCTCTCTGTACTGAACATACTCTTTCTAACTCAGAGTTTCCTCCTTCCACCATCTGGGCTTGTCTAGGGTCAGTCTGGCCCGTCAGAACCTGCCTATTCTGGCTGACTAGGTCCTGATCTTTCCGTATAAATCCTGCTTCATGATATCCACTGTACCACAGTCCCTTAATGCCACACTACTTCCTCCTCTCTGGCAGACTCTTCTATTACTGCCTCCCTCCTCTTCACTCTTGCTGTAACTAATACCTTCCTCTCTACTTTATAATGCCTTCTTCCCACTGTTATCACTGCCTCCTTCTACTTCACTTCATGTTTTAACTGTTCCCACCTTTCGCCATGCTTAACTGCTTCAACTCCACTTCATGTTTTACTCCTGCCTTTCCTCTGTTATTACTTGTTCCATCCATCTCCTGTTTTACCACCTCTTGCTACCACCATCCTCTCCCTTGCCCCTTCAGCTCTCAACACTATCTCCTGCTCTTCTCTACTGGCATCCCTCCAGTTTCTGAAACACCTGCAGCCCTTTGGTCTTCCACTGCCTTCCTATCTCCATGCCTCCAAATTAGAGTTTCCTCCTCCTACAACTCACCCCCAGCAACTGCTGCTAGTTACATTTAAAGTATGCATCCTCGGGGCACTGTTGCACTCGAATGGAGATGGCCGCATAGAGAGAGAGCTCCGTGCTGGGAATATCCTTTTGCTTGATTAGCCCTTCTGTGGTGCTGCAAAATCGCCTTAAAACTGTCAGAAATACGGTGTAGGGGTTCCTGAGGCCACTCGTGAATTCTCGACCTTGAACGCCCAGCGACTGTGCACATACCGCGGGGTGCGAGCCGCTGCTGCGACCCCTTTGGAACTAACCGCCCTGTGGCTTCATGATGCGTTCTCCGCTAGTCAACTGAGGGCGGTGCGCAACAGGCCGACTGGTGGAGGGGCGCCTTTGGCCCTGAAATTCATCCTGCTTGTGGATTACTTCCCCCGACAGGCTGGTGATCGCCCAGGGAGCGACGGCGGACTAGTGGAGAAGGGCCCCGACGCATCTGAATACTGGAACAGGATTACTGCCAATCTGTTGAAGCAGACGCCGGGGGCTTCCCGCCGCCTGGGTCTCTGCGGGGTGCCGTGACTGGCTGCTGGTTCCCATACTGTGTGCAACTGTGAGCACCGCAGTCGGAGGGCGGACCGCGGTGCTGGATCTTCGCTGTGCCCATCTTCCTCATTGACACTGGACCAGATTGGACATATCAAGGTAGGGCCTGTGCTAGCTGCACCGTGTGCTGGGGCAGCTCGCCAGGAGGCGCACGCGACTGTCGAATGCCCCCCCCACTTTCCACTTACCAACTATCAGAGTTGTGGGGGGGTAACTGCTGGCGCTCTCCTGGCTGTTGCCGCTGCCTTGGACCCGCGTGACACTGCATCCTTGTGGAGCGGATTGTTGCCCTATCCCCAAATGGCTCCATTGCTGTTGCTTCATCACCGGCTGCATAGGAGCCAGCCCTACACTGTTGCGGAGACGGTGCCCTGGAGTCCTCACCAGACGAACCACGATCTTATTAGTCAATCCACCGCTCACCCTTGTGGGACCTGGGAAATATACTATTTGAATTGCTAGAGGCACCCTGAACCACACGCCCGGACGACCCTAAGCCCTATGGTACCAGCCCTCCTCCATATTATACTGGGGGGCAGCCTGATTACACCCCCCCTCGACCACAAGAGACCCAAACTATCGACACAGTGGGGTGTTGGGACACGCAGACAGGGCCCTGGGCCCCCCCGCCTCCCTAACTGGAGTCAATAATGACATGGTTTGATCACCAATCATATATTGGAGGCCACAATCCACCTCTGAAAATCCAAGCGGCGTTGCACTCCTGGTGACACTCACCTATACTCCGTCCCCTACTACCCAGGCACGGTTGAGATCCAAAATTGGAGGTTACACAATGACGTCTACAGGCCGCAGGTGCAGGAATCCCCGGCGGTCAAGCTGGTGTGCTATTGTAATCCACCACTGGAAAGTGTACCCCTGGAAAGCATGCCTAGAGGGGCTAACAAAAGGCAGAGTTCGATTGATATGTATATGAAAACGACGCAGAAACCAATGGTGCCACAACTGGAGCAAGGTGCAACTATGACTTCGACCCCTGATGGTCCCGAAAAGTCCAAAATGCTTGAATACACGCAAGTTGGATTTACCGCTCTCCACTCCAAACTAGATGATAGGAGTGGGACAATTTGCTCAATCAAGGCCCACATGGAAAAGACGGATAGTCGGGTGACGTAGGTCGAAAACAGAGTGAGCACAGCTGAGGACGACATTGGCACCCTTCGAGCCGAGGTGAACACCTTGTCCATGCGAGTCCACGAGATCAGTAAAAAGAACGAAGATCTCGAATCGCGCTCTAGGCGCAACAACATTCGCATTATTGGCATCCCTGAAGACAACATTGAGGGACCCATGGAAGACTACATTGAGCAAACCCTGCTGTCCCTGCTGGATTCTTTTAAATAATCTCCTCAGTTTGCTATTGTAAGGGCCCACCAATCCCTAATGGCTAGACCCAAGCCCGGAGCCCCACCCCGGGCCATTATAACAAGGGTATTAAATTACAGCGACAGGGTCATCTTGCCACGCGCTGCGAGGGCCAAGGGAGACCTCCATCTAGGATCCGCTAGGGTCCACCTCTACCCTGATTTTTCTGCTGCCGTCGAGCAGGAACAGAAGACCTTTTTTACTGTGAAAAAAAAAACTGTGAGACAGGAGTCAGATACTCCATGTTGTACCGAGCCAAGCTCAGGGTAGAGCACGCAAACCAGATCTTCTTTACCATTCCGGAGGAGGCGACCAAATTCATCGAACATTTCCCTGGGGTGACTGCGCTGCTGCGGCGATCTCGAGGCCGCTCCCAACTGAGTGCCAGTGGGATCTCTCCCGGGGACACTCTCCGGCGACTACCTAAGATGTTAGACAGCCCATGTGGACCAGGCCCCGGAGTGATTTTTGCCACCCACCCTTTGCAGAACTATTTCACTTGGCCCTAGGCCAGGTACCACATGTCTGTAACCGGTCGCAATACTGCAAATTTTGTCAGTGATTTATGCCACAATGACCTAGTCAATATCCCAGCACGTGGGTGCTCCAGCTCGTTTGGCGCTAAAGCCCCCAGGCAAAGTCACCAATGGTTGTGTTTTGGTTTAGTTAGGGGTTGGGTTTCATCCTTCCGATTGGGGGAGGGTTTTGTGTAGGGGTGGGTGGGAGGGAGGTTCTATCTAGAAAATTGCTTGGCAATCACCCGGGGACTGTTTTCTTATTAACGCGCTCACCGAGACCATTAAACCTCCCGCTTTACATGCAGAGACTGGGACGGATAGGAGAGTCTATTGGCCCAGTCCGCTACCTACTAATAATGCATAACTGGGGGAGCGATGGCTGACAGTTACTTGCATGAGTTGGAACATAAGGGGTCTGGGTAACTTTTCTAAAATGCAGAAACTACAGCTATATGCTGCTGTTCTTACAGGAGACACATGGACTTGCAGGTACTTGCGAGAGATTTGCTAGGGCTTGGGGCCCGCAAAGATATTATACTGTTTATTCTTCTCAAAACCGGAGTGTTATGACCGTTATCCCTAAGAGTCTCCAATTTACACAAAAGGCAGTTCACATTGATCATGCGGGGGCGATATGTTTTACTGTTTGGCACTTTGCAGGACAGGGAAGTTGTATTGTAGAATGTGTATGGTCTGAACATTGATGACCCTGACTTCTACGAGCAAATCTTCACACTCCTATCCGACTTGCCGCTCGTCCCGATACTTTGGGGAGGTGATTTTAACACTGTTCTTGATGATCAATATGACAGATCTGGCTCTAAACCTCGACAACTCTCCAAGGCAGCTAGGACCATCCTAGACTTACAAGCCCACTTCGAATTGGTTGACCCATGGCATGTGCTTCACCCTGACTCTCGCACATTCTCCTTTTACTCGTCCGTGCACGACTCCCACTCCCGCATTGATAGGTGGCTTATCACAGATCCTTTACTGGCAAACATTACCCATACATCCATACTTGCTAGGACATTCTCTGATCACTCGCCAGTGATAATATCCCTTCGATGGTCTACGGAGGATTCAAACCATACTCTCTGCTAGACACCACATTCGAAGGTGAATTGGGCACCGATATTGATGAATACTTTACACTAAATACTGACTGTCACATCCCAATCCACCTTGTGGGAGGCGTTTAAAGCATACATTCGAGGAATGGCGATCTCCAGAGAAGCAGGGGTGCTCCAAACTATAAGGATAGACCTGACTAAAAGTGAAACTTGGCTCGCCTCCCTAGAAGCACAATATGCCGCCACACACTAATCTGAAACATTAGCCGATATAAGTAGCGAACTAGACACATCCGCGCCCATGCAGAATGCGAATGTACATTTCTATACAAACCCCTGGCAGCGCGAAGATGCAGTGAGAGCTAGCGCCCTGGTTGAGCCCTAGCCAGATTGGTTCGGCTCGAAAAGGGGTTGTCGTATATCCCGGCAATAGAAAAGGCAGATGGTACCCTGGCTCTGACATCACAGGAGGTAAACGGAGAATTCCGCTCTTTCTATGAGAAGCTCTATGCCAACTCCGACACAGCTACAGATGATGACATCGATACATTTCTAAGCAGACTTCCTCTCTCGGTCTTTTCCACGGACACCAGGAAGGCCCTCGATGTCCCAATCACGGCCGAAGAGCTCTCAAATGCCATAGACTCTCTGGCTTCTGGAAAGGCACCAGGATCCGATGGGTTCCTGATCGAATTTTATAAAAATTACAAGTCTCGCCTCATTCCCCCCTTATTGGCCCTCTGGGACAAAGCTTGCCTTGTTGGTATCTTACCCCCCTCTCTCCGCAATGCAATAATAACAGTACTGTACTGCACTACACAACGCGGTTCATACCGCCCCCTTTCACTCATCAACTGTGATGCCAAGATATATGTCAAGGTCTTGGCCCTCAGAATGGCACCATATATACACTACATTATCCACCCAGACCAGTCGGAGTTTATCCCAGGCGCTCCACTTCCTATAACTTGCGTCGATTATTTAACATATTAACATTTATCGATCCAGATGCCCAAGCTGTCACAGCTACCCTAGAACAGCAAAAGGCATTCGACTCCATCTCCTGGGGGTTTCTATGGCACATACTCGAAGAAAAGTAACTTTGGTCCCCAATTCAGAAACTGGGTCAAGCTATTGTACTCATCTCCAGTCACAAGAGTCCGCACTTACAATCAGTGTTCAACCCAATTCCAGATAGCGAGAGGCACAAGACAGGGGTGCCCGTTCTCCCCTCTGATATTCGCCTTGGTCACAGAGCCACTGGCCGATAACATACGACAGCGACCTGCACATAGAGGACTGCGCCTGTCCGGCCCCCGCAGACATAAAATCGTTACATGCGGATGACGCTCTTCTCTTCATCCGACAACCTGAAATAAACCTCTCACCAATACTGGAGGATGTCATTCGATTCGCCGAAATATCGGCTCTCCGAGTGAATTGTACTAAATTAACTCTGTTCCCACTGACGGAGGCCACCGCCCCCCATCTGGGCCCAATCCGAGTTCACATACATGGGGGTTGTAATTACTCGAGACCCTGGCTCTCTGTATGACACAAATTACAGCAATTACCTAGTTAAACTTGCTCGGAAATGCGATGGGTGGGCGAAACTTCCAATAACCCTAGCAGGTAGGATCGCTGTGCTTAAAATGGTGATACTGCCTCAACTACTGTATAGATTCTTAAATGTCCCGATCTGACCGGGCTGACCATTCTTCACAACACTGGCTCGAATTACCAACTGCTTCCCCTGGCACTCGGGAGCAGTTTGGCTGAAGCTTACGACACTGACAACCCCAGTGGCAAGGGGGGGAGGTTTCGGTGCCCCCTGTTAGGGAGAATTCTCATCTATGGCTAATTTCCCTCCCCTAGTGAGTGCCCCACCAGCTTTGCTGGACTTCTGGAGTTTATTTTTTTTCCACTTGGTAAGAGTGAGAGCTTTTCCCCCCTCTTACCTGTGTTTTGCTATGTGTTTCCACCTGTTTTTGTGATTGTGGACTCTGAAGTACACCACTTCAGTAGCCCTCTTCTTTTTGTGTGTCACACAGCACCTTCAGTGCCGTGACGCAGGGTTGTCTTAGAGACTTCCCTCAACTACATTTCTGTTGCGACTACCGTCCCCCAGAAAAGGGTAAAGTTACCATTAACTTTACTTAGACAATCTACCACAGATCCAGTATACCCCATCTTCCATGGAGTACTGGAAAGGGTTCATTCGTATCCTTTTTTATCTGTACCCCCAGAGCATTGTATCGCTCTTTTAACATTTAGACTTGGCTGGTGTCAGTGGTATCTACCCTAACTTTTCTACCGCGATTATATTCGATAAACGTGGTACTGTTCTTGGCTATTATATTAGCCTCGAACATAAACCCGCTTGACCAAATCGTCTTTCTTTTGGCTCCGGTTGGGTTTATTTGCCATTTCTTTTTGTTAAAGTTCTTCTTGTGTTTTACTTTGCGTGGCAAACTAGGTTCGCCTTCTTTGTTCACTGTCTTTTGGCAGGCATCTGCTCAGAAGCCCTCCTCAAGGCGCCTGGGTGTCTAGGTGGGCTGAATGTGAGGGAGGGGTGTAGTCACCCCCTGCACAGGGTATCCTAGGAAACCCAAGTCGCACTTTGTCATGATTGGCCAGGGTAGTTGTCCAGGCTGGACAACCCCCCTGCTGGGTGATTGACAGGCTGAAAGGGGCCCCTAGGGGTCCCTTATGTCTATGGAATCTATGGAAACAAGGCGAGTCACCACACACGATAGATACGCCAGACACAAGGTTGTATTCCCAAAGCTAGGGTTTATTGCAAAGCAAATAGTCTCAGTTGGCTAACTCGGTCTCACGCACCACGACGTGTATCTCTAGACCTCGAGGGATGCAAGAGAGTGAATTACGTACATCAGTTACATATATACAAAATGCATATCATACAATCAGCTATGACATGTTTAACACCCCCCTTTATTGGGATTCTTTGAACTCGGTGTGATGATGGACACTTTCGACAATTACGACACCTTCAAATATCTATTCTAGTAACAATATGCAATTTGCAAGTGCAGAGGCATCTTTCCATTGTTGAACAGAACACAGTGCTTCTGTTCTTGGAAGCGAGCTACATACGGGGGAAGAGTCGCATTCCAGACCTTGCTATCTATGAGGTGCTATTCGTGTCCTGGGAGCCGACACGCTCTAACAGGGCTCAGTAAGGGGGGGCGTAAGAAGAGCATAATTCAAGCCTTTAGCTGCTTTATTCTAACATATTCTACCATATAACGAGACTGGCTGGCAGCTGCGAAATGATTAAATGCCCTGCAGCTCTGCTTCAAGGCTACATTTGGGAGGGAGCCGGGCATTCTTTCCTGGCGCTGCCTACGTTGTGTTCAACAAACTCTTGTTATCCTCGCGGCCCTGCTGCCTTGTCCTTTTACGTGCAGACAATAATGTTTTACAGTCGAGCAGTGTAAGCAGAAAATGTGCTGCGACGCAATAAGAACAGAAAGCAATGAGCAATGGTTAGAAAACAAAATGGCGATCCTTGTTACATCAAAATGGTCGTTCATTGGCAAACTCGGAAACCTATATGTCTGTCATATCGTGCATGAGACGGTTGGCCCGCGGCCACCAAAATACGTTTGCCGTCAAATATGAGAGGTATCCATTTTTCTAGACTGACCAGCCAGGCTGTGTGAATGGGGGTTTTCCGCATAAAAGGCAGGTCTCTTGGGCTAGAAGTCAGAGAGTCACCACTGGAACTACAAGGAACCGAAGAGAAGCGGAGAGAACGAAGGCTGCTGCAACTACCTCGTCCCGGTGAAGTCCTGAGCTATCTTCCCTTCGACGACTCAGAGAAGATCCAGTCCGGAGTCTTCTTCCCTTGAGCTTGGTGGGGATAACCAGCTCATCTTTCACAGCCAGAGGATCCTCTTCCTTGGTCGAAATCGCAGCACATTGCTGTAGTGGTCCGGATAGCCACCTGAAGAGCCTCTCCTGTTTTAAAGGAGCGCGCTTTTTATTCCTCGTCGCTGCTGCCGGCTTCATCCCTGTGTGGTGCAGAACCCCTTCAGACGACCTCCTTCACAACGAAGCTCCAGGAATCGTGGGTCTGCGGGAAACCAACAGGAACAACTGCCAGGGCACCAGCTGCACCATTGGAACAAGGTACTGTGTTCTCCTTGAGGAAACTGGGTGAATCCCTTTTCTTCATTTCCAAGGCTTGCCCTAGTCTTCCCTCCTTCTCATAACTTTTGCTTCCGAACATTGACAGTATCGAAGTACTTTTGGCTACGTTCTATCGTGAACTGTCTGACTGTGTGATCTTTGGCAACAGGCCCCGTTGTCTCTCAACCCTGGCTCCGGCCCTTTGACGTTTGAACTCCTGTCTCTGAGTGTTTCTTGATTCTGCCAGCCTAACCATAATATTGCCTGTGATTTTTGCCTCCAACTCCCTCTGGGTATCTCAGGTGCTAAGTGTGTTTTTGCCCCGGTAGCATTTCATGTCACGGATACGCGTTTATTTAGTAGACCGAACTGTCAAAAAGTGATCGCAATCGTATTCACGGTAACATGTTTTGTTCGTAACACCGGTTCATTCAACACAGGGTACTTACCTTGAAACTTACTGTACAAAGTGAATTGGTTAGTTGTAGTATATGTAACTTGTGGTTTTTATTTGAGTTTAATAGAAGTGTTGTGTTTATAACTAATGGTTTAAAAATAAATGTACTTATATTTTTTACCTGAAACCTTGAGTCAGTGTTTGCTTGAGTCACAGTAATTGTGGTACCTTTGTGTAATCTCTGCTACTGCTCATATACTCTTGAGATAGGCCTGGCTGCTCCGCCACTGCTACCACTCTGACATAGTAGTACAGGCTTGTACCAAAGGTAAAACTTGTATTGCCACCTGTAGTCTTAATTGTGTGTAGTGATCCCTAAGGGCACTGCACAGGATTCAGCCTAACACCCCCAACTTTGAGGGGTATTGGATAGCTGCCCAAGCCCACTATGCATCATTCTGGTGCATTCCTACAGACCCACCCGCTCATGTTCAACTGCAACGCCTAGCTACTGATGGCTATGACATACGTTCCTTGGTGTTTCCCGACTGCACGGCTCAGTTTGAAGCAGCAGATCCCATTGGGGTTACAGTTCAGGCCTTAACCAGACTATGGAAGCAAACCGGCAACATGCACCCATTTCATGGGGACTTTACCCTCTGGAATTTCTTCCCCAACTCCCCCCGGGTCGACCGTTGGGCGGCAGCCAGTCTGCTGGCAGTCCGAGACGCCATTGAACAAGGCACCTTCATAGAGTGGAATGCACTCCATTGGGCAATTACAAGGGAGACCTACTAGTTGGCTTCAATACGCCGGCCTGCGACGCGTACTAAAAGCCAGACTCCCCGATTTTTCCTTCTATTCCTCAGGACGACCCAGTCCTTTCAGAAATCATCAATACTGTGACCCTGAGAGGTAAGGTCTCAATAATATACACTATATTCCAAACTCGTGCATCTCCCCTCTTTACCAAACTCGGGGAATCCTGGGCCAGGGATCTGGAAGTTGAAATGACCGACCAGCGTTGGGATTACATGTGTTCCCGCGCACAGGCAATTTCTCTCAACCCCCGCTTCAAACGGATCCAATTCAAACTACTACACAGATTCCATTACACACCGGCTAGGTTACACCGTATGTCACGGGATCAGCCGCACACATGCCCAAGATGCAACTCTGCTGATGCAGACTACATGCACATGATATGGACATGTCCTCCACTCACTCAATTCTGGACCACAATATGTACAACCCTGTCCGACATGTTTTAATGCACCATCACCCCATCCCCGGCAACCTGTCTTTTTTATGACCTCCCTACATTACAACGAGATTCCAATAAATTGGCGAGCCTGGGATTCCTGTTAGCGACCTGCTGCATCCTCCTGGTATGGCTCCAGCCCAGACCCCCTACATATGAGCAGTGGCTCCCACGCCCTTACGTGGGCCTCGGACACCGGGGAGTGCTGGATGCTGATGCAACCGAGTAGATCCAGACCAAGGAACATTTGGGGCCCCTTCCGGCTCTCTCTCCTCTCTGTCTGACGATTCCAGAGAAGATGCTGACACACCACCTTCCCCCCTCCCCATCATGGTCTAGCAGAAGTGTATAATGAGTATGTGGTTGACTTGATGCTTGCTACCGCTATGTGCTTCAATGTTCACTGTGGCTGTTTACGGGTCTCAAGATATTGTAAATGTACCAAGAGTGGGCTCATTGAATTTAAATGATATGATTGTTCTCTTTTGTGGTACCAAGCTAATTATAAGTAAAGTTAAAAAAAATAAAGGATGCATCCTCCTCTTTACCCCCTGATTATGCTTTTCATTGAGAGTCTGCACCAGTAAGTGGTACTTAAGTGATGGGATTGGCGGTCTCCCCTGAGTGCACTGTAAGGAAGACATGGTATCAACAGTAAGATGGACACAAGTGATCACAGTTCAAGGTTGTTTACTGAACTTAAAAAAGGGTTCGAAAAACACCTATCTAATCCTAAATCTACAGATGGGAGCAAGCTACGACATCAAATAATAATGCAATCCTAGTAGTGTGTTGTCAAAATAAAACGGCCTATACTAATAAACCTATTGCCAATCCTTAACTCTAAATACAAATAGTGTGGGAAACAATGTTGCAAAAAAGAAAGAAGTGTTCACAAAATTATATGTCAGGATGTTCAGGCCATGGCCTCCTTTCCCTGCGTTTTCAACACGGGACACAGCGGTACACTCAAGCTTAGCACAGTATCTGGCTTCTCTAGCAGGAGGATACAGTTCAATCATTAGCATCAGAGCCTTCCATGCCCCAAGTGTCTTTGCCTTTCAAAGTCTCTTAATTCAGAGGGCCTGATGTGCCAAACAAATGATAAGTTCTTTTTCTCTTTCAGATTTTCACAAGTATTCAATTTCATTCTCCTCGGATCCCCCTCAGTCAGGCTCGGATCTCTTAACACAATGTTCAATTCACCTCCCTCCGCTGGGCTCCGACCTACTTCATATACTTGTTCATCAACTATAGAAGACTTTCGAATGTCCACAGGGTTTTGCTTGACCCGTTGCAGAACCACTTCAATTGCACAATTTTTTATCGCTCTTCATATTTACCACCTTTCAGTTGGATACCTAACGGAGACTTTTGAATGAGCACCTACGTGGTGCCGGACCACTCTGTCTATGCTATTGTATCTTGGCTTCAAAGTTCAATCACTCATCTGTGGTTTAATTGTGTTTGCGTTGCTTGCCACATACGCTTCATACACTGCTCTCTACAGTTTCCACTCTACAGTGTTGCCGCTTGCAACCTTGGCTTCAACACAAACCGGTCTAGTATCAGTCTCCCCAACTCACCGGCTGTGCTGACTTCACTGGCGCTCCATTGTTGTAGGAGCCAAGGACAGTACCACAACGGCAAACATTGATCCCTGCCGTAACTATCGACACGGGAGATCCCCGGGTACCTTCGGCACACAGTACAGGATTCTTCAGCCTTGATTCCTGGTCCTACATTTCCTATTCTCAAAAGTTCATGAAAGTAAGCCTTTCATTGAAAAGGTCATGGGCACTTCTCGCCTTGCAATCCTCTTCGGTTTTGCCATCTATTGTCTTGTATTAAACTGCCATTTTGGAACTGCTGCTTCCTTGTGTGCTTTGCCTTGCTCAGAGTGCGCTTCCATTCTCCGCCTTTTATCTGTGTAGGGAAGTGTGATGGAAGTCAGGTGTGTGTAATGGTCAGTAATTGGTTGACCCTGCCTGACCATTGTGTTGGGACATGTCAGGTATACGGCTCGGGTTAGTCCGTTTTCTCTCACAGTGAGCTGTCCTTGTGAAAGTGGTCATGTTGGGAAAGGAGGGGTGGTTGAGTTCCTAAGTATCCTACCTGGTAGGATGGGTAAAAGGCGTTACAGGGAAGGGGGATGTCGTGTCTCGCCATCCAGTGTCCCACTTCCACTCCCTGAAGACCCCTCACCCAGGTGATCCTCCTGCACTGGTCCACCCCAGGGAACTGGGTTCAAAAGTGATGGCTGTGTCCTGGCCACCTGGATGTCGGTTCCCCGAGGACGAGCGGGTGAGACACTGTCAGGTTCCTCACAGCACATGGTGCTTATTTGGGCTAAGTTGATTTGACCAAGCCTATATCAGCCCACCCCCCCACCCCCCGCCACCGCGGCAGCCTGCTCCAAGATCAGATTGTCTGCTTTCCCAGTGTTTGAATTTAATAATGGAAATGGATAAGGTAAGGTTCCTAGAAAGAAAGCCAATTGTATTGCACACCTTTGTGATTAGCAAGCTTATTTTTAGGATCCTTTGGTGTCGGTGTATGTGCACCCTTCTGGGCCAAATTTCCAAGTTCATAAAACACTTAATTTTAATTTGAAACCACTTATGCTCTCTTTAGCACAATTATGTTTTGCTGCTTTATTTGTTCAGTTTTATCATTACCATTTATTCAAAAAGGTTACCTCTCTTCCCTCTGGGGTTCAAGATTTTCTGTGCCTATAAGCAGTATGTGTCAGTGATGAATGCACACAGAGAGGGCTCGAACTATGCACTCCCCTCTAGCCATTGCTAGCAATAATTGACTCTTGGCTATTTGATGGTGTGCTTTCTCCTGTTCACTACCAACATTTTAGAAAACGATGTGATGCACTATCTTACTTCCTTAGGCATAATTGGCTCAAAGAACATCAGGTTGGTTTTTTTGTCCATCTAGGGAACTTGAATCAGTTCTTACTTGTAGCCTTGATGATCTTTTTGTAGCGATCGGCTGTTGCAGTATCTGAATAGTTTTAAATCTTTCAGTTGTGTTTGACAGTGAAGGGCCATGGCATTTTGCTACACAGTTTGAAAAAAAAGCATGCATCAAAGAATAAAAACATATTGCCTCATAATTGATCGTCAGCTGGCTATTTTTATTGATGCCTTTTCTTCTTATTCCTCTCTGCCTTTTGAAGTGTATCAAGGCTTATCCCCTTCACCCACCCATTAGTGTATGTGGAACCATCGGCATCATTCATTGGAAATTTTGAATTTTATTTTTTTAACCTTACTGTATGGCTTGACAGTGATCTTGCAATTACCTCTACTTCCCTATCTTCTTGATTTTCGGCTGTTTCGGTATGGAGAAATGGTTTAAGCTCAATGCCTAGTTTGTAGACAGATTGTGTGATTTATGATCCACCTGTCTGCAGCCTCCTTTTCTAGGTCCTTGTCCCTTAGCATCAAAACTGGTGAGGAACTTACAGTTACTCTTTCACCGTGAAATATCACTTGGATATTAGACAGCCTCCGTATTCTCATGTTTTTTCCAATCTGTCTTGTGGAAAAAAAAAGTTTTGTTTCTTACTGTTAATGCTCTGAACAGGAGATGACGACATCATTAACCTCAGGTTTCAGTATACGGTAATGCTCTCTATCATGGTCCTCCTAAATCCTTCCTTGGGTACCTTGAAATCACCCAGAGTGCTGCATCCCATCTTGTAGTAAGGTGTTGGTAAGGGAGTATATGTCTCTGCACTTGCTAGCTGTATTGATTTTAATGTGTTCGGTCTGGTTCACAAGGCCCCATTTAACAACATACCTGCAGATTTTCTTTAGAAGAAAGCAGGCATGTGTCCTTATTGCTCCCTTGGATTTCCTGAAGGCAGTCTGTGTGAGGTGCCTTGCTTTAATTGTTTTCTTAAGGAAGGGTGGCTGTTCACGGCTTTGACCCGCTCTGTGGAACTCTCTTCCTACAGAGCATCAACAATGTGCCCCTTGTTTGCTGTTTACAAAAAGATTCAAGATGTTGCTGTTCTTAAAATCTGGTTAAATACTTTGCTGCCTTCTTTCTTCCCACTTTAGTTAGTTACCACAACACTTTGGGACCCAAGGTGTATGAGTGTTTTGTAAATGTAAATTACATGAAATTAAGAATCACAAGCGGGAGGGGAGTGGAATCTAAGGGCATGGGGCGTTCATTGTAACAAGAGCTATTGGAAAAAGTGGCACACAGGCTGTAGCTCCATCCATGGACATCAAAAACAAGTGAATGCATGAGGGACTAAAAAAAAGGTTTTGGCAATCATCTGTATAGAAATGGGAATGAAAACTAAGAGGAAATCAGCCAATAAAATAGGCTAAAGGGAAAAGAGTATCAGATAGTAATCTTCCCACAAGGAAGGGCTGAAGCTATCCAAGTGACTATACCAGTGAGCTGATAGATCAAATGATCCCACGTTCTTTGAGAGCAGAAATTAAGGCTGCGATAATTGACAGTATTGAAAGGGGTAGATATATCAAGAAGAGTGAGCATAGAAGATAATTTGACATGGTGGATTTTTGGGAGACAAACCCAGGGGAGCACGGTTTTTATGAAAGTAGCAGGCTAGGAAGCCTTGATGTGATCGAGGGAAGAAAGCGCTCACTTAGAAAATTTAAAATGTAGTTTGGCTGACGGTAGATCACATTCAGGGCAGCTGTTTGCATTGTTTGTACTAGATGCCAGCAAGACATTTGATGGTTTAAACTTGTCATGTTAGGGTTCGAAATTGAGGGGAGCTGGGAGTTGTTTAGCTCCTGCTTCTAGCACAGTAGAGCCTGGTTAGCTTGAAACCAACAGCTACCAGGAGCTATTTTTGGCTCCCAGGGCCAACTGGTGCCTTCCAAATATCTAAATGCAACATTAACATGAAGTAATTGGGAATGTTAATAAAGAATTAGAACATATCTAATATACATTTAAACAGAATGGTTAATAAACAATTGACAAAAAGTTAAAGGATCATCTCTGGTAGCTCCTTGTTTTCCTGTGGTAGCTCCTGCCTACAGTGTGATGCCCGATACCGAGGAGCTGGTTTTAGCTCCTGCTCATCGAATCTCAATTCCGAACCCTGCCATATGTAGAAAGCACCAGTAGAGTGTTTGGATTTGGCCCAAACCTTTTGAGGTTATTATGTCCAATTTCCAAATTCCTCACTGCAAAATAAAGATCTATGGTGCATGACCAATTGCATAAACATAGAAAGGGGCCCGTCAAGGATATCCACTATCCCCTCTCATGTTTGCTTCATCAATACAGCCAATGTCCCACTGTATCGCCAACAACCAGAAAATCAAAGGGATTATATGTCTGGGATGTCCCACAAACTTGCATTTGAGGCGGAAAACATCAATCCTGGCTCAGAGAAGCCTGCTCGTCTCATCCTGATGTAATGGCTTCTTTCTACCGCTTTGATGCAATCTCTTGCTTCATGATTAACAACACAAAAGCTCTGGGGTTACATTTCACGAAGACTCCAGAAACGAAACACAAACTGCAGGATAGCTGGGTCATTGATACTCTGGGAATTAAGATTACACCATTTTTGAAATTTTGGTGGCCTGCCAAGATTGTTCATGTTCCAGGCACAATTGATTATGGTCCCAAACAAAATTATTAGATGCTTGCAAAGAGAAATATTCAAATGTATATTGGCCAGGAAAATCCAGTGTGTTCCTTTTCCATACCTCATCTGTGGGAGGACTTGGAATCCTGTGTATAAATCAATTTCTAATCTCTTCCCAAATTAGCCATAACCTAGAACGGTCATCTCCTTAGAGGAATATTAAATGGAAAGAAAAAGGACAGGGAAACAACAAAACACTGATTTCCTGCATATCATTGCTTCCAAAGAAATTGAGTTTAGCTAAAGGGGCATGGCTTTCCTCCACACTGTGTGTGTTGAATTGTTGGGACAAAGGAGGTCCTTATTACATCAACTTCGCAACTAAATTTCTAACCAAGAGGTGATTACAGCAGGCAACAGAACACCCAAAGAACTGGAATTACTAATAGCCAAGACACAAAAGAGTTCTAAATGCACAGCTATTAAAGAGTGCATATAAAATGTTATTGATGATACATGACCCCCAAAGGTTACATGAAATGTACTCTTCATCTATTATGTGTTGTCAGGATTGTGACTGAATAAGTGACTTGTGACAATATGTGGTGTTGTCGTTGAGTGATACATATATATTGGGGGGAAAAAATCCTGGTGAGATTTAAGAATATCTTTGGCATCTTAAACACATTACTGATTGTGCTCAGAGATTATGATGATTAGGTCTTATATTGGCTAATGGGGTGTTCAGTGGCTCTGATTTTGCACTAGCTAAATGTGGCATGGCTAACAGTGGCTTAATTTTGGAAAGCTTCTGCAACACAATCATTGTTTGCTGGCTGGTCAAGATATAGGAGATTCTCTCTGTAGAAAAGAGTTCTCCTCTAATGGCAAATGTTTTTTCTGAATATGTTGATATGGTCTCCATTACTTGATTATGTAAAAGAGCAGGAACTTTTATTTCACAAACCAGTTAGATAAGAATTTTACTTTAAAATGTTGCAAATTAAATGCTCCTTTCCATCCATCAAACATATGGCATAGCAATCTTTGTGTTTCTTGTTAGAGAGAACGTTAGCCACACCTACACACCAGGGGTGAGGGGGGTTCTCATCCAAACCTACCATATATTTAAATTGTATAATTTATAAATGATCTATCTGTAACCTTGCTTTAATGTAACGCTTCTTCGTCCAGAGAAGTATGTTGCCCTTTCTTTTACCTTGCAGAAATTTGGTTGATACGCTCAACTTGCAAAATTAACTTAAAATAAGAAGTTAAGATTTTATTTTTTTAAAGAAAAGTTAAATAAGTACAAATATTTTAAGGGGTTTATAAGGATCTAGCAGAAATTAAATTGGTAAATAGTTTAAAGACCAGAAAAACCAAGTGAAAGAAATGTCTGGAGGGCAACAGTAGCTGCAGATTTAAAGACTTAATGAAGAGTGAGATTGCAAAGCTCAGGATAATTAGCAAGTCAGAGGGAGATTTGATAAAGGAACAGTAGATAGAAATGCTAGAAGATTAGCACATATGCTTAAGTTAATGAATTTGGAATTGAGATGAGTAAAAAGGAAAATTGGATAATTGTTGTAATATTTTATACAGGGAAGTTTAAGCAAGAGAATCGGTGAATGAGTGTACTCCACTTTAAAAAAAAAGGTCTGCATATTTCGACTAAGAGAAAGGAAAGGAGGATTAGTTGGAAACGGGATCAAATGATTCAGTGCGTTGAACTGGTGATGATTGGATGGCTGGAAGGGGTTGGAGTTCTAGTACATTTCATTGGCGTGGGAAATTAATTCATTGAATGTGGAGTGTGATGAAAGGTAAATAAATTTGCTGAAGATTTTACCATGTGTCAGTGATTTCCGGTTTACTTAAGGAAAATGTAGCAAAGGCAGGAGGGAGGCAGAGTTGTGGCTTCTTTCTGAGCTGTTAAATTCTGATAGCTAAGAGGATAGATGAAGAGAAAAGCCAATCTGCCTAGCCAACAGTGGTTAGTGAAATTAATATGAATGGTTAGAGAATCAATAAGAACAGAAAATTAATAAGGAGTTGAGTTGCTCAGAGCTTGCTTAGTGTTGAAAATAAGATCGCAAGTAGTATGGGGAGAAGAGGAGCAGGAAAAGGAAGTACAAAAGTAGAGTTGAAGAACCTGATCAGGAAGCAGGGAAGAAGAAAGACTGAGTAGGCTAGCGGACTGTTAAATTGGTATGACACAAATGAGGTTGTTACCACCCTTTATGAACAGAAGGTGTGGACGGTAATTACATATGAACAGGAAACCAACATCACAGTTAGTGGAAATAGACTGTTGATCAAATTGACTTGGAGGACAAATCGAGAATTTGCAAGCGTCAACATGCCAAGAGCCTCCAAATCTGCCAAGGGTAGCAAGAGATGGTGCAGCTGGTGGGCATTTCACAACAGGTATGCAGGCTCCTATGTGCAATGAGGACATCGGAGTTGGGCATGCACTACTCAAGGGCACTTTGCACAACACATCTGCCATTAGAATACAGCTATCTCCCACAATATGAATCGGTCTAGCTGCACACATCTCTCTAGCATACTCTCCAGACTACCTCTCTGCACCCACCCACATGCCTGCTCAACATGACTAGCAGGGACATGGCCTCCCATACCTACCTTCGTATTGGCTAAAATGCATAGACTCATTTTATAACTCTGACAAATTTCACTTACTTGGACTTCGGTCCCCAAGGGCGTTCAACCAACAGTGCATTGAGACCATACCAGTGGTGAAAGGAGCTTTACAAATGTCCCTTACATTACATAGTTCTTCTAGTTCAGAACCGTCTGGCAACGGTTACTCTGGTTTTCAAATGCAATAATGCATGCACATATGTTGCAGGCTGATCAGGTAATAGGGGAAGAAGGTAAATCCAGTTACCAAGCAAAAGGGTAAGAGGAGTATACTGCATCAAGGCAAATACAGAGAATTAATACAGTGTAGAGAAGGCTATCGCCAGCCATTTCATACCCCTTCGCTTGGCCAGTGACTCAAATAACACCACTGATATCAATTAATACAATGGTGTATTCTGAGAGCAGGAGACATAGACAATTCAATAAGTCGCTTATTGAAGCACTCTGCCCAGGCAGGAAATGGCAATGCCAGATTTATCATCCACCATTGTACAGTCTGTTTCAACAGGACTCTCTCGGATCTGAACGTTTTAGTGCTAGAGGACGGACAGTGGCAGCCACACCCAAACCCTAATCTTCACACACAACACCAAGGAGACAAGTCTGCCCAGTGGAGCACAGGCTACATGCCAACACCCATCAGAAATCCATATAAAATGTCATTATGCAGCAACTGCTGTCTGCTTTCCCCAGCACTCTGTGCAGGAAAACGTCTTGCTCCTTCCCCAAATGCCATCACTGCAGGAAATCTTAATCCCATACGAACCCAGACATACTCTGACCATTACCAGGTGGCACGTGAACCTCAGAGGTTTATTCTCAGCGATTGTTCTTCCCCCTTAATGATCTGGGCTATATAAACAGAGGAATTGACAGTAAGCATGGAAGAAAGTACCACAGTTCCCATGAGGGCACAGGCTTAATGCCAACACATGGGCTATACTTTTTATGTAGTGGTTTTAATGGGCTAATGGGAATAGCATGGGAAATCTTGATCACCAGTACTTTTCCCATGGTATTTTTCTGGTGTTTTTGATCCAGGTCTTCCTTGCAGCAGGTAAAGGATTATATCACTCAGAAGTTGGAAATAATAACTTTACAGTGGACTTACTGTCTCAATCAGTGGACAAAGTAGCAACTATGTCAGTAAATGTGCCCGTCACTTCTGCTAGGAAAGGGTAGTTCCAAACTAATCAATGTTTAGGGCAGGGAGAACCTGTGCCTAGGCATACTGGGATATGTAGTGGTGTTGAGCCCCTACTGCGCACACACGCCCCGACAGGGCAACCTGACAGTGCTATTTCTTGCCACAAAGACTGTGCTTACCTACTGGAATTGCACATTGTACATGCTTGGCTGGCTCTGCAAGTACTGTGTTAAATTACTGTTGCAATAGTCACAGCTATGCACTCTGATGCATTTGTCACAGCAGTTCAGTTGCAGCTGTTGCCCAATGCCTTTTCTGTGCTAATGCTGTTTGCAGAAGCCACCAACTGTATTGACGTGAATTTTGAATTATGCAGTGAGAAGCTGCTTGAACTGAACTTTTTGAATGTGGTAAGGGAACATGACATGCCTTGTAATGCATATGCAGCATAGCTGACAGGAGAATGTGGGGATGCATACATAGCTGTGATTTAAAGTTCTGTGCAAATCTCAGTTATATGAGAGATGAACAAGTTCTCCTCTATGGCAGTGCTGCACACATTTATGAGGGTGTGGTCCTGCTCTATGGGAGCAAAACTCTCCTGTGTGTGCCCGGTTTTGCCATAGCCACACTGAAGACAGTAACCATAGGCAATTTCATTATGAGCCATGCTGCATTATAACCAGTGCTACTACTATCCATGTCATACCTGCCAAGCACCTAACACGCACCGCTTTGCTTCAGACTTTTACGGGAAAACGAGCCACCATCTTTTCAGTTTGTATTGTGCCCTCTCTCCAACAACTCGATGCACCAGTGTTTTGCCTGATGGGATGCAGTGGTCGTTCACTTTGAAAAACCACCGCCCCCAAGGTCAGGATCAGGAAGCATCTGCCTTTCATTGGCCACCTGGGAGGAGACCCTAGGCAGGGAATTACTGAGGTTTTTTTGGTAACAGGACCACAAACATAATAAACATTATATAAATGTACTAATGTTAATAGAGGGGTGCCACTCACCCAAGTATTCTCCTGCTCTCACATGGAGCCACAGTTATCCTATCCATCATAATGAGGCAGAGCCAACACAGTCTTGCTGTACAGGCACCTAACTTGATCCCACAAATACTCCCCCCCTCAGTCAGCACTACACACCCAACTTTCAGCAAATGCATATCCTGCCCCAGCTGCTAGGCTTAACACTAATGGAGTGCTCTGCCCAAACCACAGCCGCCATCTGTCGCCCCTATTAGCCCCTGTTATGCTCCCCAACCAATCTAGAACTCCCTTAGCTGTCGCTACTCCCCCCACTCTCCTCCCGTAGAATCCACCTTTTCTTTAGATGAACACCAGCTGAAAGACTCATGAAGCAGGTTCGGGAAATCTTCTTATATTGCTACTAAACTTCCTCCTTTCAACCGTCTCAAAAACCCACAAAGGAACAGCAAGCAATCTGAGGTTCAAAGGCTTTCATGCACCTCCTAGAACCTTTAATCATTCCCTCCGCAAATCACTGGCTGGAGTTACACCAAGAGTCCCAACAAGCCAATGTCTCCTGCAGGATCTGTGGGTCTTAATCAACTCCTACGAGGAAGTTCAAGCAACCCACAAGACTGTTTGTTTTAAGGAAGCTCACAGAGGACTACAGATAAAGTGAGCATTATCACAGGTGTGTAATGGGAGACAACATTATTTACTCAGGATCAAAAATTGTGTGTCCAGTTCTGAAGCCGAAATTTGAAATCTGGTATCCTGTTTTCACAATTGAATTTTTAGCCACTTGGACCACATTGCCTACAAGGAAACCCGCTGCAGTTTTCTTCCAAACAAGTACATCCGTTTCTTCATTTTGCTAGAAAGAATGTGTTTTGCGTGTGTGGTTAAAGACGTGCCATAGTTTGTCAGAACCCTTCACTGAACCAGTCTGAGCCTAGTTCTCCAAGATCCCCCACTGCATCCCTGCATTAATCTCAAATTGAACACTGCCTCGCAGCTCAGTCATTTATTAATCTCTTAATATTGTCCCCTTGATAAAATAATTGCTGCATACTAGTCTTCAAGGTTTCATTATTTAAATGAAACAATTTTCGATTTGAATGGCTGCTGGTTCTGATAGCAGACAGCCTCTTCTGAAGAAGGCACGATTTCTCATTATTGTCAATCTGCTTTCTGCCAAAGGAACATCATTCTATCAAGAGTTCAGATTAGTATCCATGTTCCATGCAGAAAAAGCAGGCCGCTGCATTGCATATCTGAATTCTTGCTTGGTAATTGGGGTCATTCAACGCCGTCATTTTTCAGGTGTATTGTTCAGGTTTATTTCTAATTTACATGGGCTAAAATTGAACCACTTGTGAGATACTGCGTGGGCCAATTACGGAAGGCTAGCAATTAACTTTTTCTGTTTTTTCTCTCTACAAAGCGCGCTCCAACTATATGCCCCTTTATAAATGCTCATTTAATGAACTTCTAAAAAGCAAATTTAATAGACTTCTGTAAAACAATATTCTGAATGTTTAGATTTGATTATCTTAGAGAAATCCTTCTGAATGAAGATGAAAGCATTTCCTCTCTACTGAGATGTTCTCTCTGTTGGAAACCACAGCCTTACTTTCTTAGCAACACGTTTATTCGCCTTGGCCTGCGTTTTCAGCAATAGCAATAGACAAATATTTCTATTCTCGATCTTCTTGATGGACAGTGTTTTTCCATCAACCTTTCAGTAGAAAAGATTTCCAAACCCACAGCATTAAATGGCCACCAAGTGGCCATTGTTGAACAGCTGTAAAGAAATGATTGCTCTGTCGTACTATAAGGCTGAGTAGTGACTAAAGCTCCTATTCAACCCTACACTACTAATAAACCAGCAGGCATCCCAGTCATAAAGGTTAAACCGACACAGCCTGAAAAGTATACCTCCTCCGCCTCTTTTGGTAATGTGGGCCGAGGGCTGGCTATAATCTTTAAGTGGAGTGTGAGCTGCTACAGTTGCAACACAACAGTACATACCAAAATTAAAGCATGTCCAACCAAGGTTCTACAAAAGTATTTATTTATTGGACCCAATAATGGATCCAACTAATTAAAGCACTGACACACCCCTGTAAAGGAAAGACTGAGAATGCAGACTTTGAGAGCAAAGGCGGCACTCTAGGTAAAGACGGGGATGCAGGCAATTGATTAAAGCAGCAACAGTCAAAAGTACTTCAAAGTGTACTAAAAGGCAAAGAGTGGGAACTTATCAGTCATAAGGGCCCTTTAAAACAGGTCAGGGGTAGAGGACCACTGCAAATAACTTGCTGTCATGTATTTGGGGCTAGACAGCGTTGATCTGGCTTCTTGGCACTTTTGTTGGGTTGAGTCAACGTCAAGGCATTTCAAGTCTGTATTTCGCAGGAATTTGCAGGTATTGAAACAGGTTGAGTTGGCTTGATGCGGTCCAACAGTGTAGTGCGGTCTCTGCAGTGATGATCGGCTTGATCAGGCGAAGCGCATGCAATCAATGGATCGATCAATGGTTCCAGGAGGTCCAACAGCAAGATGTGGTGCTTTGGCAGCGATTGTCTCAAGGTGCTTTAGCGCAGGCAGGCAATGGGTATAGGCAACTCAATGGCAGATTAGAAAGTGCCAAAAGCAGCTCCTGCTGCACTCACCAGCTCGAAAAGCCTCTCTAAGCCGTCGAGCCGGATCAAAAATGGGCTGAAGTGGACTAGCCAGATCTAGAGCTGCTCCCTGACTTCATTGTGCTGGGGAGACCCAAAACAGGATCTCAATCGGCCACTTGAATCCTTTCTTTCTGCAACTCCCAGTAGCAGGGATGTAAGCACACTTGCAGGGTTCTGCCACCTTCAGTTAGCAGGAGCCTGGGTATCAGTGATTCAGTTGCAGTAGCCCTGTTCCAGCCAGCTGGGTGCCTAAAATGTGCAATTGTGATGGTTATGGATCAGAGCTTGCCTCTGTCTCGGAGCCTATTGTCTTCACCTCTGTCAAAGTACTTTGGAATAGACTATTCCAAACGGAATTCCAGTGAATCCAGTTAAAGTGATGGGTCCAAAGCAGACCTGTTATCTGGGGTACGATCCAGGCTGATGTAACAAGGGTCCTGTGCCTTTTGATGTCATACCCAGAGTGCTTTCTCTGTATGAAATGGGAGAGGGCAGGAACTTTAGGGGGCCCTCTCAGAATCCTAGATGGTGGAACAACTCTCTTAGCATAACCCACTATTCTGGCAACGTTCCCCCTTACCATGTCGGCCTAATAAGACTCCAGTGATCAGCACCCTGGTGTGAGACTTGCTTTATGTCAGGACTATCTTTAAAGTACTCCTTGCCAGGGTACTTCCCAGGGAGTGTTCCTGTGCCCAGTAAGAAGGTGCATCTTCCTCTTGGGAGAGGGGTAGAGGGAGGGAGGGAGGGATCAAGAGTGGGGATGTGGTCCAACATGGTGGTTTTGGAGACACCCGGGTCAGACAGCTAATATTCCAGCACTGCTCACTAAACTGGCAACAATGAGAATCAAATGATGTAGCTGTATAATTGTTTGATCCCAGTAGCCTCTGATAGGGGGGAGGCCCACTGCAGGCCTACCAGTAAACTACCACCAGAGTCAATAAAGGTACATCCCAGGAGGGAATAAGACTAAGACCAAGTGAGAGTGATCTCAAAGGCTTTATCTAAAATAAGGGCAAACAGAATCTACTCTGCTCACGCCGAGAGTGCTCTGCAGAAGACATGTTGCAAATTACTTTTATACAGAGAGATCCTCATCGAGGTGTGGGAAGGCCTAGGGGGCACATGAACAGTTGGGATTGATCACTAAGAGGTGGCACCTATAGGTGCTATATGGTCGGCTATGGCTGATTGGTCCATGGGTGGCTGGTGAGTTGACATCATGATATGGGGCGCTAGGTCAGGAGTTCATCCGGGCTCATCTGTCCAACCTCTGACGAATAGATGCATCTTTTCCTGGCCTATCACATTTTGCCCTTGTGGCCAGGCATTCCCATCCGGTCACACATGAATCACTTTGTTTGGCGATAAGTTGCCCTTGGAAAAACAATGCATGATTCTCTAATATTGGACACCACTTGCGCGCCTCTTACCAAGGATATCGTTTTCATGCAAAAACACATAAACATAGTTGAATACCGGGTTGGGGGCATTTCTTCATTATTGACAGAGGGAGGCAGGGGTATATGGTTACTGCGGATAGATTTCAGAAAACACATGACATCTGTGGACATATCTCTTCTTTGAGGGCCTTTCTGATCATGTGTCTAAACAACATAACTCTGTATTTGGACAGGGTGTTCTGGAGTGAGTTTGAGGTCCTTGGTTTCACATCACTTTAGAAATGGAGGGGGGGTCATTTACATTTACATATAATAAGTTACTGCTTCATGCACACTTAGCTGTTTCTGTATTTGAAAGGAACATTCTATGACATTGTTCAAACTTTATATGCTTTTGGGCCACCTCCTAACACATGGATGAGGGGGTGATAGGAAAGAGATAGCTGGCGCACAGTCAATGCAACATGACTAAGTTCAAGCAACAGTTCACATGGTTCCGCCTAATGACATGTCTACACATTCTGCTTTATTAACAGCGAGGTAGCATTGTGTAAGTTTTCATAGGTCTTTGGTTTGTTTACTCATTACGGGACTGCACGTTAATCGTGCTGGTATTTAAATGCTACAGGTCAATACACATTCTAATTCCAATAGACCGAGCTATCATAAAAGCCTCTAATACCTATGTATATGTATTTATACTGTTATGCTCATTGGCTCATTGGAGGTGTCAGTGGGTTTACATGCATTACAAATACGAGGAGAGGGCCTTTATTCACGCACTCGGGTTGGAAAGGGAAGATACATTTGTCACCTTAAGTCTTTCGTGTTGTTGACTCTGCTCTAGGGTGCACAGGGATTAGGTGTCTGTGACCCAGGTCTAAGGGGTGCGTGGCAGGTTTTTATGGAGACAGATAGCCCTGGCCTTCGCCTCCACCCCTTGAGCTGTCTTTGAGTCAACAGAGGGAGTTTAGACAGCAAGTGATACAGTGCAGATTTTGTTGCTTTTCTGCTGCCAGCCTTCTCATGGGAACCAGGCAGTTATGCGCACGGCAAGGAGGTGGTGGCGTGGGAAGTGCTACACTGACTGTGTGCTTCCAAAGGTGTTTGCAGTTTGGGGTGAGACCTGAACACCCTCTCGCTTGCTTACAAGATGGAGTCTGTGCGGTTCAAAAAATGGAGTCTTGACTTAATCTCATAATGTAAGGTATAAGAATGTAGTCGTGATCATAGGTGTAACTTGTACGAAAGGGGCGATGGTTCCCTGAGGTGTTCCCACATGAGTGCCCCAAGTCTGGGGCCCTGGACTTGGAGCAGGCATTGCTGGGTCTACCCTGGAAGCATGGGAATAAGGGGGCGGGGGGCTCGAATGTCCCCTCCACCCAATCATTTGCCCCCTTTCGTTACTTAAGTAACGAATACTGCAACTGCCCTAGCCTCTTGCGTCGTCCTTCCTCTGCCACGTCCCATGTTGGTGTTCCTTTTATTGGCATCCATGCTCTACATACTGCACGGAGGCTATGTCCCCGTCTAGCGTACTCAGCTGGGTTGCAGCTTAGATACATACACCCTCTGTCCCCTTCCAAATCTACCCATACCTCCTCATACCAGCATAACTCGCAGGGTTCTTTTATGGTTGTGTGGTATAAGATATCAACTATGTGTCCTGTGTTGTATACTGCTGTCATTCTGTATTTGGGACCCAGGGCATCCCCTGTCTGCACTTCTGCCTCGTGTTTTATTTGTGCCACACCATTTGCACGTCCCATTATCACCATCATTAGCGCGCCGTTTGGTACTGCATTCGCACAGCATGGAAGTCCTAATTGGCACACACAGAATATTAGGAGTAGAAAGACGATGAGAGGCATGAGTACTTTTACAGTCATTCCAAGCCATGTGGGCACCCATGAGAATAGATTGTCGAACCAGGCGCTGGGTTCAGTTCCTCCTTCGCTCTTCATCCGCTCGCCGAGGTCGTGTACTGCGGCAATTACATGTGACGGGGAACCATTCTCCGCGTCGGCAGAGGGTACAAATGTGCAAAATGCACTCCGATTTTTCGGCAAACACCTCCATCGATTCCAGTCAATAGGTCCAGCACATACCGATTCTGCATTGTCATCAATCGCAATACCCGCAGTTCCACCTTGATGACGTTAAATCCTTCTTCAGTGTCGTTGGCCAGCTGAATGAGCTCCCATGTCGTAATCTGCAACCACTTGGCGTTTGCTCTTGCCTGGATGCTGTGAACGAGTGATGCAAAGAATGTCTCCACTGAGCTGAATAGTCTGTACTTGTCTGGGATCTTTGTCAAAAGTTCGGATGACTTTGCGGCGATATAATTGGATGACCTTCTCCACCTTCTGAATGTGCCTTGCTCCTCTCCTTCATTCAGGACGTCTGCAGGCCTGCTCTCGAACAGTGTTGGGGAAGGTGCTTCTGTATTTATGGGCGTTTCCCGTTGATGTGGCTCTCTGGGAGCACCATCTGTGCAGAGTGCAGCATTGCCATGGAGCATGTTCCTTTACTGTACTGTGGGAGATGCAGGTAGGCCATGCTGCCGCAAACCCAGTATGTGTCCATCACGGCCGCGGTGCCTTTCTTCATGTCGGGTATTGTAAGCAACTTGCTGCAATTTTCGTTGCTCCCCATGTCCTTTTTCCCCTTCCCCATTGAAGCACAGTTCATACGAGATGTTTTTCTGTAGCTTGAAGGGATTTTTCCGATGGTGTTAACCCATGTTAGTTTGCCTATATGTTTAGTCAATGTGGGTGTGCATGTTCTCTGTACCCATGCAAGTTTGTTCTCTGAGAGGCCCCGGAGCGCTTCTGCTTTGCACAGGACCTCCTCCTTCTGCCACTTGTTGTCAGCATGCAACATGCCTTTAATTACCAGGAAGGGTTCCCTTACACAGACTACTCCTTGCGGCCAGGAGTAGCACGTTTGTTCGTTTTGTAGTAGTTCAAAAGACACCGTGTGTGCTTGAAAAGTGTTTTTATTCGACACAGCGTAGGATGTACAAGACATTGGGCCTCTGCAACTGGTATTTCTTGTGGCAACAACACTTTGGGAGTACCTGAGGCGTGGGGGATAAGGGAGCAGACGTAGCAGCTCTCATTAGTGGTCTGCTGCGCCGTATGGCTCATGTCGGCATACCATTTATTTGCTTGATGGGGGTGTTGGGGATTATCAACGGTATCTAGATCAAAGCTGTATTTTTCCCCCTCCTCATTTGCCCCAGTCTCCCTTCTTTTCCTCTCTAATCTCTTTCCCTCCGCCCCCCTTTGCTTGCTCTTCACAACGGTATGGAAGTCGTCATTGCCTCTAAGCACCATCCCCCCCTTTATGATACCCCCTTTTAATAGTTTAGTCAGGGTGTTTGCTTATTTCTTCTACTGCCACAGTGGTGGGATATGGATGGTTTAACACCCATGTTAGTTCAGAGAGTGTCTTGTCATTCATTGTGTATACATTGAAATGTGCGTTTTTCATGGTCGGGGTGATGTTGTGTTGTGCATCTCGGTGACATTGTTTGTAAGGTTCAGGTCCTGCTCTTGGGTCCATACCAGCCTTGCCCCATCCCAGATCAAGTGGGTCCCCTTCTCAATTGCTTTTATGCCGACACCTCCTTTACCAACATCAATGGAAATATACACTATGGCCCAATACAGAAACAGGCCAAATAACACGGTAAAGAACATTACTGCACACAAAAACAACATGCACTCATACGAGTAGCTAGGATATAACTCTCTTCTCCTTCTATTCCTTTCTACACTATTGCTAACTGTGTTCGGAGGCTTATCCATGCCTGATGAGTTTCCTAATAAATGAAACATAAGCACTTGTTAATCATGCATTGCAGTATATACATTACATTGTTTAACCATCAATGCGCTATTTTAGAACTCTCATTATCATTTTCTTATTTTAATTTTTTTCTTTGTGTCTACTTATAATTTGGTATTTATTTACATTTCTGGCACGTCCATCCAGCACTGCTCCCACATCGTACGTTTGGGAAGGAGAGAGAGAGGGAGGGAGGGAGGTCTGTGCCGTGCTTGTATCACTTCGCTGTTGGGGAGAAAAAATATTAATCACACATCTTTATTGTACACCATACCTTGAGTCCTGGAATGCAGTAATGTTCATTCTTTTTCTCATATTTCGTGATTACACATATTGCTGCTATATTTACACTTTTGTTCACAGCTTGTACCCTAACTAGGGTTTGTCAAGCATTCAATGGGATACCAATGTCTCACCCAGTCCTCTTATTGCGTCTGAGTGTCACCTTCCTCCATACCTTCTTGGGCATTTTGATCATCTACATTCCCGCAGGCCTTGCGAACATCTGTCAAGTGCACCCAGTAGCGCAACCCCTGGACCTTGACAGCTGTGGGTGTTCAGAATATTACTTTATAGGAGCCATTGAACCTGGGTCCGTTCCACCTTACAAAATTCCTGACATAAACCATGTCACCTGCCATCAGCTGGCAATCTGCGTTTTCTGTGGTGCTGCTATGTTCGGCATGTCATATGTGAAGGGAGGTGCTATTTGTTTTGCTATAGCACGTGCCACTTTTATCACATTTTTGAGATACTCTTGGAACTCCTCGCCTAGGACTGTGGCGCTTTGATGGGCGTCTGACTGTCTGTACGGGGTTGAGTGAGCTGTATGCATTCTTCGACCTGTCACAATTTCGTGTGGTGACAGGTGGTGGTCCTTACTAGGTTGATTACCCCTAGCGCTTTTTGAAATGAGAAAACAGTACACCCAGTTCTTTTTGAGAGTGTGGCACAGTTTAGACAACCTATTCTTGAGCAACCCGTTCATTTTTTCTACAGCGCCGTTCGATTGTGGATGATAAATCATGCAGAGCTTGTGTGTTATTCCTAACATCGCTGTAATGTGCTTGAACATGTCATTCACAAAATGTGTACCGTTGTCGGATCGGATGACGTCACAAATACCCCAGCGAGGGAAAACCTCCCTCAATAGGAATCTGGCCGCACATTGTGTGTCTGGGTGGGCACATGGTCCTGCTTCCACCCACCGAGAGAATGGGCATACAACAACGATCAAATATCTGGCTCCATTACACCGTTCTCCCATGTAGGCGTAGTCTGTGTAGTTCTCTAAAGGGCCCTTCTAGTTTTGGTAATGGTCCTCGGAGTGTACGTAGTGTCATGCCAGAATTATAGGTCTGACACGTGACACATTCTACTATCAGTTTTGTGACATGTGCCTGTAATCCGGGGGCAAACCAGTTTTCCTGAATCTCTGCAATGATGTGCTGTTTGGCGTTATGGGCTGGGAAGTGCAACTGCTTAAATGCTACCTCTAGCAATTTGGTTGGCATTACCACTTTGCCGGTGATGTTTTGTCTACAGAGTAGGTCAGTCGGGGACTGACTACACCCTCGCTTCAACCATAGTTCCTTTTCCTCACCTGGTGCATTGTGCTGGAGTTCATTGATTTGGGAAACTGGCAGTGCATTGATGCTCTCCGACTGTTCCTCTTCTATTGCCTTCTGTAATATGTACTCACCTGTCAGGCTCTTGGGTAGGTAGGAGGCCTCTTTGGCAGCAGTGTCCGGTGCCGCATTCCCTAATGAGATGACGTCATCACCTCGAGTGTGGGCCTGACATTACACAACCACAACAAGTGTGGGTTCTTTTAGGGCGTCGATCAGATTGCTTAATAATGCTGCATGTTGTACTGGTGACCCATCAGTTCTCCTAAATCCCCTTCTAACCCACCGGGCCAACCCTGCGTGCACCGTGGTTGGCATGTATGCCGAGTCTGTGTACACTGTTACCATGCATCCCTTTTCTGCGTGTAGGGGTTCTATCAACACTACTAATTCTGCTGCTTGAGCCGAAAAATGTGGGGCAACCTCTTTTGCACAATCACCTCGAACTCCCCATCCTCCACCCACACTACTGCGGCTCCTACGTGCTTTTCTCCTGTCTCAGTCTATGGAGGCAGACCCATCAACAAAGTAAACTTCTTCTGTTAATGCAGTTTCGTGTGCCTGTTGAGCATCTTCGCCGCTCCCCATATTCGTGGAGCAATCATGTTATTGCATATCTTCTACGGTGCATGCCACTGTAATGAATGTGGCTGGATTTATGCTTTTACACCACACTATGTGAGTGTTGGGGCTGGAAATGATCAGTTCATAGGCTGTAGCCCTTTGTGTCGTCAGTGTGCTTTTTGACCTTTCAAGTATGGCAAACAGGGAATGGTCGACGTATAAAGTGACGGAGCATCCCATCACAATAGTGGAACTTTTGTGCTGTTGCGAACGCAGCAGACGCGAGAGCCTGTTCACACGCAGTGTCCTTGCATCACTGCATTGAGTGTTCCACTATAAAATGCCAGGGGTTTGTGGCCCAGTGACGTCTTCTATGTCAGCACGGCAGTCAACAGTGAGCCATTGCAATGTGAGAAAAGGTAAAATTCCTGCTCGTAATTTGGGTTTGCAAGAACTGGTGCAGTGGATATCAGTTCTTTAAGTGTATCGAAATCTGCATGCATTTCTTGTGTCCATTGCAGTTTAGTGTTTTCCTTTTGTGCTTCCTTGAGGGCCTGTAACAGGGACTTTGTGTATGACGCGTAGTCTAATATCCATGCCCGGCAGTAATTACTCATGCCGAGAAATTTCTGCATTTCCTTCACTGTGTTGGGTTCTTTAACTGCTTTTATTGCAGCTGCTCTGTCTGGTATGATTCTTTTACCATCTTTTGAAATCAGTTGGCCCAAATACAATACTTCTGTTAGGCAGTACTGCAACTTCTGTCTGTCTACCTTGTACCCCTTTTGGGCCAAGTGTGTCAGGTGGGTGATTGTCTTTTCTGCACTCACCCTCACTTTTTACGCAGACCAACAAGTCGTCTGCGTACTGAATTATGGGGCTTGTCGTGCATATGTTCCCAAGGTCCTAATGCAATATCCGGTTAAATATGCTGGGGTTCTCACAGTATCCTTGGGGCAACCGACAATGTTCGTACCTTTTGCCCCATAGGGTGAATGCTGTCAAATACCACGACCCTCGATCGAGTGTAAATATAGCAGCAAAATGTGTAATCACCGTAAAGTGGGTGGCTTCTGTTGGAAAGCTGCATAATATTGAGGCAGGATTTCGGACTAGAGGGAGCTCCTTCTGTACCACATCATTGAGGGGGCGTAAATCTTGGATCATCCTCCATGCTCCCCCTTTGCTTTCTTAATCAGGTAAATACATGTGTTACAAGGTGAGCTAGAAGATACTATTATACCCTGCACTATTAGTGCATAAATTGTGTCTTTTATCCCTTCCTCTGCTTCCCTGGATATAGGTTATTTATTTATTTATTTTTATTTATTTTGCATTTTTAAAGCGCTCACACAGCCCGTGGGCATCGAGGCGCTGTTACAGGAATTGTTCGTTATTTTTTTTTTTATCTTAGTTGCTTATTTATAACGCGCTTAAACACGGGGATCGAACCTGTGTTGCTTCATTTCGTCTTGCTTCCAAGGCACGCACGTTGCCGCTAAGCTATCCTCCCGGGGTAAAGTATTGCTTTACTCGGGGTAAAATGGCTCCAGGTTTGAGGTTAATCTTTACTGGTGTTACTTCGTGCAGCAGCCCTACGTCATGTGGGCCTGTTGTCCACAACTGTTGAGGCACTAGAGACATATCTTCCTCAAAATACGCTGGTGGGGCTCTGATCATGGCTACCGGGGGTAATTGTACTTCTCGCCTTTGGATCATTATTTCGCAAGGGATTTCAATTTCCATTACTATTTCCCCTTTGTCTTCTGTGTCACTAAAAAGTTCTTTATCAGATAAGTCTTGCAGGGCCATATTGGCATCAATGCGCAGTACTGTCCTCCACTGGCACCGCTGAATGTCCATGGCTATCACTGCTATCCTGTGCGCTGATACATGCACAGCGTGTATGTCCAGGGGCACGATGGATCCTGGCACTATTTCTGGATCTGCCACGGGGTGAAATATGAATTCGAAGGGCACTCTAGATTTGCTGTTTTTTAGTTCTGGCACCACTCGTGTTAATATTCTTAGCCCCTGTATAAACATGTCAGGATTCACAGGTATGCCTCGTGTTTGCGGAAAGCCTGCTTGAGTGTGTATCAATAACATTGTCCGCAGTGTGCATATGCCAGGTGTGGAGCATACTAGCCCTCTCTCTGTGAACGAGATAGACTTATTGAGTATAGTATAGTATAGCAGAGGGGCCCGTACAGTTTTCCCTCCCACTGTTATGTCTAGTTCTTCTGTGTATGGAACCTCGACCACCGCCCCAGAGAACCCCTGCGTCTCCATGGTCCGATTCGAAAGCGGAAACCTACCTTCCTTAAGGCATGATTTTTCCGCTCCCGAATCCTCCATGAAAATAAATTGCTTGTTTCCTATCGCTGCCCCTACGAGTGGTTCCTCTGCTGCATCGCGCGTTACCGATAGTACTGGACACGCAAACGCTATCTGTGGGCTGTCCTATGCTGAGTGCCACGGGAGTTAGTCTACATCAAAAACATTCCCCGTTACTACGGCGGTTCCTCTGCATGGTGCTGCTGGGGCCCCATTAGCGGTAGTGGCGTAGGTTTGATTGCGCATGTGGGCAGTGTGGTTGTGGCACTAGGGGTGTGTAGGTGCAGTCTGCGGGGGCATGGGCTGTTCATCAGTGTGCTGGTGGTCGGGCTGACCGTCTCTCCTTCCACTACCCATCTGCAGCCCATGTGGGCTCCCTGGGTGAGGATGTCCGCTGGCGTATGGGTTACTTGGCCTACTTCGACACTCTCGCATAAAATGGCCCCACCTCCCGCACTGCCAACATTGTCCTTGCATTTCCCCTTGCGGCCCTCCATACTCTGCACCACCTCCTCTGGGCCCTCTAAATCCTCCTCTGTGTCCTCGCCCACCCCTCGACTGCCACTGTTGCCCCTCGTATCCATTCTCCTCCACCCATGGTTCTTGACCATTACCTGTCCAGTTGGTCACCATCTGTATTGGGACCCCCATCTGCCCGTCTTCTTCCTTCCGCCCCCTTCCTGCTGCACTGGTGCCTACTGCTGCATTGACCTTCAGTAGCTTACTCTGTACTAATTTAGCTTTGTCTGCCAGCCGCCACTGCACTTCTCTTTCTCTTTGATCCTTTTGCAGTGGTGCACTATAATGCTTTGAATTTCAGGCCACCCCTTGGCTTCTATCCCAGCTATTTTATCAAGGGCCTTCTGCACTTCCTTTGGGAGCCCTCTTTTAATAATGAAGTAAAACAGGGACGTGGATTGATCCCAGGCCATACCCGTTTCTTCACATGTCTTGCCCCCGAAGGATGAAGGACAACGCATCTTCCTCATCATTCATAGTACATTGCATCACTGACTGTAAATCGGGGGTGTCTGGGAATGTTTCCCTCAGTGCATCCCACACGCACGCTCGTACTGTGTTAAACGAAGCCCCATCATGACGGTCACAATCTAGCGTTCTCCCTGGGAACCCCGCCTTTGCCCAAACCCTGTTAGCCTGATCTCCCACCGCAGACGCAAGCAGGCTCTTAACATCCCCCACCGCCAAGGGCACCCCTGCCGTGTGTTTTTCGAATGCATATATCCACTTGCTGGCACCTCCAGAGAGTGGAGGTAACTGCTTGAGCAGGTTGGCCTTGTCCATTTGGGCCCATGGTATGTAATTTGGCCTCCCCGCCCCCTGGTGTATCAGAGGCAGCTGTAAATTTCCCCCCCTTCTTCGTACTCACCTTCTCCCCTTTCTTTCCGACCACCACCATACGCCCGGTCCTGTTCCTCAGCCGCTGTTCTTCTGTGTCACTCCAGTCTTCCTCCTCTCTTTCCGATAGTGCCCCTCCCTCTCGCCCGCACTCCACAGTGTTTATCTCTATTATTCGCGTTGGGGTATCGTTAATTCGGAACAGGATCTCTCCCTTTTTCCATCCATCTTCCCCTGTCCCCGTACTCGGTGGGGGAGTGTCACCTTGGTTTGCCCATGGTGTGGATGTCCCTCCTCCCTCCCCCAGGGCCCTTATACGTGACAGTTCTGTGCGGGCCATGGTGAGGCGTGATTCCAGGTCTTGGGCTAATTTTCCAATATCGACTGTTGAGCTGTCCAAAGGTCGTGTTATGCTTTAGCTCTCATATGGGGGTGGCGCAGTAGCGGATGGCTTGTGTACGGGTGGGGCTGTGGGCTGTGCTACATACAAGGGGTTACTGTACCCCTCAGCAGGTTCTGGTTTTGACACCAAGGGATAAACACGTGTTACCTCTGTTTTTTTCATCTCGAGGGGGCGGCCCTGCATTGCCAGCTGCTGTCAGGGGAGATGCACTTTGCTCACTATCTTTACCTGGGGGCACCTCCTCAAATAGGCGCCATAGATCCAATATCTCTCTCCTATTATGGAGCTGCTTTCCTTTGTACTTAATGAACAAGCAAGTGGCAATCATATCCAATACTTCCTTATCAAAAGACCCCCCTTCCGGCCATACTTGGGGCAGTCCCTCCCCCTTCAATTCTGTAATCCACTGCTCATGATACTTTCTGATCTTTTCAGCATAACCTGGCAGTGTCTTACAGATATGGGCAAGGGGCGTTTCCGTGCCCATTGTTGTCCCTCGCTCGTGCGACACCTTACCTGATTGGCCTTTCGTATTTTTATTTGTTGCTTGTATACTCAATTTCCTCTGTTGCAATTCTCACCGGTTCAATTACCTTTTATTATTTTCACACTGTGCTAACTACCGAGCAATTCCCCTTTTAAGTCACCAAATCAGCATTGCACCGTGTACATCAAAAATAATCATTTCACATACAGAATAGACATTTAACATTTACATAGACAACGAAACACATAAAACACAAACATGACACTTCCCACCGTTCCCAATGTCCCGTTCTCCTCTCCTACTCCCTTGTTGCGTTACCAAGTTTTAACCCCTTCCCTTCCCTTCCCTTGTACCAATCCACCCACTTTGGAGGGCAAGGAAAAGAATAAGAAAAAAGTCAGAAAAAAGTGCTTCTACCTAATGCTCCGGGTTTCTCTGCTGACCCCATAATCTTTTATTTTTTCCCTTTTCACTTTGACTTCTTACACCTCTATATCCTGTACTAGTCGAGACAGCACTACGCGGCACAGCCTTATACTCCCTACGGAGATAGGATCCGTGTAATGGCCATATGCGATAGGAAGAGAGTAGTAGGAAAGATAGAGAAAGACCCCTTACTCCAGAACCTCTTGCCACTCCCCCTCTAATTCACTTTTATACTCTTACGCTGCTACCCAAAATTGTTTTCTTTGCACCCTCAACCCTTCCTAATCTGACTCCCACCCACGCCTTTAGTATCACTCGCACTTAATACTTGCGTGTCCGTCTTGATCCGCGACCTTCTGGACCCAATCGGCAGGGCGCTGCTCCTCGCTCAAAGACCACGCCCCGGCTCCGGCGAGTTGTACGTATGGGTTGTATTAAGAGGGATCACGTACCTGCTCGCCCTACTGCATGCGCACTTCTAAGTGTACCGGTTGCTGTTGGCGGGTAGCTCTTCAGGGAGCGCGCTCAGGGTCAAAGCATGGGGGCGTCTCGTGCCAGAAGGACGGGAAAGAACGCAATCGCATCTGGGTCACCAATGAAAGGGGGAGGCCCCCTGCAGGCCTACCAGTGAACTACCACCAGAGTCAATAAAGGTACATCCCAGGAGGGAATAAGACCAAGACCAAGTGAGAGTGATCTCAAAGGCTTTATCTAAAATTAGGGCAAACAGAATCTACTCTGCTCACACCGAGAGCGCTCTGCAGAAAACATGTTGCAAATTACTTTTATACAGAGAAATCGTCATCGAGGTGTGGGAAGGCCTAGGGGGGGGCCCATGAACAGTTGGGATTGGTCACTAATAGGTGGCTCCTATAGGTGCTATATGGTCACGCGATGGCTGATTGGTCCCTGGGTGGGTGATGAGTTGACATCATGATGTGGGGTGCTGGGTCAGGAGTTCATCCGGGCTCATCTGTCCAACCACCGACGAATAGATACATCTTTTCCTGGCCTATCACATTTTGCCCTTGTAGCCACGCATTCCCATCCGGTCACACATTCAATCACTTAGTTTGGCGATAAGTTGCGCTTGGAAAAACAATGCATGATTCTCTAATATTGGACACCACTTGCGTGCCTCTTACCAAGGATATTGTTTTCATGCAAAAACACATAAACATAGTTGAATACCGGGTTGGGGGCATTTCTTCATTATTGACAGGGGGAGGCAGGGGTATATGGTTATTGCGGATGGATTTCAGAAAACACATTACATCTGTAGACATATCTCTTCTTTGAGGGCCTTTCTGATTGTGTGTCTAAACAACCTAACTCTGTATTTGGACAGGGTGTTCTGGAGTGAGCTTAAGGCCCTCCTACTGAGGTCCTTGGTTTCACATCACTTAAGAAATGGAGTGGGGGGGTCATTTACATTTACACATAACAAGTTACTGCTTCATGCGCACTTAGCTGTTTCTGTATTTGAAAGGAACATTCTATGACATTGTTCAAACTTCATATGCTTTTGGGCCACCTCATAACACAGGGACGGTAGGAAAGAGATAGCTGGCGCACAGTCAATGCAACATGACTAAGTTCAATCAACAATTCACATGGTTCCGCCTAATGACATGTCTAGACATTCTGCTTTATTAACAGCGAGGTAGCATTGTGTAAGTTTGCATAGGTCTTTGGTTTGTTTACTCATTACGGGACTACACGTTAATCGTGCTGGTATTTAAATGTTATAGGTCAATACACATTCTAATTCCAATAGACTGAGCTATCATAAAAGCCTCTAATACCTATGTATATGTATTTATACTGTTATGCTCATTGGAGGTGTCAGTGGGTTTACATGCATTACAAATACGAGGAGAGGGCCTTTATTCACGCACTCGGGTTGGAAAGAGAAGATACATTTGTCACCTTAAAAGTCTCTCGTGTTGTTGACTCTGCTCTAGGGTACGCAGGGACTAGGTGTCTGTGACCCAGGTCTAAGGGGTGCGGGCAGGTTTTTATGGAGACAGATAGTCCTGGCCTTCGCCTCCTCCCCTTGAGCTGTCTTTGAGTCAACAGAAAGAGTTTAGACGGCAAGTGATACAGTGCGGATTTTGTTGCTTTTCTGCTGCCAGCGTTCTCATGGGAACCTGGCAGTTATGCAGACGGCAAGGAGGAGGTGGCGGGGGAAGCGCTACACTGACTGTGTGCTTCCAAAGGTGGTTGCAGGTTGGGGTGAGACCTGAACACCCTCTCGCTTGCTTACAAGATGGAGTCTGTGCGGTTAAAAAAATTGAGTCTTGACTTAACCTCATAATGTAAGGTATAAGGATGTGGTAGTGATCATAGATGTACTTGTACGAAAGGGGCGATGGTTCCCTGAGGTGTTCCCACATGAGTGCCCCAAGTCCGGGGCCCTGGACTTGGAGCAGGCATGGCTGGGTCCACCCGGGAAGCATGGGAATAAGGGGGGTAGGGGGCTCGAATGTCCCCGTCTCCCACTCACCACCATACGTTTTCCCTACTTTATTGCGTTTGTTTACAGTTGAATTTTCTACCAGGCTGAGTAGGGTACAGAATACATTTTGAATCAGAAGTGTAGATTATTTGAAAGCTCTCTCTACCTGTTGGAACTGGTTCCATGTGTTAACCCTCGCAAAAATATCGCCATACAAAAATGGCGCCATATTTTTGCAGCGATAACCCATTAAACCTGTGGGGGGGGATCCCTGCAACCCCCATATTATTTTAAAGGGAGTGGGGGACACCCCCGCAATTCCTGCTTCCATTTACCCCAAAATGTATCCACACTAATAATGTTGCCTATGGCTGTTCCCGACTAGCATATATATGGTGATATTATTGGTGGGGATATTATTACCGGATACCTTGGAACTTGGTGTTTGGGCAGCTGCTCAGGCATGCACATGTGACCTTTTGAGCCTGTCCAGCCTTGCAGGACAGTTGCTGGAGATGTCACGAGACAGTCATTAGCAGAGGCACCGAAGTGCACTAGAAAAGGGGATCTGATTAGCATACATCCCTTTGAGAAACAGAATTACTGCCATCATTTTACTTCTAAAAATCAAAAAAGATTGGGCTATTTAACCGGGCATTCCGTCATAACTGCCAGGTTGTAATGGTCTTGAATATTTTTATTTTTTAAGAGAAAATAGCGGGCTTCAAATAGCACCCAGATGAGCAACCCAGCCAGGTTGGAAGAGACATTACTGCCAGGAGCCACTCTGCAATACTGAATTTATTTTTGCCCTTGAGCCTCTTTATTGGTGCAAGCAAAATGGGCTTCCGGCCTCATAGTAGCGACTGTGGCTCAAAGCTCTGGTCAATAATGCTTAATTAGGAGCTGGGCAGGGGGAGCCAGCCAATCAGATGGCTAGGAATGTAGGCTTGAAACACCGAGCGTGTCCCGGTGTTGTAAGAAGGAAAATCCTCTTTTATTTTTTTTATTTTTTTTAGCACTGCGGGTTACTGCTTTGGCAACCCACAGTGCTAATGGCCTTCGTCCCCCATTCCAGTGGCTGGAACGGTGGATAGCGGCCGGGAGCCCTAGTTATGCACCCTTGCCTCGCTTGGATTGTGAAACCAATGGTGTATTCTCCCCAGAGTTCTAGTCAATAATTTGATTTCACGCCTTGCTGTTCAAATAAAGGATTGCCTCTAGATGTCGGCTCAAATATGAATAAGCTTGAAAACAAAATTATCACAAATGACAGCAAAATAAAGAAAGTAGCCTTTGAACGAGAATGCGTGGGTGTTACTCATTCAAAAGAAGAACCAGCGGAAATGCTGGCAGTTTTTTCAGATCAGCAAGTATAGTATTTCTTGGCACCGTTATTAACTAAACCGTACAATTAACTAGTCAATTTCTTTTTTTCTTATTCCACTGTAGTCGTTATTCTGCTTTAAGGAAACCGTTTCTTATACCTTTTATTGTGAGCAAGAAGTTCCTAATTACAAGGGAAGCATTAACTTTCTTTAAAACATCAAAAGATAATGAAGTGATTACTGCAAACACTTTTTTATTTTTAAATTGGCCTGTTATCTCTGCATGGAAAGTATGAATGTAATTGTATTATTTGTTCTGCGAGTTTAATTGGTATTTAGGATATTTTTGTATTCCTCCATACTTGATGTTTTAATTACAATTAATGTTTTTAAAACTACGAATGTAATGCACTTTTATGGCTATACATTTTTATTCGAATAAAGTTTTCTTTGAATGTGCCAGTACTCGGAGGAGTATATTAAAGAGGGTGGGTAGTGCCCCATCACAGTTTGTGCAGAACAGAGGGCCCACAAATAATGGGATCTTGCTGATGGTTCTAAAACGTGCTGTGCTGCCAATAGGTTTAGGACTATTGCAGCTGCCACGACCTTTTCCTTGCCGAGGAGTTAAAAACGTCCGTCTTCAGAGTCCTTGCTCACCAGGAATAGCTGAATCTCTGTTTAGCAATTGTGGTAAGTGTATTTGGGAGTTGGTGACACCAACGCCTCATATAAAGGTCAACGGATAAGTCATATACCTATCCATTTTTTTTCCAAGCACCAAGGAGTCAAATATTTCCATGCATAAATACTTTAGTTTCATATTTGCAGTAGTCGGTCTCATTTAATCTTGACCTAAATTTGCAAAAATCCATTTGATTTGCAAATATGTTTTTAATAGTAACTCACTCTTATCAGCTAATCGGCTTTTTTTTGGTGCGTGTTATTATGCATAACTTATTCATAAATTGAAATATTTGTTTTCAAGTTTTACTCAAAACTATGTCAGATTTACTACTGGAAATTGGTTTGTGACTCCAGATGCTAAAAACATGCGATGAGCATTCTCTTGTCCAAAGCGTACAAATTCATGCATATGCACACACAACATGCTCAAACCCGTGTTCATTAAACATGCACCTATTTCCCCTGTAGTTGTGTGCGGTCTCAAATGGGCCCTAAAGTGCAACTTTAGGCATCTGTGTGCTGCTTTGCTATGTTATGGAGGGTCTTACTATTTTCTGTTGATGTGGTAAAATTAGTGGCAGGACAAATCACTTTCATGAGCCTGCGCCCACTATATTTGCAGATACTGCCAGGCTAAGACACTTTCATGATGCTAGCCTCACATTATACGCCAGAAATCCGACAATGTCATGCCCAAAATACATTCCATGACTCTTTCACTGTCATAATGCTTGTGTTGCACCCCTTTCCTTCCAAACAAAGTGCAAGCATCTACCACAGTTAACACACACGGACGTGTGCCTACACATTGTACACCACCCATTGTACAGTGGAGCTGTTAGGTTAGGCAAACTGTAGGTGATATAAAAGACTTGAGGATTACATTTTTTCTTTCACCATGGGATGTGGTTTGAAGCGGATTGCCTTAATAAAAAAGATTGGTCTTTTGATAGCTTTTCCGGCCGATCTGTCGAAGACCAGTTCTGTGCAGCCTTGTTGGCTAACAGTTCCTCTTATTCAGATGTTGTAGGGCACGATGTTTCAGAGTCACAAGGGTGCAAGATTAGCGGAATTCCAGAGCCACGGTTCATAACTGAATAACAAGCAGTACTTAACGACTATATGAAAGCAAGTTGATCGTGTACCACTAGTGCTGGAAATGATTTACTGTAGGATAAAACCAGCGACGTGGCGCGGGGCAGGGGAGATCAGTCCCCCCACCCATAAAAAATGAGCCTGTTAATCATGAACACCTGAATGAAAGGTAGAAGCAAGAGAAGGATGTCGTATAGCATTGCAAGGAAAGTATAACATGTGAACACCTTTTAAACCTAAAAGGGTGTAATTTACTTAAATAGTGTCTGCCTAGTACAATGCTAACAAGAGATTTTACAGGGATGACGACAGAGTTAAAGTTGTCTTGCACATAAGTGTTTCAACCCTGGTCCTTATGGCGTGGGTATGAATCCCAGTTTGGGCAACTTTTAAAGCAGTTCAAACACATAACAATTTAAGTGGAAGTGGGCTTCCTGGATCCAAGATCTGGTGATAGTTTTTTGGCCGGATCTGGGGGAAATCTGCCCTAATGCCCAGCATTGTGTACCACCACCTCTACATAACAAGCAAATAAGAACACGACCGACTCACCCATGCGGAAGTCAGACTCTTGGCATGAACAAAAATACTGCAACGTTGGGTTCTTCTTAATATTAATAAAGGTGCTTATTTATTGCAGGAAGTGTGGCCTAGTGGTGTAGCCTCACAGATAATATTATTGTAAAGCTTGGCCCCTGACCCAACCCTTTCTTTGTGCTTCCCGCAAATGTTCAGAAAAATGAACGCCATTAAATTATCAAACCCACATCCCCCATCCAGCCAGGCACAGCAGCCAATCTTTCCTCGCTCTTGTTCTGAAATCACGCAGCTACAACCCAAGATAAACCACCTCCAAGTGTGTGTCTCACACATATCCATGAAAAATACACTCTTGAATTTCCAAAACAAACCCTTCAGGCTGGCTGAAAAGCCAAATGAGGTGTGATGAAAGCAATATTTGATTGCAGAGGAAGTTTTGAAAATACAGCCACCTCCTCCACATCATACTCTGCCTGCAATAGCTGCCACCCCCATGTCCGAGGAGAATGGGGCAATCCTTGCAGGGTGAACTACCCCCACTGTACGAGCATTGTCTGTGGAATTATTGACCCCTTGCTCCTCTAGTCTTGTAGGTTTCCCCTACTGGGGAAAGATGGTGGGTTTGGGTTTTTGATATTCGTGTTAACCAACACTTTTGTCTGAAACTGTGACCTTCTACTCTGGGCAACTGGCTGGCCTCCACTGCCCTGCAAGAGACCTGAGGGGTGTAACAATGTTTGCAATATCAGCTGAGCTTTGTCAACAGCCATAAAAGTATTTAACATACTTTCGTAATACTTTGTCAAAGCTATTACTCAATAAATTAGCCCCTGCAGACTGTCTCTGATGACCTAGCAAGCCCTTTTGACTTTGTGCTAATTTCTAGAAGGATGTCTTACCCTCTCCCCTGGGCCATGGCAGTATTAGTGTCTTCCCACAAGACTAAAGCTCTTAGCCCATCTGCTCACTTAGATAGGGTCTAATGTCTGTTTTTCCAATTGAAATGTTTCAGTGAAGTGATAATTTAACGAGTGAACCTGCAATGTTGAAGACCCTAGCCTGCCAAATATATCCAGCCCAAGCTATGCCCTTCTAAAGATCCCTGCCATATTTGGAAATAAACTGGGTTCGCCTGATCCAAGGTATGTAGCCACTGAAATTCTAGGAAGGTTTTGTTGAGAGAATTCCACCTTCATCTTGCTCCTTGTACCAGTATCTTATGTAGCACATAGACGCGTGTATCTCAGTGTATTCTACTACCAGCTAAGGGGGGGCCCATTTCCTAGAGTTAGTGTGTGCCAGGGATATAGTATTACAGGTATGATCCTTCAGGGTATCTTGAAGGCTGAGGAACCTACCGCTGGGTCAGTCATGTCTTATGTTACATTGTGGGTAATTAGCGGTGACTCCTGTATCGGCATCCTCCTGCAGGAATAAGGTTGGGGAATGTATCCAAATGTCCCCCAGTCGATGATCCTAGAGCCAATCTGGCTCTAAGCCAGATTAAAGTTTTCCTGGCTAAAGGTTATTGGTAGTGCTGTTAGGACCCCCTTCCCCATGGACGTACTGCCACGGGGTGAACAGGTGTAGGAAAGGCACTGCTTGCTCCTCTCTTGTCCAAGCTGTGTTCCTCTTGGTGGGGTTCGTACATGAACTGGGAGTGAACCCCATGTTGCTGCTGGGGGCCACCCTATTTGGGTGATCTAAAACGTTTGAAGCCTGTGTAATCTTGAAAACTGCTCCAGAGACAGAATCATCAAAGGTCTTCCTTAATGCCTTAATCTTTTTTATCAAAAGCTCTACCTGCAGTTTCTGTGACCGATGGGTACACAAATGAATTGCACCAATCATCTGCTGCCTGCCTAAGTGGAATAATTGGCGATCAGTCTTTTGTCCTGAAATGTTGTGCCTTGAATGACCCTGGATCACTTTTTCCTTAATGCCCAATCTCCCTATCCAGGTACGCGCACCCTATGTGAGCATGAGCGGCATTTATTATGGTCAGTTCTGCTCTTTTCCCATTGAGACACTGATGCCACCCTGGGAGGGGTTTGCTTCTCCCTAAGGCACCATCACAACAGAAGGCCCCTTCCTCTAAAGGACGTAACCTGCAACAGTGCCCTTAATGACACAAACACCACTTGGATAAATCAGAGAGAGAGAGAGAGAGAGAGAGAGAGAGAGAGAGATATCCAACAGGGATTGGTTGTAGTGATTAGGGCTAAGGGGACAAGGAAGAATTCGGGAACTCGTAGTTTTGAGAAGGAAGGTGTTTTCTTTAGTGTGCACTTTCTTACTGCTTGGAAAAGTAAGTAGTAGTGGTGCCCAATGGGAAGGCTCTGTGCAATGTCATAGAATTACCTTTAATCATCGATGACCTGTGTGGAGGAACTGGCCATGGGTTCAAAAGAAGGGTCTTGAAGATACAGCTCTGGGAATGGAATACGGCAGCACAGAGAGAGATGCCAATTGCTATAGTAGAAAGTGCCAGTGTTGCATCATTTATAATGTGGTTATGGCTGATTTTATGGCAAGAGAATTCTAGGTGACGGCAATGGGTGCCATCAACCGAGGGGCGTGAAAAGGCGTGGCCCTGCGAACAGCAAATCCTGACGAATTTCAGTTCAAGAGGTGGGGTTAAAAATGCCCCTTAGACTAAGGTGGTATAAATACTTGCAGTGGCAAAGGTACATTATGGCAGTGGTAAGGGATGTGGTATGGAAAGCACTAGTGTGAGGTAGAAATATGGCAGTTCCACAAGGATAATGCAGAACACTGCGGATGACACATGAATAACAGACATTGATTTTGGAGCACGACCCACCAGGTGGGTGGAAGGTAGGGCGTGGGGGAGGACACTGCAATAGTGTAAAAATGAGCCGGTTTAGCATTTTTTATCCCGATAGACGTGAATGCAGCATTTTAATTAAATTGCTTTGTGCATGAGGAATAATTGCGGCAAGCATCAGCCTTATAAAGACCTGCCCTTTGATGACACTCTGTGGACAAATTGTGTGGGGGTGTTGTATGGGAGAAATGGGCACAGAAGTATTGTTTTTTGAGGCACGCAGGGCCGGAAAAGTAAGAGCATCACTGGAGAGGAAGTGGCCATGGCATCTTTGGCACAGCCCTGGGCAGTGCAGGGTAGGGTTGTAGCAGATGGAGCTTGCAAGCAGGATGATGGCTGCGCATAGCATAGCACTAGAAACTATGCACTGCGCCTTCACGGAGAATGGAGAGGTAGGTGGCATCACTCTGGCTTTGAGAATAAGTTTGATATTAGGTACTGACTGCTTATGTAGGGAAATGGTCAGGAAAAAGGCCCATCAGTAGGGCACGAGGGTGACTGAGGGGCAAACTAGGTTTCAACAAGGACACAGAGCAACGCCTTCCACGCATACAATGCACCTTCCACAAAGGGTGGGTGGGGCTGGCAAAGATCTGCTAGCCAGCTTGAAGAAAATGAGAAAAATCTCACATTGCGAACTCACTTCAAGATAACGCAAGAATTGAAACCTACAAATACATATTTTCATTGAAACCTACAAGTACATATTTTTCGTATGTATCTATGCTGTAGAGAAGTAAAGATCTTGTAGGTGCCATCTTTAGAGCTTTCTTTTCATTTTAGGTAGATTGAGCTCTGTGGGGAAAAAACAAAGATTACCGCCCGATTCAAGTAAGTCGAAAATATAACTTTCGCAAACCATTTTTTTTTAACACGCTTAACCCTAATATGTTTCTTTTAAAAGGTAATCGGAGGAAATATTGGCTAATCTCTTATCCTGTTACTAACAACATTTCCCAAGGAACAGTTTGGAACCGAACTAGTCGCTTGCACTGCAATATAATGCTCGAAACCAACTAAATTGTGTGAGGGTGAACTCTACACGGGGTGAGGCTGTAGCACGATGCAGTACCCTGGAGTTATAGCAACCTTGCTAAAATCTGCAAAGCATAAAAGTGCACCGGTGCATACTGGATGCACCAAATGGGCCTCTTGTTCATATGGAGTTTCGATCATCAATAGCATTCTCCTTTTGGGTGATCAATTCTTGGGGCACATATGTAATCCTGCGTGCGAGTCATAACCGATTCATTACTTGAAAAAAAAATGAATACATGAAAAGTGGCAGCATTAATGCCAAAGTAATGTTAATTGTCACTTGTACCTGATGGTACGGTCCAGCCGAATCCCTCTCTGCGGTTATAAGCCACAGAGCTTGTTTAAAGTGCCATATGCCTGGCAGCCAAAACTCATTCTACGCAATATGCAGAGGAAGTCCAAAGATCTACGCTTCTAAATCTTGTTCATGATGATTCCAAATGTTCATAGCGCTTCTGACACTGAGGAGGGGAGTGATGCAAGACATGCGTTTGGTGATGAGTGTCCTTAAACTGGCATCGCTTTTCGCAGGAGCTGATATAATGAACGTTTCTTTGCTATCCTAGGTAAGGGCTGTTTCTCGCTTTCGTTTAATTGATTCATGCCATTTTAGGAGAAGGGTGAGTTTGTGTCCAGGGAAACACCACCCCCTACGCCCAACCAATTTCATACCTTTAGAATTGATCTATTTTATCGAGATATGATTATCCCTACCCCCATTTTGGTATGATACTGTGCATACTGACCTGTGACTGCTTTAACATAGAACTAAAATGCTGCTATTTAGATGCATTTTAGTACACAATTTAGTGTCGTAGCAGTCCATTGGATCAGAAGTGACCAACCGTCCTACCCGAGTTGTTGGTCTCTGGTAAGCTGGCTCGGCAGCTCTGCGAGACCCCCAGTATCAATGTACAGCCCGCTAAATAAGAGAAGGTATCTACAACTCGGGAAGAAAAGGCTGCACAATGCTGTTAACTTCAAAAATATCAATTGAAATCCTAAGGGGGGTGGGGTAGTCAGGGGGGCGAGTGCCAGAATAAGGCAATTCTAAGCAACTGCCTGGGGCCGCTACCAACAGGGGGCAGAATGTGTGTCCTGAAAACATAATTGTTGACCTGATTAGAAGGAGAGGATGAGCAAAATAGCACTTTACTGAAAGCAGCATTAACCCGTTCATTGGCCCTGCCCTCCCATTCTGCTTTAGCCATCGAATAAGGCTAATAAAAAGACCGAAGAATTTCCTGTGAACCACGTCCAGGCTTAGAGCAGCCCCAAACCAAGGCCAATCCTTATAAGAAATGCCTTGCTTCCATCTAGTAGTTTGTGATCAGAAGTGTGAGTATGCAACTTCTCTCCTACCTACGATGCCATGAAGTGTGTATCATGACAGTATAAGGTGCAGGCACATACTGCCTTTCTTCGATTGTATGAGCAACTGTCCAATGTGAAGTTGTTCTTAGTTTTCAGAGTTGACGCACAGCTTTCGCCCGGTACACTAATCCACAACCACGTACAACTCCTGGCTGAGGGACATGACCAGCCAATCCGGGAACAAATCACTTGAACTGTCCTTCAAACTCGAGATTAAATCGCCTAATGCCAAATCATAAAATCAATGCAGCTAATAAACGTGATGCCAAAAAGCAAATAGAGACATAAACTAAAATGATTCCCCTATTGAACTTAAGAGCAAATCACTCTAATTGTGATGTCATGGAAGTGTTGTTGCTTGTCTATTTTTTTGTTCTAAGTTTGCATTGAATTGGTATAAAAATGGTGCATACCTTCCAACTGAGTGAAAATGTCGTTTTAGCTTATTTTGTATCTATTTTTGGAGCAGATGTTCTCGTTAATATGCTAACAGCAGTCTCTTTTTTCAGAAAGAAGTTTCCTACGACAGTCAAGAAACCAAGAAAAACATTTCATCATGGATGTGGACGATGAAGAAAATATGAGTAAGATGTCCTTAGATTTATAGATGGTGCCGCTCCCCAAAAAACCGAAAAATGCCTGGGAAAAGTGTAGGGCAGTTAAAAAGAAAACATGTGTGTCACACGGCACACTGATCACTTCGGAACTTGCCCCCTGATTTTCTTTGTTTGAAATGGAACACCAACAAGAACTCCTATCCTATGAGTATAGGCAAATACATACATACTTTGTGCGGATCTCACTTAGAAACTTATGAACACTAAAGTGAAAATGTTTTGGAATCGTTTGATAAGTTCGAGCTTTCTTTTTCCTGTAGTTCAGTAATGGGCCCTATGCCCAAATTGCTGAAAAGACAACCTCGAGGCACATTTTAAATTCTAGTGAATTTTTAGGATGTAGGCGGGTGGTTGATTGGACACAAACAGCTGGAGCAGTAAAAACATTGTTCCTAATTGGGCTACTATCCGGGAGGGTGATTTGTGAAAAGGTTCTGGTAAATGCATCCTATTAATGCCCATGTTTTGTCACTGCAAATAATATACAGACATACACTATCTAAACTTGCAATTTGAGGGTTTATTGATCTCCCAAGTTCAGAAATCGTATTGGTGCTTTCAACAGCAATGCATACATACATTATATCCATATATAAAGAAGAGGTGAAATGATTCTTTCAAAATGAAAGTGCTGTACATAGCCAGAGGGCTACTATTTTTATTATAGCCTGCATTCCTATTCCACACCAATAGCCTATCTTAAGATCAGTAATTCGTTTTGTGTGTTGTGAGAGAGGATGGAAGGGATACAAACCTCTGCCAAAGAAGATGGCAAAAACATTCCCACACCTGGCAACTAGTTCTTTTGGCACTTCTACAAGGCCACATACACCTCTATCTTTGCTTATCACCAGACATAACTTTAAAGACATATTTTTAGAAATTCTCTCAATCACTTTCCCCCGAAATAGAGGTCGTCTATGTCACTACTACCTATAGTGCAAGAGTATAACATTAAAATAGTGAGTGGCAGCTGTTATAAGGCCTTTAGCTCGCTGCTACAAAACTAGGGTACAGTGGGACATAGTCAGCTTTATAACAGCTGTACAATTGGGGAAGTAGGCTCAAGTACATATTCTATATTTAAAAAAAAGGTTTTCATGTAAATTTCTACTACATATCTGGAGAATTCCTGCATGCACAGAGGGGGGAATAGAGAAAGAATGCACTTCAGCAGCATATGCTTCAAATATTCTACTGCTTGGGCCAACGTGCACCTTTAGGTGGGCAGAGGGAGGCTGAGAAAGTAGATCCTATGTACACTTCTGATGCGACATTTAGGCTACATTCCAGAGTCCAGCTATGATTATAGTGAGCTGCATTGATTGCAAACACGTGTTTCCATTCCAATCATGAGCATGCTGTTGAATACTTAAAGTACACCTTGGCATGCTGAACACGATTAGCACCAGAATTGCATGCGTAGTAATTCCTCTGCTGGCAAGACCCGGTTATATGGCATCCACGTGATAAGATATGAAATTCAGGTGTAGCTCCCAGGTCATGTGGATGCTTACAGTATCACTAAATCCCTTGTGACTGTCTTCTCAGTGTCAGCAAGTTTGGTATGCTCTTCCTTTCCCACTTCCTTTTTTTATGCATTTCTTTCATGTTTCATTATATTCTGTATGACTTTTCACAAATTATGAAGCACCAGTGACTGTCCACTCAAGCTCTTTTTTGATCTTTTGTTTTTTATTTTGAGCGCCGAAAGGAGTAACCTATCGAGCTTTTGCTGGAGGATGTTATAAATGAAAATTTAGCTACCGTTCCATCAGCTTTGTCAACTGGGTAAAGTGGTGTGTGCGTTTATGCGTACCAAATTTGAATCGAGGATTACAAACCTGCAAATAATCAAACACCTGTCTGTGGAAGCGATCTTGTACAGGCATGTTGAAGTCTTGGGTCATGTGGTTCCTCAAACCTTTATGTATGTAGCCATTTGCCAACATGACTCTCCCTCTGCCTACCCCAAATCAGTATAAAGTTACCCATTGAAATTGAATTTCATCAGTAATTACAAGTTTGTTTTGTGGCACATACTTTTCTGAGATCGGCCAGTTATTTACTCATCTCAGTTTTGGATATTATAATCCCTCCTAATGCTGCTACCTCGAAGCATAGCACTTGGCTTTCATAATGGGTCTTCAAGCTTCGTTACAGGACAAGGCTCCATACCAGGAGTACGCTGACCACTTGGCTAAGACCCACACCAGAGTGTCTGTGCAGAACACCCAGGCAGCAGCTGTTCCTGTTGCTACTCCAACATAACCTTTATGCCAGAAAATAAAAATGGTTAAACATTGAAAAAAAAACAATGGGTCTTCAATTTTACCCTACCCCATCCCACAAGGGAAAAAGGTCATGTGAGCATACCAGAGCCCTGTCATGCCGCATCCTTGAGCATAAGAGTGCCATGATCCCTTCTAGACTCAAACTTCAACATCTACTTGAAAATTGAAGTGCTGTTTTTGAAACAAATGGGAGCATAGATGAATGCCAAATACTTACAATAATCCATGAACAAACCTGCATTTATTAAGTAACATTGCAAACCAGATTCTCTTATAACTGAGATAGTTTAACAGTAAGTCTCCTGCACCTAGACTCCAATCCTCACTAGAGGGTATTTTGTTACCCTATACCTAGTTACAGAACATATTGGTGCATGGGCATGGCACCACCCTGCCGGACTGAACGAAAATAGTCTAGCACGACATGACATGGAAGGCAGTCCTAACCTTTTTGACATCCAGGTGCCAGGCATTTTCAATTTTACAGTAGCAGTTTGACCACTCTATCCCCTTATCTTCTGTAACCAACAACATTTACCTTTATAAACAGTCTATTCCCGACTGTGCCACCCTTGGTGCAGACTTGGCAATAACTTTGGCGGGGGCACAGTACGCCAATCCACGGAAAAGCCTAGACACTCTGAAACTCCTCTGGTGATTTGATGCAGTAGAAAAGCATATTTACATGGGTAAATTCGCATCATGGAACCTGGGACATAGTTTAAATAACTATGCATTTTGTTTCCTGTTTTGAAAGAGCAGTGTATTCACACTACATTGCCTGGGCTCTTCTTGGTGGATATCACCTCTGAGGGAGAGGATTGTTGGACAAATCCAAATAGAAGTGAACATACAGGACTGGTCAGCTTCCATCAAGTAAGCTACACAGCACCTATTTCTGAGAAGGGGCTTGTAGCCATTGGTCCTCTGACTATTCCTTTTTTTTTGGTGCACAGACTCTTTCTGCCTCAGTTATTTACTTAATGTTCAGAACCTTTTAGAAGGGCAGAACACGAATTACAAAATAGATGTTGGCAGAGGTGGGCTAGACCCAAAAGAGACCCTGCAAGTAATGTTCAAAGTAGCCCTATAATACACATTTTAGCAAGCCCAACCCTTTTCCCATGGGGAAAAGTGGATTGGTTACCACACAAAAGAGGCCCAGGGTGCAGAGTTCTAGCGGGAAATCTACAGAGTTCCCTATAGACCAGTCCAGCCTTGGATATTGCCATGCCAGACAGCATTAAAATAAATAATGTAGTCCATCTGACACCATAATGGGGCTTTCAGGCTATGGAATGAGCCACTGTGCCAAACTGCCCTTGCAGGAAACGTGTATATAAGATTGCCCACCCTCATTTAGGACGACTCATGTTCATCTCTGCTCAAGCGGTTGCACCCAGCTACAGAAATTGGTCTTTTATGTGGTTGGAAGAGTTGGGCGTAAACATTACTTGCTTTCATTCATGTAGAAGGCAATCGAGGGAACAATATAGTGAAAGTGCTGGAGAAATGGAACTACGTTTTTTTTCCCAGTGAGGATGGCTAGGAATTGGTAGGCGCATGTCTTTCTTTTTTTGCTTTTGTGGTTTTTAGCAATTTAATCATGCATGTTTTTGCATGTGTGTCAATCTAGATTAGTTGAAGCCAAATTGGCGCGTACTTTTGCATGCGCCCCCGAGTGCACAACTGCATGGGTGTGAAAATGGGTAGTACACTTTTAGGGATTTCTTAAATCTAATAACTCCACCAATGGTGAATTGGCTGTTGCGTTACCGTCACTCACCTCCTCTTGCAGTTCGATGGTTCACTGTTTTACAAAGACCAGATACAGATGCTGCTTTCCTCATCTATTCCCATAGTGCTTGCTGTTATTCAGATCTGGCACTGTTGACTTACAATTTAGTGTTAGCCTCATACGTAGCATGCTCATTAAATGCTACATTTGGGCTTTTAGTCACCTGTAATCTTGGAAACAAAAATAAAATGATAATCTGATTATCTTTTTCCAAGGTTACTGGGCGTTTTACGTTCATTCTGTGTGTTCCCTTTTTATTTTAAAGTTGAACAGCAGGACTAGTTCAGAACTCTAACCTTTAATAGGATGATGGGCCTACCCAAATGTTGCCCTGTTCTGTGCTCTTGATCCTATCCTGGCAATTAGTCCACACTGGTTGCCTTACCATTTGGTAGCAAGCACGTTTCCAATATTGCTGAATATTAGCAGCTTAGAGTTTGTGTTTTGTTGAAGAAACGTTGGCTAAATCTAAAACTAAAATGTCCATTAATCATGGAACCTAAAAACAAGCAGAAAGATTGAAATTGTAAAAAAAAAAAACAGGATATCTTTAAGCATCATAGAGAAGTAGCTTATAGACTCTAAGCCAGTTTAATGTTTAAATAAGTGCATAGTCTATCAAATCCTCAAAATGGGTGGTAAATGACCAGTCCCATTCTTGTATAATTGTATTGCCCCTGAACACTTACATTGGCAATATTCCATATTAACTTGCTGGTGTTTTATTGCATTTTAATCCAATAGGGTAGTCTATGTACAGCACCCTTGTCCTAGAGTAACATTTTATTTGCAGTAGGCCTGGAATGTGCGTTGCATTTTGAGGGGGGCAGTTTGGAACAGGCCATCCAACATATTGTTGAACTTCTTACTCACCCATGTTTCAATTGTCTTTACAGTATGCTAATGGGAAAATATAATGCATCTTCGATCACGAATTCCAATTTTACCAAATTAAAGTCTCATTATCCAATTTCCTGACTTTTTTTGAAAACCTCACAGAACTTGGGTTAAAAATGCTAGTTGTTCATTTCTCCTGCAAAGAGCACACATCACTTAACCAGTTACAAAGGTAGATAAAGGAATCTATAAATTTTGCATTTACAAGATCCTGCAACGAAGGCGTTGTAAGTTACTCTTTCTGGGCACCACAGGTTCAAGCAGCGCTGATGTTAAAGAAAACCGCAACATGGACAACGTTTCGCCAAAGGATGATGGTGGTCAAGCAACTGGAGAGGGCCCTCAACTTTCGAATGGGGGTGGCGGCAGCAGGAAACGACCACTTGAGGAGGGGAACAATGGCCACTCCAAGTTTCGCCCAAAGAAGAGAAAGAAAATGCCGGGGCCAATTTTACCCAAGAACGCATTGATGCAACTGAATGAGATCAAGCCTGGTTTGCAGTACAAGTTGCTTTCTCAAAGTGGACCGGTACATGCCCCAGTATTTATTATGACTGTTGAAGTTAATGGTCAGGCTTTTGAGGGTTCTGGCTCTACCAAGAAAAAGGCTAAGCTCCATGCTGCCGAAAAGGCCCTCAGGTCTTTTGTTCAGTTTCCAAATGCATCTGAAGCCCATCTAGCGATGGGAAGAACTCTCTCTATAAATACAGACTTCACTTCCGACCAGGCTGATTTCCCAGATACCCTCTTCAATGGATTTGAAACACCACTGCAGACAGACAATAACTTTTATTTGGGTTCCAATGGAAATGGCTCCTTCAACTCTGCTGGGGACTATGGTTTACCATCGGCCACTGGGTCCAGCACTCTGGCACAGTCACCCATGGCCACTCCTTCGCCCTACCCTGTAGCAAGTGGAAAAAATCCTGTCATGATCCTCAATGAATTACGGCCTGGGCTTAAGTATGAGTTTATCTCTGAAAGTGGGGAAAGTCATGCTAAGAACTTTATGATGTCCGTTACGGTAGATGGTCAGACCTTTGAAGGTTCGGGCAGGAACAAGAAGCTTGCAAAGGCTCGAGCTGCTCAATTATCTCTCACTTCCCTTTTTAATATGCAGTTGGACCAGACGCCTTCCCGACAACCTATTCCCAGTGAGGGACTACAGCTGCATTTGCCACAGGTGAGGAAAGTAATTATGCCTATGTTTACTATAGAAATGTTTTATCACATTGACCCGTGTTTTCTGTCCATTTACTTTGCAAATATTATCTTTGTGCATGCTGATCACGTGCTGTTACCAACAAGTATAAGTCACTGAATCTGACTGCCCAAACGCTTACCTTTACATTGTGTTGTCAATTAGCATTACGTTTTTAAGCCCTCTTAGGGAGACGTCTCATGTCTGATAAAACCAGCAGTGTTCCTGCCTGACACACGCATGCACGTGTTTCGTCTAGTACGCTTTCCCATTTGTTATTTTACCTGAGAATGCCAAACTATGGGGCAAGTGAACTACTGTTAAAGAAACCTGTTAAAATGAGTGGATTGTTGCTGCAGATTTGCCAGTGGTGAATATCTGACTTGCATACAGTGGGACTAGGTGGCATCTTGCTACAGGAGCAATTTCATTTTTCTTTTTGTGAATCACTGCACTCCATTTGCAAATGTAGGCGTCTTCCTGATTTCGCGGTGGGAAAATGTGGATTTGCTACCTGGCGTACTTATGGGGGTAGTAGGATCTTTTGTCAGTAGGCGTTTGGTGTCTGATTAATGCAAAATAATCTTTCTGTATGAAAATTATTATAGGTGAATGAAGCCGTCTCCCAGCAAATGACAAAGGTCAAATAAAATCCTGTGGGGAACATACCTGAGCGATATTGGGAAATGGTGATGAAGCGAGACTGAAAGTGACGGGGTAATCTAGATTGAAATGATGCTCCTGATCGGCAATGATTTGGCATGTTTCTATGTTTCTATGTTGGTATGGATTACATATTAGAAACAATGCTAAGATGTTGATTCTTTGGAGAGAGGTCTTGGTGCCAGATCCTGGCTCTAATTGTTCTTACGTAGGGTAGCACTCAAGTGTTGTGGCAGAAGTTGCTTTTCAGATCCTATGATCTTTAGTGCCTTTGCTTTCAGTAAAACAAGCTCCTTCATTCTGTTTACAGTAAAAAGGTTTACTTTTCTTTTTGTCTACAAAAACATAAGTAGTAGTTGCCTTAAATGTAGACCTTTCTAGGCTGTATCTAGTGGTGGACATGTTCTATGTCGCTCACCAAATCTATTACAGTACGTTGTTCTTTAGAGTAACATTTTGATCTTCTCATTTGCCTTTGATGTATCATGTGCATTTAGTTTGTTGCCAGATTATACTTTTCACATTTTGCAAGTGTCTTCCGATATCTGTGATGTCTGTTTCAGCAGTGGTGATTTCTCAGGTTCTGTTTTGTTGCACAGAAAGCATTAAACGCCAGCCTACTGTTGTGGTTCTTCTAGCAGCCGAAAACAGGAGTATTGAATTGATATTTTATTTATATCGTGCTCAGACACAAGTGTTTCCGATTGCGACAAGGCAAGGGAGGGGAACAGGGGATAAACATAAACAACGATCTTACTAGGCCCAGTGACCTAAAGAATGCTCAAGTGCATGGGAAAGGCAAAAGGGGACGAGTGCATGGAAGGGGGAGAAGTGGAAAGTTTGGTAGAGAGGAGAAGCAGATAAATAATAATAAATAAAATAAATGCAATGAACAGTGGTAGTGAAGCCAGCAAGTGGCAAGTACTGGGTTCGATCCCGGGGCTTGAAGCCAAGGACAAGTCTTGCAGTCCTTGGAGAGGATTTGTGGTCAACTGTATGGGATGTAAAGCACATAGCGAGAATAGCACAGTATTTCGAAAGCAAGTAGGCATCATTGGCTTTTTCTGATTTTGTTACTGTCTGAAATATATGCCTTGGCTTACTTTATTGTAGTCCTTAATTCAAGAGAGGAAGAGACTGCTTGCCTTTTTAAATGTTCTCAAACATCTGTTAAAAAAACAAGTTGGGGAGAGGCCACCAGGGGGCGCGGGCAAGATGGCCACCTAAATCTCAAGCTCCCCGTATGGCCCCGGGAAACCCACTGATAGACATGCCTTAAATGCTTTTTAGCCCCATCTACCAGCAATCGTTGAGGAGGGGAACCGCTGTGGACTACCCAGAAGCTTGTCCGGACTTCGGAGATGCCCCCGTTCCCCAGATAGCGACCTGTGATCGGCGACCTCCCCCCTCCTCCTGGCCTCTGAGGGAAGGCCATGGGCGGGAGCCGCACATCGCCTGGCCGAGTAGTGGGGGGGAGGAGTCGAATCCCCCACCCGCTCCGACTCGCGCACCGAGGCCTGAGGTGCTGTCGACAGCCCGGGCGGGCCCTGCAGAGATCCCCACCCGCGGCTTATGCTCTCGCCCCCCACCGCTGGAGACGGACGGTGCCTGGCGACCGAGGCGGAGGCCATGCAACGCGGGGTGAGGAGCCCCCTATCCTCCTTCGGCCGCCACACGGCTGACGGACTCCGCCTCTCCGGACATCTCAGAGGAGGCCCCACGCCGGATGCGGCAGGTCATCCGACCCCACCAGAGAGGCGGAACGGCCCGTGCGAACGGCACACAAGGCCCCAAACGCCGGGCTCATCCATCATAGGGGATACAGGGGAACCATCGCTATACTTACTCCAGCCCGGGGCGCCTGGGGGACCCGTGCTCCCCCCACCGGTCTCACCACCAGTGATTCGCCTGTGCCCAGGCCGACGCGGGAGTGTGCCTGGGTACCACCTCAACGGCCCACATTTCTACGCCTGACCACCGCCTCAAAGACACGCGAGGCCTACCCTCCATAGCCCCCACGGGGCTCCGGATTAGTGGCAGAGGAGCCCACCCGACCACTGAAGAAGGCTCAGGCCGTCGCGGGAGCGCGCCTGGGCCACTCCTCTTCCCGGGCCCCCCACCCCCTTGGGGGGTGTTCCACTGCCGGAGTCCGTGGCCCCCGCCTTCCGCAGTAAAGCGAGATTACTCCAGGCCTCCTGCCCACCAGCGACGCTCAGTTCCACACACTGGCAGTACAGGTGAGACACGGCGCTTCCCCCCGGGGGCTTCCTTGGGGTTCTCAGAGCCAACTGGTCACTGCCACCTCCCTGCACCTGCGGTACCGGCAACGAGGGTTCGCCACATCACAGGGGCATAGAGCGATACCCTAAGCTATATTGGCCCCCGGAAGTGGAACAGTTGATTAAGAGCCTCCTAAGACTCACCCGGAGGACATCCCAGGAAAACCCTATAGCTTGCGCAATACCAATTCACGCCTGGGTCCTACAAAATGGAGACTGGCCCTGCAGCCTCGCAACCCCCGGACATGAATGCCATGCAGTGCAATATCCAAACAATCCTAGAAGAGATTAGGGGTATGAGGACGGACATGGGGGCCAAATTGGCTGACCTCACGGCCAAGGTTTCAACGCTGGAGGATCGTGTAGAAGGGGTCGAGTGCAACCAGGTATCGACGGACATCCCCGAGGCGCAAATGGAAACTAGATTTCAGGAACTGCAACGCCGCGAGGAGGACCTCCGGCTCAAGGTCAACGATATGGAAAACAGGGAGAGGAGGAACAACTTGAATTTTCGGCCTTGAGACGGAGGGAGAGACCCCGGTGGGACTTGAAAGCAAAATCCAAGACATCAGAATTGTCCTGGGGTCGGACTCTGGGGAGACTCTCCTGCTTGACAGGGTCCATCGGGCTGGCGCCGGGGGGGTAGAGGTCCACGCTCAGTTCTTGCAAGATTTCACTACTATAAGGACAAGGCTAGGGTGTTGAAGAGGGCGAGAACCTTACGGGATATTCAACATGGCAACTCCAGGGTGACGATTTACCAGGATCTCTCGTCCCTCACTCTCCAGATGCGGAAGAAATGCGGCACTATCACCAGGTGGCTACAAGAAAAGGGGACACGCCATTGTTGGGGCCACCCATTTCACCTAGCATTCGAATGGCAGGGCCATAGGTACCAACTAGTCACGGAGGCGGAAATCCGAAGGGCCACTGAGGATCTCACAGGCGACATCGCGGGACCATCAGAAAATCGAAACAAAACCGACGGAGATCGCCCTCGTGCCCCTCGGGGCCCAGACCTCTCCCAGGGGAAGCTAAAGGTCAAAGGCTCACGCAAATTTCGAAAAACCAAACATCCCCCCACGGACCGAGGGGACCCTATATAATCGCACAAGCGGCAACCAAGGCTCATCTGTCTGTGCAGAAGGCTTGATCTACATCCCACGGGAGCACGCGACGACTCATGGAGCCCGCCGGTCATAGTGTGTTTTTCCCACGACCAGTGGGGAGTTTTTTGTTCAATTGACTTCGGTCAGGCTTGAAGTGTTGCCCATTTAGAGGCTGTTGTATGGTTTCATAGAAAGTTACACGGCGACTCCACACTGACAACTGTCGGTCTCTCTCCAGGCCTCATGTTGTGACACGCCCCGTCAGGGGCAAAGGGGCCCGATCAAGTACTAAGGCCGGGGGGCGCTTGGCTCGGGAGACACTACAGCTAGTTCCCCACCGCGGATCAGAAAGGGCCGGTACTTAACGAAGAAAGGCATGTTGGAAAGCGCTACACCTAAGAAATTGTTTTCCAGGGGCCAGGGAAGCGACCCTGGTGGTTCGTTGCCAGTCACATCCCCACCCGGGGACCCGGCGGCGAGCGCCCCACAAAATGGGTAAGGGGAGGAAGGGAGGGGAGGGGGTGCCCCTTGCGGGGCTCGAGCGGAAGGGGAAAACCAGCTCAAACTATGGAGACTTGTTTTGCAACGGGCTCCGAGTAGCAGACACTTAGAGGTGATTACATTGCGCGTAACGAAAAATGATAATGATTGAAGCAAAGATAGGCACTTTGAACGTCAAGGGCCTTAACTCCCAGAATAAGAGATCTCTCACGAGCCACATGTTCCGTACGCAAAACCTAACGGTTCCCTTCCTACAGGAGACGCATTACAGGCAAGGTAGGGATTCGAAGATCAAGGGGAAAGACATTGGGTGAAATTACTGGGCCTCACATAGAAGTTCTAAGAAGGAAGGGGTGGGAATCCTCCTGAGCAGGGCGCTCCGTCTCACAGATATAGAAACCAAGAGGGGTTTTGGTGGTCGATTCCTGGGCATTAAGGGAACCTGCGAGCGAGAGCGCATTACCCTGGCCACTTTATACGCGCCCAACTCAAAACAAATACATTTCCTCACCCAGGTCTTTCATGTCATGGATGAATGGGCAGAGGGAGCCATGATACTGGGCGGGCACTTCAACCTTATAATGGACCCGAGGCTTGACTGGTGGTCCGCGAGAGGGGGGACACCCAGGGGTATCTCCAAGGATAATCTGGCCCTGCAGGCCCTCCTGAGAGAGCATTATTGGGTGGACGTTTGGTGAAAAGCATATCCGAGCCAGGGTGGGTACACCTTTTTTTCATCCCCACATTGCACCTACACCAGAATTGACCTTTTGTTAATCTCGGAAGAGGGGAACGGGGTGGCACAACAGCCGAAGGTGGAAGCCATAACTTGGTCGGACCACGAACTGCTCATAGCTAACTGGTCACTGCCCATCTCCCCAAGATCTTCCCGATGGCGTTGCAATGATACACTTCTCAGGGACCCGGTATTTCGTGATTTTATGAGACAGGAAACGTTGGCCTACTTTGAGACAAACGACACCGGTGAGACGGATATGTTCATGGTGTGGGATGCCGCAAAAGCCACTTTCAGGGGCCTTCTCATAGCAGAGGGCTCGAGACGTAAACGGGAAAGGGGCCTAATCGAGGGTAAACTCCGTGCAGAGCTGGGCGCTCTGCGAGCCAGACTGGGCCTCCCAGGGGTTGATCGTGGGGCTCTCTTGGAGGAGATGAAGGGTAAAAGACAGGAACTCCATACGGTCCTCATAGGGGAAGTTATCAAGAAAATGCGATATACTAAGCAGAGGTACTACGAACGGGGAGACAAGGTGGGGACCCTACTGGCGCAGAGGGCTCGGGGCTGTAGGGTTGAGAGAGAAGTCACTCGTCTCAGGGATGGAGTGGGCAGGATTCACAGGGGCCGTGAGGAAATAGTGGAGTGTTTCGCTGATTATTACAGCAAACTCTATTCCAAAAAGGCAGGCGAATCACTGGAGGACATCCGCGCCTACCTGGCAGAACACCCTCTGCCTAGGCTGTCCGACATGGAGCTAGAGGTCCTGGAGAGAGAGATATCGGAGGAGGAGGTGGAGGGCCCCATCAAGAGACTGAAGGTGGAAATGGCACCGGGAGATGACGGCTATACAGCCGATTTTTACAAGCAGACCCCACCTGTCCTGCTGAAGCCCCTGGCCAAATTGTTTAATCAGATCAGGAATCGGGAGTCCATCCCACCGACATTTCTGCAGGCCCTCATCACTGTTCTACCCAAACCCGGCAAGGACCAGACGGAATGTGGGTCATATAGACCCATCTCACTCCTCAATCTGGATGCTAAGATTTTTGCTAGGATCCTGGCCTCCAGACTAGAGGGCTGCCTCCCGCGCCTGCTACACCCCGACCAAGCGGGATTTGTCTTGAACAGGCAGGGTTCCGATAATATGCGGAAGACGCTTCATGTACTTGCCTCGAGAGGGGTCCGCAACGAAGGCGCGCTTCTACTGGCCCTTGACGCGGAGAAGGCCTTCGACAGGGTCAGCTGGGCTTTTATGAGGGAGGTATTCACGACTCTGGGTATGGGCCTGAGGTGGCTAGGTTGGATCTCCGCGCTCTACTCCTCCCCCTCCACTACAGTGGTGGCAAATGGGATCGAGTCGAGAACATTCCCCCTCGAGCGTGGTACACGGCAGGGATGCCCTTTGTCCCCACTAATCTACGCACTCATGATGGAACCATGGGCAATCTCGATCTGTAACGATGCGGCCATCAGGGGAGTACAGGTCGGAGAGATGCAGTGCAAAATCTGCCTTTTTGCAGACAATGCACTACTCTATATCACAAACCCATCCCAAACAGTCCCCCGAATGCTGCAGGGCCTCTCGCGCTATGGAGACCTATCGGGGTACAAAGTCAATCTTGAGAAATCGGTGGTGTTCATAGGGTGAAACTTAACAGATTCAGAGATGGCCTTTGTTAACGGGCTCCCCTTTAGGCTGAGAGATGACGGATTCCGATACCTTGGGGTCCAGGTCACCCGTGAACCCGAGGGCTTATACCCGGTTAATTCCCCCCCCCCTCTGGTCAGCAATCAGGTAAGACATAGAGCGATGGACAGGGTCGGGGCTCTCCTGGATGGCACGTCTCAACCTCATAAAAATGGTAATCCTTCCCAAGTTTTTATTTCTCTTTCAAATGCTCCCGGTGCTGATCCCCAAAACATTTTTCAAGGAAACGAAGCGAGTCCTCCTCAACTTTCTGGTCAGGTAAAAAACATAGAATCTCCTACGAGGTGCTGACCAGACCGAAGGAGGATGGAGGGATGGGATACCCTGACCTAGAAACATACCACAGGGCCTCCCAACTGAGGGTCCTGGTCGACCACTTTGCCCCGGGTACGAAAAAACAATGGGTAGTCATGGACAACGGCCCACTTGCGCCCGTCACCATAGAGGAACGGCTGTGGGTCCCAAGGAGGAAGATCCCTAGAAGTGTCTTGTATCACCGAGTCCTAAAAGTGCTGTGGTCTCTATGGAAGGAGGGAGGGGGTTACTACCGCTGGCTCACAACCTGGCCCTCCCCATTAAGCTGTATTTGGGCCCCCCCCCCCTTCCAGGCCAAGATAGCATAGCCCTTGGCGTACCAGACATGGTTCGAGGCAGGCCTTAGCAGGACTGGTCAACTTTGGGTGGGGGGGATCTTTCTTACCCTTGAAAGATCTGGAAGAGGCCCTGGGGATAGCCACCCTGTCCCCCTTTCGCTATCTCCATCTTAAGGGAGTCCTTACCGAACCATCCTTGGGAGACACCCTTAGGAGAGACCTCACAGACTTTGAAAAACTCCTCCTTTCGGCGAGGGGCTCCAAGGGAATAATATCCCTCCTCTACAAGCTCTTCCTCTTTTCTGTCCCAAGAGACCCCCCACCTGCACGCACACAATGGGGAAAGGACCTGGGCGAGGAAATCGACAACGAGAGGTGGGGGGAGATGTGCAGGCGGGCCAATCGCTCCACGGCCTCACTCCAGTATCGCCACCAGGCCCTCAAGGTATTGCATCGCTGGCACTACCCCCCCGCAGAGGATTGCTAGAATGAGGCCAGGGTACGACCCACATTGCTCGAAGTGTAAGACCGAATGGGGGGATTATATTCACATGTGGTGGAGGTGCCCGGTGGTCCAAAGGTACTGGGAGGAGGTATTGACCTGGATTAAGGGGATAGATGGGGTGGAGCGGCCTTCCTGCCCCTGGCTTCTCCTTTTCGGAATTGACGTTGGAGATGATCATGAAAATACCCATGACCACATGCTGCAGGTTATGTTGGTGGCGGCCAGGTGTTGCCTGGCACAAAAATGGAAGAACCCCGGAATGCCCGGGGAAAAAGCATGGGTAGCCAAGGTACGGGCCATTTACGACATGGAATTCCTCACACATCTACTTGACGAATCTAGCTCCAACATCGAGGAAATATGGCTCCCCTTCTTCGAAAAATACAGCCGCTCAGTATAATCTTAAGCACCAGACCCGGAGAACTCCCCCCTGGGGGCCTCAGGCCATCGTTCACTAGTCCAACTACGAGTCCCTCAACGCTCGGCCCATGACTTCGGCGTGCTAAGTGCACATCATGTAGACATTGCTACGCTCTTTTCGGAGCCCGTCAAATATGCAATTATTGAGAACTTGAACTGGTGGGGGTTGGGTGGTGGGAAGGTGTGGGGGGTGATGGGTTATAACTGGTTTCCTGTTTATTCATTTTTAAATATGTTCTGCATTGTTGTAACACATGTGCGAAACCTAATAAAACTTGATTTAAAAAAAAAGTTGCATTTCTTAAAATGGAGCACAAAAAGGCCATTTTGTCTCTTAAAGCAATCTTCACTTGCTTGCTGCTTTGGACATATTTTAAACCTTTGGCCCATGCACTTTCTCAGTTTGTTTTAAGTGAACAATTGCAAAGTAGCTCTTCACATAAACCCAGCCACAGAGAAAAATGACTCAACTTTGATTTCTTCCTAAAGCTTTATCCGCATGGACATTCCAACCTAGCGTCTCAGTGGAATGAGGTTAAAATGTGGATGTTTAACAGACATTTTAACAATTAACCCTATTTTTATTGAAAAAAACTATGTACTGCCCATCTATGCTTTTTCTACCCCCCCCTTCCCCGTGCAGCATGCATGTGAAAAGTCGGTGTGATTAGTCCAGATCCGTATCATGCTGCCTGCCGTTATGTTCTGTGGGGCATATGGATATGTGTTCCCTCTCAGTTGGAAAAGTGCTGCTTTTTTTTAAAGCTCAAACTACTTGCTTTTCATGATGACTGACTTTGAGGGGAGTACATTGGAGTTGTCAAACAGGAAGTATATTGGGGTTGTTCAAACTGGGAGTAGACTGGGACTGTCAACATGGCAATATACACAGTGTGTTAAACTATGAATATAATACTGGGAGTTCATAACCGGGAAACCACTGGGATTTTGCAAACTGAGGCAGTGTGCTGGAATTTTGTACTAGAATTGTAATTGCAAAAAGGGAGTATACTGTCATTCTGTATAATGATCCAAATGGAAAAATACAGGTATTATAAAATGTGAAATATGACGGCATGGTGCAGACTGATACACCTGGATTTTCGAGTGTGGGGGTAGAGTGCGATTTTACTAACTATGCTGTGATTATCCAACTGGCTTTATGTTAGGATTTTCCAAACTGGATACACTGTGATTTTGTAGACTATGACTGTACTTTAAACGGATAACTCTAAACTTTAGCCATAGTTGGATTCTGCAAACTCTATTGTGAAAATTGGAATATGCCGAAATGGTGCAAACTGGGAATATCACAGGATTATGCGGACTAAGAATAAACTGTGATTTTACAAATTGAGTATTCTATGGTTGTCATACTGCGATTTTACGAACTGGGTGTATAGTTGGTTTGTCAAATTTGGCAAATAATTGCAATGTCAAATGGGATTACCAATCTGGGACTCTACTGGGGTATCACACTAGGAACAAATTGGGATTGTATAATCTGTGACTATTCATAGCTTGTCAAAATTGAAAATACTGGGGTTGTCTAACTGGAAATATACCGGATGACTCAAATTTTAGTACACTAGGATTGCCAAAAGGGGAGAATGCTGCGGTTGTATTGGGATTTTGAAAATTGGTGGTAAAATTGGATTGTAAACCTGGGAATATGAGATTTTGCAAACTGCACGACCCTTGAGTTCTCAAAATGGGAGTATACTGGCATTGTGAATACTGGGGATAACAAAATGGGTTTATACAAACATTGCATGGGAATACAATAAGGTTACACTGGAGGGAAGTATGCTCTGTGTGCACAAACTGGAAATGTTTTTGTTGAATGGTGTAACAGTAAATTGGTAGATTTGCAGGAATTGTAGGTAATGATTGTGCTAACCTAAATCGATAAGAAGTCGCACAAATACTTTAGATCACTATATATATATAGAAACGTAAAGGCACTTTCAGCAGAATTACTATATCTTGATGCGTTTGCAGGGTTGCTGCTGTGGGGCTCGATTTGTCGACTTAATCGCAGTGTTTCCATCATCACTTGAAACAAGGGTGTTCTGTGCCATTCGGGTGGGTGTTGCACAATAAATGGGACGCATGCTGTTACTACTAGTTGATTTTAGAGAGACTGTCAAACCTTGGGCACCTTTGTCTGAAGTCAAAACACAGCAGGAAGATATTCTCTCAGACTTGCTGTTTTAGTACACAACAGTCCTGTTATAATACCTTAGTACCCTGCATTTCAAAGTATCTAAGTCCTGCAGCAACATGGTACTGCCCATCTCAGCGCATGGGAGTATTGCTCATCAGTGCCAATACTTTCACATTGAGTATAGCAGTCCTGAGCAGTGTGGTTACTATTGCTTTCAGAGCATGGGAATCTTGCTAATAAGTGCCACTAGTGCCGCATTCAGAGTATGGAAGTCCTAGGGAGAGGTGTTAGCACTTTTCTATTTGGAGTACATCACTCTTACTGACACGGGCCAGTACTGGATTTGCAAAGCATTGCAGTTATGTTTGACAATGTTGGTCCTGTCTCTTTAAGAGTAAAATTGGCCTTCATCGCAGTGACATTTCTGGCCCATTAACGTATAGCAGTAAGTTCCTTTACTTCCCCATTCCAAGTCTAGCAATTTGCTGCAAAGCAAGAGGCATGGCATCACACGCTGCTGGCCCATTAAATTCTTAGCCCAACTATACTACTTGCTTGCAGGTGCTGCCATTCAATCTTGATTGCAGGATTGCCTTACAGTATCATAGCCCTTACAACTCTATTCTACGGCAGATGTATTGCAGCTTAAACGTTCCATTTTAAGTGCTCTTCTGAAATCCAGCTGCATCTATGCCTATGTGTTATCTCAAATCTAGATGCATTCATGCCCGTGTGTTAGTTCAAATCTAGATGCATTTATGCCCATGTGTTATCTCAAATCTAGATGCATTTATGCCCATGTGCTATTTCAAATCTAGATGCATTTATGCCCATGTGTTATCTCAAATCTAGATACATTCATACCGATGTGTTATTTCAAATCTAGATGCATTTACGCCCAAGTGCCTTACTTCAATTCTAGATGCACTTATGCCCAAGTGGGCAAAGACCTGTGATCCTTGTTGTATATGTGTGGATCGTATCTAGCGAAACGCTACCACGCCTAGTCAATGCAATCTAGTGTGTTTTATTTGCTTACTTGATTTTCGAATTTAGGTGAATCCCTGCCCTACCTAGACAATGCAATCCAGTGTGACATTAGATACTTTATGATTCTCATACTTATTTGAAGTCCTGCCCCACCTACTATATGCAACCCAAGGTGATTCTTGACACCTGTGATTCTGAAGTCTACTGCCCAACCCTTAGGAACCTAGCAACTCAGGAACCAGCTGATAGTAGTCACATGTCCACTGCTTCTCACCTCCATCCACCAAAATGCACCTACCATGTATATACTCAGTATTGCTGAGGGTCATCCTCCACCTTATCCACGCATCTAGTCATCTCAGCGCCCCCCCCCACCCCGGCCTGGCGAGCATGGTTACCACCTCACCACTCACCATGTTCCTCTGTACACCGTGGAATCTTTCTACTAGAAACTCCAAACTACGTGCCAGCCTCCCCAAAATATATGAGCCCAGAGCTAGGGATACTACCCATACCAAATCATCTAACTGGCCCCAGCCTTATATCGTGGCTACCCCCTCCAACAACCGCACAGACCTACCTAAGCCCAGCCAAACCAATACTATGACCAAACACAAGACTTGATCATCAACCTCTACACCTACTGCTAGTAAACCTGCCACCATGCCTAGAAGAGGTGCTTTAATCAATGCGAGAGCTGTAGTAGCCAAAGCGACAGACATTGCAGACCTCATCCGAATGGAAGAACTAGACTTTTTGGCCATCTCCGAGACCTGGCTTCATGCAGCAGCTGGCCCAGCCCTTGCGCTAGCCATCCCTGAGAATTTCTCCATCCTCCGAGCAGACAGAACAGATTTCAGAGGCGGTGGCCTTGCCATTATCGGCAAAACCCACCTCAACCTTAAACTTGATACCACCGATCACTACTCATCATGTGAATTTCTCACAGCCAAGCTCCCCACCACAACTCGCAAACCATCACCATCCACCTACTATACAGACCCCCGGGACCCCTAGGTTCCATCGAGGAAGACCTTAACTCCATCCTCTCTAACAACTTAAAAAATACCTCCCAATGCCTTCTCGTAGGAGACTTTAACCTTGGCTACAAGGACTCTAAAGACCCCCAAGCGTCCGCCATTAATAACACACTGTCAGAACTAGGCTTCACCCAAAGAGTGTCTACCCCTACTCATAACAAAGGGAGAACCTTGATTGGATAGCAGACCACAACTGCGTGATTTCCATCACTGCCATCACCCCGCAACCTTGGTCAGACCACCACCTCCTCTCCTTTATACTTGAAGGCGTCTAGCCCAATCACTAACAACTCCCTAGCCACAGCCATCCCTACTAGAAGCAAGAAAAACATAACTGTGGAAAAACTCATCCCTCTCATTCTACCCATACTGAACCAACTCCCAGCCAACTCCAACCCCCCACCACCTTGTTGAAAGCTACAACAATAGCATGCGCCTAGCCTTAGATGCCATCGCACCACTAAAGCTGAGAAAATGCAAGCCGATAAAACACTTGAATACCTGGTTCACAGCCCACCTAAAAGCCCTTAGATTAGAGAAACGTGAAAAGGAACACATTTGGAGACAAGCTCCCACAGACAGCAACAAGCTGATCCTCAACAAAATAGTTTCTACCAACAAAAAATAAATCTTCCGCGCCAAACAAGAATCGTACAACCTGAGAATACTTCATGCCAAATCCAGCGCTAAAGAACTGTTTACCATATTGAAAGAGCTAGAGATACCCATCCTGGCCCCAGACACCTGTAAGAAAGATAAAGAATGGTGCACCTGAAATTGCTGATTACTTTCGATTGAACGAGACCAGGGAGGTCTCTACACAAGGGGTCTGGGATGCGGGCAAGGCGACCTGGAGGGGAGTCTTGATGAGGGAGGGAGCCAATAAAAAGAGAGAGAGAACCCTGATTGAAAATAGACTCCGTAGAGAAATCGCCCAACTAGATAACGAAGCAAAGGAAGGGGACGTAATGGACCATGAAAAAGTCAGTGAAGCAAGGAAAAAAAGGGAGGAACTCCGTCTCCTAGAACACGACCAAATAGCTCGTAAACTTCTTTTCCTAAGACAAAAATGTTATGAGAAAGGAGACAAAGCAGACTCGTTGCTGGCAGCCAGGCTACGAGCACAGCAGGCAGAACGCAGAGTACAGGAAATAGTTGATGGAGGACCCAACACAGTTATAAGTAGGACCACCATCCCCAAAGCCTTTGCAGACTTCTATGAAGCCCTGTATACCCCAGAGACGGAATCGGACCCGTCTAGCATTCGATCCTATTTAGCTGATATCAATATTTCCAAACTGACATACATTGAGTCTGAGACCCTGGACGCCCCCATAACTGAGGAGGAGATTCAGGAGGCCATCAAACGACTAACACTAGGTAAATCCCCAGGCGAAGACGGGTATACTGCAGGTTTTTAGAAGACATTTGCCTCACAGCTCACACCCTTTCTAATGAAACTATTTAATGAGATCCTGGAGACGGGGAAACCTCCGGACTCATTTGTCAAAGCACTCATAACTGTCATCCCAAAAGAAGGGAGAGATCCCCCAAAAAATGCGGATCATATCGTCCCATCTCCCTACTCAATTTAGATGCAAAGATATACACAAGGGTCTTGGCAGCTAGAATTAAAACATACATGCCCCGCCTCATCCACCTTGACCAGGTGCGCTTTATACTGGGTCGCCAGGGTGCAGACACCATACGCAAGACCCTGCACTTGTTACATGCCTCCCACAACCTGAACACTGATCCCTCGCTATTTTCCATTGATGCAGAAAAAGCATTTCATAGGGTAGATTGGGACTTTCTAATGGGAGTCCTTTGAAAAATTGGGATGGGCCCCAAGCTTAGAAAGGGAATCCAGGCGGTCTACTCGATGCCTACAGCTTTGGTATTTGTAAATGGGGTATATTCTAGGTGGTTCCAATTGAAGCAGGGTACCCGACAGGGATGCCCACTGGCGGCCATCCTGTTTGCTTTATCGCTTGAACCATTAGCACACAAGATGAGAACGGACACCAGTATAGAAGGGATGCACCTGGGAGACACAGAGTACAAACTGGCATTGTATGCTGTTAGGCAGAAACCTGTGCAGTTCCCTTAGGGAACACTGCAAAAGATTTAGGACTACAGGTGGTAGCAGTAAACCCACTTGGTAGCAGTCTGTACCACCCAGATTTACCTGGTAGCTGTGGCTGAGCAGTCAGACTTCCCTCAAGAAGAGTTAGGCAGTATGCAAAGTATACACAATAGGCACTCAGACACGATAATACAAGCAAACACTGACCAGAGCTTTGGTATCAAAGTATATAATTATTTATTTAAAAACACACTGTTTGAAACACTCCAGCACTCTTATTGTAAAACACTCTAAACACAGTTACTATTATGATATATACACCCCTTATTCCTTATCAGATAAGTCTTAGTAAAACACCACTTATTTTCATACAGAGGTGAGCGCTTAACTAGATGGCACTCCAATAAGTTTGTGAAAAAGGGAGGGAAAAAAAGAAAGAATATGGAAAGGTACACCACTCTAAGATTTAGGAACACTGTTAGCAAGGCAGAAGAGCAAAAGTCACTGGTGAGCCAAAGTCCAAAGGCTTGGCCCACTCTTAGAGAGAGCAGAGCACAAATGTGGCCAAGATCACACAGTTACACTAGGCTTAGAAAGTCTTGCAAAGAGTTCAAAAAGAGTTTAGAGAGGCTCAGAAAAGTTTAGCCAGGGTGTCCCAGGCTAACCCAGGTTTGAAAGCCAGGGGCTAAATCTACCCCGTACAGTCGGTGGCAAGGAAAGCCAGGCGGGACACGGTACCTTAAGTGGGAAGGATCCTCCAGCGGTGGCAATTGTTCCTGGCAGTGGGTGCAAGTCGCGTCGTCGTCCAGGGGAAGAGAAGATCTCAACTTGGAGGAAAGATGAAGGTCGTTGCACTGCCAGGGAAGAAACCAGCCGCAGAGTTTTCCGGTTAAAGGTGGTACATTTTAATTCGCGGTCGTGGTAAAATGTGGTATCCCGGTTGCCGGGGTGCTTGGCACAGGCAAGGCGGCCACGAGGTACGTCGGGAAGGCGAAAAGACGGTGAAACTGGTTATCCCCACCAGTCAAAGGAAGAAGACTCTCCGGCGGGAGATCTCCTCTGTCGTTGGGAAAAGTGGTGAGACGGTCCAGCAGGGCTCCACCGGTGGTGTCGTCGTGGCAGGTCAGCTCAGCTTCTCCCTCGTCGGATTCTTAGGTCCTGTGGAAACTTCTGAATTTCCAGTCCCCAAAGCCCTGCTTTTATGCAGAAAACCTCCATTCACTCAGCCTAGCTGTCACTCAAACATGCTAAGTGGTGAGCTAGCCGGCTCACCACTTGGGCCAATCAGGACGGAGTGCGACTTGAGTTGCCTAGGCAACTCAGTCCAGGGTGCCTAAATCCCCCTCCACCCCTCCTAAGTACCCCAGACAGAGTGGCACCACTTTGGAGGGCTTCTGTGGAGAAGCCCGCCAAAAAGTGGAACAAAGGGCTCGACTTGGGTTGGAGTCATAGAAGAGAACACAAACGCCATTTTAGAATGAAGTTTTGGCAAAAAATACCAACCGGAGAATTAATAATAAATAAATAAACCAGCGGTATGTTCGAGGCTACCGTAAATAATTAAATAAAGATAGTAGCCTAAAACAATGGGAAATCCCATAGGAAAATATTCGCGGTTGAATATAAAAAGTAGTATCCACTGCCACCAGCCAAAACTCGATCAGGGGGGACGGAGACGTGCCCCCTCGACTAACAGACCCCGGGGCAATTGAATTGCCCCAGCCAGTACGTCCACAATATGATGGTTTGTACTGGTTCTGTTCAGAATTTGAGACTAGTAAAGTCAATGGTGACTTTACATGCCCTGGGAGACAGTAGTCAGTCCCAAGGTATGGAGTCTATACTGGGGGGTCACTATGACACCCCTGTGTTACTGCACTGAGGGTGCTGTGTAACACGCATCACAAAAACACATGAAGCCCTATGGGGTAAAAGACCCCATAGCCCATTAAGCACATCTAGATTCAAAGAAACACACTCAAATCATGCCCAAGAGTGAGGGTAAAAGAGTCTCACTCTTGGCAGGAGAAAAAAAATAAACCCCAAAAATCCAGCAAAGCTGCTGGGGGACTCACTAGGTTAGGAAATTCAGCCTAAACAGAGAATTCTCCCTAACATATGCCGACGACATTCTCCTGCATGTGGTCAATCCTGAAAGATCCATTCCCCGAGCTATATCCCTCCTTGAAGAATATGGTCAGTTATCAGGGTTCAAGGTCAATCGGTCCAAATCCATATTGTTCCCCCTCCAGGGGGCAGCAGAGGTAAACGAAACAAAATATTCCTCCCTTGGACTGACGCTTGAGCATGACACCATGCGATATTTAGGGATTTGAATTACAAAACAAATAGACACTCTTTATGAAGCGAACTTTCCACAGCATCTTGCCAAATTCCATGCAGATCTGGCCAGGTGGGACAAATTGACAATCTCGTGGCTTGGCCGGCTTAACACCATTAAAATGATTTGTCTCCCGAGGTTTCTCTACCCCTTTCAGATGCTTCCCATTAAAATACCGGAGCAATACTTCACCGAGGTTAGAAAAGCGACCCTGAAATTCCTGTGGCGTGGGAAAAAAGCCAGGATCGCCTACAACACATTAACGTTGCCCAAAGATAAAGGAGGGGTAGGCCTCCCAGACCTCAAGAAGTATTATTTTGCTGCCCAACTACGGGTGCTCGTCCCTCACTTACGTAACCAAAAAGAACCAAAGTGGATAGCAATGGACAACCACTATTTAGACCCAGCAACACTCTGAGTGGCTATGGGCCTCACGAAAGAGAGTGTTGAGGACCACAAAGGAGCATCCGCTCTTTGCCACCATTTGGAAATATGGAGGGAGGGTCCAGAGATGAGAGAAATCACAACATGGCCGTCTCCACTGAGCCACCTATGGTCCTCGGGCATAAATAACCACATCCCCAATGTTGAAAGATTCCAGGCGTGGTATGAAGCAGGACTAGCAAGGGTGGGCCAGCTTCTCCGAAACGATTCCTTTATCACTCTCCCGGAGCTAACAGAGGCCCTAAATATAGGCGTGCTGTCCACTTTCCACTACTTACAGATCAAAGGGGTCCTAACAAAGGCAGCATGGAAGGAAAAACTGAGTAGGGAGCTCACCCCCTTCGAAAAACTGTTGAACTCCAAGACTGACAGGAAGGGCCTGATTTCCGCCGTGTACAAATTACTAGTGGAGGCGGGCAGAGGGAACACACATAACCTCAGAGCACGTTGGGGGAATGACATGGGGTCGGAAATTGATGAAGATGTGTGGAATAAAATGTGCCGCATGGCAACACGCACTTCCAGATCGTGCCAATATAAACTCCATTCCATGAAACTCTTGCACCGCTGGCAGTATGACACTTACAAACTATCCAAAATGTATCAATCATCCTCCCCCCCTCTGTTGGCGTGAATCTGGAACTCTCAGATCAGAAAAACAAATCGGTGAACATTTTTGCAACAGATATTGAAGCACGGAGACCACTAAAAGCTAAGTTGACCAACACCAGTATGTGCATAACAGCAAGAAAAGGGTTCCATGTGTTTACAACGACACCATAAATAACATCATACATTTTTAGTGACACCTAAATAACGAAAACATGTATTTTGTAATTCGTTTTTATTTGGGGGGTGTGGGTGGTCGGGTGGGGGGGTCCCTCCCAAGCTCCCCATTTTCCCCGCTTTATTAACCCCACCAAACCTTCCTACCCTTTATTCCTTACCCCACCCCCCACATATACTTTTATTAAAAATGTCTACATTTTTTTTATTATTAAGGTGTCACTGAAAATGTTTGTTATTTTTATTTTTTATTAACATTGTATACCCAAGAAGTATGAGAATCTGTATCATCTTGATGTCCCAGTTACCTGACCAATATAAAGACTAGCTTAGCTCTACAAATAAACATAAATTAGTACCTGCGTCGGTGGATTCAGACAATCATAGTATACAACCGCATTCTGAGCCACCTGAAGGCTCATATCACCCGCCCCGCCATCTCTGCCCCCCTACCCTCCGGTCTCCGCTCCCTTCCCTCCCCACCCGCCTTCTCCCTTAGGCAACGGCGCTGCAGCAACTGTGTGTCCTGGGCCACCATGGAAATGGGAGAGAGGCTCTGCATGGAGCCCTGCCCTCTATTTCCATGGTGGCCATCTTAGGTAAGTATTTGTTTGAAAAAAACAAGATGCTGGGAGAGCATGTCCCGTTCATTCAAACAAAATTATTACTATCAGCAGTCTGGATTAAAAACCCAGGATGTTCCGCACAGTTCTGTAAGGTGGGCCTCGGGCCGTTACCACCTGATTCTGCCTGCCATCTTGGGTGTTCTTTCATAAGTATGTCTAATTTACAATTGGAAGGGAAGAGAAGTCACCACAAGGTTAATTAACTACACACATAAATAGATATTACATGCAAGAGTATTCATAAGAAAGGAAATTAAGCATCTGTTTGTGCATTAGGGCATGAGAGAACACCGGAAAAGCAAATAATTGATGAAGGAAATGTAATGAAGGAACACATGAGAATAATGCATTGAGATTCTAAAAAGTTGAAGTGTATAGGGAAAACGAGACTCTTCCAATTCATGCACACTTTCATGAAGAGTGGACTGTGACCATAAATATGCAAATTAACAAACATTTTACATAAATCTAATATTCATAAAATACAAATGACAAGGATAAACATTCAAACAAAAAAAAGCAAAATCATGGCATCCTAAATAAAAAAAAACACCAGTACAAATATCGTAATTAAACAAAAGATATCTAGAAACTTAAATTAATCCGATTTTCTGACTTCTCCAAAATGGACACTACATATGCACCACAGGCAATGCATGCTATTTTTTACATACTGATAACCCTAGAGCACAGGAACATCCCTCCGCTTTACAGTGAAGAACCAACACTCTCAGCTAAAGATACTTGTGGTCTGCCTCCAATCATGTTCACGCTTCTGCTCCTGATGTGTGACGGCAGTTGCCTCTCATCTCTGAAAAGCCAAACAAAATGACATGAACCTCTACCTTTTGATCGAGGCAAACTCATTCCAGAAGGTAAAGAAGTATTTCCGTATGGCATGGCCTGTAGGAGTCTAGAACTTCATGTGAACCTGAAAAGGGCACCACCGCTACAATCTGGACAAAACATGTGTACATGTGTCTTTCAGAGAATTGTCCATTTGATCCAATAGAAGTGCCTCAATTTGCGGGTTACTTTTTCATCCGCCAGCAAGACAAGTTTCATCCTTTCTGTTCTATGGTGTCCTTCATAATTAAAGCAAATGTATCTCTGCTGCTTTTGGTAAAGAACTCTACCACTCAAGTGATGATGTATGCAGGGTTTTTGGTCAAAAGTTTATTTTCATAATTTAGTTCTTTTGCTTTCTGATTACTCTATTCCTGTGCATACAGAACAGGTCTGAGACCCATGCTCTATTACTGCCTGTATTTTTTGCTTTTCCATTGTATCAGGACACTGTACTTTGGTTTTTGCTGTTTTGATAAAGAAAATGGAGTTCAGCAATAATAATAAAAACTGCACCTCAAAAAAAAGTGGTTCCTCGTAATAATATAGAGCATACCCATACAATACAATTTATATTGTCTTGTCCACCCCCCAGGGTGTTTAGATTACATCACTAGGATGAATCATTGGCGTACTTTTATACACCACCGTTTTCAATATAATCAACTACATACAGAAGTGATAGTACGTTTCAACTTTGCTAGGCGGCTACCACTTCTTGTGACACATTGCTTACCTCAGCCTTAGGTTCCGCCATTATGGGCTGCCCCTCTAGTGTACCTGCACTGACCTTCTGGCAACAACCAAAGCCAGATCAAGCAGGGATTCCCCCGATAAGTATATATCTTTGTTTGTTGCAACAGAAAGGATGCAAACATGACAAAAAACCCACACATACACAGATGACAAAACCCCTCACCAGAAAGCACATTGACTGTATGGCAAACATGCAGTATGCCCCCCTCCTAAAACACATACTATTCATAATAACACTAACACCCCAATGCATCATTCACTAAACACATACTGCGTTCATGTGTGGATCTGGTGTGAAGGTTTGTATCTAGTGTAAGCAGTTTTCCATAGCACAGCAGTGCTTGCTATATGATGGGGATATCCAGGCATATTGTGGCAATACCTGTGAATAGATGCTTGAATGATGCCAGCCCCTGTCTTATAGCAAGAAGTGGGTTTTTTACCAGTGTTGGGCATCCCCCTCCTGTGCTCACCCCGTCTGCTCTTTCCTCCACTCACTCCCTTCCTACAGTCCAAATCTGTGTGTGAAGAACCAACCTTTAAAACGCCTATAAAAGCCAAACAATATTGACTTCTCCGGAATTGGTTGGCATTGACAGACAGGTGTAATGTACTTCGTGCTGATCAGCTCATCCACTGCGCCTCCACTTCTCTAATAAAACTAAATGTGAAAAGGTCATCCCCACACAAGTCTAGAATTGACTGAAAACGTCCTGCCTGGAACCTACAGACTTATCCGGACTTGAATTATTTTTTTCTCTAATATTTTAAATGAGTACTTAACAGAGGGAGTGGTCCCAGATTTGAAGTGTGCGTTATTCAAATCTCCAGACCCTGCAGAAAAGGGTGTACTACTACCTTATTACTATTTTGCTGCCTCTGGCCAATGTGTTAGAGTGAGGGACTTTCTCATCTCCTTTCACACCCCTGTATGGGACTGAGACTGCCCTTATGTACATGAGACACAACATTCTGACCAGGTCTGTTAGCAGAGAACTTACCTGCTGGACCACTCCATGGCTACATTTTGTTGTCTTGTCTGTCTGAGATCGCAGGGGAGTTTCCTGAGGTTATTCTGTGAATCCAATCTTTTCTGTCTGGCAGATTTTTGGTGGTTACTCTTGGAGCTTTACATCAACTGGAATGCCAGTGGGTGTATGCAGCCCCCATCCCCCAAAGACATTCTCCCAGTTTCTTTATACATCTATATTTGCCCCCTAAGCATTTGAATGGTCTTTGTCTAAAGTGAGGAGTAATTGGGGGACACAAACTGGTATCATCCAAAAATGTGTAACATTTCTATACGATGTATAACTTTGAAGTATTAACATGCCTTATTCAGCAGTATTTTATAATGCACACTAATTTGTGGAGTCCTCTGGTGGATTTGTTTTACCCTTTCACTGTCCTTCTCAAAGCATGGTATGAAAAGTTACAGATACTGCTTCGTATGAATGTCCGTTTTTTGTACACTGATATTGCTGTTTTGTCAATATGCATGTTACTATTCCACTGTGTGTCTTGACTCAATCATCACAATTATGGCATATTTCAAGGTTATCATGTATGCTTAACACCCAATCCCTCGTTTATTTAACTGTGTTATAGTAATCTGCACCACTTTTTCCTATTTTACGCTGCAAAATTGGGTGATCCGATTCAAGTGGAAGCGTTTACACTGCTTACAATTGAATCCGAACCATTATATTCAAATGTTGTTTGAAAATGAAATTCATAGTAATGATTTTTGCCATCAAAACTCTGCCTCAACCTACTGGGCCTATGGTTCTACCATGATGCCTGAGAGCTGCTTCAAGCAAGCTAATTCTTAAGTTGCGTTGACCACAAACTCTGAATTGGGCTAAATTAGATATACTAATGGCTGGTTGCCTTGACCAAGCTGGGGCATTGCTTACAAGCGAACAGAAGTATGGAAAAGTGTCACCTGCTCAATTTGCTAGAGCATTTTAATAGTGTGGTTAGTTGTCTGACCGCCCCATGCTGTTATGTGGGGTTAGCAGGTCACTAGAGCTGGGATTGGTCCAGCAGGTACCCGATATGCCACCTCAAGGGTGAATGAGGCTGAATGCAGCTGGCTTGATATTGGCCTTTGGGCATGACAGTCCCTGTCCGAGGTACCCCTGAGTTACGAGAGCTTTGAACCTTACAGTGCCCATGAAACAGTAGAGAGGGTATTGGCGATGCGGGAGATAAACAGCCAGTGCAATTGGGTTAGAAATCACTTGGCTCGCGACCTAGGACAGTCAGAGTTTGATGAATCGCAAGAGATGCGCTACCTGGAAGAAGTAAAGCAGGAAGTGCACTGGGCATCCTGTGCTTTGCGATCCTCTGTTCAGTGCCAGCAGCATGACACAGGCCGAAAAGTAGGATGTTCAGCACTGCGCTGCATACCAAGTGGATTTCCAAGATGGTGCAAAACACTACTCATACTTTTAACCAGCATCTGGAAGGAGAATTCAAATCACAATGAGAAAAACAATTGGGAAATACAAGCAGAGACCAGGCCCATCCTGAAGGAGAAGTAATGGTTGCCATGAAACATTAGAGAATGGGAGAACCCACAAGAGACAGACTGGTCTGCTCGCATTACCTTAATACAAAGGGGCACCTGTAACTTCTGTTCAGGAGAGAATTCTGGATGAGGCAGACTTGTGTTCCCTTGTTACGAGGAGAGATTCTGTAGGAGAGATGATCCAGAAAGAGGATAGTCTGAAACAAGACTGTTAAAGCTTAAGAACATCTAGGAAAGGTCCAGAACTAAAGGAGTCCTTGCCAGCCCATATTGGAGAGTGCCTGACCAGGATATATGGGACGACGTTCCCTTACCGTGAGGGAATTGAGTCGATGGGCCTTTCTCCAGCAAGGAAGGAGGATTGAACATATGGCAGGAGGGTTTACCAAAGAATATAGACTGCCTGATGAGAACCAAAATGGGGGTTGGGCGTCCTTTTGATAGACTTGGTGTTGTAGTGAAGGTCGTCTGAGTAGAGAGACCGAGACTTGTAAAGATACAGTATTTAATTTCTGGCCCTACAGGGAAATAATGAATTTACCGGAACATAAATCGAACACCATTTTGTGTTGTCCTGACCTGTTCACTGTTTCCATACCGAGAGCCTTATTAGTTGTAGTTTTATCCCTCAGCCCACTAGTAATTCTTCCAATCCCTACCTGTGGAAATCTTCATAAAACTTGAGAGATAACATATACATCTATTTTCTGGTGTATCATTCCTCAGCCTAGCACAATACCTGTGGCGAGACCTGTGGATGTATTGATTCTACAGAATCCTGAGATTACGTCGAGCAGAGTATCGAGTCCGCAACTAATATCTGTACCAGGCAGTTCCAGCAGGCTGAAAGAAGTGATCAACATTGCTGAAATGGTCACAAGGGGAAATTGACCAAAGATATGACATGCCAGAATGCAATGCACGTGTAATCATTGCCCAGAGAATAATGGAGATAACGGCGGCAGGCAAGCTGAAACCGTCGTACCTAGCAAACCAACTGGCTAAGCAGAGTGAGGACGATCTCTGCCCTATTATGCTGAAGAGGGTCTAGAATTGAGTTTGTGCATAGTCATAGAGAATGGAATAGTCTCCTGACTAATATGCATGGGTGCTCTTTGACACAAAAATCTATTTAAGGCAACAGAAAATTAACATCAGTAGTTACTGGCCACCTTATTAAAACCAGGATTAAAGAAAATTATAATTATTACTGTGTTGCACTGTTAAAGGTCTGGAATCTCACAAGCTTTTGGACTGACATTTGGGAAAGAATGAACCTAGGAGTAGAAAGTCCTCTGTGGCTTGACGATCTGTTGGTGACCGGAGGAGGGTACATGCCCCATAGTCTGAAAGATGTTAAAATATCTTGCATTGTGCATGCTATAACCCGAGCTGAAAGAATATGTGGGCTGTGGAAACCACAGGACAGACTACATATAGAAATGTGGATTACAGACCTTTTCAGACTGGTTTCCCTAGAGAAAAGTTCTAATCAAGAGACTCGGGAGAAACAAGACTGTCTGGTCAATTTCTAGAAACATATATGCGAACTAACAAGTTCAATTTGTGTACAAATCACAAGTTGCACTCACCATCCATCCTGTGGCCCTCCTTTCCCCTCCTTATGTAACCATTACACTTTTTTTTTTCTTTTCAAAACATCGTTCTTTTACCTGGCATGATGAAGGCTTTAATATTTCAAGTATACCTCTGTTATGATATGTCATTTATAACGCACCTGTACACAATTGTTTCTAGGCGCGACAGAGGGAACCAGGGCTCTGGAGATGTTGAGCTTCTGGGGGAAAGTGTGAAAAAGAATAATAGCTCTAAGGAGGTGCAGCTCGTAGTGTGACTTCTTAGAAATGTCCGAGATGTGAGGAGCGAAGGAGAGCATGGAGTTGAAGATGACACCAAGGTTCTTTGCCCCACAGGAAGGTGAGGGTGGAGGGTCAGAGTGCAAGAGGGAAAGCGGGAGCAGGGGTGCCAATGAGAAGGATCTCAGTCTTACTGGCATTAAGGCAGAGATCGTTGGAGGCACACCATTCCTGAATCGCGGATAGACAGTCAGGAATGAGTGAGAGATCAGAGGAGGCTGAGGGTAAGCTGAAGGAGAGCCGAGTGTCCTCCGCATAACACAGAAAGTTAGAACAGAAGGTAGAGATGAGGTGGGCCAGAGGAGCCAAGTAATGGTTGAAGAGCCAGGGTGAGAGGTTAGAACCTTGAGGAACACCACATGTAGAGAGAGAAGTGGGAGAGAGAATGCACCCAAGTTGAACTTGGGCGGGTTGATCAGAGAGAATGGAGGTCAACCATGCTAGGGCCTGACCCGTGATGCCCAGGTTGCCACTAAGATGATTGATCAAGATGGCGTGGTTCACCGTATCGAAAGCAGAGGATAGATCAAGGCAAGTGAGGACAGAAGGTAGGTTAGAGTTGAGATTAAAGTGCAGGTCTTCGCGGTTGATCAGGAGCAGTTTCCGTGCTTCTGGCTGCTCTAAAGCCAGACTGGTGGTCATGGAGACAACCAACAGATTCAGTATGGAAAGTGAGCTGGGAGACAGCCAGCTTTTCCAGGAGTTTGGCCAGTAAAGGAGTGATAGAGATTGGGCGGTAGTTTACTGGAGAGGAAGCATCGGCAGAGGGATTTGTGAGGAGGGGGCGCACAATGGAGTGCTTTGGGGGGTGGGAGGGAGAGGTTCCAGTGTCAAGAGTGATATCGGACAAGACTCTCGATGCATTCCATGATGGTTCTCGAGGAGCAGGGGAGTACCTGCTCTCATGAGACTTGTCTAGAAACATTATCGTGAGTGAACACAGGAAAGGAGAGCCGGCCAGAGAGGGGCCATGAGTGGTAGAGGAAGAGAAGAGGATGGACATGATGTCCTGAGATTTATTGGTGAATTGAGAAGCCAATGCCGTGAAAAGGGGCTGGGAGGGAACAGGAGAGGTGGAGACTGCAGCAGGATTGGCCAGCTCCTTGCAGATTTCGAAAAGTTCAACCGAGTTGTTAGAGGCTGCTGGGACGCGGGCTTGGATGTAGGCTCGCTTCTTGGACAGGACAGATTCTATATTGCCTTTGGAGCAGGCAACAGGCCCATGTGTCAGAGCATGAACCTGATGCCCTCCACTTCCTCTCAGCCACCCAACACTTGGATTTAAAGTGGTGAGGTTGGAATCATACTAAGAATTGCACTTGGATGCAAGCTTCAGATAGATCCTCATAACAGGGGCAAGGACATCACAAGTGTTAGAGATTGAGAGATGCAGGTTGTAGAGGGCTGTCAGTGTGACTCAGATGCAGGTGAAGGAGGAGAGAAAGTAGCAGTGAAAGTCTCCACTGACACACACTTCATGGGCCGGATGACCAGAAGGTGGGTGGCAGTGCTGGGGTCGGCTTTGCCTGGGGGACAGAGAGCGAAGGGTGAGAGGAGAGAAAACAAATGGTCAGTCCAGGAGAGAGGAGTGTTTAGCGGGTTGGAGAGGGGGATGTCTGACGAGATAAGAACTTCCAGGGTGTACCCAGCAGTGTGTGTTGGACCAGAAGGAAGAATATAGAGAGAGAGAGAGAGAGTCGCAGAGATTGGGAAAGAGCACAGAGGAGGGGCCAGAGGCATCCAAGTGGATGTTGAGGTCTCAAAGGAGGAGACGGTGAGAGGTAGAGGCTTGAAGGGAGAAGGAGAGGAAGAGGGCAAACTGGCCAGGTGGTCTGTAGATGGTGGCCACAGTAAGAGGGAGGTCACGAGAGATAGAGAGCCTGCAGACCAGGTATTCAAAGGAGGAGTAGGCCTGCGTAGGAATGACAGAAGCAGGGATCGACTCCGGAAAGATGAGGGCTACTCCACCTGCTGGACGGTTGGTTCTGGGTTCAGAGAGGATCTTGTAGCCATCAGGGAGGAGTGTCGAAAGGTGTGACAGAGCTGGCCGGGAACCATGTCTCAGTGAGACAGAGGACATCCAGATCAAGTTCTTTGAGCAGTCTGCAGATGTCAGAGGAGTGTTTGACAGCAGAGCGAGAATTGAGGGTAGCGACGTGGAGCAGATTGTCACCTTTAAAAGACTTCGTGGAGGGGTACAGGCATGAGGTACACCCTGTGGAGGTGTTAGAAGTGCCTGAGAGTGGGCAGAGGAGGAGGAGGAGGAGGAGGAGGAAGGAGGTGACGGAGTAGTCAGAGAGGTGGTGGAGGGAAGGAGTAGGCAGAGAAGCAGAGGAGGGTGCCAGAGAGGTGGTGGTGGCGGGCGGGCGAGGGAAGGGAGAAGGGAGGGAAGGAGGGAGGGAGCGAGGAAATAACTAGAAGCGTGTATCGAAAAGGAGATTGAGCTGAGGGCCCTGGACCAAGACAGTGCCATTCAGATGGACATTAATGATGGTCTTAGGAGGAAAGTCTCTTGACTTTCTGTATGAGATGATTGAATAGCAGTGACATGCCAGATAGAACAATAAAGCTTTTAAAAACAAAATTAATTTGGGTGTGTTCATCCATTCTGAAATTGCACAGAAATGTAGTTTTTACGAAGTATTTCGCCATTTCCCTGTCACACTCTTCAGGATATAAAGGTTATCGGCCATTAAGACTGGAAATCTCTCACTTTTCAGTGCGTTTCATGTTAACCATAATTAGTATTTTTTACTTGGTACACAGTGTGTGTCACCAGTACCATTTCAAATAGCACATCTGCTTCAAGATTACCTTAGGATAGAAATTGCAAACTGCAGTCTGGGTGAACCTCCGTCTTCATGAGTGGTCACTGCTCAGGCTGAAGGCCCTCAATGCCACATGGAAATTGCTGTGCATCACTGGACATCTCAGTGTTTACCAAAAATTGATTGAAAAGTGAAACTTTCAGTAGTAACAAACTGCAAAAGGGAATCAATCATTTTAGCAACTAGAGAGATGAAGTAGTGACTTTAGCTACTGCAGATGGCTAACCCCAAGTACCTTTCGTCTTTTGTTTATACTAGCAATTTTTTTAAGCGTCCTTTGACCCATGATTCCCTTGTCGTGTAGCTTAAGTATAGCTCTTAAATGTGGTTTCCTTAGTGAACTTCTCGTATGTCTTGATACAACGGTCGTGTTCATCCACGTTCAGTTGAGTAAATTGCTACTGTGTTTGTCACGGTATCCAGTGTTTATAACGAAAAAAAATGACACTTTTAAACGACACCTAAATAACGACAAAAAGTCACATTTTAAACTAAAATTATATATGTGGGATGGGTTAAGCCTCCCGCAGGGGTCTGCAACCTTTGGCTCCCAGATGTGTTTGGACTACCATTCCCATGATCTCCTGACATTGACTATGCTGTACAGGCCGGATGGGAATGGTAGTCCAAACACATCTGGGAGCCAAAGGTTGCAGACCCTGGGATCAGAAGGGATGGGGGTAGTTGGGGGAGGGTAAACAGGCAGTAGCAATGGGAGGCTTGCAGGGGGGACCCCCCAAATCAAAAAAAGAAACTTGATTTTTGTTATTCAGGTGTCGTTTTAAAAGTATGTCGTTATTTAGGGTGTTGTTGTAAAGACATGGTACCCTTTGTGACATCTTTTCTCATCATTGTACGCTTACACCAGCTTCTCTGCTGTATGTTTCCCCATTTCTTTCGCTGCATTCACAGACTTCTCTCATATGGTGCCTTCTCCGTCAGTTCCCCAGCATCAGCCTTCCAGATATGCATCGCTTCAGCCGTAATATTTCTCTGCAATGATAAAGTAATGCCTGAAAAGCTCTGCTTCACATAAACATTAAGAACAATCTAAATGGAGCCGTCAAGCGAACCGTTTCATCTCCCCTCCTTTTCTTCATCAGTTTTGGTTCACCTCACTCCTGCCTTCAATTGCTTGGCTTCTCTAATTGGCTGTGAAAATGCTTTGACGTACTGAGCGGCTGCCTAATTGGCTAACTTCTTCTCTGTTATCAAAATATATATATACAATTTGTGTTTAAGTGCATGTCGCGCTGGCTCTGGTGCAATTTCCAGATCAAGGGTTGATTGAGTTCACTTGTTATTACTGGGATTAAAATTGTACTGCACGATAAACATTACAGCGGAATGCGCCTGTCTGTTCCGTACTCGGAAGGGAGGTTTTATGTAGATGTGTTCCGGAGCCTATTGAGAAATGTTAGCCCCGCTTCTTTAGGTACCCTGGACTGAAACCTAAACACCACTCCCTTCATAGTAACTGTACATGAGGACACCTCCCCCCCCCCCCAATTTAGTCGTGCAATGTGAAATTTCTTCTAAACTCTTCTTGCTAAAACGTGCAAGACTGTTTGGTTAATGCTTGGTCTCTTGAGTTTGTGCAAACTTTAAGGTTACAGGATCTATTCCCAGCAAGCTCCACTTTACCCCTGTCAAGATTGATGACATAGCATCAAATCCCATTCCGATATTGTCTGCATATATAATTTATAATGTTTATTTTCCTAAGAAAATGGTATGTGTGACTAACTGGTTTTTAACACATGCTGATTGCACACAGTATAAATAAATGTCAAGGTATTAGGCTGTCTACTTAATTCTCACTAATACTGCATCATTTCACTTTTCTGAAATGTTATGTTTTTGTTTTACTTAAACATTAAAGCAAGTGGTTAAAAAAACATGCTTCTCCTATTAACTCCTTTGTTTACCTCTGTGAGACTTCTTATGCAATAACCTACTGTGCTGTTGCATTGCAAGGACTACCTAATAAGGGTGATCATTTGATAATTCATAGATACATTTTCACAAATGAATGGTTATGTGAGGCATAGCTGCTCTATCCAAATCACTGCCAACACTCCCATCCCTTGGTCCGACCACCACCATCTTCAATTCAACCTCGACACTAAAAAGAGAAGAAGAGGCTTGCCCTCTCCGCATGGAAAGCCAACCCCTCTGAAGCCACTAAAAGCGTCTTCAAAGCCATTTCCATAGCATACAAAGCCAACATCACTAGAGCCGCATCCTTCAACTCCAGGATTAATGACGCCAAATCACGGTCCAAAAAAATCTTCGCCATCTTTAGGGAGCTGGAAAAACCTTCCAGCCCTCCACCCTCTCTCCTCAAGGATGAAAGCTGGTGCAACAGTATTCAGTCTGCCATGCTAGACAAGCTCAATTCTCTACAAACCAAAATTCACGGCCATCAAAAAGTGCTCAACCTTCTCATAGCTAAACTGCACAAGAAAACACCCACGCCCACCAAGGCGAAGTCCTCCCCACCTTTTAACTTCAAAGATATGAAAGTTATCGCCCTGCTCAAATCTATCAAACCTTCCAACTGCAAGGACGACGCCTTCCCAGCCCAACTCATCAAAGACTTGGCACACATCCTAGCACCCGTCATAACCGCCTTCATCAACTCGTCTTTCCAGGCTTCCCTCGTACCAACTGGACTCAAGGAAGCATGGGTATGCCCACTCCTTAAAAAAAACATCCCTTAACCCAACGGTCCCAGGGAACTCTAGGCCCATCACCACCATCCCATTCTTACTCAAAATCCTGGACAAAGCAGCCTACCTGCAAGTCAAAAAATTCCTTGAAGATAACCGTCTCCTCGGCCTGCGGCAATCTGGCTTCCACCCACGGCATGGCACTGAAACGGCTCTCCTAGACTTAAAGAACCAAGTGGATGATCTTAGAGACACAGGCAAACCTGCGCTCTTATTGCTCCTGGACCTTTCCGCTGCCTTTGACCTGGTGGATCACAACACCCTGTGTCGCCATCTAGCAACTGAGGCTAACTTCTCCCCTAAAGCGTGTGACTGGATAACCTCCTTTCTCCAAGAGAGGGCCATGAAAGTCTTCTCTGACTCAGCCTGTGCTACCCAGAGCCACATCAAATGTGGAGTTCCACAGGGCTCCTGCATCGTGCCCACACTTTACAACCTCTTCACGAGGCCTTTGTTCAGCATCCTTGACTCCTTGTGCATATCGTATACCAATTATGCAGATGACACACTCACTGGGGACTATGAAGCAGATATGAACACGCTCACCACCATTTACTCTACTATCCAATCTTGGATCGCAGACAACTGGCTTTGCCTCAATAGTGAAAAAACTGAACTTCTGCTCATTGGGTCACCCACCACCGTCGGCAACCTCGATCAGCAGTACTTATCTTTTACTATTGATAACATCCCCATCAAGGTCTCAACAACGTTAAGACACTTGGTGTCTACTTCGATTCCGATCTAACCATGGACAGACAGGTTAATGCCATCGCCGCCTCATCAGCCTATTACTCTAAAGTTCTTATCGCAGCCAGACCCTTCATATCACGCCAGAATTGCCTCGCTATTGCTAGGGCAATAATTGGATCCAGGCTGCTGGTGCTTCTGTGATAGCTCTGCCTACTGTGGCCACTGCGCCCGGCAGGGTCAGACCTGTCAGGCTCAGTGGCCCCGGCAGGCAGACTCGTAGTATGGCGGTTCGGAAACGAGGGCCGGTGAGCTTACCGGCACCCTTGTTTCCAGACTGCCACACTTGTAATGAGGCCCATTGTTGTGTATAAAGAAGTTTGTAGTCGTTGTCTTTCTCAAGAGAAGAGAAATCCTATTGAAATATTCCTAGGAAGAATTATGAACTTTATTTTATTATAATGCAATCACGACACCAAGTGAAACCCTCCAGAAGTAAAATAACTTTGTGTTGGAGACCTTTGTGTGTTATCCTTTGAAGGGTTCTATGTAAAAATGTCCCAGCAAAAATGTCACCTGGCAAAAAAGTGTCCGGAAAATTGCAGTTTTTTGCAGGAACATTACATTGAACATGCAGGGAACAACTCTGCAACCCCAATATCTTTTTCTTTTTATTGGAAATTGTTTTTTTTTAGAAATTCTGTGGAGGGGGATCCGACCCTGGTTACAAGAATACTTGGATCTAATTATTATTTTGTTGAACTTCAACAGCCATATGAATACCTGAATTGCTTTTGTTGTTTGTATAGGTGTGAGGGACAGATATCCTTATGTGTTAGTGTTTTTGTTTAGTCTTCGTTTCATAGGCAGGGAATCCCACATTAGGTTAGGGAAAGCAAGGCATTTATCACACACTTTTAAATTAGTAAAATTACTTCTTGTGAAAAACCATCATCAAGCTGTCCGCCTCGCATTTCTGACCCCTCAAACTAGCCTGCCACACCTGACTGTTTACTTTACCAAAAATGTCTCAAAGTTGAAATCACCAACAGGGTATCATGTTTGGTTCACTATCCTGCCAGACTTGATTAGATCATTTTGAGTTGCAAAACGTTTGCTCTGTCCTTTGTTCTTCTTTTTTCCTCAATTACAGATCCTTTTATACTGTCTCTCGGTCTTCCCGACTTCCTCTGGGCTCCACCCCACTGGTTATGGGTATCTTTGTATTGATGTGGGCTCTTGACCCATATATCCTTCTCTGGTGGGGCTTCCCTGCTCTCATTTGCGTCTCAGCCCTGTTTTTCTGCTTCTGTTGGGTCTCTGTCCCTGTTTAACCTATTTGACACTTGGACAGCCCTGATATACTCTTACGCCAGGTACTGTTCCCCATTGGTTTCTTCCCAACTTGTATAATTCCTCTGTTATCCCCTTTTGCTTCTCGGGATGCATTTCTGTGCCTTGTCAATTTAATCAGCTCCCTCCGTGCCCCCAATAATCGGTCCAACCCTTTCCCAACCTTTGGGAAGCCTTGATTCAGTCTCTTCTGGAGGTAGAGCGATGCTTTGGCTTTGCTCGGCATTCTGTCTCTTCTGGCTCTGCAGCTCCAGACTCTGTTACGTCTCTGGCTGCACACGTTCTCGGTCTGCTTTCGCCAGTCATGCTTCTCTTCGCCACCGGAAACGTCCCTGTTGCTTGAAACTTTGGGAAAGTCAAGTCTCTCCATTACAGCGTCTGTTTCCAGCCTTCGTGTCCTTTGCCATGGAAACCGGCATCTGGTTACTCGCTCCTCCTGGGCTGGATTGATGCTCTGTTCAGTCTTCCTTCCCTTTTTATGAATGAGGCTGCCTCTTGAAGCTTTTGACTCCTTGTTCCATCTTCTTTGTGTCAGTGGTATTTTGTAGTTTACCTGGGTGAGTCTCACTCTTCCTCGTACCAGTATGGTTAATGAAACCCTGTACTCTGCTGTAACACAGAGGTATGGAGGGGACCAGAGGAGACTGAGTTAGGTATAATGAGAATGGGGACACCAATGGTGGGGGTGCATGCCACCTTCTCCGAGGGCCATCGTTACTGGTCTCATAAGGAGTTTCCCTCCCCATGAAATCCACCTGCTGAGTACCACCCCTAAGGGGACCATCAGGTCGCAGCCTCACCTCCACGCCTACACCTACTTCGGCCCTCCTAGTCAAGGAAGAAAAACGACTAGAAGCCTATGGCAAATAGATATACTCTAATGCTACGCTACACTTACGGTAGGCTAATGTAAATGCTATACTAGCCGCGGTAAACCAAAAGCTATGGCGGGAGATTGCAGAATTGCTTCCTGAGCTTCCGGTCCACAGACATGATTCAAGGCGGGCCTGGCAGAGGCTAAAATAGTAGCTCAGGACATCATGGATGTGACAGTGGCACATATAGACACCACAGGCAGAGCTATTTGTGTTGCCACCAACATGAGGAAGACAGCTTGGCTTAAGGCAACTAAGTTTAACCCTGACATGCAGGAACGCATTCTCGACCTGCCATTCGAGGGAGGGACATGTTTCATTCAATTACAGATGAGGAGCTTGATGAAAAGAAAAATGGCTCCCAAACGCCAAGTCCCTGTCAATTTTGATTAAGTGCGCCCAAAACCTATAGCCAGAGTCACCCACACTCTGACAGAGGTTGTACCTTCGGTGGCTTCAGGGGCTTTCAGGAGCGCTGCTCTAGGCAGCAGGACCGGTCGCCCAGCCAGCACTGACGCAAGCAGCAAAAATAGTCACACAAGGGGTTTGTCTGTCCCCCTCCCAGGCATCACCCTCAGAAGGAAAGAAACAGTAACTGTGACATCCAGATCCACAGTTCTCTGATGGGGGGCAGGCTTTCCCTTCACATTCATTCCTGGCAGGCAAGGTTCGCGGATCCATGGATTCTCTCAGTGGTTTCATCGGGATTCCGTCTGCCGATACCTCCATCTCATCTTTCTGCCCCACCCGACCCCCCACTCCCACATATTAGGCTAGCAACTCTTCTGGCGGAGATCCGTTCGTTCATGGCGAGTCAGGCAGTGGAGGAGGTTCCAGCCTCACAGCGAGGCCTGGGATTCTATTCCTGTATCTTTGTTATACAGAAAAAGAACCAAGCTGGCCTGAGTTGTACTGGACCTGTCAACCTTGAACCTTTCCCTACCCCTTCAAAAGTTCAAGATGGTTACGCCAGCACTGATAGCGGAGACACTATGTGGGGGAGACTGGACCTGCTCCCTGGATCTGAAAGATGCTTACCTGCATGTCCCAATTTGGGAGCCCCATCGTTCCTTCCTCCGGTTCAGGATTGTAGGCTTTCATTTCCAATACAAGGTCCTCCTATTTGGCCTCAGTTCGGCCCAAGGGTCTTTAAAAGGTTAATGCGGAGTCCCACTCCCCCTCCGAGGGAGTTCAGTGCACAGCAGCCAGCCTAATGCACATGCTATTCAAATTGGGGTTCTCCATCAACCTCAAGAAATCAATTACTTCCCACACAGTCCTTAGCCTTTTTGGGACTCATTTGGGATACAAGGGTGAAGAGGATCTTCCCCTCGGAAGATGAGATCTCGGCAATCAGGAGGGCCACAGGGCATTTTCGCATCAGACCAGTAACTCTGGCATGGTGGTACCAACACCTGCTGGGAATAATGGCGGCTTGTCTCCTGGTGGTGCCACATACAAAGCTCAGAATGAGGAGGCTGCAGCTACACTTCTCAGCCTCTTGGAAGCAGGAAACAGGCTCCCAAGCGGCTCTAGTCAGCATACCGCAGCATCTGCACCAGGATCTCTCGTGGTGGTGGACAGGGGCCAACCTGTTAGTGGGCAGGCCGTTCGGACAGCCGCTACCGGAGGTCACCATTACCATGGACTCCTCCCTGGAGGGATGGGGGCTACCCTGGACAACCACAGTGTCCATGGAATCTGGTCAAAGCAGGAACGACTGGAGCACATCAACTGCCTAGAGATGATGGCCATCTGGTTCGCTCTCAAAGCGTTCCTCCCCATTGTAGGCAACAGGTCTGTTTGCATTCAGACACACAGCTCCACATGCATGTATTACATCAACAAGTAAGGGAGCACCAGGTCACCCCCGCTTTGCAGGCTGTCCATCGACATGTGGGAATGGGCACTATGAAGTCCAACCTGGAGGCGGACAGATTCAGCAGGGTAGGGGGTCAACAACTACGAGTGGCAGTTGAACAAGGATGTCCTGAGGGAAATCATCAGGTGGGGCCACCCTTGGGTATACCTATTCGCCACCAAGAGCAACAGGAGATGCCACCAGTCTGCTTCCTGGATGGGGCAAGACGGGGGCTCTCTGGGGGATGCATTGCAGATTCAGTGTAACAACATGTGTGCATTTGCTTTTCCTCCTACCCCTCTGATTCACAGGGTCATCTGCAAGGTCAAGGAGTTGCAGAGGCTTTGTCTCATCTTAATGGCGCTGCAGTGGCCAGCCATACCTTGGTTCTCAGAACTCCTCCGACTGTATGGTCAACCGCCAGTCCTTCTTCCATTGGGACCAGTCCCCCTACTCTCTAAAAGCAGGGAGGCTATGGTTTTACTGCTTAAACAGTAGCCAACCTTTGAACAATACCAAAGATTCATCAATGGATATATTCTGGCTAGGAACATACACCTCAGAAAATCACTGTGCAAAGTGCTTGAGCAATGGTTGAATTTTGAATAGCCTATGACAATTTGGGTCAGTTCCTGGTAATGCTGCCGAGTTGCAGTGCTAGGAAGCGATCTCTACTTATTTGTTCAACCATATCTGAAATGAACCCATCATCCACAAAAAGGTTGAAAAAGCTAATGGGCTCAAAACCATCTGTATTCTGAGTGCACACCAATATTCTAGTGAAAGGTGGCACAACAGGCTAAGCAATTCCTTGAGGCACCCAGCCTACTCAGCAGGCATGTCATGAAGTAGCATGTTCCTTGCACATCCTGCATATTTCCTCAATCTTGCAGGTAAACTCTTTGCGGGAAGTGTCAGACAAGGTGCATATACCCCTTTGTTCTCTTCCTCATCAGATGAGGAAGTGGAACTAGTTTCAACCGAAAACTCACTTCCCAAATATGCGTGCACACCCTCAAAAGCAGATTCTGTTTCAGATTCTGCATCTGGTTCTGGAGCTTGCTCCGAGTCAGACTGAGAGCCTCCTCACCAGACATCTGACATGAAGCCATGACCACTGTGCTAAACGTTTACTGCCCAAAGAGCAGATAAATACTGAAACACCAAGTAACTTTGCTTTTCAAAGTAAGGAAACTACTATAGAAATTGGTCTTGAATTAAATAAACCAAGACCACACAATTTCGCCAAATTGTCCAAAATCTTCTCACAAATTGTAGCAGCCCTCTAAAATGTAATCTACTCTCAACATGCCAAAAAAAAGGTATTCTAATTTGCCAACACTAACGTGAAATACAAAAGTATAACTTACTGCTTACTTACAAGTGGTTAGACTGCAACAACACACCTGCACCTACAACAAAGAGAACAGAAAATCTAAGCAGGATGTCATCTTTACCTATACATTAGACAAATACAAGTGTTGGAAAAAGGATGGAACCCACACTGACAATTCAAAGACACCCACCGTGCAGTGAACTTTCCACTCCCCCATGGGGTGCAGGTGGGTGGCAAATGCAGGTGGGAAACAACATTGCAATGTATTTCTAATTGGGTGGGGTGAAAAGGCAAAGAGGCACTCGACGCAGAAAGTGAAGATGAAGAAAAGTACATGCCAGGCCCATTCAAGAAAATTGCTGGCCCCCTTTCCACAAAACCCTTGTTCATTCATACAGGGTAGGAGTGGAGGGGGAAGGCCACAAGCACTGAACGACTACCAGGGCCAGCAAGTGGAAATGAGCTACATATGTGGTGACGCTTTGGAAATAAATAGGCAGCACTGATATATTGTTGAATACATTGACATTCCACCAAAAAAAGTACAATGTAGTTGCTAACAAGTCAGTCTCACTGTCAACAGATGTTGTCACCATTTTATTATCATCCCGCACAACCCAGTAAGTGCATCAATTATTGGGAAATCCTGCCCACTGTCCCTCTCCAACATAACATCTGAGCAAACTTCATTATGTCCTCAATGAAAACGTCCATGCCTCTCTTAGATAGGTGCATTCCGTCTCTTTGAAACATCAATTCACATTTGACAAAGCCATGGTGAACTGTCTGAATTTTGTCATTTGCCTTGGTCAATCTTGCAAGCTCTCCATTCAGTTTCCTCACTGAGGAGTTGATGGTCGTTTCCTTTCCTGGAGTCCACTAATCCATCCTTGGAATAATTTGAGACAAAACCATCAGTGTTTGGAAATTTAAGCAAAATTCACTCCAGTTCAGCCATAAGTCTCTGTCCCAAAGAAACCATGTAATTCCCTACCAGATGCACAGCAATCAAGAATAGAGATGGAACTTCTCTTTTTGCCTGGGAATCACCGATGACTCCTCTGAGTTGGTGAAGGCGCATACCCCTGACACCAAACCAGTACAATGACACACCATCCCTCTCAGACGCAGATGTGCTTGGGCCTGTGAAATGTGCTGCAGTCCTTCGGATGAAAGAGTGCTTGATAATTCATACAACCCTCATCCTCACTAGGGAATGAAAAATGATAAACTAACATGAATACGGCCAGACGTAAAGTCCATCCATTCCCACAGCAAGTGCATTCACACATATCTGTTGCAACAATCTCAGACACACACTTCCCCCAATGTTTTAATAGGCATTTCACATGTGAGGGAACACTGTTTACATCACTTCAAGGTCATTATGTAACTGACACCTACTTTACGGGAAAAGAGGTGGACACATTGTCAGCTTCTGCCAATTTCACAGTTGTGCTGGCATAATTGTAATCTGTGTAACAGCATTTCCCTACGGGGAGGGATGGCGACCCTGTCGGGGATCCCTGGGACTGCCGCTGGACTTGGGGACTGTCGACCCACATGGGAGACAGGTGTCCAAGGCCAGGGGTAGCATCCCCGACCATCCTGAAGCTCTGGCTGGGCTGCGTTGCAGCTTTTCCCTCCAGGGAGGGATGGGGACCCCACCGGACTTCCCCAGGAACCACAGCTGAGTCTGGGGTTGGTCGACCAACATGGAAGATAGGCGCACAAGACCAGGGACTTGGAGACGGTCAATGCAAATGGTGACAATTCTAATAAAAGGAAAGAGCTCCGTACTAAGTGCGAATTGCATGCTCAGAAGAAACAAATGTCTGCATTACTTGCACAAAGTGGTGGTCATGTTCCCAGAATGCAGTTTGTTTTTATGCTAAGCAGCCAGCACCCTCTATTCAGGACACAAACATAATTCTAAAATTACCTCTGCACCGCTCGTTCCCACCGACACCATTGACACTCCAGCCACAGTCCCGCCCACCGCACTGAAAAACTGCCCCTCAATTATAATGTATAAAAATTAAAAGACATTTGGTACTACTTACATAAGCCAGCAAAAGCTTCAGCCAGCCACAAATGAAACAAACAAAGTTTTGCATCTGTGGTCAGCCCAGCAAAAATACATCCACACTTTCATGCTGCTATCTGCAAACCTTTCCCTTACTTGGGCCAGATAAATGGTACATATCCTTGATCTGCCACCAAGGAAGGGTAACCTCCAAACTGATGGAAAATGTAAATGAGGGAAATGGGCACATGGAACCCCCCACCACCCAGAACATACTTTTGGTGGCCATTGCTGCCTCCCGGGCTGGACAAAATGGTGGCCCAAACCCCCAAATTGCCCTCCTAGGGAAACACCAATATTCTGCTGGCATGGGGGGCATTTCATGGCCTAATCCTACAATTGTGTTCTAGCCCACTGAAATACCTCCCCCTGCACAGAGGAGGAATTGGACCTGAACAAGATGGAGCTGCGCTCCTGCAAAAAGTGTCTTGCCGCAGCTCCATTCCATGTAGGCAAGAGCCCCCACTCCAGCCCATGCCACCCACAATCCTGCCCCAGTCCCACTCACACCTCTGACAACCCACCCCCTGTATAATGTACAATATTGAAAAGAGCAAATTCTCCACTTATATAACAAAGGAGAAGTTTCCCCAGTATTTGACCTGTAAATGGAACAAAAAACATTGAATATGTGTGGTCAGTCCAGCAAAAACGAATCCAAACTATCATGCTCCTACCTTCGCTCACCAACCCAAGCTCAAACAATGAAACTGTCTAAAGCTGTATATATGTATGTCTCATGCTTTTCACACATTTTACTGTCAGGGTGACTATTGTGACAAAGAAAATGAGCACCATGTGTGCATCGCATGTTCTGAAGGAATGAGCGTTTGATTTACTAGCACACAAGTTTCTGACTAACCCCCACACCCCTACTCAACAGTTCAAACACATGGAACAGTATGCGTCATGCTTTGCACAAGCATTAAACATACATTTCCATGTGCTTGCACTACTGAGTGACGGGGGTAGTCATGATGTTCATTCCTTCAGAAAACGCAATGCACATTTACTATGGTGCTCATTTCCTCGGTCAAAATGCTGTGCACTGGAAATAAGACCCAAACCAATGTCTAGTGCCATTGTTGCCCAGCAATGCACTTTGTTGTTATGCAAAGCAGCCAGCATCCTTCTTTTGCTGGCTACACACTCATCCCATAATCAAAAATGTGAAAATTCACAACCACCCCCAACTCCCAGAAAAATCTCTATGTAATGGCACAATACTTTTTTTTTAAAGAATTGGGGCCTGAGGCAGAGAGGACCCCCTCCCGCTTCAAATAACACATCCTGGGGGCAGATTGGCAGGGAGAGCTAAATGAAGTATCCCATACATTTGGGCTAGGAGGGGAGAGGGCCACCACCCCTTTCATACAACACATCTCTGGTGGTCTAGTGACCCCTACCCCCCAGTAAAAACACATTTGCCCCTTCTGTGGGGCAGATTAGCAGATGACACTGCCCATCTGCCCCCAGGGAGGGCAAAATGACATGCCCCATCCATTTGGGTCAGGAAGGGGAGAGGGCCACTACCTCCCCCACCCCTCCTTTCATACAAGCCATCCCAGGTTGTCTAGTGACTCCCCCAGTAAAAACAAATGTGCCCCTTCCTAGGGGCAGATTGGCAGATGACACTTCAAATCTGCCACGAGGGAGGGCAAAATGACGTGTCCCGTCCATTTAGGGCAGGGATTGCGAGAGGGCCGCTTATAAACTTAGCCCCCGCCCCTCTTCAAATAAAGCACCCCTGGTGCTCTAGTGGTTTTGCTGGTCGCGGATCAAATGATCCGCACCTAGCAATGCTTGTTGGTAGGTGTTGTTGGAAAGGGGAGAGTCTCCCTTTCAAACGACACCTATCTCGATCAAAACGGCATAGAAATGCCAGAGATCGAGGGAGAAACCTACCTTCTCCTTCACTCACCGCAGCCAAAATGGCTGTGGTGAGTGAAATTACATTCAGTGTCACATCAGCGTGCATAACGTATGCTGACGTGAAACTGAATGAAATCCAACCCCCAAGCTGTGAGGAGGAACCTCCTTCTTACATAGCCCGGGGGTTGGATTTACAGTTTGTGCGATTGCTATGCTGCAGCGATTGCACAAACTGAAGTGCTAAAAAGATGAGCTATCTCGTACACACTGCAAACGTAGTGCTGAGGACGAGATACCTCGTCCTTAGCACTTACGGGGTTAAATTGTGTAACTTTTAGTCTAGGCATTGTAGAGGAGGCATGGTATCACAAGTATGATACTGACACAATGGGTACAATTTCCAAAACCTTTATTGAGATTGTTGGGTTTGGAGAAACTCCTATTTTGTCCTATAACTAAGATGGGAGTAGTCTCGACCATCAAATAATAAATAATGCAGTCCTGGCGGAGTCTGTCAAATCAAAATGGACTATGCTAGCAAACCCTAATGCCTGCCCTATCTCTTGTACAAAAAAGTGTAAAAAGGAGAAATGTATGCAAAAGGAAGAAAACACTGTTCAAATTAATAAATGTGGTTCAACCAGCGTCCCGCCCATGTTAGACCTCACTGAGTAAGGCTGTCCGTGTCGGATGAATGACGCACTCTGGCTTAGCTTCCAACACAAATCACAGTTCCATCACGTGGATCGAGGCCTGTCTGTCCTTCCACGTTTAAGTCTCTTTTTCTCTACTTTGAAAATAATGTTTCAACTAAACAGTTCACAAAGGTCCCCCTCTTTCGGGCTCAGACCTCTCATGATAAAGTTCAAAACAAACTTGCAAGCGGGTTCCCTTCCCCAAGCTTATCTCACTTTGAGTCTCCCTGTGTCAGGCTCAGACCACTTTCAGATGTCAAAGACTTTCGAATGTGCGTGGCTTTATTTTGTTTACTACGGCAGGACCGCTTTGACTAAATGTTCACAGTTCAACTTTCAGTTTCCCCTTTCTTTGGGAGTTAAACTTCTTTCCTTCACTTTTGCTGTTCATACGCTTTATCGCTTTAAACAATTTACTTTTCACAGAGATTTTCGGGTGGGCTACTTCCTTTCGCCGAACCACTCCGTTACTTAGTATCGCTGTCTTTAGAGCTGCCTTTTACTTCAAAGTTCATTCACAGGTCTGCTTTTCCTCTCGTTTCATTCACACACGTGCACCCTTCACTTGCAATATAATGTTGCTATCTCAAATTTTCAACACACATCTGTCTTTCAGGTCGGTTTGCCAACTCGCCGGCTGTGTGTTTCTTCTTGGTTTTTACAATTCATGAGTCAAGGTTATTACCACAAGCTTGACCTTGCCTCCCCAACTCTGCCGTTCACCTGGCAGGGTCTCTGGTGTCCTTGGAACACAATGCAATCTTCACTTGTGGGATCTGGCCTTCTCCATGTGTCTTTCGTGGCCTGTCGGAGGCAACGACCTCCAGTAAGGAACTCAGAGATGGGGGTTGGGGGGGGGGGTTCTGACCCTCGGCTCCTGTCCCTTGGTCTGTCGTTCTGCTCCAGTAGGTTTGCCTTTGTCCCGGAAGCCCTGCTCGTACTCATGTTCCGACTTCATCCAAATGGGTCTTTGGGTTCTGCCTTTTATTTGTGAGAGGTCAGCTAATTGGTATCCGGTGTATGCACTTAGGGTCAAGTGCCTGACTTTGCCTGACCAGATTAGCGGGACATGTCCAGTACGATGTGTGTAAGTGAAAGTTGTTACTCTGTCACACTCTTGCTCGGCCCAGGGTTTATGTAAAATGGGGAGAGGACTTGGGACCTCGGAGCATCCTAAGACAAACAATGGGTTGGATAAACAAAATAGGGGGGGAATACCACATCTCACCATCTCCTGTCTCATCCCCACTTCCCAAAGATCACTCATTCAGGTGATTCTGCTGCACTGGTCCACCCCCAGGAACTGGATCAAAAAGCGATGGCCGTGTCCTGGCCACCTGAATGACAAGGCCCTGAGGACTAGCAGGTGAGAAACCCTTTGGTTTCTCACAGTATGTTACCACTACAGCAAAAAACAAGAAACAAGGGATTAACACATGTGGTTTGCCCACAACACCCAAACTAGCCCTTGAGCCATGAAATCAAGTGTCTCCATTTTTTTACTTCAAAGAGAGTTTGTGTCCAAAGAGATAGTTAACTCGGTCTTGCTCCCAAAATGAGAGGTTCAAAAACGAATTACTTGATACAAGTAATGTTCTTCTGCACAGGCTCCACCAGGTGCAAAGCCTGAAAACTCAAACTACTTACACGCTCTGTGATGTGCCAGAAAGCCCAAGAGATAAATTAGATTTTGGAAAAGACTGCTTCTGATGCCACCAAAATTGAAAATATCAGTCTATTAGCAAATAAGGCGTGGCAATAACCCCTTAAATACTTAAGTTTCATAATGGCCGTCTATAACCTAACTTTCTAATGGATTTTGTCCCCGCCATGGATTGCTCGTCTTAGATATATCTGTATCCTGCTTTGTAGTCTTGGAAACATTTTTAGACCGGAGAGGGCGCTGTGCAGCATCAACTCGATGTCACTCGAATGTTACCCTCTACGACCTGGAAGAAAGACCTGCTTTCTGTGCTCTGCAGCCTTGCTTCGAGGAGATTGGGTCCTCCGACGTATTCCATATCTGACAGGTAATGTCCACAGCTGTGCTGCTTCAGAAAATCTTTGGCGTCTGCATCCTGTGTCGATGAAGTCGATGTGCCGTCCCCGAGGACCTCCTCCGACGGCCGACGTCACCCGATGTGAGTAGGACGCACGACGCCCATAGCCTCAGTTCCGCGAACGTGTTCGCTTTGTGAATCTTGGTACGCCTCGACTTGTTGGAGTTTGCTGTTTTCAATTCTCGGTTCGTTGAACCTGTTCGGTTTGTTGTGAAGACCTGTTCATGGCGATGTCTACTTCGTCTTCAACCCTGCGTCCGGGCTCCAAGAAATGCGGGGACTGTGGGTCCAAGATGTCGGTCACGGACTCGTATGACGCCTGCCTCTGGTGCCTCGGGGAGGCCCACGATACGGACGACTGTGTTGACTGCCAGTCGCTCACGGCAAAGGCCTTGCAGGAACGCAAGAAGAAGCTGTCGGTAGGCTGGGTGTCTAAGCCCCGAAAGTCGAGGTCTGCGGGGCTTTCGACGGATGACTCGAGGGGCGACTCTCTGCGTCATCGTCGGAAGTCCAGTGGGTCTCCTTCCAGGAGTCGGTCTCGCCACTCCTCCGCCTCTTCGAGGCATTCTTGGAAGCGCTGGCATCAGTCGCCTTCCCCGTCCTCTTCCGAGGACTCCGCCCGTCGGCGGGTCGGTTATCCCTCCATGCAAGCGACACCGGAGGAATGGGCTTCCTTCGGGAAGCAGATGCTAGCGATTCTTGAATCGCAGGGCACCGGTCCGTCCGCGCCTCCGAGTGGGGTCTGTCGGCACCGGTCGAGAGACACCGCCTGTACGCCTTCGGGCTCCGGTGGTCGGCACGGGTCACGGGAGAGGTCCCACTCGGACAAGGGTAGCCGTTCTTGCCATGCCCGTTCCAGGTCCCGGTCCTCGACGCGCTCGAGACCACGTGATCCTGTGCCGTCTTCAAAGAAGACGTTGACGCCTGTGGCGCTGAGGTAGTCGACGATTTCTCTCGAGGCTCCACCTCCGAGGGGGTCGTCGGCGCCTAGGTCGTCGAGAGACACGCTCGGAGCTCCGGCTTCGAGGCCTGTGTCAACGCCGCCGATGCTGGCGGCGCTGCAGCTGACGTTGACGCTGATTCGCTCGACGTCGATGCCTTTTCTGTCAGGCCGACTCGTTCGGCGCCCTCAACGCCTTTCGAGGAGGTGGTGTTGGAGGGGCCCCATGGCACGGGGTTTGCCCCTAGAAAGGCTCTGGCTAAGATCAGGCACTGCTTTGGTCCCCAGAGGTCTTCCTCTCCCCGCCTGGAGTACATTTCAGAGGGCGATGAAGGCTCTGATGACGGCTTGGTTCCGGTTTCGGTTCCAGATGAGCTTATCTCGGGCCATATCCAGTTTGATGACCTGAGGCAGTCACTGCATGATGCCAGTGGACTGGACACCTCTCCGGAGGTGGAGTTTTGTAGGCCGGAGCCTGGCACTCATGCCGATTCTTCATATCGGCGCCTTTATGTCTCGGGTCACCGAGTACTTGGGTTGGTCAGCTCCCCCAGGGGAGTTCGTTCAGGATGATCTCACGGACATCCTTGATCTCGGTCCCCCCACTGACCCGGTTTTGCCGTTTCATATGGCTCTGCAGAGAAAGGTGGCGGCGGCTTGGACTGCTCCGGAGAGTCTCCCGGCAGTGGGCAAGTCTTTGTCGTGGAAATACCGTCCAGCCAGTAGCGACCCCTGCTACTTGTCCAGGCACCCCACTCCGGAGAGTTTGGTGGTGCAGCAGGCTACGGCCCCAGCAAAGCAGGCGTCGTATCCTACCATCCCTCCGGATAGGGACAACAAACATTTTGACGGCTGGGCGAAGAAAGTGTTTTCTTCAGGGGGTATGGCGCTTCAGGCGGCCAACTCCATATGTGCCTTGTCTCGTTTCACACACACTCTGTGGAACTGTGTTGCATTGGCGGCTGAACATGTTCCCGAAGGGGACGAACAGGATGGTTTCCTTGCTATGGTTCAGGATGGCAAGGATGCCATGTGTGAGGGCGTTTAGTCGGGTTTGGACTTGGCAGATTGTGTCAGCCGGTCCATGGCGGCGAGCACCGTAATGCGCAGGTTTGCGTGGTTGCGGAAGTCGGGGTTCGCTCCTGATGTGCAGTCCCGGCTCCTCAACATGCCCTTTGACAGTGAACACCTTTTTGGCAGCAAGTCTGACGAGAGCCTTGAGAGGTTGCAGACCTCCAAAGCTGCAGCAATGTCGTTGGGTGCTGCAGTTCGCCAACCTCCGCCTTTTCGTCCTAGGGGACAGCAATGGAGGGGTGGTTCCTTTCGCTATTACTCGTCCTTCAGTAAAGCGAGGGGAGCTGGCAGTCAAAGAGGCCATCGTAAGAGTGCCAGAGGTGGAAACAAAGGTACTCGAGGTGCCATGGCCGCTCGGGCAGTTGCCTCTTTGCCTTCAGGCAACGCCGCAGCCGCTACCACTCAGTCATGAGGCCAGGTTCCATGGTTCGCCGGTTGGGGGGGGAAGGCTGGCACAGCATCTTGTAGAGTGGCACGCCATTACTTCGGATGTGTGGGTTCTGGAGATCATAACCCACGGCTACTGTCTTCCTTTTCGGCAGAGGCCTCACGACAATCCACCAGGGAGCATCTATTTGAAGAGTCCGGATCTGCTCCTTGCGCAGGAAATTCAAGCCCTGCTGGAGAAAGGCGCCGTAGAACTGGTGCCTGTAGCGGAGAGGAACAAGGGATGGTATTCCCCTTATTTTTTGATTTCCAAGAAAGACGGGGGATTGAGACCCATCATGGACTTGCGCGGTTTGAACAAACTCCTCAGGAAGTTCAAGATGGTGACTCTTTCTCAGGTCCTCCAGGGCCTTCAACTTCAGGACTGGTTGGTGTCTCTCGACCTCAAGGATGCTTACTTACATGTGCCGATCCATCCCGAGCACAAGAAGTACCTGAGGTTCACGGTTGGCGACTCGCACTTTCAGTTTTGGGTCCTGCCGTTCGGATTGACCTCCACCCCGAGGGTTTTCACCAAGCACATGGTGGTGGTGGCAGCGCATCTCAGGAAAGGGGGGATTCACGTGTACCCCTACCTGGATGATTGGTTGATCAGGGGGAGCTCTCCCGAGGAAGTCCTGGATCATCTGTCCGTCACCTGCCACTCCCTTCACAGGCTGGGCTTCTCCCTCAATTTAAAGAAGTCCCATTTGACACCAACGCAGCGGCTCCAGTACATCGGAGCAGTGCTCGACACATCCCTGGGGCAGTGTTTTCCTCCTCAGGTGAGGGCTCTTCACATTCAGCAGATGGTGCACAAGTTTCAATTTGCCCAGGATCTCCCAGCGTCCGAGTTCTTGAGACTGCTCTGCCTCATGGCTTCCTGAATTCTTCTGGTGCCAGAGGCTCGTCTGCGGATGAGATCTTTGCAGTGGGCACTCAAGCTCCAGTGGTCTCAGTCCTCCGGCAGGCTGTCGGACCCTTTTTAGGTGCCGCCCTCGGTAGCCCGGGACCTTCTGTGGTGGGCCGTCGAAGGCAATCTGATGAAGGGGGCCCCATTTTGGCTGCCCTGGCCGGAGGTGACGATCGTGACGGACGCATCTCTCACGGGATGGGGAGCTCATGCCAACGAGTTGACAGTCAGCGGTCGTTGGTCTCCGTCGGAGTCCAGACTCCATATCGATCTGTTGGAGCTGAGGGCCGTCAGGCTAGCCCTGAAGGCTTTTCTGCCGACTGTGCGTGGAAAGAGTGTCCTGATTCTAACGGACAACACAGTGGCCATGCACTACCTCAACAAAAAACGGGGGGGGGGGGGGGTCACTTCCGCTGTGCAGGGAGGTGATGCAGCTCGAGTTCTGGGCCATCCAGCAGGAAGTTTCGATCTCGGCTGTTCATCTGGCCGGAGACGACAACAAGACGGCGGACGCTCTGAACAGGCAGAGCACGATCTCACGAGTGGGAGCTGGCTCAGGAGATTCTCCTGGAGATATTCGCCCTTTGGGGGACCCCTCATGTGGATCTCTTCGCCTCCAGTGTCAACTGGAAGTGCGAAATGTTTTGCTCGCGGGAATTTCCTCCAAAAGGAGCCTTACGAGACGCGTTTGTGGTGGAGTGGTCATTCCCACTGCTGTACGCGTTTCCTCCAGTCCCCGTCATCCCGCAAGTACTGCGGAGGTTACGGAGGTTCGGTTCCGGATGATCCTCATTGCTCCGGCGTGGGCCCGGAGGACGTGGTACCCGGACCTTCTAGACTTGTCCATCTGCCCTCCACATCATCTTCCCTACCGAGACGATCTGCTCTCACGGGAGGGGGGGGGGCTCAGGTTCTCCATCCAGAGGTCAGATCCCTCAATCTTCACGCTTGGCTTCTGAAAGGTTGAGGTATAAGGATTGGGACCTCCCTGAAGACATGATGGAGGTGTTGCTCTCGGCCAGGCAGCCGGCAACAAAGTCTCTGTACCGTTGCCGTTGTAGAAAGTTCTGCGACTGGTGCAGAGATCAGAATGTGGATCCTTTTATATGTGACATTCCCATGGTTGTGTCTTTTTTGCTTTCTTTGGCCCACACGGGCTTGCAAGTGGGGACCGTTAAAGGTTACCTGGCGGCGCTGTACATATTTAAGCGCTCGTCTGAAGAGTGTTCCTATTTTAAGATTCCTTTAATTTCACAGTTTTTGAAAGGGCTCACTAATGTGTTCCCTCCGTCACCTTTTCTGGTACCAGGTTGGGATTTGAACCTTGTTCTTAAGTTTCTTATGGGTGCTCCGTTTGAGCCTTTACATTCTTGCCCTTTGAGGCTGTTAACTCTGAAAACTGTGTTTTTGGTTGCGGTTACTTCCGCTCGCAGAGTGAGTGAGTTACAGGCACTTTCAGTCAAGCCACCCTTCACTGTGTTTCATAAGGACAGGGTTGTCCTTAGAGTTCGTCCTTCTTTTCTTCCGAAGGTGGTTTCGGAATTTCATTTGAGCCAGAAGGTTTTTCTTCCGGCGTTCTATCCTCCTCCGCATCCTGGTAAGGAAGAGGAGAGGCTCCATAGGCTTGATCCTAGGAGAGCGTTGAGCTTTTATATTTCGCGCATGTCCCGAGTCAGAGTGGACGATCAACTTTTCATTGGTTATGCTGGGAAACGTTTGGGACAAGCTATGACGAAACAGACTTTGTCTCGTTGGATTATTTTAGCTATCTCCGAGTGTTACCGCTTGGCGGGTAAGGATCCTCCGGCTGGCTTGCTGGCCCATTCTACCAGGGGAGTTCCTATTAGTCACATCTGTGATGCAGCCACCTGGGCTTCAGTACATACTTTTGTACGTCACTACTCCCTCGATTCCATCAGAGGGCAAGATCTGACCTTTGGCAAGGCAGTTCTCTATTCCGCAATTTGATTGGGCATACTAAATTTGTATTCTAAATTCTTTCCCACCTCCTTGCTTGGTACTGCTTTGGGAGTCTGTCATAGATATGGAATACGTCGGAGGACCCAATCCCCTCGAAGAACAAGTTACTTTCTTACCTGGTAACGTTCTTTCAATTGGGTGGTCCGACGACGTATTCCATATCGCTCCCTCCCTGCCTTCCCCGCTGCAGAATTTCTTTTGCGATTTCAGCTTGCGTTCCGCAAGGCCTTGTGTGTCTGACTGGCAGAAAACTGGTGGCACACGTTCTGGGAAAAAACTATAACTGAAGCTATGGGCGTCGTGCATCCTACTTATCACATCGGGTGACTTCGGCCGTCGGAGGAGGTCCTCGGGGACGGCGCATCGACATCATTGACGCAGGACGCAGACGCCAAAGATTTTCCAAAGCAGCACAGCTGTGGACATTAGCTGTCATGGATATGGAATATGTCGTCGGACCATCCCATCGAAAGAACGTTACCAGGTAAGAAAGTAACTTGTTCATCTGGCTGCCATGAACCTCACAGTGCCCCCAGTGCCTTGGTAAACCTCTCACACACTTTCTGGATTTGTGCACCTCGGCGAAAATTGTTGCAAAAGAACTGCCTTAATTTGAATATTGTTTGTCGCTCGATTCCTGCAAGCTTTGGGGATAATTCCATCAGCCCAACCACCCAGGTCGATCCGGATTCATTACAAAGTGTGTTTTGCCCTAATCATGTGGCCCTGCCAAGATGGCCAACCTGCATTGCACACTGGTGTTCAGGTGTTGCATTTTCATGTGTACTGCTGCCTGAGCCTCCCCCTCTCCCATTGGCTGTCTTGGCCCTCTTCAGCCAATTGCTGCTGGCCCGATACACAGAAGGCCCGCAACAAGGCCCGTGGTAGCCTTTTTTCACCCTCTACAACCTGGAATAAGGAAGACCTGCTTTCTGCACTCTTAAGTCTTGCATCTGGTTGCCCTGAACCTCACAGTGCCCTCAGTGCCTTGGTAAGCCTCACACGCTTCCTGGCTTTGCAAAAATTGTTACAAAATATAACTGCCTTAATTTGAATATTGTTCGTTGCTCGATCCCTGCAAGGCGCTGTCTGCTCCCTTCCCGTTGCCTGCTCGGGCTTGGGGGAGGTCTCCTTACTCCCGCCACATGCTCATTGAGTCTGGCACTCCTTCAACGTTGCTGGAACCTTCGCAACACTTGTACCTTCACCGGACCATGGATTAGTCGCCTCTCTTTAATGCTCCTACCCTTCTGACTTTCCCATTTTCACCCCATCTCACCGGACTCCCACTCTTACTGCAACTAGCTGTACCCTTTGGTTGTACTGTATTTCACCTTTTGCTAAAAAATTAAAATCTAGCTGTAACCTTTTGCTGTACTGTGTTTTCCTCTCCAACCCCCAGAATCTCAGCGTCTCTTGAGCTCTGGCTCTATCTAGGCTGGACTATTGCAACAGCCTCTTTCTAAATTTGCCTGCCACTACTCTCTGCAACTCATCCAGAACAGGACTGCGAGACTTGTCCTTGGCCTCAATCAGAGGGATCATATCTCTCCAGCCCTGAAATCTCTTCATTTGCTCCCAGTGGCTGCAAGGATTACCTTTAAGCCCCTCTGCATTGTCCACAAGGCCTTCTGGGGTCTGGGTCCGCAATACCTTCAACTCTCCCTTCAGAAATATCTGCCTACTCGAGCTCTTTGCTGCTCCACCTCCAACTCCCTCACGGTCAGTCGCTTCTCCAAGCAACAAGTTGGTGCTAGATTTCTTTTGTCGGCTGGGGACTCCCTCTGGAACAGCCTCCTGACCTCTCTGAAACTCAAGGGGAACCATCTTTGGCTCCGTAAGCACCTCAAGACCTTCTTCTTTGCTTCTGACTTCTCTCTTCCTCTCCCCTGCTAATCTCTGACTGCTTCTGCAATGGGCTCCTGGCTGTCCTCTGAATTCAGGCCCAGAACCATGCTCACCCGCTACTTACCAGCACTGCTTCCTTGCAACCCTTGCACTTGGGTCTGTATCTGCAACCCTAAAGCCCCTTTCCTGCCAGTACTAAACACTCGCTGTCAGCAATTATTGATTGCATTGCCACCTACTGGCCGCTCTACCTCTTGTTGTTTTCATCACTTGTCCTGCACTTTCCACTTCCCCCCCCTTGCCCCTTGCACTCCCCCCACTTCCCTCTCCCCTGCACTTGCGGGTTCTCAATGTCACTGGGCCCAGTAAGATCATTGTTTTGTCCTCCTTTGTACCCCTCCCTTGTCTCGTCGCGCCTTGAAACACTTGTGTATGGGCGCGATATACATAAAATATATCATATTACCATTGTTGTGTCCGGACGTGATGTCGATGATGGTAGAAATAGCACGTACTGTGCCTGTTTCTTCATTTTTTCTGCATGCACAGCACGCTCTGTGAATTGTTCGATTCGCCACAGTGAATCTCTCAACTAACTTCTTTACTTTTGAGTAAAATCTTCACGATGTCTACTTCGAAGACAGGCTTCAAGAGAAATGCGGACTGCGATTCGAAGAGGTCGATCACTGATCTTCACAGGATTTGTCTTTGATACCTCAGCGAAGAACATGAAGTCATTGAGTGCAGCTCCTGCCAATCAATGACCAGCAAGGCCTTGTGTGGAGTCAGAAATGAAAGTCGGACACAAGTTTTCAGTGTTTTTGGTTAAAGACTTTTATTGGAAATAAAAGGGGTCGGAGAAAAAGGCCTCTCTGACCCTGCTCTAAGAGGAATTTCCTTACCTAAACAAAAACTAAGGATCTGTCCGTGTCAGGATATCAAAAACAAAACTGTCCTTTGTCCAAAGTGCTGTTCTGACCCTCCCACAATAAACTAAACTAAAAGGTGAAAAGGGAAATGTGTTTAACCTTGAAAGGTTGAGAAAAAGTGTTCATAAAGGAAAAATCATTCAAACAAAAGTTCTTCCGGTAAGAATATTCCTGGTTCTAGAGGGTAGTTCCCTTTCCCTTCATTCTTCTTCGCTCTTGGTGTCTTTATTCACAATATTTAATTTAATTTTCATTAGATAAACATCTAGCACATGGCTTTGTATAACTTTTGATTTACAGACAACTTTAAAACAACATTATCAATAATTATTACAAAACATTCAGGATAAGCATTTAATAATTTCAACGATCTGAATATAAAATCTAACAATAAAATAGATCAAGTTGATATCATCACCTTGTAAGAATTCATGCCACAGTTGCGGAAAATCCAAAATATTAACAGCATTGTTATATGATTTAAAACATTGCAAACGCAAGTAATTCAAACTTTCACATGCAATTAAAAGATGAAACAATGTTTCTTCCAGTAGATTGCCACATAATCTACAGTATTTGTGGTTATATTCAATATTATTCAACCAGCTCTTGGGGGGATAGAGCCACAGATCTATTAAATTTCAGGAGAAGATACACCCGAAATGTCCGTGGGCTCGGATATGCTAACAAATATTTCGGGGTAGTTTTACAAACTCTTCTATATTGGCAGTAATCTGTAGCCGATGTCAACAAATCAAGATGGTTCATGTTTTGGTCAAAAGCAGATACAGCAAGTTTCTTTTTGAGCCACAGTTTGATGTTTACGGCTACGCATGGATTGTCATCTTCATATAGCCACTGCTTATAGAAACCTTTTAAGATACCAATGATTCTGATTGGATTAGAGGCATCTAAAGATAAAAAAGCGTGTATGTAAGGAACAATTATTGTGTCAGTAGAAGCTGTGGTCAAACGATGGTATAGCATCACGCATTGAGTGAGATAAACATTCCATATGCCCTTGATGTCAAACTCAAGGTAAATATATTCGACACTTATAGTTTTAGGAATTCGAAACAAACGCCTCAATATTTTGGCATCCCACTGTCACGTTCTTAATTTTGATAGGGTTGGCAGCATAGATATTAAAGGAGACAATCATATCGGCGACATAAAGATTGAAAAGTGTTGCAGCAATCATACAACCCTGTTTTACACCTCGTCTGGAAGGCATGGATTTTGATCGTCTTAATGCCCTGGGCAAATGAACACTGACTGATTTATCTGCATGTAGCAGCATCAACATGCGAAGCAAACCACTAGGTATCCCCCATGCAGTCAATTTGCGCCATAGCTGATTTCTACAGATCGTATTAAAAGCAGCGGAGAAATCTATAAAGGCACAATAAACATTGAGATTCCTCCGCTCCCAAGAATTATTAATTGCTGAACTAAGAATTGTAAGATTGTGAAGGGTGCTAGATTTGTGTCGAAAACCAATCTGATTTAGAGGAAGGGTCTTATTAGTGTCATTCCAAGAATTTAGTTCATGGAGTCATATTTTTGTGAAGACTTTAGATGTTGAGTCTAACATCGCAAGCATTCTGAAGTTAGAGGGCTTATCCCAATCACCCTTCTTGTGAACAGTCAGTATATTGCTCTCTTTCCAGGATGGTTGTAACTTACCCTCTTTGCCAGTCTGGAAAAATAAAATGTGCAGGGCTGCACCCCATAATGGGGGTCACTTTTGATCACCAAATTAGAGATACCATCCGGGCCTGCCGCACGGGATGATTTTAAATTTTCAATTATAGTGATTATGTCTAACACCGATGCCGTGCAGGCCCAAGGTGAATCTGGCAAAGGAAGGGTTTCAGGGACAGTGTCACATCTTCCTATAGCTGAATTATTGTGGGCTGCCCATGACTCTTCACTAATACAATTTATGGTCAAGTCCCTCTTTTTGTTCTTGGCAAGGAGATGCCATATTGCATTACCATCACTCACTAGAGACAATTTTGCAATCTTTTTCCATAGTGGTAACTCCAGGTCTAACTTGTGTGTTCTTGGCCAATGTTGGTAGGTTTTCTTTAGATCACAAATCTGAGCAGAGATGGATGAGGGTGTCATCATACCATTTTTGGATTGGACCAGTATTTTTATATTGTTACATAGTATCCTTTTCTGCATTTGAATGGCCTTATCATTACCAATACGCGCGGGTCTCGATACTTTAACTCTCTCTGACAGATTTATAGTCGCGTTGCTCTATAGTAGAGCTTTTTATATTCATCATAACGGAGGAATACTCATCGATTAAGTCTTCATTTGCACTTGATGAAATTGAATGTGAGTAAATAAAGGCTGGTAACAATTCACAAGCCTTTCATTTAGCTTCTTCCATCGTGTGAGATTTCATTAAGATACGGTTCTGTCCTTCATTTAGTGATATCAAGCCATTATTGGCATATAATGCTGATGTATGAATTGTAATCGGACTATTCATAAGGAGACATAAAGGCAGGTGGTCGCTTTCATCACGACACACAATTCCCATATCGTATACAAATAACATACCAAGGGCATTGGAAAATATATAATCAATGGTTACTGCTGTTAAACCTTCAACCCGCGTCGGAGCCATGTTTTCATCACTCTTAGTAGCACCATTCAAACGTGTCATATTATGATTTTGAAGAAGACTATGCCACTTTCGCCCTTGAAGATTAGAGGCCTTTTTGATTGGATTTGATTTTGTATTGTCATTTACCAATTGCTCAACATGCAGGAACTCATCAATCTTGGCATTAAAGTCTCCAAGAAGAAAAATCGGTAATTATTGGAATATTTTTTTAATATCACATCAATGACTCTAAGATTTTCTGTTATTAATGACATTTTTGTTGGGTCATAAATATTGACAATAACAATGATTGTGTCACCCTTTTTAATTTTGGCAACTAATATGTTTGGAGATGATTGGGGGAGTTTTTCAATTGACCATGGACTCTTTACCGATATGAGAAGACCCCCCTTAGGTCAACCCAACGGACCCTTGGTAGCCACTTCGTGTACGGTTTAACGATTATCTATTTGAATTGCAGCTGTTATCCATGTTTCCTGAAGGGCAACAATATGGAATAAATCAATATTAGCCAGGAGACCATTCACAATAGGTATTTGGGTCTCACCTGGATAACTACCACATACTGTCTGGCTTTACAATTCTGGTTTTCTTTCAGGACACCTGGTATTACTCTCTCTCAGGTGATGTGGTTTCTTCTTTCTTGCTTAACACAATCCTTGTCAATTGCCTGGTCTACTCTCCTGCCACAGCTTCTAATTCACACTTGAAATTGCCTGGTATACTCTCCTGCAAGGACTTCTGATTGACTCGGGGTCTTTGCCCATTCCCAAGTTTGCTTATATATAATGTTAGATAATGTATCCCTTTGATATGTTATCCTCTTATTGTGGTGTTAGTATTTGCATGGTGTACATTCACACATAAGAAGAGGGATTGTTTGAGACTCCCGCTCCCTTTTATCAATATGTCCATTCTTTATCTCATTCTCATTTAAGCAATTCCCAAATGTTCGCACTCGGCGTGCTCGCCGATATGCCTCGGTGTCCCCTCTTTCTGGGTGGACTCACTGGTCTTTCTAGGCGTTGGTGAGCTCTCTTGTGGTTTGCAGACAAAAGATTCCAGCCCGCCTCCTTCTCACTGCTGCCTTTCATTCGTTTGTTGGTCCTCCGCGGCTTCCACTTGACATACCTGCTCTCCTATCGGTTTCAGTAAGTGAAACGCTGCTTTCCTTCACCTGTGCACACCACGCAGTCACTCGCTGGCTTCTGGCATTTCCACAGCAACTTCTGGCGCAACGGCTTCTTTTTCCATTGGTGAGCCTCTTGGCACCAGCACCCCGGTCTCGGCTCCTCAGTTCTCTGCCCCTCGCACAGAGGTGCAGCCCTTTCTCACTGGTTGCCACAGCAGTGGTCTCGCATTCCTGGATTGAGCTGCTTAAATTTCCTGGGCACAGGTCTTTGCCATAAAACACTATAGCGCTCATTTTGTTTGTGATGTCTTTTGCTCCATTCCCTCTTCCTCGTCCCAGTATTCTGAGGATTCGGGGAATCGAAGTCTGATTCTGACAATTTTTGGAATTCTAATAAGAATTTTCAAAAGGCTCCAATGGCAAATTAGTTCTGTTTGATTGACAAGTAGAACTGAAAAACTTGATTTCATCAGATTGACAAGGTTGGTTCATAGATTTAAAGGCATGGTCTAGTAAAAAATGTTTATTTAAAAAATAGATAGGCAACATTAAAAAAAAATACTAGCATTCTCTTTTTTAAAACTTCCTATGTAAAATTTTGAGCTATTCAAGCTCAAAATTCGCAAAAGCAAGCACATGGGCGCATCCATTTTGTGAAATGGATGCCCTCCTGTGCTGGCTTTTGCTTTTGCGGCACTAATGAAGGAAAAGCCAGCCAGCTGTAGTAAACAAAAGCTACCGCTGGGTGGCTTTCCCTTCATTAGTGCTGTACGCGGAGGACGGGGACCGGAGACCAGAGCAGGAAAGCTGCAGCTGAATCTCGGTAAGTGCTATTTATTTTTTTTTTAAAAATAAGCACTAGCTGGAGGAGCCCGGAAAACTTAGAAATAAAACCGCAGCTTTAAAAACTTTGTATTTATGTTTGCGGTCGCTTTTGAAGCGACCGCAAACATAAATACAACGTTATTGTGTTGGAAAACGCTGTGGTTTTTCTTTCCAAGTTTCTCAGGCTCCTCCGGCTCGGAGGAGCCTGAGAAACTCGGAAAGAAAAACCGCAGCTAGTGCTTATTTTTTTTTTAAAATAAATAGCACTTACCGAGATAAGAGAAATACGAGATGTAGGGTAACAAAATGGATGCGCCCATGTGCTTGCTTTTGCGAATTTTGAGCTTGAATAGCTCAACATTTTACATAGGAAGTTTTAAAAAAGAGAATGCTAGTATTTTTTTTTATGTTGCCTATCTATTTTTTAAATAAAATGTTTTACTAGACCATGCCTTTAATGGAAGTGGTTTACCTGTTCTTTATAGGAAAAGGAACGGATGCAGGTCAATAGGCCATGAGGGCTTTAGAAATGGGCAGGTTATTTTCTAGAGAAAATGGGGGATGCCGTGTCTCACCTGATGGAGCTATGACATCTCCCATGAGGCTGTCTCCTCCCATGTGGTTCTCGCTCATATAGCCGCCCCCAGGGTCAAGATCATGTAGCGGCTGCTGTGTCCTGGCCACATGGGAGGAGGTTGCCACTAGGGGATCAGTGATGACTCCACTGTATTCATCACAGCCTTGAAGGAGATATCGAAGCTCACCCTAGGTAGGTTGGTTTCCAAGTCTACGTCTTCCACACCTTCCAAGAGGAAGTCTTCCGAAGGTAGAAACTTCACCAGAGACAAGTCTCCAGAATGGGCCAAGAAACGATCTCACCATTCAACACGGTCAAGATCCAGGAGTGATTCCTGTCACTCTTCCTCTTCGTAATCAAACAGGTTGTTGGAAACAACGTGATTGTTCCTCATTCTCTGACTCTTCGCCAAACAAGCGTCAGGTATGTTTTTCTGATAAGACCCCTTGTGCGGCCGAATAGACAAAGTTCATAGAAAAGATGCTGGTGGTCTTTTCAAAAGCGACCCCCTACTGGTCCCTCAAAAGAGCCGAAAAAAGCTGTTGAACCCACTGTCTTCCAAGACCGGCAGGGAATCCAGCAAGGATTCAACTCACATCCCGAAGAGCACAAGCTGAAGACCTCTGAGATGTCATCTCACGCAGCATCACAGAGACCTCATTGAAATAAAACACTTCTGTGCCTTCCTTCTCGGGGAGTCAAAGGGTCCTTCTATGTCTACCCCAGTTTTAAACTCCAATCAATCAATGTGATCTTTATTTTGGCAATTTGTCAAAAAAGCAAACGGATCATCAAACACAATTACAACATTTAAAAAATGCAGATGATAACTGTAAAAGGATACATCTATTTTTGAATTATATGTGGTTGTGTTGTTTAAAAAGATGCCCTTCCCATCACTTATTTGCAATGATCATTCGCCCTCAACACAATTAGAGATCAAATGGATTAAACTTCATACTAGTTAATTTAAAAAACATCAAGAATAAAAAAAATCAATGGTTGAGAGATTTTATACAAGACATTTAAATGACAAGTATAAGATCTAGAAACAAAATAATGAGATACATAATACTGTCACAAAACATAATTCAAATACAATCTAGTACAGTAAAGTAGTGAGATACATAATACTTCATTTAATAAAGTACTAATACAGAGTATTTGTGCAAATTGAAGTGTCATGTGCTTATAAAGTTGTACGTGTTAATACTATTGGAACAACACACATTACTGAAGAAAAAAACTCTGAACTTTCATGTTAATGGTCTTAACTATGCCTGGAGATAACTATTTACATCACTTTCTTCCTAAGCAAATCTGATTCCATCAGATCCTTTAGGTCCGTCTTCGAGGCAGATGATGTCTTACCCTTCGGATATCAATGTTTTGTGACTCACAAGGTTCCAGAAGAGTTGGTCTCAGACCAATTTCAGCTTGAAGACCTTGCCACATGTGTATAAGAAGCCAGTGGTGTGGATACCTCTCCTGAGGTGGAATTTGACATACATGTTCACCCTAATACGCCCTATTAAACGGTCATGAATAGGGTGATTGAGTATTTGGGTCGGGGACGTCCTACTAAGGACATTACTGCGGATGACCTCACAGACATTTTTAAAGAGGTCCTCGTAAGGAGCCTGTCCTGCCCTTGCACACACAACTAAGGAATCCTATTTTAGAAAATTGGCAAACACCCGGCACCACTCCAGCTGTGAACAAGGAGTTGGTGAAAAAGTACAGACCTTCCTTTGTTTACCCTGATTTTCTTTCCAGGCTTCCTTCAACAGAAAGTTTGGTGGTGCAGGCAGCTACTTCCTCCTCACGGGCTGCAGCGTATCCAACCATCCCACCAGATTGGGGTGATAAGAAATATTATGCACTAGTTAAGAGGGTATTCTCTGCATGAAACAGGGCATTGAAAGCCATTGGTGCATCGTGTGCTCTAGCGAACTACATGTACATATTATGGGATGTAATTTCCCAGATGGCAGAAAACATTCCCGAAGGGGAGAGGAGAGATGGCTTTAACAATCTCATCAATAATGGTAAGCAGGGTTCCCGCCAGCCCCTTCAGTCAGGCCTTGATGCGTCAGATTGTGTCAGCCGGTACATAAGCTCTAGTGTGGTAATAACAAGATTTGCATGGTTACGCAAGTCTGGTTTTGCCCCTGACATCCAATCAAGGCTCCTGGACATGCCCTTGGATGGGTCCAACCTTTTTAGACCAAAGACAGATGACAGCTTGAAAAAGCTACAAGTTTCTAAGGCTGCTGCAAAATCTTTAGGAGCAGCCATTCATCAGCTGCAACAACAACACCCGCCCACGCAGGCTCAGAGAGGTTGTTCTTTTCATTATTACTACTCTTTTAATTAAACAGGAAGAAGTCAGGCTACCCAAAGAGGACAAAGGAGGTTCTCGCGTACCTCCAGAGGCCATGGAGGAAAAACTACTCAGGCAGCCACCTCCTCACTGCCCTCTGCCACAACCCCAAAACCTTTCTGAGCACTTTGCTTGCAGGACCCCTTTGGGAGGCAGGTTGACCCAGCATCTGCAAGAATAGCATTGCATTACTTCAGATGCATGGGAACTACAGACTGTGGCCTAAGGGTACTGTCTCCCGTTTCTGCAAAGTCCCTAGATTCTCCCCCAAATGAGCAATCTCTTCAGGAACCAGATCGACTCCTTCTACAGGATATGATTTCCCAGTTGGAGAAAGGTGAGTGGGAAGGGTAACTGCAGCGGAACAATACCATGGCTGGTACTCCACCCATTTTCTGGTTCCCAAGAAAAACCGAGGACTGCGTTCCATCTTAGACCTGAGATGCTTGAACAAGTTCCCCTGGAAGGACAGATTCAAGATGGTCACTCTTTCGCAGATCCTCCAGGCCCTTCAATTACAGCACTGCATGGTGTCACTCGATCTTCAGGATGCTTACTTCCATGTGCCATATACATTCCAAGCACAGAAAGTACCTGATGTTCGCCGTTGGCTGTTATCACTATCAGTTATGAGTTCTGCCTTTCGGGCTCACCTCCGCCCGTGAGGCTTCACGAAGCAGATGGCAGTGGTGGCAGCGAATCTAAGGAGGGGAGGCATTCACATCTTTCCCTACATAGACAATTGGCGGATCAGAACTCATTCTCCTGAACAAACTCTAACATCTCTACAGCACCTGCCACTCCCTCCCTAAACTGGGCTTCTCCCTCAACTTCAAGAAGTCCCAGGTGACACCTTCTCAGAAGCTGCAATTCATTGGAGCGGTCCTGGATTCTTCTTCGGGCAAGGCTTTGCCTCCCAAGTTGAGGGCTCCACATATCTTGCAGATGGTAACACAATCTATGTACACCCAGTATCTTTCGTCTTTGAGGTTGCTGGGCCTCAAGGGATCCTGCATTTTTCTGGTACCAGAATCCCACCTGAGGGTGAGGTTCGACCAGTGGGGCATCAGATCCAAATGGTCACAATTCTCAGGCAGGATGGCTGACCTTCTTCAGGTCCCGAGCAAGGTCATACAGGATCTCCTGTGGTGGGCCTGCAAGGAGAATTTGATGATAGGGAAACTTTTGGCAACCCTGCTCGGAGATAACTAGTCACGGATGCTTCCCTTGTGGGCTAGGGAGCTCACATGAGTGATCTGAATATCAGCTGGCTTTGGTCCCCATCAGAATCAAGACTTCACATAAACCTGTTAGAGCTGAGGGCAATCAAACTGGCTCTGATAGCCATTTTGCCGTCCATTCAGGAGAAGAACATCCTGATAATGACGGACATCACATTGGCCATGCATTACCTCAACAAGAGAGGAGTTTCTGTGCAGGGAGGCGATGCCACTCTTGTTTTTGGCACTACCAAACAGGATTTCTCTATCCACTGTTCACCTTGCCGGAGAAGAGAGCATGACATTGGGTGCCCTGAGCTCAGGATGTCCTTCTCTAGATCTTCGCCCTTTGGGGAACCCCACAAGTAGCTCTGTTTGCATCCAATGTCAACTGAAAATGCAGACTATTCTGCTCCAGGGAATTTCCTCGAAGAGGACCTCTGGGGGATGTGTTTTTAGTGGACTGGTGATTTCCACTCTTGTATGCGTTCCCACCAGTCCCCGACACTCCTCACGTCATCAGGAATTTGAGAAAGTTTGGGCCAGGAGTACGTGGTACCCAGACCTTCTAGACCTGTCCGTCTGCTCTCCATTCCGTCTTCTCCATAGAGTGGACCTACCCTCGCAAGAGGGATGCAGTCTTCACCCATGAATCAGAGCTCTGAACCTTCACACCTTTTTTTCTGATTACCAATACCGTCTCTGCTTTCTTCTGCCTCTGCTACTACTGCATCCGCTCCAGCCACAGTTCCAGCTCCTCCTAATTGCCTTCACCTGCAACTGAGAGGGCCTTTCATGCTACTCTGGTCCCTTCAGGTGTAGGCTTAATTGCCTGACTCGTCCCAGTACTTAGGGGATTATGGGACTTGTAACTTCTGAGTTTTAAGTGTAGATTTATTTCCCTTCAGGTTATTTAAGGATGGATCATTAGAATGTGTTGATACAGAGGAAGACAGTCCCTTTAAGGCAATATTCCTAGTTTCCTTTTCATTACACCTTTGAGAGTAGGGAGGATTATTTTTAGCCTGATGTACCTTGCATGTTCTTTCTGTTATTACGGTCTGTTCAGGTTTAAAGGTATTTGCATTCAGAGCCATAGATCTTCTATGTGGTCCAGGTGCATCATAATTACAATAGGCTATTACCTGTTCTGGCAACTGTAAAAGGTTCTCCCTTTTAAAGGACAAATATGGTGTCTCATCCCACAAGATCTCCTCACCACCCTGGGCCTTGTCTCCTGCCAGGTGATTTTCCCACAGTACACCACCCCCAAGGTCAAGGTCAGGATCAGGAAGCGTCTGCCTTTCCCTAGCCACCTGGGAGGAGTCTTTAGGCAGGGGTTCAGTGAACGATCTTTAGGATTCATCAGACCACTGTCGTGCCAGGTCGCTGCATTTGGAAGAGCAGTTCTGCACAATCTCAGTCAATAATCGGAACATTATACAAATATCTACTTCTCCTGCCTCCCTCTACAAAACTGCTCTGGAAGTCTATCTAAGGTGAAGAATCTGTGGGAGGACACAAACCATTAAAAGAAGTAATATTCTTTCTACCGAATGTTCCTCCCATGGATTCATCATCACCCTGCAGGCCTTCCTCTTTGACTGTGAGTATATTATTTAATATACTTCTCTCTTTCAACACCCATGAGGATTATATATTCCTCAAGTCAGCTGTACAGAAAGAGGGAAAATCTAAGAGCTGAGGCAACCGGCACAGTGTGTGCTATTTATACTATCATTTATGTAACATCCGGACGTGGGAATGGTAACCATCAAGGGACATCGACTTGACGCCGCATAGCACCCTCTGCATTTGAAAGATTTTCCGAACTGCAAAGCAGGATACAAATATATCTAAGATGAGTACTCCATGAGTACTCCATGGGAGGAACATCCAGAAGAAAGAACATTTCCAAGGCTAAGTAATTTGTTGTTCTTCTGTGTGTTGGAACTTTCATTCCAGAATGAAGTCTGACTGTGCTACTCACTTATGGGCATGTACCATCTGACATCAAAGTCGCTGTCCACAATACTGCTTTCAAGTGTTCAAAGTGTTGACAGTGCCTTCATGACTTTTTCGAATGTCACATTTTCGAATGCCTTTTTCTCAACACAAATTGGCCGGAATTTGTTTTTTCTAATTTTTTTTTAATTTTATTTTTTTATTTGGGCCCCCCCCCCCCCCCCCCCAACCCCTCGTTTTTTTTTTTACTTTTTTTTTTTTTTTTACCAATTAAACCGAAAAAAACATATACAATAAAAAAAAAACATTCGGAATTTTTTTTCCAGCAAATTTGTTTTCGACAAAAAGGCATTCGAAAATGTGCATTCGACAATTTAACTGGATACCGTGCCTAGCTTGTGCAGAGGATGGAATTTCTTAGACCAGACCCATCATTGCTAGTATGTTGTGACTGAGGGTACATGGATGGAAGGACAATGGAAATTCCATGACCAGCAAAGCCATAATTGAAATCCATTCGAGTATGAAGGGAATAAATACACAGAACACCTCCCCCACCCGAGACTTTTCACACAGGTCTTAAGCACAAGTAAATTTCGAGAACATTTGTCAGAAAAGGGTCAATGGCGGCCAGGGGGTCACCCAGGACACAGTGCTTACAGAGGTTGTCCATGCGGTTTGAATACAAATTGAACTGAATGTATGGGCCTTGGGGTCCGAACAAAAATAGAAGCTCTTTCCATTATACAGATAAGTGTAATCATATGGGTCTAATTTTCGTGTCTGTACTAAACCACCCTTTCCGACAATAAAGGCAATTGGAGCAGCGCTGTTTCTATATATTTTTTCAATTTTATCAGGGTCCTCCTTTTGCAACTTTGGCACTGGAATCTGCAGGCCTTCCATTGGAGACCATTGGATCAGGAATGGATCACTTTGCATTTCCTGTGCTTAACCTGCACTGCTGATTAGGAGGTATTCCCCATACAATGCATCCATTGATGTCCTCTGAGATGTGCTTGCTACCACAACCCTATCTCTCAAGACGGTTGATGGCTTTTCTTTGAGGCTTAAATTCCTAATAAAAAGTAAGCTCATTGGGTGAATTTTGGGTTTGCTTACTCTTGGGTTCAAATGTGTGTGTGGAAACCTACCCCATCGATGGGACTTCATTGAGGCTTCACGGTGGAGAAAAAACTGGGCAGCTGCATTCCTAAATGGGAGACATAAAGCTCAGGGCCTCACCCACCTCAACCCCCTAGTATGAGGCTATAATAATGTGGAACATGATTACAGGTCAATATAGTGCTATAATCATCAGAGACTTTCCTGAATGATGGCAGGTTTCTTCTACTATACTGCTTTAAGCTAACCTCCATACAGTCCATGATGGTGGCATGTGGAGCTTAAAACCGGCACTAAATTCTGCCATGCATTTTTCATAAAGCGGGTTTGGATGTGACAAAAGCGTAGGGAAGATTGGTCTGTAAGACTACCTGCAATAATTTGAAGGAATGTGGCAAAGCTTTCTTGTGATGTGTGCACCTTACGTTACAGAGTTGGATAATGTGATTTATCGTATCCAACGTCCCAATTCACCCAACTGAAGAGAGAGCTTTCAAATGATCCTTCATTGGTCCTTCTCCATAAACACTCGTCATTCTTTGCCGTGCTATACGACCAGGCCGGAGCACAGAGCTACTAGTTTCAGGGATCAAAATCAAGATTGGATGAGCAACAGCTAAAAGCAGCTCCTGAGCCTCCAGCATTAACCAGGAGCTGCCACTGGGGAACAAGGAGGTGGTGCACGGCATTGCGCAAATCTAACTTCTACATAAAATGCAAACTTATCATTTTGCCCATTATGTATGACCATGTATGCTTTAAATGCCATAAAGATATATCCTCATGTTTATTTATAGATTGTCCCAAATGCAGAGAGTTAAATTCACATAGGTGAGTGTGTTCGGCATCAGTTGGTCTGGGCAGCCAAAAGTAGCTCTTTGTACCTGTTGGTGTGCAACTAACCTGGCTACTAGCAGGAGCTAAATAGTTCTCCACTCCTCTCAATTTCGAACCCTGTAGTTCCACTGTGCAGTATAGTTGGAATTTGCGAACCAACCTCAACACACTTCAAGGGAGAGAACACCCGCCAGGTATGCTGGATGCATTTCCTAGCCCTGTGGAACTCTGCCCGGAGTAGTGAGTCATCTCAGAGGTAACCCCTCACCTCACCAGAACATGCATATGGGTGTCTCCTGCAGTACATTTGTAGCTTTCTATGCCTGAGTAGATGTACTTAGGAACATATAGCTTGTTTGATGCTGGGTAGGCAGCGGTCCTCACTTGGAAGATTCCCTTGGGGCTTGTGGAGCTCTGCTTTTGCCTGGTCATGCCCGTTTGTGCAGGGCAAGCCTGGATGATTTTTGTTGGATCTTCATTTGCCTACCTCACTTAGTATTTTTGTTGCATTTGTATTGAACGGGAATGTCAAATTCGATCATAATTGATTTGCATGTTGTGGAGGCACTCCCATAAAGGGTGCCTGTTACAAAAGCACAAAGATGAGAACAAGTGGTCAGCCAGTGGGGATAAAGTAGGACAGAACAAACGAGCTGCTGGTCACATGGCCTAGCTCTGACACTCAGTTGTTCCTCCGACCACCAGTTCTCGTGCCATCCAGGCAGCTACTTCGTCTCAGGGCCAGCACCAGGCAGACAGCGTGGCAGCTTGTCATGTGACCATGCACTGCCACTTAGTTGCTCCGCCCACCACTTACTTAACCAGTCCTCCTTGGGTATCTCCATCAAAGGACAGACTAAGACCAGGACTTCACCTGTTCAGGCTTGTTAGGGCCAAGGTCCAGACCCACTCTCCTGCATTTCAGCTGCAAAGTAGTCACTGCTACTGCTACTACACCAAAACCATCACTGTGTGTCTCTTCCCTACACAGCCTTTCCCCACCATTGCTATGGTTTGAATGGCCAAGCGCCCTAGGCAGCCCCGATGAGGTACCCTAGCAAACATTATCAAAAACAACCTTAACCCCACCCAGAACCGTCAAACCAGATACCAATGTCCCCTCATGCTGTCCAATGCTCTCCTAGCGGTCGCTCGCGCCACAGTGAATACCCACCATATCTCTTACTAAAACCTTGATGTCCTCTTCAACAAAACCTGGTTTACCCTGTGTTTTTCGATGTCATCCTACGTCTCGGACTACTGCATCCAACATGCCGACCAGCCATGAAGGGCCGGGGGACGAGTGTCAATCATCCACAGAAGCAGTTGGTCATGCTCATTCAGCCCCCTCTACCAGAACAAGCTTGTTTAAATCACTCTGCTGCTGGTACCCCTTATCTCACATGGAATCCATCACCCCCCTGCCCATCTTATTTACAGACAACCACACAGAAGTGACTCTATCATTGCTGACATCTCCAACTTACTGTTCTCTGCCAAATTAGCACACACTGTCTTTCTCTGAGTTTGCCCAGAGTCTCACGCTGACAGCCACATTCAAAGCACACCTTTTTCACTGTCTGGATGCATGGACCTTAAGCAAATTGTTCACTTCCACATGCAAAACAAAAGTAGCACCCCCTCATCACCTGCCCTGACTGTATCCCACTCAACTGGTCTGACCATGCCACCATCCCACTGTCGAGCACCCACTCCAACACAGCCAACAAAGGTCTGGCTAACCGCCCCCTCAATCAGCGCTGCTCATTCAAAACCTTCCTCTGACAATGAGCTAGAAGCAAACTTTGCAGTCTTCCTTGTCAAATGGAATGTCTCAGTCCTCCTAGAATTATTCAACACCAGGCCGCCGAGATGAACATGTTAGACAATCATGCCCCTCCCCACCCTATAAAGAGCTGGGCTAAGATCAAACAATCTGCCCATTGGCACTACACCCCCCAGCCTCGCCTCCAGTAAATGCTCTATCAGAGCCCTATGGAAAAGATGGTGAAAAAACCATGACCATGGAGATCTCACCAACCTCATATATCTCTGCGCCAACCATAGGATTTTGATTATAGGCCAAAGCTGCTTAATACTCCACCACCATCGTGGCAGACTCTGACAGGAGCAGCGCTCTCTTTGAAGATATTAAGCATTGTACCAAGCCCTCAACTAACCCAGAGGTGCCAGCAACTCGGGGAAAATGACAGAATCAACAACTATTTTATTGGAAAAATAGACAAAATACATCATCATTAAATCAACCTCCACCAGCATAAGCCCCCAACCCCCTGTGCATAGCATCCACAGTACCCCTCTGGGCTGAATTCTCTACTCTCTCTCCCCAAGACCTCCTAAAAACCATTGCTTCCCCCAGACCTACTTCCTACACTGATATCATCACAGCCTCCAATTGATGAGTCCGGCCCCCAACGCACTCCTCAGCTTCATTGATGCCACCGCCACTAAAGGGTAATTCCAGACACCCTCAAGACTGGTCTCATACAATCTCTTTTGTAAAAAAAAACACCCCTAGAACACCTTGCCAAATAAACTCTTGTTTATTGGTAAAATCTTGGAAAAAGTTGTCGCAGCACAACTACTCAGCAGAATCAAACGACTGCACCTCCTAAATGACGGTCAGTCTGGGTTCAGCCCTTCGTGTAGCATCGAGATGGTGGATGATGCCCTCCAAATAATGGATAAAGGTGGCTCATGCCTCCTTGGCCTCTTAGCTGAATTTGACATAGTCTACCACTGCATACTCCTTGCCAACCGGATGAGATTCTCTGACACTGTCCTGAATTGGTTATCTCTTCCCCCACGAACAGCCACCAGGTGGTCCAGATGAACACATTGCATTTCACTGTCTCCCAGTTTCCTGCATAGTTGCCCAAGGGTCCTTCCTCTCACTGATCTTTTTTAACCTTTACATCAAGCCTCTGGGCGCACTCCTCAAAGATCCTGATATAGCCATCCACCAATAAACAGATGATGCTGAGTTATACATGAATAAAAAGCCTACATGACATCAGCAGGCTCCACAATTACCTAACCACCACCCAGTTCTGGATGTCAACTGCTTACCTCAAACCTAACCCAACCAAGGCTGAATTAGTCCTCATCTGTTCCCCTGTTAAACACCAACATGTCCAGTAATCTGTCATTGATATGCAATTAAAATAATTTGATCCACAAATCTTGGCTTCAGCGAACTCCTTAGGCTTCACCATTAATAGCAGCCTGTCCTTCCAGAAACAGATGTCCAAGAAGGTCCTAACGGCATGGGTTCTAATCGCCACCCTTTGCAGAATCACACCCTGCATGCCGCCACAGGACCTCTGGACCATTTTGTGGTCTTGCACATCGTTGGGGGGGGGGGGGTACCCCTCCTGTCAGGGCTCCCAGCCACTCAATTGGCGCCTGTAAAAGCAGTCCACTACACTGCAGCATATACTATTACGGGTGTGCGGAAAAGTGACCAAATTATCCCATCCTATGTGAATTACATTGACTTCCTCTCCAGGCCAGGATACTGTTGAAGACTGTATGCATCATCTACAAAGCAGTCGCAAGTAGCACACCAGCGTACCTGGTGTGGTGACTAAGCTCCACATATCTGTTGGCACATCCTTCTCATGCAGCAAATCGACCAACTGCCTCAAATCTCAACTAGTCTGGGGAGAAAAAATGACCTGCAAACAATCCCTTTCTTATCATACACCCACCCCTTTGGAACTCGGCCCCAGTATCTGATCGGAATGCCGCCACAATCCTTCAAATTGGCAAATCTCGACAATCCCTGGCCATGGACTAATCCCAATGGACGCAAAGACACCCACTCCAAGAACTGGGCTTAGATTAAGATACCAGCTCAAACGCTGGCTACCCACACCATGTACAGCACTGTTCTGCTCTCAAGCTAGGTCCAGGCTTTAAACAAAGAAGTAACATACAGATAAAATGTATTCAAGAAAATGGGTGACTTCCAAAGATGACAATAACCTAAGGGGATAAGTGCTTCAAACTAAAGAAGCATACTATATAAATATACACGATGACATTATTAAGCGTCACTGGAAGGATTGGTGCGGTCATGTAGTGAGGATGTGGCAGAGCTCATAGGGATCTCCCTCTTTATCAAGTAAGTGAAGTTTAAGCCACGCTTTCAAGACATCCACAGTTGTGCTGGCTTTGATTGTGACGGGCAGTGGATTCCTGTGGAGTGGGGCAGGTCAGGAGAAAGAGCACGAGGAGTCGCACGAACAGCATGGGACCATGAGGTTGAATACAGAGGAGGATTGGAGGAAACAAGATAGTGAGTAAACCTATAAATCATACAGGTCTGGAGGGGCAAGACCATTGATAGCTTTTTAGATTAGGTGAAGGAACTTCTAAAGGGAACGGCCACATCCAATCAGCATGTTGTTGCTAAGTAAAAGTGGGTGGGGGATGGGTGTGTGGGTAGGATGTAGGGGAGTGCGGGTAGCAAAGTCGAGGACTTTGTCTAGAAGGGGATTAGGGATAGAGAGGCCAATGAGTAGGTTTGAGCAGTAGTCAAGTTTCCTGAGCAAGAGGCTGGAGATTTGATTTTATGATGTTATTGTACATTTGTATAGCGGCTTATATACCTTGGTATGCTCTGAAAGTGATGTGGGTTGAATGCCCTTGGAGACCATATTCCAGGTCAGTGGAGAGAGTAGGGTACCCTATAGTGCTTGGGCACACTTCGTATGTATGCAGCCAGCGCGGTTTGCGTGGAGGTGGGCAGTCTAATGCTAGGTGTGCTGCAGTGGTTATGAGAGATCAGTGGAATGTGTGCAACAAAGCAATTGGCCTCCGAGTCTGCATTCTGGCTGCCATGGGGCCTGTGTAAGAGATGTGTGGAAGGCCGATTTATTTCAGGGAGTATAACTGTGTTCTAACAGAGGGTTGAGATGCTCATGGAGTAGTGTAGGTATGTGTGCAGAGAGGCTGAAATTGATCGAGGGGTGTACCTGTGTTCTATTGTTTGCTGGTGTAAAGTGGAGAATGAGCATTTTGGTAGTAGTGAGTGTCTGTGCTTATTGGTAGGAGGCCCCTGTTTCTGGTTAGTTTCTGGAACCCAATTAGATGGCCATGTCTGTCCTGGTGGTTCGTGGTAGTGGACCTCCGAGAGAGATTCTTTGGCTGGTGCAGAGTATGTTGCGTTTGCCTGGTTGGCCGGTCCTTTTTCCAGAGGCTCTGTTGTAGGTGTCAGAGGGCCCATTTTCCGGGTCCCTGGTCATAGTTTATAGCGGGTGCCTGGGTAAATTCCAGACATGTTTGTGGTAACTGCATGATTCTCAGGAGATTCCAACCAGGCATAGTTGCTATAGTGCCTCGGTCAGGGAGTTCTTGGCCTAATTCCTAGGTAGGCCAGGGTTGCCTAAATTGAGCATATACTGCCTTCTGTACCCGATAGGTGACCTGATATGACCCAACCGTAATGTTAGAAACAGAAGTGGTATGATGCTCTGCAGTAGTGGCTCTGTGTTGATTCCCAGATAGGTAGAGCTTGACACGGGGTTAACAGGAAACTGGGCTTAACGATGTTGGCTGACAGGGGGGCCTGCAATGGTGGCTTTGCGTGTTGATTCCCAGATGAGTATGGTTTGACTGGAGCGGGTCCATTCGCATTTAGCTGTCTGAGGGGCTATTACACTCTAGGGATGTGGTGGTGTGCAATGGTCTGCGGATAGGTTTGTGTGACAGTGGTTGGCATCTCCTAGAGTGATAGTGTCGTGCTTCCTTATGGGAAGAGGATTAAGCTCATTTATGGGTGCTGTTGAACTCTAGTTTCCAGGTTGATATGTACAGACATCTCCTGGTCTTAGAGTGTGGGGCATATCTGGTCAGGTGGCAGAGAGCTTGCCTGGTCATGGCATACGATTATAGTGAAGTGAAGTCTTTGGTTTGGAGATTATGGGCCATGGTATTTGGAGCGCTGGGGGGGCATGCCCAAACTTGTTGGCGCAAGGGGGGGCTGCTAAGCCATTGTAGTTGAGCCGGGGATGCAGAGAGCCTGCAACTGCATAGTCCACAGCCTGCTGGTCTCTTGAGTTGGCTTCGGTGCCTTTACTGTTCCTACTTCGAGATAATGCTGTTCTAGCCAATTCTAGCTGAAATCTAGCAATTGCTGGATGGTTTGGCATCCCTAGGCGGTCCCTTTCATGGATTAGGGAAAAGCCAGGTTTTCAATGCTTTACGGAAGGCCATGTAGTCCTGGTTGTGTCGAATGTGGGGAGGCAGTGAGTTGCACAATGTTGGTGCCAAGGAAGAGTAGGCGGACACTCCAAGTCTGGCTGAATTGAAGGCTGGAATCACTTACAGAATGGCGGTGCTTGACCTTGGGGTGCGTGTTAGCAGGTAGGGCGTAACCTTCTCTTGAAGATATGCCTGGCCACCCTTGTGCACTGCTCAGTTGGTGATGCAAAGGATTTTGAAAGTTGCCCTTCGTCCAATAGGGATCCAGTGAAGGGTGCGGAGAGCAGGCAAAATGCCAGGAGGAGTCTAGCAGCTGTGTTTTTTGACTCTTTGGAGTTTAAGTTGGTAGGCCGGTGTACCCAAGTGGATGGAGTTTGCATAGTCCAGCCTCGACATAGCAATGGACATAATAGCAGCCATGTCTGTTGGGGTAGGTGAGGAAAGGGAAGATGCCTTTCAGGCGCCGGAGGTGGTAGTGACAGGATTTGGATACATTATTAATCTGGTGGGACACAGAGTCCATTGTGCAGCCAAGGTTTCTGGCTGTGTTGGTGGTAGAGGGAGGTAGGTGCTGAGGAAAGGGGGGCCATGGGAGTGTTTGCGAGAGTAGAGTTATGTTGCCGCACACCATGATCTCGGTTTTCCATGGTTTAAGAAGGAGGCGGTTTCTTGTCATCCAAAGGTCTATATCTCTGAGGCAAGCTGCTAGGTTGGGTCGTTGATCGGAAGCTCGTTTTGGGGATTCTCAAGATAATTTGGGTGTTGTCAGCATAGTTATAGCAGGTGTGGTTGTGCGAGCAGATGATCCTTGCAGAGGGGGTCATGTAGAGGTTGAAGTGGAGAGTTGAGAGGCAAGTGCATGCCGGTACTCCAGTGTTCACAGGTATGAGCGGTGGAGAGAAAAGTGGGGAGGAACGGTATTTGTTTCCTGTTGTTGAGGAACAAGGCAATCCAGTTGAGTGCAGAGTTCCTAGGGTGTGGAGTCGGTCAAGGAGGATTGAGTGGTTAATGGTGTCAAAAGCTGCTGAGGGATCAAAGAGAACCAGCGCAGCGCCTCCCTCCCAGATCAAGATCAGTGTGGTTTCTGTTGCATGGCATAGCCGCAAGCCTGATTGCAGAATCCAACAACCTACTAGACCACGCCCAAAGAGGTTGAGCTGAGAGTAAGCAGAGCGGCTGAGGAGTTTCACCAAGAATCAAGTGTTTTAGATGGGCCTGAAATTGATTGGCTAGATGGGGTCGAGGCACGCTTTTTTCAGAAGGGGTTTGACATGCACTACTTTGAAGGGTTCTGGGAAGATACCAGTGTTAGGACAGTTTTTCTGAAGTCCAACTAAAGGCTTCACAAAACCATACAACTGAGACAGAACAATGCTCCACTCTTAGTACAAGTCTGTAGCGTTTTTAGTAAGAAACAGACACCTTTTCAGAATGTTGAGGGTAATACCAGCAGCAGTGGTAGTGATGAATTGGTGCAGACGAAGGTCGCTATAAAAGAGGACCTCAAGATTGTGAGTCTTGAGTGAGGGAGCAAGAAGGTCAGGCGGGAAAGTGATGGGAGAGGGGAAAGTAGAGATAGCATTGGAAGCCCGCAGAAAGATGACTTCCATTTTTGAAGCGTTCAGCATGAGGCAACAGAAAGCCATCCAGTGACGAATTGCAATGAGACAGTTCGTAATCCGTTCTGGGATGGCTGGGGTGAATGAGGGAAAGGAAGGAAAAAAATGTGAGTGTCCTCAGCAAAAAGGTGTTGATGAAAGCCAAAGGGCGAGAGAAGAGTGCCCTGGGCAGAGTTTAAGAGGGTAAAGAGCAGATGTCCAAGGACTGATACTGGTGGGGGAGGGACACATTGTGGCCCTGGGGTGATTTTATCACCCTTAATTTGTTTTAGGAAGTAGGCTAGTGGCATCCATACTTCAGGTTTGGCTTCATCAGGGGTGCAAACCAATTTACTACATTAATAGCCCAAGTCAGCAATTTCGTTTTTGAGGCATTTCTGAGTTTAGCAAAACTACAAGGAAGGCCTAAAATGGCAGTTCTGCAAACCTGTGCTCTCCGTTCTGTGATTAGAGAGTGATGTTGAGCCTGCCCATGAGTTTATGGGAATAACTAGGGGGAACCCTTGTCAGTTCTGCTTGAGTTTTCCTACAGTTTTGCTGAACTGTGCAGATTTAATTACCTGCTGGAGGATTTTTCACCAACAAGCTGCTGCAATTTAAGACTAAGCTTGGCCATACTGGTTGGGCTTGTGTCCAACACCCTTAGCTTTGGCTTCTATCCTTGACTTCTGGACTTTCTTGCTGGGTTGTCCTCATCCTCCTCCTGTTCCTCCACATTGACGGTTTTCACATCACATTGGTTGGCCTGAGATCGTCTTGCTGGGTATGTTTTACTGTGGCTTTTACTTTTGACCACATTGGTTTTGTGTCTTTGGAGTATGAAGCTGCTGCCTTCCATAAGGATTGTGGGACACCATCACCCCCCTCTGTTTGTTTGGGTCGTCTTGGGTGCCTCTACTGTTTCTGTTGTGGGACCATTTTCTGTGGTCTAGCTGTCCTGTCCACCGAGCATTCTGAATCTACTTGGCCACATTCCTTTGTCTTGCTTGAGCAATCTTCACATTGTATTTCACTCCTAACTTAGGGTCCCACTCTAGGACGCTGATTGTTCTTCTTTTGTGTCATTTGGGTTGTTGTTGATCCAGGCATTAACCTGGGTGTCATATCTGGCACTGGAATTCTTCTTGAGGGTCTCCTCTGGCATTCCCTCAGGTAGGTTGCTGCCTTCTCTGCACTTGTTCAGTAGAACTGGGACATAACTTGCTTTTCTCCATAACCTCGGGTTTGTTTACAGACTATATCACATTGATTCTTATTGTTGCCCTTTTTATCACCACTGAAAATACTTAGTGACATTCTTGGGTACTTACTTTTACTATATAGTATAGGAGAAATCATGTGACTATTTACTCTGTTGCATCTTGGGTCCCTAAAATCACGATATCAATATTTGTTGATTGTCTAGATGTCCCTTCTCTTCCCACCCTCAAACTACTTGTATACTCTCTATCACCATATAGTGGACTTACATTTTATTCGTAGGAATGGGTTGGAATGTAACTGATCGTTGCTGTTTTTATACAGCAACTATGCTTTTCTGTATGTTAGGTTTAACAGAGAGATTCAAAGTGTGACCTAACAATTGTATATTTTTTAGTATGCCAGTGTAGGGTTTTCTTTGGGAGTGATTGAGAATACCTGCACTTCACTGGCAGCCTTCTTCCCTCCCTTCAACAAGCCTGACTGCTCTGCTACAGCTACCATTAGAAAATCTGATCTTTCCTTTTGGGTGGAATTCTGTTTTAAAATTAAGTTAGATGGTTCGACAGCTCTCCCCAGAGTGTTGGGCAAAAACTCTTAACACCCTTCTCAACGGTGTTAAATTTCTTCTCTGTGAAAAGAACAGTGAGCTAAAGACTTGGGCCCTCATTCCGAGGTTGGTGCTAGTCATGGCGCTAATAGCGCCATGACTAGCACCAATACTGGTACCGCCACCGACTTGGTGGTATGAGGACTTACTGGTCTATTCTGACCATTGCGGGACCGGTAAGTCCCCATTTGAAAAGTCATTCCCCATTCCCATTCGAGCCCCCATAGGGCTCAATGGGAAGGTGGCAATAACGGTACCGTAAATCACGGTACCGTTATTGACCCCATTATCCCTTTGCGGGTCTCGTCCTTAACGTCTGCTAAAACCAGGCGGTAAGGAAGGACCCGCAAAGGGACCTCGGAATAGGGTGCAAAGGGATTACCGGCACTGGTGTCATTACCGGTGCCCGGTATCCCTTTGCACCCAGCTTGTAGTGAGGGGCCTTGGTTGAGACTCGCCCAGGGGCCATCCACCCAGGAACAAGTCAATGGGCTGTGTTTGTGCTGGTAGAGAGTTTCCCAGACCCCCCTCTGTTTTGCATACTAAGTAACTTTGGGTCTCACCCTAAGTTACATGGGGAATCCAGACGTGGACCCCTTGCTCACTGCTCTTAGAGACACAGCTTCACCTCACTGATGAAACCCAACTAGGCTGAAAAACCTGTATGGGGTTGCTGTGGTACTCTTGTTCAGAGGAGAATTGCCTAGCATTTCGTTGCTGGACTGCCCCTGGGCAGCACAAAGACTGATATGCGGGGAAATGTCTTCTCTGTGAAAAGAACAGTGTGCTAAACATTTGGTTGAGACACTCCCAGGGGCCATCCACCCAAGAAAAAGTCAATGGGCTGTGTTCGTGCTGGTAGAGTGTTTCCCAGACCCCCCTCTGTTTTGGATGTCAACATTCTAATTGCAACTTAATACAGATTTTCCGCACAAATCGCAGGGCCAAGTCATGGAATTCTTTTTGAACCATGCAAAAGACTTTGTATGGAATCCTTTTCAGAGAAAGAGATCACTGTATTCTGATCAAGACTATTTTGATGGCTGTTTGCCTTTTATCCGTTTTACCAAAAGTGTCAGTGAACTCATGATCGGCTGGAAACTAAATATGATGTAAGCTGGCAAGCCTAAATGTAAACCATTGGAATAGTGGTGTCCATATCCAGTAACCGCCAACGTTGTCAAGGATATTAGAAGCTCTGCCATTTATCTAAATTGTAGACCTAACAATTTAAATTCTCTCCATTTTACCTATCTCACTCAGATCTGAACCGTCCTATCACTCCTTTAGAAACAGTCAAAATCTGGCTGCTAACGCAAGTACAATAGCTCACCCACCATGACGGCTATGCCCATCACATGCGAAATCCACTCTCTATCTTGTACATATGTTGAATGTAAATCTGCTCACTACCTAAAGCTCTTGTTCAGTTGCCTATTGAAAATTCCTCCGTACTATATAATTATTGATTAGTGGATATATATATATATATATATATATATATATATATATATATGCAAGCCTGCAAGCTTTTAATGTAATTATGAAACATTGTAACCTTAGAAATACGCCCAGATCCCTAAGGGCTTGGTGTGCTTTACAAATAAACAAAATAAAAATAGAATGTGTTTAGTTGTGAGACAAGAAAAATCTTTATTGATAATGAATAGAGGCATTTCATGGGTCAGTAGCCCAACTCAAATGGCTCGGAATCCCTTGTCCATAAGTCTTCAGAGAACACAATCTGTTGTTTCCACAGAGCTTTACAAAATTATTCTATGTCCAATATGTTATCGCAAGGAAACATGACCAGAATTGTGCAGCATTTTAGGATGAATGTAAAAATGCAGGCCATAAGGTGCAATATGTGCTGCCAGGTGATGCACAACAGCCACACAAAACTGTGCATAAGGAATCCTGAGCTCTACTGCAAGTTCACCCTATTCCTGGACATGAATAATGTCACAGAGAGAGGGCTTTATAACATTCAGCTAGAAAAGATGTAGACACTTCTGCACTATACATGTGAACACCATCTTAGTTGTGTGGTTTAGAATGAGGGCTTAGTTTGAAGATAAAAGTTCAAACTCTTCCATCTTCCTCCTACCACAGATTGTTTCCTGGTAAAAACAGGATTGCTGAAGTTCTGTGACAGAATCCTGCTGTAAGTGGTGGTTTTAGGAGGAGTCTCAAAGTGGTTATGACTTTAATTCTCATAGTTCTTGCTAACATATTTATTTTGAGCAATCTTTATTAGATAATGGGTGAAACCTGCAGGATATGTTGCATCCTAAAATGTCTATATATCCCTGAACCTGCCCTTTCCAGAGTCAGGTGACCCATCCTCAAGAAATAATTGCCCCAAACTGGATAGATGGGCTATTGCGCAGGTCGTTGATACATTTTGCAGTACACTTAATTTGTTCATCCTATCAAACTACTTCACTCATTCATGGCTCCATCTTAAGCAGCAATGACATTTCAGAAAGACATGTGACAAGAGTAGTCACATGTGTGGCCGATTACTATGTAGAATTATTCCCAGATTTATTTACCAAATGTCACCAGATTTAAGGACGACTTGTCTTCTACTTTGTGGGATGGATCAATTGCAAGTTCAAATTGTATAGGGTCATTCATAAACCCTTCCTAAAGCCTCTCTGTATTAAGTGAGCCATGTCAATTCGTACAGGAATACATGGGTTTGCTGAAATTATCATAGCTTTAAAGAAAAGAGAGACCCTGCTGGAAACACTTTTTAGACCTGAGGCTAATGACTGATCCTTTATCCTATAACATATTACATTCTAGACGTGTGTAAGTTTACAGGTGTGTGGGTCTGTCTGAATACATTTCCAGCTTTGTATAAAAGCATATTTACTTCTTAGGTTCAAATTAGTGCCATATTTATATATCTGACATCCTTTCTTTTACATAGTAAACCTTTTATTAATTGAAAATTAACTCGGCAAATACTGAATCTGTAATGGAAATAAAATGAAATTTAATTTAAACAACAAAAATGGTGCACCTCATATTTTGGGCACATCATTTGTAAGTACGGTATATTGATGTAATGTGTCAATCACTGTTTATGCAATATGTAAAATTATGTTGCATATGTGCAAATATGCTCTTTGACCATGCAACATAAATAATTTGAGATACATAGCTGGAAACATTTGAGAGATGCCCAGTGCACTTACACTCTTACAGAAAAAGTGAAATGCTATCAAGGAACAAGTTAATCTATCCCTGGTTTAAACAGTTTTCCTGCCATAATCCCTCCTTATTTTTCTATGTATACCTGACCCCCCTCTTTTCTTGTTAAAGGGTAGTCTAAAAAATAGAAAAGCACGCTTCTGCTCGAAAACCTAGAATCATTCCCTCTAAAGGCTAAGACTTCCAAGTACCAGCTCCATAGGGGGTAATCCCTGGAGGAAAACTGCTGCTAATTCTTCTCACAGTCCCTTGACCTATATGCACTTGCACTAAACAACCTGAATAGGACTGCTAAAGTACTCAGTAACTCTGCATTGACCTTGCATAGTCACTGTACACCATTTTACAGGTCCTACTATTTCACATGTCCTTAAGATACTCTTCCAGACAGAGCTGGAGTGTTGGGCTCGAAGTGCCCACCACTAAGAGGGTCAAAACCCAGTTGTCATGCACCAGCCAGAAGTCATGCTTTTTGGAATGCCTGGTGCATAGTCATGCTTTTTGGAATGCCTGGTGCACGTTTCAAGATGGGTTGAGTATGTCAGACATTGTTGTGGCCATTTGTTCTCGGAGGTGCAATACTGTCACTGTTTGAGAATGGGACAACCCAGAAGTCACACCAGGTTCAGGGTATCCTTGATGGAGCTCAGGGCATATGCCAGAGGAGGCTACAGTGGACAGTGTTGGTCTTTTGTCAAGCAGCGATCTAGGTCCACTGTTCCCAAGGACTTGAAGTATAGCAGGAACAATCTGAAAACGTCTCTTGCCATTGAGTGTATACACAAATTTTAGTTACGGTAGTTACCACTATTTTCAGAGCCACTTTAGGGGGCACAAGAGAAAATAATATGCACACTTACATAAAATATTGGACAGTGCTACACTTTACTTATAAACTCTCCTTACAATGACAAAAACTGAATGTCCTTGGCCAATTTGCCAATGTTTGATGGCATCTCTTTTCTGCCAGCATGAAGTGCTCAGTAATGGAATTTCGAGTGGATTGTGTCCTCCAACATATTCCTCATCTTGGATGTATTCCATCCAGCTTCAGAATGCTTTGGAAAAAAAATTTGGCAGAGGGCGCCGTGCGTCGATGTCGTCGAGTCGATGGTCCCTCGAAGGCCTCCGTCGAGGGTGACGTCATCGGGTGTATAAGTAGCACATGCAGCGCCCGTTGGCCTCAGTTCCGTTTTTCCACAGTACACGTTGCTTCGGAGATTCGGCACGCCTCGAGTTCTATGAGAATAGCATGAAATATAACGAATATGTCCTCGTCATTGACGGCGACCACGCCATCGGGTTTCAAAAAGTGCAAGTCATGCGGTTCAAAAATGTTGATCACAGACCCGCACCAAGAGTGTTTGTGGTGCCTCGGAGAAGGACACGACATGGAGGCCTGTACAAAGTGTTGGGTGATGACGGGGAAGGCCTTGCGAGAGAGGAGGGGAAAACTACAGGTAGGTCGTAAATCCGACAGTAAAGCCTCTAGCGTCGAGTCAAGGTCCCGTGAGTAGAAATCTCCTCGACACGAAAGGCATCAGTCCAGGTCCCGAAGCGATTCCCATCACTCGTCTTCGACGAAAAAATCAAAGAAACGACGCCACAGGTCCCCCTCCACCTCGTCCTCTGACGAATCCCCAAAAAGGATGAAATGTCCCACTAAACATTCGTCATCCGAAGAATGGGAAGCATTCAGGGTCAAAATGATGGAGGTGTTCGAGAAAGCGATGCCTCAGTCCGCGCCTTCATTGGAAGCCAGCTGGGAGCGTCATTGCTCTGACACTTGCGCGCCCTCGAGCCCGGTTGATCGAAAGAGGAAGGATAGAGAACCCTCTAGGACACAGAGCGAGAAAAGCCACTCGAGTCGAGTTCACCGCTCGAGGTCACCAACGCCGTCCGAGACCGAACACACCTCGAAGGGCAAGTCTTCAAAGAGTGCCTCGACGCCCTCGAAGCCGTCGACGACTGGTATTACGTCGACGCCATTAACGCCTTTGTCGACGTCGACCCCGAAGCCCTCGACGCCGAAAGCTCCATTTCGGCCAAATCAACCTGAAAAAGGAAAAGAGAAGGCTACAAGACCTGTAATGCCTTCTGGACCCATTAATACTCCTCCTCCACCTCTCCCAGAAAAGATTTTCCTAGGAAGGAGTTCAAGTCCCTGACCTCAATTTTTGAGGAACAGGAGAAATCTGAGGAGGCAAATGTATCTTTTGGGTTGGAATATGGCACCCCAAATGTCCCAGAATGTCTGATTTCAGAAGAAAGCAGGATGAAGGATTTGGTTGAATCACTACACAATGCAAGTGGTATTGATACATCTCCTGAAAATTACTTTGGTAGGCCAGAACCAGGAGAACATACCAGTCCATCATACCGTCAGCTAATGGCAAAGGTGATAGATTATTTAGGATGGGCCAGACCTCAGCCTAATTCGTCCAAGATGATCTAACGGACATATTGGATCATGGTGCTACTGAAGACCCAATACTACCATTTCACGTAGCCTTGCAAAATAGGGTGGCCAAAAAATTGGGTGACTCCGGATTCTATTCCGCCAGTGAATAAATCCCTCACTTCAAAATACCGCCCTGCCAGTAGTGACCCCGGCCATCTGTCTAAACATCCCACTCCCGAGAGTTTGTTCATACAGGCAGCCACAGCTTCTAACAAACTGGCGTACCCTTCTATCCCTCTGGACAGGGACGATAAGCGTGTGGATGGCTGGACATGGAAGGTATTTTCAGCTGGGAGTATGGCGTTAAAATCAGCCAGCTCCACATGTGCCTTGGCAAAGTTTTCATACACTCTGTGGGAGTGCATTGCGATGGCGGCGGAGCATATACCAGAAGGGGACGAAAGGGAAGGGTTCCTTACCATCGTTAGAGATGGGAAAGAGGCTATGCAGGAATCCCTTGAATCTGGATTGGATACTGTAGATAGTGTGAGCAGGTCCATGGGCACTAGCACGGTAATGCGCAGATTTATGTGGTTACGGAAGTCGGGCTTCGCACCAGACGTACAGAACCATCTTCTGAACATGTCCTTTGATGGGTCTCACCTTTTTGGCAGCAAGGCTGATGTGAGCCTTGAGAGGATGCAGACCTCAAAAGCGGCTGCCAAGTCTTTGGGAGCTGCTATTAGGCAACCTCGGCCTTTTCGTGCACCAGGTCAATCTTGGAGGGGACGATCCTATCGTTACTACTCCTCATATGGAAAGGCGAGAGGAATGGCCAGGCAAAGGGGCCAGAGAAAGGCCACTTGCGATGGACGAGGAAAACATGCAAAGCCAGCTCCAGCTACAGCCTCTCTGCCATCAGCGGCTGCAGCAACTGCCACAAAATCACTTTGAGGACTTGCATCACAAGACACCTGTAGGAGTCAGGCTGTCACAGTATCTGCAAGAATGGCGAGCCATTACTTCAGATGTTTGGGCTCTAGAATGATGGCTCAAGATTATTGCCTTCCTTTTCTAACGCAACCTCAAAGCAGTCCACCAAGGAGACACCCTTTGAAGTTTTCAGACTCACTCCTACAGCAGGAAGTTCTAACCCTGCTGCAGAAAGGTGCTATAGAACCAGTACCTGCAGCGGAGAGGAACAAGGGATGGTACTCCCTGTATTTTTTGATCCCCAAAAAGGACGGAGGACTGAGACCCATCCTGGACTTAAGAAGCTTGAACAAGTTTCTCAGGAAGGACAAGTTCAAGATGGTTACCCTTTCTCAGATCCTTCAGGCCCTTCAACTCCAGGATTGGTTGGTATCATTGGACCTCCAGGATGCCTATTTTCATGTGCCGATTCATCTCAAGCACAGAAAATACCTGAGGTTCGTGGTTGGCGACTCACACTATCAGTTTCGAGTCCTGCCATTCGGATTGACCTCCGCCCGAGGGTCTTCACCAAACTGATGGTAGTGGTGGCAGCGCACCTCAGGAGAGGGGCGATTCACGTCTACCCCTACCTGGACGATTGGTTGATCAGAGCACGGTCTGCCGACCGGGCACTGGATCACCTGAAAGTCACCTGCCATTTCCTCCAAAGACTGGGCTTCTCCCTCAATTTCAAGAAGTCACAAATGACACCACCTCAACGGCTCCAATATATAGAGCTGTATTAGACACATCCCTGGGAAAGAGCTCGCCTCCCAGGTCGAGGGCTCAAGACATTCTTCAGATGGTTTCCAAATTCAAAAATGCCCAAAATCTTCAGGCCTACGACGACTTAAGGTTACTCTGCCTCATGGCATCCTGCATCTTCCTGGTGCCGGAGGCACATCTGAGAATGAGATCCCTTCAATGGGCTCTAAAGACTCAATGGTCCCCGTTCTCAGGTCAAATGACGGATCTTCTCCAGATTCCGAACAAAGTTCGACAAGATCTTCTATGGTGGACTTGTTCAGGGAGAACTTTTTTGGCAGCCATGGCTGGAGATCACAGTAGTGACGGACGCCTCACTCATGGGGTGGGGATCTCATGCCAACGATCTGACAATCAGTGGTTGTTGGTCTCCATCGGAGTCCAAACTACACATCAACCTTTTAGAGCTGAGAGCAATCAGACTAGCGCTGAAAGCTTTCCTGCCATCTGTCAGGGGAATAAAATGTCCTGATAATGACGGACAACACAGTGGCCATGCATTATCTAAACAAAAGAGGAGGTGTAGGGTCACTACCTCTGTGCAGAGAAGCAATGCAGCTCTGGTATTGGGCAATTCAAGAAGGAATCTCTTTAACGGCAGTTCATCTAGCCAGGGAGGAGAATATGACGGCAGGCAGAGCACAGTGTACCATGAATGGGAACTGGCTCAGGAAGTCATTCAAGAGATCTTTGGCCTTTGGGAAACCCCTCAAGTGGACCTATTTGTGACCAGAATCAACCGGAAGTGCAAAAAGTATTGCTCAAGGGAATTTCCCCCGAGAGGAGCCCCGGGGGACGCGTTCGACGTGGAGTGGAATTTTCCACTATTATATGCGTTTCCTCCGATTCCCGTCATTCCTCAGGTCATCAGGAGACTGAGACGCTTCAGGAACCGCATGATCCTAATTGCCCCAGATTGGGCCAGTAGAACGTGGTACCCGGACCTTCTAGACATGTCCATCTGTCCCCCAGTACGTCTTCGTCAGAGAGAGAACCTTCTCTCACAAATGGAGGGTCAGGTTCTCCATCCAGAGGTCAAAACGCTCAACCTTCACGATTGGTATCTAAAAGGCTGAGATACAAGGATTGGGACCTTCCAGATGATGTCGTGTAGGTGTTGCTTTCAGCAAGCAGGCCAGCAACAAAGTCTCTATAACGTTGCCGTTGGAAAATGTTTTGCAACTGGTGCAGAGAAAAGAATGTTGATCCTTTTCTATGTTCTATTCCGGAAGTACTATCCTTCCTTCTGTCTCTAGCACATAGAGGTCTAAATGTTGGAACCCTTAAAGGTTATCTTGCGGCGCTTTCCATCTTCAAGCGCCCTTAGGGCTCACTAATATGTTTCCTCCATACCCATTTCAAGTGCCAATCTGGGATCTCAATCGGGTCCTAAAATTCTTAATGTGCGCTCCTTTTGAGCCTTTGCACACTTGTCCATTAAGATTACTTTCATGGAAAACTGCTTTCCTAGTTGCTTTAACATCTGCAAGAAGAGTGAGTGAATTGCAGGCACTGTCTTCGGGCCACCCTATACTGTGTTCCATAAGGACAAGAGTTGTGTTGAAGGTTAAACCCTCATTTTTCCCTAAAGTGGTATCTGATTTTCATTTAAGTCAGAAAATTGTTTTCCCCGCATTCTATCTTCGACCTCATCCTAGTAAGGAGGAGGAAAGATTACACAGATTGGATCCAAAAAGAGCTTTAAGCTTTTACATCTCTAGGCTTTTCAAGCTCAGAGTGGACAATCGACTGTTTATCAGCTACACAGGAAGGAAATTGGGTCAATCGGTGACAAAGCAAACAATATCACGGTGGATTGTGCTTTGCATTTCAGAATGCTACAGATTAGCACTAAACGATCCACCGGAAGGTCTAAGGGCTCATTCCACCAGAGGCATTGCCTCTTCGACAGCCCTACAAAGAGGTGTTCCTATAAGGTCCATTTGTGAAGCAGCAACTGATCTTCGCTGCATACCTTTTCAAAAATCTATAGCCTGGATGCTTCCCAGTCTAAGGAGCTGATTTTGGGTAAAGCAGTACTCTATTCAGCCATTTAAGGGCATCGAAAAATCTAACCCCTCCTCCAGAGAAATTGTCCATACTGCTTTTGGAGTCTATCTAAGGTCAGGAATACGTTGGAGGACACAATCCACTCGAAGAACAAGTTACTTACCAACTGGTAACGTTCTTTCGATTGGATGTTCCTCCAACGTATTCCTCATCGCCCTCCCAGCCTACCCCTCTGTAGATTTTTCCGGGTTATTACCACTCCAAAGCTCTTGCAAGGCAAATACCTGTCTGCCGGCACAATCTACACAGTGAAAAACAATAATGAAGGGGGAAAAACAGAACTGAGGTCAACAGGCGCAGCGCGTCCTACTTATACACCCGATGACATTACCCTCGACGGAGGCCTTCGAGGGACCATCGACTCGACGCACGGCGCCCTCTGCCGAAAACTTTTTCCGAAGCAGCTGAAGGTGGATGGAATACATCTAAGATGAGGAATACGTTGGAGGAACATCCAATCAAAAGAATGTTACCAGTTGGTAAGTAACTTGTTCGATTCAACTGAACAATGGGCCTGGCTACAGTTCTAAAGGAGCTGATGGCTAACGCATCTTTATTTGCATTTAAATGTTTGGGTTGGGTGGATAAGTCATTTTAATAGATGAGTATGTAAACATAGTAGTAGATTGTTTACCAATGTTTTGAGGGAACACATTTGGTGCAAGTATTGTCTCTCTTTTGAATTGATAATGTCTGAATTATCTAGGATGTTGATGCTGTTTCAGATCATAGTTAGCAGGTTTTGGGTCGTCAATTGCACACTCTTACAAACTACTATAGACGTTTTGAGGTGAGGATAGAGTTGTTCTGCATTTGATCAGAGTAGCCTAGTTTGTTGGACATTATGTAGGAAAGTTAATGCAAGCTTGCGAGTGTTGAGTGGACCCCACTAAATATTCAGTAGTTATTGTAAGGTGACATTAATTGAAAGAGTATGACCGATCTCATTTTAAGTACAGCAATAAGAAGCTTCCTTGTCCCGCTTTCATTAAATCTTTTAAAATCTTATTCTAGATGGGTGTTCTATGCAGGAATAATCATGTGTTACTAATGGGATACAGAGAAATTCTACACTTTGAAGTTTGTTTCAGGAATTCATTTGAATTTAGCGACCTCATATTTTTTTGTTTCACTGCTGGTGACTTCACATGGGAAAGTTATGTTGGTACGTTTTAAACTCAAGCAAAGTGTTTAAGTATTTGGGACCTCTTAATTGCCATTTCTTTAGCATAAAACATCTGTTTTTGCAGGGTGATTGTCATCTCGATGACAATTTGTAAATAGACTATACCCTCATCGGTACACAATCATGAAAACTGCCAGGGGGAAAGTTAATCGAATTTCCATTTTGTTTTAATAAGATTATTTTATTCATATGAACAGCTAATCACTTCTGTCAAAGCAATACTCAATGGAGTTTCTGTACTGCTTTAGATAGAGTACTATGCTTTTGATGCAGAATTTCCAAAAGATCGCACGAGTGTCACTTAAGATCTGGCTTGAGTCAGCTTTTCTGTATGTTTTTAAAGGCTTTCTTTTGAAAGTCTGTCGTTTGGTTGTGCACTTTTGTTCGGCCTGAATTGTTCAGTTTTTGTTATTTTTGTTAAGGCAGTTTGTTTTACTAAAGATGCTGTGTTCTTGCTGGTCAGTATTTTAAGATATTGTCTTTCTAAGGGTCACCAGTTTATTATAGTCCCTGTTTGTGCTGATATTTGGACCTTGATTTATCAGCTAAATTCAAATCTATTAGGAGCATGCTCGCGTTTAGGAAAACTCCAGAGGCTTGGCTGTTTTAAAACTAAACCCATCAGAGTGAAGGAAGGTCAAAGTGTGAGTGTCATCTTTGAGTCTATGGTACAACCCAGAAGGAGACTATCTTAAATTCCAATTTACTAACTAACAGGAAATAGAAATGGAAATAGATCCATTTGAAGGAGATCTGGAAACAAGAGGAGAAGGACTCTTATATCGGGTGTAGAATAGAGATGTATTAGTCAGTGTATGCAACATGATGAGAAATTAAGTTATTGGCTGGCTGTATGAGTGCGATGATAAAATATTGTTTTTAGTAATATTTTACAAGACAGTATGACTGTTGATGCATTATGAAATTATTCTGGGTTTTATGAGTTTATAATTTAATTCATTTTGATGTTTTAAATAGAAAAACCGACAAATAAGGTATTGTGGTAAATTCAATAATAGTATAAATCTTGGAAGGATACATACCGATGAAAAGAGGAAATTATATGAATAAGTAATGTGGAAACTTGTGTAGCATCGGCCCAAAGTCAATCCAGGGCTTCTCTTATTTTTAAAATCCCATCAACCCCCTTCTACCTTTCACCCCCCCCCCCGCCTGCTCATATTGCCCTTTTGAATGGATTGTGTCCTCCAAAGTATTCCTCATCTTTGATCTTCACGTCCAGCTTTGACTGCTTCTGAAAGAAGTTTCTCGGCAGAGGGCGGCGTGCGTCGATGGCGTTTAGTCGATGTCCCTCGAAGGCCTGCGTCAGGTGTACAAGTAGAAAGCGCTGCGCCCATTGGCCTCAGTTCCGTTTTTCCTCAGAACGGTTTGCTTTGGAGACTCTGTGCCACGTATTTTTACCATGTAGTTCGTTCTTCAACAGAAAATCATCGAAGATGTCTTCATCATCAGCCCAGACTACCCCTTGCTCGGGTTTCAAGAAGTGCAAGGCATGCAGTTCAAAAATGTTGATCACAGACCTGCATCGATCGTACCTGTGGTGTTTGGGAGAAGGCCACGAAACGGAGGCCTGCTCGAGGTGTCAGGCAATGACCGGTAAAGCCCTGCGAGAGAGGAAGGGGAAATTACAGGTGGGTCGCAAAACCAAAACCGACCGATCCTCGACCATCGAGTCTGGAGTTCAGTCTCCTCGATGCAAAAGTGGGTAAAAGAGGTCGAGATCCCGAAGTGGCTCCCGCCACTCATTGTCTTCAACGAAGCAATCGAAAAAGTGGCACCACCGGTCGCCGCCTTCATCGCGGTCAGACGAATCCCCCAGGAAATTTAGGTGGCCCACCAAGCATTCTTCTGCAGAGTGGGGGGCATTTCACCTAAAAATGCTTGAAGTGTTTGAGAAGGCCAATCCTCTGTCCATGCCTTCTATGGAAGCCGGCCGAGAGCGTTCCAGTCCCGACACTTGTGCGCCCTCGAGCCCGGGTGATCGAAGAAAAACCCATTGAGAGCCTTCGAAATCTCCAATGAAAGAGTCACTCGAGTCATGACAAGCGCTCGAGGTCTTCGTCATCCAAGGCTCCTCGTAATCCGAAGGTGAAATCTTCGAAGGTGGTTGTCGAGGCCTCGATGCCATCGACACACGTGTCTGCATCGACAGCAAAACCATTGGTGCCAAAGATTTCTAAGGTTTCAGCTCAGCCCTCTGAACATGTTGCAGCAAAAGAAAAAGCTGCTAAGCCAAAGCCTTCCACAAAACTATCTCCTGAAAAACTTTCACTCCTTTCCCATCAAGGAGTATTTTAAATCCTTGTCTTCAATATTTGAAGAAGAGGAAAGATCTGAGGAACAGGAGGTTCCTTTTGGTCTGGAGTTTGGTACTCCTAATGTGCCAGAGTGTTTAATCTCTGAAGAAAGTAGAATGAAACCCCTTATTGAAACACTGCACAATGCCAGTGGTGTGGATACATCGCCAGAGACTGAGTTTGGCAAACCAGAGCCAGGCGAACATGCCGACTCTTCTTATCAACACCTAATGTCAAAAGTGGTAGAGTATTTAGGCCGGGCCAAACCACCAGCTCAGTTTATTCAGAATGATCTTAGACATTCTAGACCAAGGTCCACCTACAGACCCAGTTTTACCCTTCCATGTGGCCTTACAAAATAGGGTGGCCAAGAATTGTTGAGGTGTTTCCTCTGGCTCCACTTATACTACCTACATACTCTACCTCTTGCTCCTCCTGGACCCTGCTCCTCTACCTACTGTGCCTCCTGCAAACTGGTCCCTGCTCACTTCCTACTCCTGGTCCTTACACACCTCTTGCTACTGGATCTGCTCCTGGACCCTGCTCACTACCTACATACAGCCTATATACTCTACCCGCTGCGGCCTGGACCTTATTAACCACTTACGCCTGGACCTTGCTCACCTCTTGCTCCTGGACCTGCTCCTGGACTTCCTGCCCCTGACCGTGCTCTCTGCCTACTCCTACCTTGTGCTACAATCCCCTCGGCTGCTGCCCCTCCATTGTCTACCTTGGCCTGCATACTTACCACATCAGTACGTGTTTTGTGTTCTGTCTTCCTATTTCGCAGTGTTATCTTCTATCTGCCTCTGCCCTTGTCTATCCAGTGAGGTGACTACCAAGCATCCTCATCCTCTTTGGTGAAGTGTCTGCTCCTGGCCCTATCCCTACTATCACTAGCTGGTCCTTTTCCTATCTCCTTTCTCTCCCTCCTTGAAACTCCTTCTTTTCACTCTCCTCCTCCTTCTCTAATCGCTGTCCTTCTCCTCATCCCTCCCTCAATCTGTCATGCACATTGCTGGATTTCTCCTTTCTCACCTACCCTACTCCCCCCACTTCCCTCCTCCCTCTCCTCCTTATCCCTTCCCTTATCCTCATGTCCATTCTCGTAATCAACTCCCTTCCCCGCTCTCCCCCTTCCTTTTCTTCCTCTCCTTGTCGCCTCATCCACCCTCCACCCAACCTTCTAACCTAATTAACATTGCTCTTTGGAATGCCAGATCCCTTTGTAATAAAACTGCTGCCATTTTAGATGTGTTCTTTCGGCTCAACCTCCACTTCCTCTGCCTAACTGAAATCTGGATCCCTCCTCACAATTCCACTGTTCCTGCCTCTCTCTCTCTACCTCCTCCTCCTCCTCCTTCTCTCATGTTTCTCGTCCCTCCGGTCGTGGCGGTGGTGTTGGTCTTCTCTTCCATCCTAAATACCTCTCTTCTACCTCCGCCCATCCCTTCCTTCTTTCTCTTCCTTTGAATACCAGTATAAATCCTTCTCATTCCCTCACCCATTTATTTCCTAATCATCTATAGACCTCCTGGCCCCCTCTCTTCCTTCTACGATGACCATGACCACCTCCTCTCTCATCACCCCCTCACCCTCTCCCCTCACTTTCCTTGGCGATTTTAATCTTCACCTTCCCATTCCCCCACATTCCCCCAACATCCCTCTCCTCTTCTCTCGATTCTTGACTCCTACCTTCTCTCTCCGCTCCCCTCTTCTCCTGCCCACTCCTCAGGCTCCACACTTGATCTCATCTTAAATTCTACTTATTCCTCCTCCCCGGTTTCCTCTCTTCCCACTTATCTATCTGATCATTCTCTACTCTCCTTCTCACTTACCCCTTGCTCTCCTCCTCCCTCTTCTCTACCCCCAACTACTTCCTTCATGCGGCGTGACCTTCAGTACTTTAACCCTTCACTCTTCCTTGATTCTTGCTCCTCATCCCTTCCCCCTCTTTCATTTCTCCTCTCTCCCTGCTGACCTAGCCCCCTCCTCTTTGTCCTCCTCCCTCACCTCTACTCTCGATCAACTCTATCCCCTCTCTTCTTTCTCCCCCACTCATAAGCCTTCTCAACCTTGGCTCTCCCCTCACCTCATTTCCATGCGCCATCTCCTTCCTCGTCTTGAGCGCTCCTGATGCAAATCCCCTTCTCTCACTAACCAAACCTCCTACTTTTCTTATCTCTCGCTATATGATATGACTCCTGCCTTAATTCTGCTAAACGCCCCTACTTTTCTAACCTTCTTCACGCCCAAGCCTCTCATCCTCATCGTATCTTGCAAACCCTCTCACGCCTCCTCTCTCCTCCCTCTCCTGACCTCTCCTCCACGTCTCCTCTTTCTCCCTCAGACTTCACTAACTTCTTCTCTGAAAAAATGTGTTCTCTTCGTCAAAAGATTATCTGCTCTCCTTCTTACTCCCTCTCCCCTACTTCTTTGCCCTCCCCCTCGGCTTTCATGTCTGAATTCTCTCCTGTCACTCCATCTGACATTTCTCTCCTCTTATCCAAATCCCACCCTACTGCCGCCCCCTATGATCCCATCCCTTTGATTCTTATTTCTAAGGTTTACCCCCTACTCATCCCCTATCTAACCTCCTTCTTCAATACTTGTCTTTCTACGGCTACCTTTCCTACTGCCTTCAATCATGCCACTATTATCCCTATCCTTAAAAAGCCTTCTGCCAATCCCCTTATTGTGTCCAACTTTCGCCCTATATCACTTCTACCTTTCCTCTCTAAGCTACTCGAACACCTTGTCTATTCTCAACCCTCGACCTTTATCTCTAACCTCTCTACTTCCCCCCCCTCTCAATCTGGCTTCCGTCCCAAACACTCCACTGTTTCTGCCCTCACCTATGTCCTGAACTCTCTCCTCACCGCTCGCTATGCTAAGCAATCCTCAATCCTTGTCCTCCTCGACCTCTCCGCTGCTTTTGACACTGTCGATCACCCACTACTTCTCAACACTCTTTCCTCCTTTGGCTTCAAAGACTCAGTTCTCAACTGGCTCTCTTCTCGCTCCTCTCCTCTTTTGGAATTTCTCACCATTTCTATGCCGATGACCCTCAACTGTTCCTCTCCTTCTCTTCCTTCACCCCTGACCTTCATCTTAAACTCTCCTCCCGTCTCTCTGCCATTAACAACTGGATGTCATTGAATTTTCTCTCTCTCAATACGGATAAAACTGAAGTCCTTTTCTTCCCTTCCAACACACTTCCTCCTCCCCCCCCCTCCTTCCATTCTTTTCCCCCCCTGTCGATCTTCCTATTTCCACCCATGCAAGGAGTCTTGGAATCTACTTTGACTCTTCCCTGGCCTTCACTTACCACATTTCCCTCACTACTCGCTCTTGTCGCTATCATCTCTTTAATATCCGTAAAGTCTGTTCTTCTCTCACTTTCCATGCTACTAAACTCTTAATCTCTTCCCTCATCTTCTCTTGCCTTTTCTACTGTTCTATCTTTTTCGGTCTCCCCTCTTCCCATCTCGCCCCTCTTAAATCCCTTTACCACTCTGCCGTCCGCACCCTCTGTCTTCTCTCTCCCTATGATTCCATCTCCAATTCACTTGCCAACCTAGGCTGGCTTCCCTTCCACTCCCAACTTAAATACCACTTACTTTGTCTCGTTTTTAAATCTCTTCATGACCTTGCCCCTCCTTACCTCTCCTCTCTTCTCTCTTTCTATGCCCCCTCTCGCTCTCTACGCTCCGCTGATCACTTTTTACTCTCTGGTCCCCCCCTCCCTGTGCCGCCTCCTCGTTTCCGCTCCTTCCAACTCCTTGCCCCCTTACATTGGAACTTGCTTCCTTTCTCTATCTGCTTCATCTCCACCTATTCCTCCTTCCGTTCCTCCTTAAAAACACTCCTTCTGCACCCCCCTCCCTGACTTCTCCCCTTCCTCCTCTTCTTTCTCCTCCCCACTCCACCTTCCTCTTCCTTTATCTCTTCCTGTCCCCCCCTTTGACTTCCACCCTCCCCTCTACTCCCTCTCCCCTTTCCCTGTCTTCCTTCCCATACCTCTCCTCTCCTCTCCCTTCCCAAATGCACATTTTTCTACATGCTGTTTTTCTGGTTTGAATCATGTTTATTTTATTGCTTCTGTGTTCCATGTTTAATGTATTTGGTTGTTATGCTGTAAAGCGCTTTGGTGTAAAGCGCTATATAAATAATAAAATGCAAATACAAATTGGGAGTCCCTGGACTCTACCTGCTGTGGATAAATCCCTCACTAGAAAATAACACCCTTCCATTAGTGACCCCAGCTATCTTTCCAAACACCCCACTCTTGAGTGTCTGGTGGTCCAGGCAGTCACAGCTACTTCTAACAAGGCAATGTACCCTACCATCCCTCCGGATAGGGACGACAAGCGTGTGGATGGATGGGCACGCAAGGTGTTTTAAGGTGGCAGTATGGCCTTCAAGTCGGCCCACTCCACTTGTGCCTTAGCCAAGTTTTCGTACACACCGTGGGAGTGCATATCCATGGCGGCAGAGCACATACCAGAAGGGGAGGAAAGGGAGGGATTTGTACTCATCGTTCAAGATAGAAAGGAAGCCATGCAAGAATCCCTTCAGTCTGGATTGGACACTGCAGTTATCGTCAGCAGGTCCATGGCTACTAGTACGGTTATGCACAGGTTTGTGTGGTTGCCGAACTCTGGTTTCGCACCAGATGTACAGTCCCGTCTTCTCAACATGCCATTTGACGGGTCTGTCATGATGCCTACCCCCGGGGAACCAGACCAGGTCCAGCAACCCCGGAAGCAGGCATCAAGTTGTTTTGAGCAAGCCCAAAAGCCCCCGCTAGGCGCCAGGCTCATAGAGTAGGTCTTACCTGATGCAGACCATGCTGCAGAGCTCCAAGCCAAATGAGGCTTGGAAGGGACTATTTTACATAGGGACTATTTTTTACTCGGGTGGGGCTGGGGAAGAATACTTACCTGGGACTACTTTGGGGGCTATTTAAACCACGCCCGAAGAGCAGCACACGCTTCGCGTTATTCTGCATCCAGCAGCGTAACGCTCACCGTGTCTGCAAGCCTGCATCCAGTCTTCTGCCACCCCCGCCTCGAGTCTGCAGCTCCTAGAAAAAGGGAGGAACAGAAGGAGAAAAGGTTAGAATAAGAGCAAACCTTCAATCCTTACCTGAATTCCGGATCCACCGCACCTTCGAGCTGGAAGAAAGAAGCCTTTACGCGCGCCGCCTCACCTGCTGCAGCGCCGCGCTGAACTCGCCGGCCTTCGCAGCATCCTTATGATCCACTGCATCCTTCTGCACGTTCCCGCCGCATTCTGGCACCTAAGGGGAACACATGAACAGCAAAGGTGAGCCAAGGAAATAAACAGAGGCAATAGTAACTACCCCCAAAGACTTAGCCGATTACCGAGTACTATTCCTCTTCACGGGTCGGCGGAGCCTCCATTGCATCCTCGCCGCACCCCGGCCCCTAAGGGGAACAATAGGACGACAAGGTGAGACAACGGGAAGAAAGAAGCATTTACGCGCGCCGCCTCACCTGCTGCAGCGCCGTGCTGAACTCGCCGGCCTTCGCAGCATCCTTATGATCCACTGCATCCTTCTGCACGTTCCCGCCGCATTCTGGCACCTAAGGGGAACACATGAACAGCAAAGGTGAGCCAAGGAAATAAACAGAGGCAATAGTAACTACCCCCAAAGACTTAGCCGATTACCGAGTACTATTCCTCTTCACGGGTCGGCGGAGCCTCCATTGCATCCTCGCCGCACCCCGGCCCCTAAGGGGAACAATAGGACGACAAGGTGAGACAACGGGACAAATAAGGGGAACTCTTCTCACCGCAATAGACTTACCTAATTTTACCGCCGGAGGCATAATTCCCCGAACTTCATATTTACTCGCCACACCTGAATAAGGGAACAAGCAGCTTACATTCTGGCCTTATTTTATTGAACTGTGTAGGATAAGCCAAATCCTTACCTGAACTTCGTCAGCTACCACGAGGAACTCTTTGCTGGGGTCAAGCTGCAAACTGCAAGGAATCGGACAAGAGTGAAAGTCAGACATGTGAACTACATATTTTTCGGAGTCAATATTGTTCTGGAACTCACCAATTACTTCGAGCCAGTGAAGCAACTGGTTATCAACGCGCCCCTGCGCTCAATGCAGAATGGAGCTCATCTTTTCAAACCATCAGGTGAGACTATAAGAGGGCAAAAACAAAGAGGTGATGGCTGGAAGGTTTAGACTTAATCTTAACCACTGGCAATGCTCTGGGCAACCCTCCAGACCACCGTTCTTCGCCTGGCAAGCCTTTACAGAAGGGAAAGACCATATGCAAATCAGGCTTGGCCCCACCCCAAAAGGGGCAGTCCAGCCCGAACTGCTAGGCCACATCCCTTCTGCATGAGACCACCAGCATCCCCAAACATGTTTCGCCCTTGTTGGGGCTCATCAGTGAGGAGTAGCGTGGGTCTCTTGGCCCAGCAGGCATGGGACCCACGTCTGGGCATACCCGTCCCACTCGGGGTGACATAGCAAAAACAAAGAGGTGATGGCTGGAAGGTTTAGACTTAATCTTAACCACTGGCAATGCTCTGGGCAACCCTCCAGACCACCGTTCTTCTATAAGACTATAAGAGGGGACATCAAATGTGATCTGTGGGGAGAACAGCGGGGGTGGGGGGAATTTACGCTCAACTCCACGGGTGGTTAATTCCCTTTCTCCATTTGCAGAAGAATATTCTTACGGGCCAAGCAAACGAAGCTAGGTGGGCTAGTCCAGTCCGTCATCTCGGCCCTACGCGTCACATTGGTGGAGACCGCAGCTGTCCAGTTCAGATCGACGCCTCTGTGGGAGCCAGGTGAGCGTAACAGGGTCTCACCTTTTTGGCAACAAGGCTGACAAGAGCCTTGAGAGGTTGCCAAACTCAAAGGCGGCTGCCAAATCTTTAGGGGCCGCTTTTAGGCCACATCAGCGTTTTCGTGCATCAGGACATTCTTGGAGGGTAAAATACTATTTTTACTATTCCTCCTATGGAAAGGCGAGGGGAATGGCCAGTCAAAGAGGCCAAAGAAGAAACCCTTGTGGTGGAAGAGGAAAAAGTGCAAATCCAGCTCCAGCTTCCTTGCCATAGGCAGCTGCAGCAACCGCTCCAAGACCAATTCGAGAGTTTGCGTCACAAATCACTGGTGGGGGGCAGGATGTCTCAGCATCTCGAAGAATGGCGAGCCATTACTTCAGATGCTTGGGCTCTGGAGACAATAGCCCATGGTTAATGTGTTCCATTTATAACGCAGCCTCACAACAGTCCACCGGGGAAACACTGTTTCAGGATTCCAGATCCGCTCCTTGTGCAGGAAATATTAACCCTGCTAGAGAAAGGTGCTTTACAACCAGTGCCTGTACCGGAGAGGAACAAAGGTTGGAATTCCCCATATTTTTTGATTCCCAAAAAGGACAGGGGACTGAGACCCATCTTGGACTTGAGATACTTGAACAAGTTCCTCAGGAAGGACTAGTTCAAGATGGTCACACTTTCTCAGATCCTTCAGGCCCTCCAGTTACAGGATTGGTTGGTGTCATTGGACCTTCAAGATGCTTATTTTCATGTGCCAATCCATCTCGAGCACAGAAAATACCTTCGAGTTGACCTCCGCCCGAGGGTCTTCACCAAACTGATGGTGGTGGTAGCGCATCTCAGGAGAGGGAGGAATTCATGTCTACCCCTACCTGGACGATTGGCTGATCAGAGCACATTCTCCCGAACAAGCCCTGGATCATCTGTCACCTGCGACTCCCTTCACAGACTGGGCTTCTCCCTCAATTTCAAGAAGTCACAGTTGACACCTTCCCAGCAACTCCAATATATCGGAGCTGTACTAGGCACATCCTTGGGGAAGAGCTCGCCACCCAGGACAAAGGCTCAAGGCATTCTTCAGATGGTTTCCAAATTTCAAAGTGCCCAAAATCCTCTGCCCTACGATTTCTTGAGGTTGCTCGGCCGCATGGCATCCTGCACTTTTCTGGTGCCAGAAGCCTGCCTGAGAATGAGATCCCTTCAATGGGCTCTGAGAACTCAATGGTCCCAATTCTCAGGAAGGATAATGGACCTGCTCCAGGTTCGCACGGTCGCTCAGGATCTCCTGTGGTGAGCCTGCAAGGACAATATTCTGAAAGGAGACCATTTTTGGCAACCATGGCCGCAGATTACAGTAGTGACGCCTCACACGGTGGGGCGCCCACGCCAACGATCTGACAGTCAGTGGTCGTTGGTCTCCATCGGTCTCCAAACTACACATCAACCTTTTGGAGCTGTGGGCAATCAGACTAGCACTGACGGCCTTCCTGCCCTCTGTATGGGGAAAGAATGTCCTGATAATGATGGACAACACTGTGGCCATGCATTACCTCAACAAAAGAGGTGGTGTAGGGTCACTACCACTGTGCAGAGAGGCAATGCAGCTCTAGTATTGGGCAATTCAGGAAGGAATCTCCTTATCAGCAGTTCACCTGGCCGGGGAGGAAAAAACAAAGGCGGGCGCTCTGAGCAGGCAGTGTGTAGTGTCCCACGAGTGGGAACTAGTTCTGGAAATCCTTCAAGAGATCTTCGCCCTTTGGGCAACCCCTCAAGTGGATCTGTGTGTGACCAATGTCAACCGGAAGTGCAAGCTGGTACTGCTCAAGGGAATTTCCTCCGAGAGTAGCTCTAGGAGACGCGTTTGTGGTGGATTGAGACTTTCCACTACTATACATGTTCCCTCCGCTCCCTGTCATTCCTCAAGTAATCAGGAGGTTGAGACGGTTCGGAAGCCGCATGATCCTAATTGCCCCGGATTGTACCAGGAGAATGTGGTACCTGGACCTTCCAGCCATGTCCATCTGTCCTCCGATTAGTCTTCCGCAGAGAGCGAATCTTCTCTCACAAAGGGAGGGACAGGTTCTCCATCCAGAGGTCAACACCCTAAGCCTTCACGCTTGGTTTCTGAAAGGTTGAGATACAAGGATTGGGACCACCCAGATGATGTCATGGACGTGTTGCTTTCGGCAGGAATGCCAGCAATAAAGTCTCTGTACCGTTCCCGTTGGAACAAGTTTTGTGACTGTTGCAGGGAAAGGAATGTTGATCCTTTTTTATGTTCAATTCCAGAGACCTTATCTTTCCTCTTATCATTGGCACATAAAGATCTCAATGTTGGGGCCATTAAAGGTTACCTGGCAGCGCTTTCCATCTTCAAGCGCTCATCGGAAGAATGCTCCTATTTTAAAATTTCCTTGGTGGTTCAATTCTTAAAAGGGCTCACAAATGTGTTCCCACCTTCTTCTTTTCAAGTCCCAGTTTGGGACCTTAATTTGGTAGTAAAGGTTTTAATTGTGTTCCCCATTCGAACACTTGCACACATGCCCATTGAGGTTGTTAACCTTTAAAACCATATTGTTGGTCGCATTAACATCTGCACGTAGAGTGAGCGAGTTGCAGGCACTTTCTTCCAGGCCACCCTATACTGTGTTCCACAAGGACAAGGTTGTGTTGAGGGTAAGACCCTCCTTCCTACCTAAAGTTGTATCTGATTTGGATCTGAATCAGAAAATTGTTCTGCTGGCATCCTACCCCCCTACCGCATCCCGGTAAAGAGGAGGAAAGGGTCCATAGGTTGGACCCTAAAAGCTTTATGCTTTTATATTTCTAGGTTCGCCAGGCTCAGAGTGGATAACCAACTCTTTATTGGCTATACCGGGAGAAAATTTGGTCAAGCTGTTTCAAGACAGACCTTATCAAGGTGGATTATACTTGGCATCTTGGAATGTTACAAATTAGCAGGCCAGGACCCTCCAGAAGGCTTGAAGGCTCATTCCACCAGAGGCATAGCCTCTTCGGCAGCCCTTCAAAGGGGCGTTCCTACTCAATCAATTTGTGATGCAGCAGCTTTGTCTTCACTGTCTAGATGCTGCCCACTCTCAGGATGTTGCCTTTGGTAAGGTAATACTGTATTCGGCCTTATAAATGTCTACAATTTCAAATTCTACTTCCTCCTCCAAATTCTGCAATACTGCTTTGGGAGTCGATCAAAGATGAGAAATACGTTGGAGTACACAATCCATTTGAAGAACAAGTTACTTCCTATGCTGGTACAACTTCAGCTCTCACAGGGCTGTCTACTGTCTGCCTACACTGACAACACGAACAGGAGGGAAAAACAGAACTGAGGCCAACGGGCGCCGCGCGTGCTACTTGTACACCCAATGATGTCACCCTCGATGGAGGCCTTCGAGGGACATCGACTCAATGCCATCGACGCACAGTGCCCTCTGGCAAGAATTTTTTTCCAAAGCAGCTGACGCTGGACATTAATATCAAAGATGAGGAATACGTTGGAGGAACATCCAATCGAAAGAACTGTACCAGTTGGTAAGTAACTTGGTCTTCTGCCTCGCACCCACTCCACACATGTACACATGCTATTACTCTTCTTTACATGGCATATTAAGTAGACATTCACTAAATTATTAAATGGAGGCCAGAAAGAGGTAGACCAAACCACTTTACAAAGGAAAATTGGCAGAAGCACACGCTGTTTGTGACTCTGGAACTTTAGAATGCAGTATTCGCACCCGGGGAAGAGTGCTCAGCCAATGATGTGGCTGGAAAATCAGGCGAGAACACACTTTGTACCGCCTGCATTTTCCAGCCACTTGAGGCCCTTCCCCGGGCGGCGACATCTTGATTGTGAGTTAACAGGGAGCCTCTCCTTGTTGCCTCCTCATGTCCTCATCCCCCACCCCACAAACCTAAAAACCTCCCAAACTCTTTCCCCATCCCTGTTCTCTCCCTCCCTACTTACGTGCTGGATCAGAGTTTTGTGCTCCAGTCCCGGCTCCCATCCCACCCATGGCCACCATGTACATAGAAAGGGATATGTGTGCAGCCCATCTCCCATTAGAAAACGGTTTGCAACCTGTGGTGTGAATAGTTATCACCGTGAAAAGTCTCTTTTCCTGTGGTGGTGGCCATCTTGTTTTTGGGCTTTTTCTTTTTACAAAAAGTTGTGCTTGGGCCATATGCGTAGGCTCATCTCCCATTTTAAAAAAACTATTTGCACACTGGAAAGCCGCAGGGTGTGAACAGCTATTGCACCCTGGTCTGGAGCGTACATGGCCAGTAACGACCCACAGCCCTACCCGAGGCCCTCCTTCTGCTCAGGCTTCCCTAGGCTCTGGCTGGTGGGCCATGTATGCCCCCCAACACAGGGATGATTGCTATGTCCTCATTGGGAGATCCTACTTCCAGCATTCTTTTATTTTAGTCTAAACCTTTTCTCTTGATGTGTAAGCTTTTCTAAACGTTGCTCTTGATTATGAATTTTGTTGCAAACAAATATGCACTTTAATATTTCAAAGAAGACCGAGTATATTTTTCTTTAATCCCGTCTCTGATCTTACCAAGTTTCTCAACATGTTTGGCAAGGTCATCTTGGGGAATTTGAACTTTCTGTTGGTTCTATGACTGTGTCTGGTTGAGAGTACTCTATGTAATTTTGATTATAATTCTGTTTTAGTAAAAATAAGGTGTGCTTGATTCCGTTTCTAATTTATCTATGTGCATTGGGTTTCCACAGGTGCTGGCTGATGCGGTTGCCCGTCTAGTGGTAGATAAATTCAGTGACCTGACTGATAATTTCACGTCACCCCATGCACGTAGAAAAGTTCTGGCTGGGATTGTCATGACGACAGGTAAAGTTTCACAATTATGGAAATACACAGAGCAGCAAATAATTGTGGCACACACAGTGCATACATTGCTCCTTTTGGGGGAGGGGGGATATGATGCAAAAGCAATGCCATGTCTTATCTTTGGCAAAGTCTTGAATGCTATTGTGAAGTTGGTGATTTAAACAAGCGAGTACTTAGTTTGTCTGCAGAAAGCAAATTTAAGGGCATTTCCAGGTCAAGGCAGGAGAAAATGTAGTCCAGTACAAAGGATGGGGAAGAATATGGGGTGACTCTACACTGCTTCTACTGGCCCCCTAGAAGCCTATATGGAAAACTCCAAAAGCCCCTGTTGATGAGGCCATTTCACCTATGGAGGCCAAAATAAAGGTGCAGCCACAGTTTTCAGATCCCTGCCACAATCTCCTTCAAGCCTTGAATTGAGGGTACTGCGCTTTTGTTTATTCAGACTTGCAGTTTTTGTGTCAGGGTAGCAGTGGCCAGGCTGCGACGTCAGATCACTGTGACTCTGATACTGTGGTATCCAGTGTGTTGTGAAACAAATGTTAACCACACAGTTTTTAGTGTTGTGAAATATACCAGTTTGGAAAATGCTGGCGCACCACTGTTCAATCCTCGCGCCCGAAATTGGTAATTCTAAACCTGTAAAATGTTTTTTTCTTTTTCATATTGTCTTTTCTGTGACCAAAATTACAAAGTCCTAACCCTGAATTGGTGATAACACATTACATTTTCCATACACATCTTTTAAAGTGGATAAATAGCGATTATCCCAATTGAAGGGATAATCGCTATTTATCCACTTTAAAGGATTAATGGGATGTAGGATGCAAATTTCAAAATGTCTATGACTAGTAATTTATAATGTTAATGTTATATTAGTGGGCTTTTATACTACACCATGTCACCGCTGTAGTAGTATCTGAGCACCTAGGCTTGTCAGTGAAGGGTCATTGTGTGCCCCCCCGCCAGGGGTATCTAGAACGTAGCCTGGTGGAAGAAAGAAAATGAGCAAGCGGAAGATAAGAGGATGGGAAAAGGGAAAATCAGGACGAGATGATACAAACGTAGGAAGGGATCCAGTAGGGGAAAGAGTGCTTTATAATCGCATGGGTGCGTGTTAGTCCTGGTCGGTGGACCATGGTTCTACACAAGGGAGGAGGCGCATGTGTCCTGACACAGTTGAACTAGCCCTTAACCAAATAGTGCCTCTAAAACTAACAAAGATTAAACCTTCTACCCATGTGAATAAATGGTTCTCGGCAGAACTAAAAGCACTCCGCAATCTTAAAAGATCAGCTGAAACCAGCTGGAGGAAAGCCCCCTCACCAGCTACGAAAGAAACATTCTCATCTGCAGCATCTACATACAAAGCTGCCATCACAAACGCCAAAAAAAGAGATTTTCAATACGAGAATCCACAACGCCAAATCTGGCACAAAAGAGCTATTCTCTATCCTACGAGAATTAGAATCCCCAGCGCCCCCCTCTTATGACTGCTTAATGGACAAAACCTGGTGCAATAACATACACCTAGCACTCTCAAATAAAATAGCCCTCTTGCAAGCTAAAATAGACGCTAAAGAGCCAGTATCACTGCCAAAGACCACACTAACATCACCTCCAACTCACTCCACACTAAATGCCCTCTCTTCCGCTTCTCGCCTGTCACAGAGAGCGAAGTCATTAATATAATTGCCAGCCTAAAACCGTCTAACTCTCTGGGCGACCTATGCCCTACATCAGTCATCAAGGACGGTGCCCAAGATCTAGCCCCATTGGTCACCACTCTTATCAACTCCTCCTTCAAAAATTCAGTAGTCCCAGACAACCTCAAAGAAGCCTGTGTCCTACCTCTACTCAGAAAGCCCAACCTCGACCCCAATACGCCCACAAACTACAGACCCATCACAACTGTCCACTTCCTGTTAAAGATAATAGAGTAGCCTACCTCCAAATACAACAACATTTGGAAGACAATAACTTACTAGGCCTAAGACAATCTGGCTTTAGACCCAGACACGGGACCGTAACAGCCCTCCTGGGCTTAAAAATCCAAATGGATGAAGCTAAAGACAAGGGCAACTTGGCCATCTTGCTTTTGTTAGACCTATCTGCAGCCTTTGACCTAGTTGACCATGAAATACTCACACGAAATAGTCACCAAACACCTCTCCTCGGCTGCAGCATTCTCCCAGGATGCTTCCAATTGGATTCAATCCTTCCTCTCAGACAGAACAACCAGGGTCTTTGCCCCCTCAGGCGGTGCAGCCGCTGACCCCTCTTCGATCCAATGCGGAGTCCCCCAAGGTTCCTGCATTTCCCACACACTTTACAATATCTTCACTAAGCTCCTCTTCGACTGTCTTGACGACCTGGGCGTTACATATACTAACTATGCCAATGACACCCAGGCCGTCATCGCGCTCTCGGGATGCTATGATGAGGATGTTGCAAAGCTAAACGAGATCTGTCTCGAAATCCAAGCATGGATGGCCACCCACAGCCTCTGCTTAAACGATGACAAGACGGAACTGCTGATAGCCGGATCACAGGCCTGTCTCAATAAACTTGACCCCAGATACCAATCCTTTGTCATTGATGGCAATCTCATTAAAGTTTCGAAAGAAGTCAAAACACTTGGCCTGTATCTTGACTCTACACTCTCCCTGAAAAAACAAATTAATGCTACCATCTCCTCAACAGCATATACAAATAAATGTATCAACGCCTGCAAACCTTTCCTATCCTCTGACAGTCGCCTCACCTTGGCCAGAGCCCTTATATTGTCCAAATTAGACTATTGTAACACTCTATTCCTTGGCTCCACAAACCACATACTGAACAGACTACAAATACTCCAGATCAATGCACTTAGATGCGCACTTAATCTCCCACAAAAAGCCCATATCTCCTCGGCCAGAAAGGAAGTCCATTGGCTACATATCCGTGAGAGAATTCAACTCTGAGCACTGGTCATCACTCACAAATGCCTTCACCTGTCAGCCCCACGATACCTCTCAGACAAATTCACAAGACAGAACTCTTCCAGACCTAGATCCCCATATCTACACCAACTTGTCATCCCCAAGTTCAATTTGAAAACAGCGGTTGGATCTAGTTTCCCTGTGCTAGCAGCTAAAACCTGGAATGCTCTTCCTATGACAATCCGAGCTGAAACTTCGTTCTGGTCATTCCGAGCCAAGGTAAAAGAATCTTTTGCCTCTCAACAATAGATTGTCAACTGCACCTAGACCAATCATGCTTCCGAATATCACTATACCTATGCTTTCAACTCTCTTTTATATATACCCATTCATCCCTTACCTTTATTTCTCCGAATGTCGACCACTTTGTAACCAGGTCACTCATACTTCATTTGTACCGCTTCACCTATGACCTTACTGTATGTGCAACTATCTGTAACATTGCTGTTCCTAATCCAATGCGCCCAGTTACCCGAGGGTTCGACTGCGCACTATAAATAAACTAATGAAACTAAACTAAAACTCTTGTGATAATTGGGTTGTGTTTCCAAGGCAGATTTGGAGAATTTTAAGTTAGTGCACAATGTAATGTTGGATGCATGAGAAGCTCAAGAATGTGCTTGGGCAAACCTGGAAGTTTGGTGGCTTATATACTTGGGTGGGCATCTTTATACTTGTACCCCATGTCAAACTCCAGAATGATGTGTGACTGGCAAGCACGAGCCAAGACTGGCATTGTATAAAGGTGAATGTTGTTAACAGTTGGTAAGAGAATGGAGTACCCAAACTGGTAGATGGAAATTATTCAAAAGGCCTGGCATCTTGAGGTGGAAATAGTTATAAAGAGTCTGTTCCATATCGCATCATACTAGGCTTCACTTTAGTCTGCATTGTTTTTGTGGTCAATAGTGTTCCTGTGGCAGGTTTATCTTCTTAATTGCACAAAATAGGGAGGGTTTTCCCCCTTATTCTTGTAAAACAACTATGAAATACCTTAAGTCATTTGGATATACAGAGTAAACCGGCTTCCAAAGGCCAGTAATTGCGTCCTTGGTTGTAGGAACATTAGTGAAAAGGCTTTTAGCAGAAGTTAAGGTACTTGCGTGGCCATTTTAGCCTTGAAATGTGAAAGATACTGACTTGGAAGGGCTTTTGGATGCTTTATAAAGAAAAAAAAGCCTCTTTCCCATCCTCTGTTTCTGGTCAGAAATAAACTTCCGGGTGAAAATGCGTCCAATGCCCAAGCTGTCACAGCCACATTTTTGAATATCTAGAAAGTCTGTCCTTCCTACTCCTTCCATGTAAACCTGCTGTAGCATTGATTTCCTGTGCTCTTTTGAAACCATAGTCCTGTGTCTCAATGTCCCTGAAGCCAAGTGCAGGTTTTTCCTGAAGTCTGAACAACATTTCTGTTCCGAGAGGGGTCTGGAACTGAAAATGGGCTAATAATATCACTACATTCAGGGCAGGTAAGGCCAGATTGGTGAAGACTGTTTTTACCAGAAATAGTGGAAGAAGAAACCAAGGCCAGCCTGAATGGAGTGTACCAAAGCAGACTGCCTTCTGGGTTTCCTGCATCACCACTGCACAAGGTTAGCAGTAGTCCAAGTAATGGCAACAAAAAACTGGCATATGAAACAAACATCAAGCAACTACTTGTACTACATTCAGCCAAATGTAAGTGCTATTGTCAGTCGAGAGCTCACACCTGTTAAATCAAATGGGTCTGCTTCCCTTGTGCATACAGCACCGTTGTTCAAGAAGACTTACCAGTCAAGCTCTGGTGACTAAGCATCTGGCCAAACCCTCGGACAGAGCAGTGAGTGTTTCCCAAGCCCTGCAAGAGCATCTGGCTGCTGTCTGTGAGCAGAAATGTTGTAGGAGAAGCCATAGTCTAAAAGCATTACTTTAGAAACCATCCTGCAGTGATTCAATGATCATCCAACTATTTTAGAAGTAATTCGCACATTATTGTACGTTACCTCTCTCGTTGTGAGACCGAAGCTTCTGTAACGACCGATGACCAACACCAGAGAACTGTCTGACAGCAAGAATGCTATTTTGTGTGATAGAGATGGAAGCTAATCTCAGACCATCTTACCCACAGCACTTAGAGAGAGTAGGTATGCTGTGCTCTGCAGGCCCAGCACCATAGAAACCTACCTTGCGTTGGCGCCTGGCAGCTCTACTACAGGCACTGTAACACATACAAGCAATAATAGAAGTGAAAAGTGGTCAGTAACAAGCAATACTAGAAGGAAAATGTATTTATCGGGGGCCATTTTAAATGGCCAATAAATAGTCATCGAGTGCCTTGCGACCATCTGAAAATGGGCAAAATATTAAATGAGGTCCTTCTGGCTATTGTAAAAGTGTTATGCGCAGAGGCACCTCCTAAAGGGTGCAACAAGGGACAAAAGACTACACCAGGACATGTAGGAATATCGGATTATATTGAGACAATTTGAACAATATACCAAAGTACAACAGATTAAACAGAGGGAATAAATATTAGTAAATAAACAAACTGAACAAATAAAACATGTTTAGAGGCACTCCTATTGGGTTTTTCATGTTAATCTGAAATGCTGTGCCGGCAATACTATCCTACCATGCAAACCTCAGGCGCTCCGAATCGGTACGCACAATTCATTGTTTAAAACATTTCAATGTACAGGCGAGTGATAAGTGTTGTGGAAAATAAAATTAGAGTTGAATCCTTGAATCCCTATCATCACCAGTATATTTGTCAAGTATAAAGAGATCTGGTCATTCCTATGTTGTCAAATGATTTGATTTATGCAAAGCGGGCTGGCACCCTCACTGGTGTTCCCCTTCCCCTTTCTCATATAGGCTATTTTGAATGGGTAGAATAGGAGTATACCAGACTGTCAACCTTGCAATGATCTTATCTTCGAAGATAATTGTTGTTATGTTCTGTGATTTGATTATGTGCTTGACTAAGTAAGATAAGTGTGACGTTTTTATTATGACTGAAATATGTACTGTAATTGATGATTGAACGTTGTACAATTTTACAAAGAACCAGTTTCAATGTTAGTACAAATAAAGCATTTGCTTTTGCAGAACTCTCCTCCACCGCAAAAGATATTTGTCCTCTGCAGCTTTCAGCTTTCAGCAGCAGCTGTAGTGACTCTAACAAATGCACAGCTATCAATGTGGGTCTCACCCACATAGAAAGAGACGGAATCCTAGAGTAAGACTGAGTAGCAGGGTGCGTAAAGAAACCACAAAATAGAGAGGGCACTATCTCGGCTCATGATTGACACACCAGGCACAGCTAGTTTAATGTAATGCTCTCCAAGTAAGAGGGCTCTTCAGGCATTATTCTGAGCATATTGCCTGAAGCACTGTTTCTTTTATCCTCTCTCACAACGTGTTTGGTTTACATGTAGACCGTGATTAATTTAACTCGCCCAAATTCAAAATTGGTGGATTTTGCTTCAAAATTTGCTTTAGTGAATTTTGAGGTTAATCACCAAAAAGGTTTGCACCGCAAAAACCTAATTCTTTACAAAAACCACAATTTAGTTTACAAAGATTACATTTAAAAAAAGACTGAGCTTAAAAAATAATTCATTGAGTCTTTGCTGATTTAAATCAGCTGGAAAATAAACCCCAACATTTTGTGACAGAATAAAAATAATTGGGGATTTAAAAAACATCCACCTATGTATATTATTAGCATGCATAAAGAGGGCCGCTTGTTTAAATATCTCACTTGTCGCAAAAATTCTAGAACTTAAAATGAGTCTTTTACCACACTCAAGGTAACTTTGTAGCAATAATATATGTGTATGATGGAGATGTAGCGAGCTCTTTTTCTTTGAAATATTCTTTCACAGAATTGACTCCTTGCGAAAGATTGGTTCCCCCAGGCGTAAACTACAATGCAGTGACTTATGCGTTCCCCCTGCGTGTCATCAGCTTTTCAGTTCAATGTCAGCACTCGCATTACTTGTCATTTTGTGTCCGTCTTCCTTCCTGCTGCTGAATTGTCATTCTTATTTTTTTAGAGCTGGCTCTCTGTCTTCCTGATGTATAGTTTCCCCACTCTAAACTTGCCATTGCCTAAATGTATTTATTTTATTTAATGTAGATATCCGGAGAAACAATACATTTCTAGTACAAAAATGCCTGCAAAACATTTTAACATTGATTTACAGAGCGGACGACCAGTGTCCTTAACAATGGGTGAGAGGGTGTGGATATAAGACCAGATGATGCAGGAGAGGTAGAAACATGAACCAGAGACAAGGATAGTAGATCAGGATAAAGGAATGGGATAGTGAAGGAAGTGCTATGTTTTCAGATCAGGGGTGATGTATGGGTTACGTGGAGTAGTTTTAGGGGGAGAGGAGAGCCGGCAGATGTGATGGCTTGGAATGCTGTGCAAGTGGTTTGTCGGATAGGAGCAGAGCTGGGAGTTTGGATTTAAATAGAGTGCGAGTAGTGCGTAGAGGGAGAGTAAGAGCATTTAAGGGAGTGAGGAGAGGGAGAGAGCAGAAACTAGAGGGAGTGCAAGGTGCACAATGGGTGGCATGGAGGGGAGACCAGGATGATTGTAGGAAGTGAGATGGGCCAATTGGTATGGTTGGGCAAGTACATGTATAGTTCTGAAGATGATTCATGAGTTTATATTGTGCCTCTGTCTCATAGATAACCAGCCTAAATGACGAGGTGGGGAGGTGGAGGTGAAGCAGGGATGGTTGAAGAGTGTATGGACAGCAATGTTGAAGACTTTGTCCAGAGATGAAAAAGCATAGTTAGGAAGGCCATGGAGTAGACTGGAACATTAGTCAGATCAAGACAGTACTAAAGAGGAGATTAGGTGTTTAGCATTGCTGGAGGGAAGAAGAGGTCTATTTTTTCTAATGTTGAGGAGATGAGTTCTGGCTGCAGTGGCAGATTTGGAGATGAGCGAGAAGTTGTGAGAGGGGTCGAAAACGCACCAAGGTTGTGAGTTGCAGCGGACTCGGGATGGTAGTCAGGAGAGAAGAATATAAGAGGGGGAGAGGATAGCCTGTTTGGATGGAAGTAGAGAACTTCAGTATTGGTGGAGCTGAGCATGGGCAAGTGAGGTGCCATCCAGTATTTGATGGCTGGGAGAGCTTTTTGAACGTAGCTCATCAGATAAGGAGAAGATCTTAGTGTTATCCGCCAAGAGTTGATGGGAGAAGTGGAGGATATCATTGGTGCCAGGAGCAGCGGTAGAGAGCGTGAAGCGAAGTGGATCCAGGACTGACCCTGGGGCAACACCAACTATAAGGGGGAGAGTGGGGAGGTAAGGCTGTTCAAGGACATCTGAATGTGTCTGGGGCGAGATATGAAGTATACCAAGCGAGGGCGTTGTCCCTGATGCCGATGAGGGAGATTGTTGAGAGTAGGTCATAATGGTTGACTGTATCGAAAGGCAGCAGAGAGGTTGCGAAGAATAAGAATAGATGAAAAGTTAGCATAACAAGCGGAAGAGATGCAGTTGCTGATATTGAGGAGAACTGGTAGAGTGCAGAGTTTGGTAGCCAGATCAAAGAGGATCCCGGACATTGTGCATGTCAAGGACCTCAGTGAGTCGGCTGAAAACTACATGATCTAGGATTTTGGAATAGTGAGGTAGAAGAGAGATAGGGCAACAAGATAGTTCGGATCTAGGCCAGTTTCTTAAGGATAGGGATGACATTAGCCGACTTGTTGAATGATTGAAAAGTTACACTGTCAAGAGAGTTGAAGAGGGAAGTAAGATATGCAGCACTTCACTATGGTTGGGAATAGAGGGTTGATGGGGCACATGAAGGGTTGGCCCTGAGGAGAAAGTCAAGAATCTCATCCGGGTTAGTGAGGGCAAAGGAAGCCATTGTCACAGAAGAGGAGGATAGAGGTGGTGGAGAAAAGTGATCAGGCATGTGGGATACAAGGTAACAAAGTAGAGAGCTATATATCGTTAGCAGAAAGAGGAGAGGAGATGGAGGAGGGAGAATTGAGTTGAGAGATTTTTGGAGTGCCTACGCTGTGAGGATTGAGACGAAATGAGAGAGGTAGAAGTCACGTTTGGCAGAGTCGAGACAGAGGAGTCGTTTTGAAGAGCTGTCTGGTTTAGTTGGAGATCCAAGGAGTGTCTAAATCTTTGCTTTTGCCTGTCGAGAAGCTTTTTCCTCCTCATTTTCAAGGTGCAGATGGTAGGTGTAATCCAAGGCCATCCTTGGAGGGCAGAGTTTAGGGGGGAATGTAGTAAGAGGGAAGTGAGAGGAAAGGGAGTGTTAAATGCAGTTTTCTAGTTAGTGAAGGCTTTATCAGTAGATTTTGCTTTGGAGGAGAGTGACGTAGGTCTGAGTGGTAGAAATGGGAAAGGGAATTTAGAGGGGGGAAACTTGTGTCTGGTAAGGAAACTTATAAATTGAGAGTTGGATGGAAGGAGGAGTGAAGATTGGGGCAAAGACAATAGAATGATCAGAGGAAGATGGAGCGATGGAGATATTAGAGGTGGAGAGAGGAGATGAGACTAAGTCAAGGGAGTTATCATTTGAATTGGTGGGCAGAGTGTGGACAGAAGAGAGCAAGTGGTTAAGGAGAAGAGAGCGAAGGTCAGTGGAGAGAGGAGAGGTAAGTCACCAGTGGCAATTAGGTGATGATGGGGAGGAAAGGAGTCATTTAGTTTGGAGAGGTGGTCAACAAATTGACCATATGGACCAGGTGGCCGACGGAGAACTATAATATGGCTCTATGTGAAAATGACTCCTGGGAAAAAGTTGCCATGTAGGTGACTTTTTTCCCTGCACCCCTAAAAGCCTTGGCCACATATTTTAGGGTGGTTATTTAGTCTAACACCAGTCCTAGAATATTTGGGTAAATGCTTGATTTTCATGGGAGTGCAAATTTGGGGAAGTGCGGCCCCTGACAACCTTTTCCCATGCAACGTTGACACCGGATGGATCTATGTGAAAATATTGCATCTGTTACTGTGAATGCGAAAGTGCTGAATTCTTTTTTTTACCCCATTTCGCTGCATATATATGTGGGAGGAGATCCCCGACAGCCCCTCCCATAACCCCCTAACTTTATTATTAACATAACCCATGCCACCAAATATGTATCCAGTGAAGTGGGGCTTTTACATTTCAGCATTTTGTTCGAATTTGCAGTAATGGTCTACGATATTTTGTAGGAATACCCAGTGGATGCCTATAATATGAATGCCATAGGGAGCAGTGCTTGTGGTGATGGTGTATTCGAAATAGAGAGAAATAGTGTGATAGGAGGAGTGGGAGAGGTGGTAAGTTTGGAAGATGCAAACAGTCATACTCCACCCCTACTAGCTGGGCATGGAGAGTGTTTGAAGGTGTAGGCAGTGTCCTGAAGGGCAGCAAGGGTTGCAGCGACTGAGGGAGAAATGCAGGTTTCTGTAAGGGTAATGAGGTAAAGAGGGGGAGACTGGAAAGGAAGTCGGAGGTAAAGAAAGTCTTGTAAGCAATCCAAAGAGCCATATAAAGAGTCAGATGTAGAAGCATAATGATGTTGAGTCTGTGAAGTAAGGAGGTGCTGGGGATAGAAGAGAGAAGAAAGTAAGTGTGATGAAAGTTAGGGTTGGGGGTTTTGTGAATGGAGTAGGGGAGCGAGAAGAGGGGTGGTGATGAGGAAAAGAGATGATGGGGGTAAAAAATGAATGTGTCTGATGCATATTGCTCCTGCAACCAACTGCAAATTGCACAACGAATCACAAATGTTGCACACATGATTTACGGCTTCTGCACTTTTTACACACGTGAACCTGGTTCAGCCAACAAAACGGATGGCAGTTACGCAAAGCGTAAAATATGGGATTACGAAAAGTACATTTTTTTCTTTTCTTTTTTTGGGAGAGGGTGGTATATTTTGTGGTATATTTTTCCTGAAAGTGGGGTCCAAATTTAGGGAACGTGATCTACTTTAAGAGAAGAATGTCTTTTAAAACTGACATTAGTTCCAACTTGACGCAATGCTGATTTGGGACATAAGCAAATACACAGGAACATGACCAAAGGGCTACGTTATAGGAACACGTTTCTTTTTTGTTTTGCGAGTCTGTTGCAACCCACATTTGAATTGACTAGCCATTGCCACTGCTCCCGTTTTGCATGTACCAAGTGTGTGTGTATGGCAATACACTGCCATGCCCGTCCATTCGGTTGCAGTTAGCGATTTCTTTAATTTGGCTTGGTTGCAAGTGGACTTTCTCACCGTTTTGTGAATCTGGTGCATTTTGCAAATTTTTCCTGCCACAGATTCATTTAAGAACCCAAAATGTGTTTTACCTGAGCCATCATTTCTTACTGTATGTTGACCTGTTATGAAAATAAACTGATTAATTGAATCATATGAGTTTAACAGTATTACTGTGCAGTTAAGGTGATATACCAGCCGATTTAGTCCTAGGGTCCTTCGTCCTCGAGTTATTCCACATTATTATTAGTGAGTTATTTTGAAGTCTGATTGGGCTCCATTGGAGAATGCTTTATTGCCGCATAGATAATACTCACTAGTTTCCACGCGTGTGTGTGGCATTGTTTGCCCACCTTATAAAATCAGGTGGGGGCGTGGGGCTTTGGTAACAGAACCGGTAAATAGTGAAGAGTGGAATATTTGAGTTTCTGCACTACTCGTAATGAGAACCACAGTGATGTGCATGTGCTTGCCCACATCATTGGAATCCACTACATCTCAGTCACCTAATTGATTCACTTTTGACGCTCTTGGCAACACCACTTCTGGCTGGCTGTTTTAAGGTTTCATTTATTTAGTGCAATAATGCGTAAAATTCGACACTTGTCAGGAATGTTAATTCCTCTTTATAACTTCCCCCTAATCTTCCATGTGTGAGTTTTTAATTTTCCTGAATTATCACTCCTTCTCCATCATTTCACTATTTGTATATCCTTTCCACGGATTGTCATGTTTCTTCATAATAAACTGCAACAGGCTAGCATCATCTGTCTCGCTAATTTAAGCATTGACAAAATAGGGAGCTAGAGCTTGCCACTGACTTGGAGATGCGTATCTATCTTCTGAGCAGCTAACATGCCCAGGCTCCCAAGAGGACCCCAGAAAGGCCAATGCTTCCAATTCGGAGTGATCTGGTAAGGATAAGCGTCAAAATGAAATGTTCAGGTTAGTCTGCCTTTCAAGGTTTACAAAAAAGCATGTGGCTGGTGGTTATTTCACATAGGTTCCCTTTTCCTTGCATGCCCGTGGTTCTCTTCTACTAGGTTCGTAAAGGAATTATTACTTTTGTGTATTTAGCCAGCATGCTTCCATTAAGTGAAGAGCTCGATCAGACCTCTGTTTTATTATGCTATAGGAAAGAGTTTTAGCATCTTGATTGCAGCCACAGAAGCAGTGGAACTGCTGTTATTTTTGCTGATTCTGAGTACAGTTGCAGCATCTTGGCGCTTCAGAGGAAAATGAGATGCAGTTTAGGAACATCTGGGCACTCTTGTCCTATTATCTGCTATCAGAGTATTAGCCGCTCAATGAAATTCTGTCTATGCCATGGAGTGAAGTTCTGGTGAAAGAGCAGGCGGGTCTAATTGAATCCACACTGAAGGAACAAGAATTCTAACTACCAAACCAGAGGCCACATCGCAAGGATTGCTTGTTAGGCACAAGGGAAGAATGATGCAAATCAAGTTCAACCCAGAATGCAGAAGAAAGTGCTGTGAATGGGACCGGCATACCAGTGTTGCTCTGTGGTAACGCCACAACGGAGCAGCCTTTTTGATTTCACTTCAGCTTAAAGATCCAGTTTCTTGGAACTGAGCAGACGATGAGGTTCAGCCATGTGGTTCCAGGAACACACTCCAGGAACGAGAACTAGCTGAAGTGCGAACACTGGACATCACTCTCACTAACCCCCGAGCCCTCCTTCCTTTTCCGATCCACCAGAGGGCCTGGAGACCATGAAAATGGCAGCAGTGCATGGTATAATGAATCACAATAACATGCCAGAGTGTGGACAGGCAGTGAAAAGTTCAGTAAAGCTCGCAAACACCCCCAGAAGGTAGTGAAAGACAGAAGAGTGACACTTGAGATACATATATATCATCAGCAGAGTTTGCATGCTTTGGGAGACCAATGTAATCGAATAGCAGAAGCCGGCTTCCATCGATACCTTTACTTAAACTGACTAATTTTTAAAATGGAACAAAAAGTTGTTTCTGAGATGAAAGGAGTGTTATGTGGTACATCACCTGAAGAACAGTGGCCTTCCTTCCAATTGTTGATATGAGACATTGAAAGTTTAAACTAGGCTAAGAAAAGATGAGAAACTGCCGGGCTGCCTCTTTAAAACATGTAATTCTAGTCATTGGAGGGCGACTGCGTCCATCTATTTTACTGAGCACGTGCCTCCATGTAAGAACTACTTAAAAGCAGCAAGCAGCTCTTGGTCCTCCCGTACGTACGATTTTCCTTAGTTATTGAGCCATACACGTGCTATTGCCAGCCTTTCGTTTCACTAGGCCGAGACCCTGTTTGCAGCCTTGGTCCTGAGCAAGCTAGATTATTGCAGCAGTGTCTGCTTGATGTTAACTTTGCCTCCTGCTCCCTCCTCTGCCTAGCACTTTCAACTTCTGCCTCCTTCTGGCATCAGTTAGGCTGCTTGCTCCAAAACAGCCTTTGACCACCCCAATCAGGCCCTAGACACATGTGTCTTGCACTCCTGAAACTACTGCGCTGGGGTGCCATTATGCGCCTCTCCCCTCCCTCCCAGGGCTCTAAGGGACCTTTAAAAAACATCCTCTGACGGAAAGGATTGGTATCCTAAAGATTTACGCTGGCCCACTCACATAAGTGCGTGCTATCAGAGAGGGATATTTAATTACTGAGTTGCTGTGAATAGTTTTACATTGAATATTGTGTATATCCTAATTGTAAACTGCATTGCTGGGTTTTGTTCCCTTTGGGTGTCTTCTGTTCCCGCTTCTTAAAAAATAGTTTGTTCTTATGTTACTATGACCTTAAGCACCAAATATGTATTCAATGTACAATTTAGCTAAAATACCTGAGCATTAAGTAAACACAAATGCCCGATGAGAGCATCTGCTGCACCAACAATAATGCATAAAGATACCTGGCTTCAATGACAAAAGGTAGGTCCATGCTTGTCGACTCAATTAGGAACAAACTTTGCATGAATTGCAACGTTTATTCACAACTGATTAGACCAGAATGGGCTGGATTGCTGTTTTCTGAGAGTGCCTCCAAAGATGACTATCTTTGGTCACTTCTGAAAGGCGGTAACCGGGTTGAGGGTCAGAGAGGCAGGACAATTCATGCCATGCGTTGTTAATGGGAGAGCTGTTCTCTGGAATTTCGTACTATAAACGTCATTAGTCTTGTGGTGTTGGAAGAATGTAAGTCTCTGGTGGATGTGTGTATCAAATTTGTTCCCCTAAATTTGTATTGTGTATGTTCTCCACCAACCAAGGAGAACAGTGGAGGCAATATCAAATGGTGTTCTCCCATCCTTGATGTTTAGTCCTAGAATGGTGAGGTCTGTAGTCCTACAGAATCCAACTAAGATGTCAGACGGCGAGAAAATAAGAGGATGATGCTGCAATTTTCAAGAGACATCCAGTGTTTTCAGAAACTTATTGGGAATATCCGGAGATACACGCTGGGTAGAACAATGACATTGTTATCTAGTCACAAGACATGTCCACCACCCGCAGCCCATTTGTTCTGTGCAGTTGTTGCTCTCAATTTTTTTGTTCTCGCTTTGTTCAACTGGCAGATTAGGTAGTGCCTTTACCTTTGAATAATTTATTTTGTGACGTAGCTGTGTCCTTTTCTTCTGTATGAAAGATAAAACTGCAACTGAAGTGGAGATTTCATACAAGCTCCGTCATGACAAACACATGACACAGCGAAGTTCTCTTACCAGTGCCTTAAAGTAGCCTCGTCAATTCACAGCGATTATAAATCTATCACACTGCCTTTTCCTTGTTAGTCTTGCACTGAGAATGGTGGGTTTAGGTTTTCTAGAAAGGTCAAGTTGCTGCCCATTACAGACACTGATCATTTGCTCTCTTCACACCATTGCAGGAACAGACGTGAAAGATGCAAAGGTGATCTGTGTGTCCACTGGAACAAAGTGCATCAACGGCGAGTACATGAGTGACCGTGGCCTGGCCTTAAATGACTGTCACGCAGAAATCATAGCTCGCAGATCTCTGCTGCGATTTCTCTACACAGAACTTGAACTTTTTTTAAGGTAAAAATGTCATGTTCACATGATCCTTTTCGAAACCAGCATCCATAAAGTACTCTTATTTTATTTTTTTATTTTTTTGTATTTACTTTTTTTAACATCTGGTTGGTTAATTTGTCGTTTCATATTTCAGTACATGGGAACTGTTCACATTTTAGTTCATGTTTTTGTTGGTTACATTTATTTGTAAAGCATACATGTTGCCTTGAAGTGCTATCGGTTGCAGTAGAACCACTTTCAGTTACCAGGCATTAATGATTTTGTTGCACAGTGGAAGAAGTATTATGATAAACTAGATTTCAAAGGTGAAAAGGCCTTGAGCAAATAAATCAAGCTTTATTGACCAATTAATTTATTTAAGTTTTTCTTGTCTTTCCGTAGTTCAAAAGAAGAGCAGCAGAAATCAATTTTCATCAAGTCTGAGTGTGGCGGCTTCAAATTAAGGGACAATGTGCAGTTCCACCTGTACATCAGCACCTCTCCATGTGGCGATGCCAGAATATTCTCACCGCACGAGGCTGCACAAGAGGGTATGACTGGTACATAGAAAAATCCTTTGTCTTTAAATTCTGGGAATCCAATATGGTGCCATGTCGCATCTAGGACATTTGGGGGTTGGGGAAGGAGCCGCCAGGATACCACCTTTTTTGGATGTTTTTTCTTCCATAATGTATTTTTTTATTAAAAGCAGTCCTATACAGAAATTCTACATTTCACTCCTCCTTTGGATATAAACTCAGTTTTAAAGAACTATCGGCCTCATCATGAATTTAGCGGTGCAGTAAACAGGTGGCAGTATTTGTATTTATTTGATTTATAATGCGCTTCTGCCAATGCGCCGTACTTAAGGTAAAAAGGTACAAACACTAAATGCATAAAGAATTCAACCGAAAGCAAGGGAGTTAAGACATAGAAGAAAGAAGATAGCTTTTGAGAGAAGTATGAAAAAGAGAGTAGGGAGAGATTGACCGAATGTGTAGTGGTAGGGCATTCCAGAACTTGGGAACAAGAAGACCAAAAGAGTGGAAACAAGACTGGGCACAATGAGGCTGAGGGACAGATCGAAGGAACTGAGATTGAGAGCAGAGAGGCCGGGAGGGGATGTACATATAAACCAGGGAATATGGTAACCCGGTGCAAGCTCATGGACTCATTTGAAAGTGACACAGCGAAAACTGAATTGAAGACGAACTTCAAAGGATAACCACCCAAAGGAAAGAAGAGCAGGAGAAATAGAGGAGCAAGGGGAAATGCAGAATTACAGATGGTGCAAGGGAGCAAGATGAGAAGCAGGGAGACCAAGAAGAAGAATGAAACAATAGTGCAAGCAGGAAAAGAGCAGGGGAGTGATGAGCAGTTTAGCGGCGTGGAAGTTAAGATAAAGAACAAGCTTTTCCAATGTTAAAAAGTTGAAAACGACAGGACCGTGCAGTGTTGTAGATAGTGAAATGAAGGAGAGACAGAGTCGAAGAGTGGCTAAGTTGCGGGCAGAGGAAGAAAAAAGAACAGGCGGCAGAAAGCTAATAGCAGAGAGGGGAATGATAGAGGCACACTAAAAGCAGGGAAAGAGAATTTCTGTCTTGGTAGAATTAAGATGGAGAAAGCGAGAATGCATCCATGCTTGGAAAGCGAGTAAACATTCAGAGATGGAAGAACGTAACAAATTAGAAAAGGTAGAGAAGGAAACAATCCATTGGGAGTAGTCGGCATAGAAGTGTGCTGACAGCCCAAAGGAAGTTACGATAGTGGAGAGAAGAACAGTATATGAACAAAGGAAAGTGAGGCGGAATTTAATCCACCACAAGAAACAGAAAAAGAATGGTTAGAAAGATCAGACTTAAACCAAGCCGGTGCAGAGCCAGAGAAATCAAGTGAATGTAGAGTAGAAAGTACAGTGCAGTGATCCATAGTATCAATCACCACAGAAAGATTGAGAATAATAAGAATGGAAGAGAGAGTTTCGAGTGCCTAGTAGATAGCCAGGGTTTAATGGCCAAAAAGAGTGCTGTTTCTGTGGAGTGCAGCAGATGGAAACCAGATGGAGGAGGTGGGAGGGGTCAAACATGTGAGGCAGACAACTTGGTACAGGTTTTTCACAAGATGTCATTTTCATAACTCAAAAAGGATTTGATAAACACCTCACTATCCCTGACCTAAAGAGGATTTCCTTGCCTATCCAAATAAACTAAAGGAAACGCTCTCACAAAAGGAATCTGTCTCTCACACTTAGGCATATGTCAAGCTCATATAGGGAATATATAGGAGTTCAAATATAACAGAAACAACAGTTATGTTCGACATGAACGTAATAAAACACGTTCACAATTCTTCTGTAACAACAAGGATGTTTTGTCAGGCTGATTCTACAATTAATTCAGGTTTTGCCACTTCTCCACAACCTTTAACCCGCCACACAGTACTTCAATGATTTCTTCTTGGTCCACTAACCTGCCAGGTCTACCACCAAAAAGTTCCTAACCTGGTATACTCGCCTGCCTGGACATAAAGCTCCTAACATTACTGCAAATACTTGGTGGTAAAGTTTACTTCAGACCTTTTGGAAAATTCTTTGACATTTATCAACTACAAAATGCACAACTCCTTTTAGGAAAACATGTTACACATTGGTGCCGATTGTTCCACTGTTGTATTTGCCACTCGCAATGCAGGTTATGCCCCTCTCCTCCTTGACACACTCTATCAGGAGGACTGCTCTCCTGTCCCTTGTGTTTTCCCACTTTCACAGTAAACAACTGCTGAAGACATTTCTTTATTACACTTACCTCTCTTTGCCTTGGGCAATGCTTGTTGATGTCTGGGTTAAATATTGCCTCTTCCGCTCTTTGGCAATAATGGTTACAATCGCTCTGCAATAATGTCCTTTTGTTATTTTCCACTGAGATGTAGATTTTCTGTGAGGTATTGCCCTCTCTTTACTTTGGAAATGTTGGTTATGGTCACCTTGCTTCAGTATTGTTATGGGATTTGTAATGCGCACCTAGTACCCGAAGGCTGATGGGCGCAGACTGACAAACACAAAACAAAACCCCACATGCAGCAGAACTATTAGCTATCCGTTATCACAACCAGCAGAGCTCTAGACGAAGAGCAATGTTTCGAGCTTCTTTTTAAAGAGTTCTGTTGAAACCAACATTCTTATTGAAGTTGGGAGGGCATTCCAGGCGGTGGGGGCTGCTACTTCAAATGACTCCTGCCTTGTTTTGTTGGTTTTATACCGAGGTACATTGAGTATATTTGAGTTATCTGATCTAAGTGACCTTCCCTTGTCTTTCACGATTATGGCTTCCTTCAGATATGATGGCATGTGACCTACAATACATTTTTGAGTGATGAGAAGAAGCCTAAACCGAATTCTGTCTCCAACCGGTAACCAGTGAAGGCTCCTTCTGGCCTCAGAGACATGATCTCTTTTACTTAGGCCCTTCACTACTCTCACTGCCCCATTTTGGATTACCTGAAGACGATGGATCTCAGTCTGGGGGATACCCACCAAAAGACTGCATCCATAGTCTAGTTTTAAGCCAATAATGGCTCTAGCCAGTGTTTCTGAATTTTTTTCAGAAATGAATGGGCGAAGATGGCGGAAAAGTTTAAGGAAATAGGAGGCTGACGAAACAAGGCTGTTCACCTGCGCCTTCATGTTTAGATGTCTATCCAGACATACGCCCAGAGTCTTAACCTTGGACAAAGTTTTAATAACACAATTGACCAGGTTGAAGTTCTTATATTCTGCTCCTAATTTATCCAATTTGCTTGGAGAGCCTACGAGGAGGAGTTCAGTTTTAGCTCTGTTCAGGGCCAGACCATTAGACACCATCCAATTTTGAATTTTCAAATAAATTACATTAATGAAAGCTTCATCTTTTTGATATATTCCTGAGATAGGTAGGATGCATTGCGTGTCATCCGCGTAGTTTGCAAACACGATCCCTTCCTCTTCCAGCATCTGGAAGAAGGGGATCATGAAGATGTTATAGAAACACGGAGACACGCATGCTCCCTGTGGAACTCCATACCATAGTAGCATGGGATCATCTTATGCCAATTTGCTGGCAACTCTAATTTTCCTATCCTTTAGAAAGGATGACATCCGTTGAATGGCCTCTTCAGAAAACAACGCATTTTCTCTTAACCTGGTGGACAAGATTGAATGATCCACCAGGTCAAAGGCCGCAGAAAGATCTAAAATCATCAATAAGGCAATCTGACCTTTATCCATACCTTGAATGAGATGGGATTTGAGGGCAAGAAGCGCTGTTTCCGTGCCATGATTGGCATGGAACCCTGATTGATAGTTAGGCAGAATTTGATTCTGTTCCAGGAATAAAGAAATCGGATTATACGCCACCATAATATTGCCCCATCTTTACTTTGTCAATGGTGGCTGTCTCGGGATGTTAGCTCAGGGGCAACATGGTCGCCTTGGAAGCAAGACAACACGGAGCACCACAGGTTCGATCGCCGGGTCCGTGCTTAGAAACCTCTGGGTATTAAGCGCGTTATAAATAACCTATCATATCATATCAAAAGTAGCTTACTTCCATATTTTCCCCTCTTTATTTTGGCAATGTTGTTGGTTTCCATAGCAATAATTGTAACCTTTCTCTTTTGGTCTTTCTACAAAATTCTAATTACGCCAATGTAACTTCGTTATGTAAGGTCGGTATTCACAATTGTTATCAGTAGCCAGCGAGCGATTACGGAGCATAACAGAATTACCCACACATGGTAAACTGTCCGGTTTCTGCATACGCATCCGTTCAAGCCACTGCTTTCTCTGCTGCCTTCTGCACAGCAAGATTCTTCTGATTTCCTGTGGCCCATGCCAAACGGGAAAGTCGCTTTCCTTGCTCCAAGTGTCCACTGGTGCGCACTAGCCACTGGGACACTGCACGCAAACCGGAGAGTCTCTCTCTGTGGTGGAAAGCTTTCTGCAATGCCGCTTCCCACTGCCCGACCTCTGCAGTTAGCTTCTTCAATCTTAGATACTCTCTAAGGACCGTCATCCACTTCAGAGATAGTGACAGGTCCGGTGTCTCCGTGCATGCAAACCTGAGAGCCTCTCTCTCTCCAGGGGGAAAGCTTGCTGCAACTCCGCTTCCCACTGCGTGACCTCTGCAGTTAGCTTCTTAATCAGTCATCCACTTCACAGGCAGTGCCGGCTCCGGCGTCTCCGTTTTCTTTCTTCATCTGCTGCTGCAACTAGGACAGGTGGTTTCTGCAACCCACCTTCCCGGTCTCATGGCCTGCACCTGAGGGGGCCTTATATATTCCAAAGTCCCACTCAGGTGTGGGTCATCAGAACCACTAGACTGCATCTTGCAGTTTAGTGCCTCTGAGTTCCTCTTCCTCCTCCCAGTACTTTGGGCATTGTGGGACTAGAAGTCCCCAATGTTGCGATTACCTTTTCCTTCATCATTATAAACTTCAACATTATTGGATTTACATTGATTATTAAATAAATCATTAGGGAAGGGTTTCAGAGGATTTAATGGTGGATTCAGATTTAAGGACAAATTATATGCCTCATAATCCAGTGTCCAGATTCTTATTCCCATATACTTTATTTCCCTGTTGATTGCGTGAGGTTTCACTGCCCTCAGTGTGGGTAGCTTTGTAAAGGAAATGCTTACTCTGACAACAAGCCATTAAATATTATAGCACCACAGAAAACGGCATCTCTTCTAAAGGAATTCTCTTGTTCCTTTGGAAGCCTTTTCCTCCTTGGTGATCCACCCGGCTAGTACCACCCCCAGGGTTGGGATCAGGTAGCAGCAGCCTTCCCCTGGACACCTGGGAGGAGACTTTAGGCAGGGATTTTGTGAAGATTCCACCAAATTCATCAGAGGAGAGCGCTAAGATTAAACCTGTGTTTAAACTACCCTTCCTAAGACCTTAAAAGTATGGAAGGAGAGAAATAGGCTGAAAGATGGAGCAGAAGAGTCTAGAGAAGATTTATTTCAAGAGTGGAAGTATAATAGCTGTTTTGAAGTGAGTAGGGAAAGTAGCAGAGGGGGGGAGATTGATTAAAGAAGTTAAATAGGGTAGTAAAAGTTGAAACAAGCTTAGTGATAAGAGTGGAAGGAATTGGATCAAGAGGAGAGGCAGGAGGGTGAGCATGAGCAAGGTATCGGGCAGTGTCACATTCAGAGGATAGGGTAAGGAAGAGAGTGGACCTAGAGGCTGTAGTCACAGATGTATTCTCAGTAGATGTGGAGGGGGAATGCAAAGTGCAATCTTGGAGACAAAAAAGCTAGCCAAGTCAGGGGGGGAGTGAGGAGGAAAGAGAGGTGTCAAACAAGGGGGAGAACGAATATGGTTAAGAAGTTGGAAGAAACGTCAGGATGAGGAGGATAAGAGACAAGAAGGTTGGAAAAGTATATTTTATTTGCAGCAGAAAGAGCAGAGTTGTAAGAAATATTAATAGAAGTACAACAAGGTCTGTGGGTGATCTTCCAAGTCCGCTCAGTGCACCTCAGTGAGGAACTTGGAGTGCAAAGATCTGGCGTTAACCATGGTTGAGGAATTTATGCAGAAAGTCCGAAAGGGTGGAACGGGTGATGTACGTCCAATGATGAAGAAAGAGCAGTGTTCAAAGTGGACAGCGCAGTGCCTGCAGGGAGAGTAGAGTAGGTCACAAGAGGGGGAAGAGAGGAAAGAAGAATAGAAAGTAAAACAGGTGTCAAATGTGCAAAACCTCAGGTGAAGAAAGGGGTGCTTATAGAAGCAAGAGGGACTTGAGGTTCAGAAACCGTATAGGAGAAAGAAAGAAGGGGATCAGAGAGAATAAATGGATAGTGAGAGACAGGTTATAATGAGGGGCGGGGGCAGAAGAAAATATGTGATCCAAAGATGAGCTAGACTGGTGCTACTGAGTGGTAAGATGAGGTTAAGTATCCAAGAAGAAGGAAATAGAGGGAATGGGCAACAGGACTGAAAGTAGAGAGTCCAAGTCAGATCAAAAGGTTGAGTGAGCAATTTTGTTAGCAGGGTGCTTTTCTAAATTATGAGTCCTAGTATAGTGGACCTTCTTTTTTTGGCTGTTCCATGTTTGGAGGAGGGGCCATAATCAACATTTGGCTCTTAAAGTGAACATACTGGTAAACAGTGCATTCCATTATTGCCCAGGAAGGTCATTTGCTTGCAAAGAAACTTGCACATCGAGCATTTGACCTTAATAGATATCTCCCTTTCCACAAGAAACCGTCTAAGCACCAACCAAGCCACAGTCTTGCTTCCAAAGGCTGCCGCTGGGTCTTAAAGCTTTATTGAGTGCCTGTAGAAGCTTGTTGAGGAATTGTATAGAGAGTCCAGACATCAATCTTTTGCAATGTCGCAAACTAGTGTTGTTAAACGCAGTAACTCCTAAGCTTCTGCTGTACTTTTAACAACGTAATGGCAAACATAGATTCGATTGGAGCTCAAATGTGGGATATTGGATATGTGCACTCAGCCTATCCCAGTATCTAAAAACAGGGTAAACGTTCTCAACCCAATGGGTGCTCATTACATACAAAAATATCTGGATTGCCAGGAGTGGAAATTTGTTTTGAGTGCCAAACCCTTCTGTTACTCATACATCACTCACTGGTATGTTTCTATTATTCTTTCAATTATTTCACTTCATCAATAGTAGCCCAACACCATCCACTTTTGTCCTTTCTGCAAACACTACTCATTGATCTCCATGCCCTCACTCAAATGTAATATGGGGATTACCCCCATGTCGGGGAGCATACATGGGTAGTAACGGGCCACCAGCCTGAGCCTAGGTAGGCCTAGGCCTCGGTGAGGGCTGTGGGCCGTTACCGGCCATGTCCCCCCGCTGCAGCCTCCCACCAACGTGAGGGTGATAGTCATTTGCACACCAGTATGGGACTAGTTTAATTTTTATTTCAGAAGTTGAGCTCTACACATATTGCGTAAGCCCATTCTGGGAAAAACGCAGTTAAAAAAAAAAAAAGATGGCCATGGCCGAATTAAAAAGGTAGTTAGTCCCTTTTCTTTTTCTATGGTGGCCACGGGAGGGCAGTGCACTGGGACTGAAGCACAGTGCTCTGGTCTGATGGGAAAGTTGCAGGGGGGAAAAGGTATTTTATGTTTTGGGTGTGGATGTGGGGAGGCAACAGGGAGAGGATCTCTGTTGCCTCCCCTCAATCAACATGGTGCCACCCAGGGAAGGACCTGGGGTGGCTGGAAACTGCAGGCAGTACACTATTCCAACCACCTGACTGGCTGAACGCCATGGATGTCATTTGGGGGTCGCTAGTGGTTGCAGCTGCGACCCCTGAGGTCTCTGTTACTACCCCTTAAACATTTTTTTTCCTTTTCATATAAGCGCCTAGGCTGTGGCCACCGCCATGTGGCTCTTTGTTTCTAGAGTGGCAGGATTTCTTTAAAAACAAGGGGTTCCACAAGTGTAACACTTTGAGCAGTGACCCTAAATAGGAAACAATAGGAATAACAAATAAATGTGTCTTTCTGGAATTTTATACAATAATTGCTAGACTCATTAAAGGTTTATTTCAGGCACACTTCAGGGGCTGAGTCACTGATTTAGTCTGTTCTTAAACACCTCAACTTTCATCCTTCTGAGGAGGTCGATTAATGAGTACCAACACAGGTTGGGTGCTATTGTATGTATATTTATTCAATATAAATCGCTTAAGTGAAAATGCTATATAATAACACATTATCATTTGGCCTTGAACGTCTGATTGCACTCACAGTAATTTGGTAATATGGGCCTACACACACTAATATTAACGATGCATATGGTGATCCATTCTTTTATGAAATGTATATCACATTATAGTGATATCGTAAGCATATTTTTCGTAGTGTACTTAGGAACAATTCTATGTGATGCCACTTCCTGTTTTGTCAAGCGGTGAAAGGTCTTGTTCCATCGCTTCCCGTGATGTCACTTTGGGGTGGGGTCAAATGGCATCCCTTCCTGTGATGTAATCATAGGTCAAGGGTTTTGTGATATCACTTCCGCTACCCCTGGCATTTCGGTGAAATGACGTCTCTGCTGAGCGCCCTTCCTCGGGTGCAAATGTGCGATAGCCTAACAAGCCTTTTATGTGATGCAATACATAGTCCTGTTCACTGCACAAACAAGACACCCTGTTGAAAATGTGTTTTGAGTGAAAAGTTCGTTCAAACACAATGAGTCATTTAATTTTTCAGATTAACATGTTTAAAATAGTTTTTCTAATAATTCCTGTATATCTTGTATGCCCATGTTGCCCCGTAGGGAATTTCTACCTGACCTATTGCTTAAAATACAGAAATATATTCTAAACACAACATACGCTACTCTAACCCAGTTGGTATTCGCATAAATATGTTTTACAGCTAGTTTGTATTCTTTAAAAAAAACTGCACTTTTTTGTAAATGGAAGTTACAAAACCTTTCACAACACCACAGTTACAATCTGTTTTTAATTGAGTTCAGTGTTGTTTTACATACGTTAAAAGCATGGGTTAAACACCCATTACTTTCTCTAAACATTACCACAGCCATCTACCCCAACACTTGCTGTCTTTCCAAAATCGTTTTCTCTTGTGCCCTACATGTTGCACACTAGTGATTACACTTTGACCGATAACAATTCATTACATGATTGTTACCAAAAATCAATCCGCGGTCCTATGGTACCGTAAAATGCTGATGTGGAAGTTACTTGAAGGAACATAATGTTGTAAACGTTCACAAACTATAGTTTAATATTGGTGCCACTTTTTTGACTAAATTGTAATGCGTTAGTTTGCTTCTTCTGATGAAAATTACGGTGTCCGTTTTGCAGTTTTAAAATGTACACAAGCCCACCCATGTATTGTCCCCGTTGACTGTTCAATGTACTCCCCACCACAACCTGTTCAGAACCCCCACATCTGTCAAATCTTATATCTAGTGTATGTTCTTTTGCGATCAATAGAGCATTGTTCTTCCCTGCATTTAAATTAATAAACAAGATCTAGTTAAATTGTAAATAATTCGAACATCTTTCTATAGGATTTTATATTTGTTTATCTCCGAAAATGTTACTGCTTGAGGTTCTGGGTACGTTCCTACATTCCACTATCTCAATCGAGGCTGGAAAACAGTCGACGAGCAAGTGCTTTAGATGGTGAACAATTTGTTTCCTTGTTGAACATCCAGTATTTCTCTTTTCAGATCTAGGAGACCGACATCCAAATCGCAAAGCAAGAGGGCAGCTGCGTACTAAAATTGAGTCCGGAGAAGGGACAATCCCTGTGCGTTCCAGTAACACCATCCAGACATGGGATGGGGTATTGCAAGGAGAGAGGCTTCTCACTATGTCTTGCAGCGACAAGATAGCGAGGTGAGGATTTAAAAAGAGCATTCATTTAGAATGCTGTGTTTTCCCGTGTTACTTTCATTGCTGTGTTTTCCCGTGTTACTTTCATTGAAGGTATGTCGCCAACAAGGGTGTAAGTATCATTGCCAACCTGTTTCTAGCGATATTTTTCAGCGCTACTTTAAGGTATTGGCATTTTGTGAGAGTTGGCTCTTTAATCTTGCCTTAGTTTTGACACACGCGTTGAGTAACCATTCTCTTGCTCACAGGCTAAATTTTATTTTTAGTTTTTCCTCAATGCTTCAATCTACATTTGACTGGTTTCCCTGCCCAAATGTGGTGTATGCTTTCCTTCGTCCTTAATAACCCACACGCTCTCAATCAGCCAATTGATGTAGGGGAACCCCCATGTCCTATGGAATACAAAACTATTTGCTATAGCCAGCTAGTGAATTAAGGTCATGTAGCTTTCCTAAAAGTTAAGATTCGAAGGTGATCACTGAATGTCCTTTCATGTCTGCTAATCAAAATTATTTGGCTACCCATTAAAATAATTCAAATGACTATATCTTGTTAATGCATCTGACCGTCCTAACAGCAAAGCGATTAACACATTTAATACAATTGTAAAAGTAGAATCTCAAGGATGCCGCCATAAAACTGGCCCGCAGGAAGTTGCCAACACAGAGATGCTGAAGATGGTCTAGAACTAGATTCTCTGTGTAGCTCAATATGTGCGACTCTCTCAGCACTGTTAAAAAGGTCAAAGTGAATTTAGGGAAAATCAGAGTATCATCACTTCAGGGTATATAATGGTAGGTGCCCACTGTCCTAAGCCTAAGGTGCTCTTGCAGGTGGAGGAAAACAATATTCCACAGTTACTCCGAATGCTCGTCTGAAGGGTTACTTTGCAAAACTGGACGCTTGCGGAGGTCCTAGCAGTAGATTTCTGTCAAGATGATTGGAGACCTCAAAGACTTGTGAGGGATAGTCTTCAAAACTGGAGCTTTGAGATATCGGTTGGAGACAGTGTTTGTAAAGGGTAGCTAGAATATTGTTGTTAGTATTTGTATGTTTATCTGTTGTTGAAATATTTATGAATTTATTTATTGATTCCACTAGGGTGGCACAGCCAGTCTAATATTCCTGATGTACAATCCCACCCACCAATTCTGGGGAATAAACAGACAGTGAAATGTTTAAAAACTCGAAATATATTTAAAGCTTGAACACAATCTAAATCAAATTTGTCTCCAGCGTTATACCAAGGAAATCACTAGAATGTTATATCAAAAACAATTTGTCATCACAGCGTTTCTCTCACTATGTGTCACCTGGTAGATTTGGAAGTCCCTTCAAGTGATTGAGTGCACTTGTACATAAAGTGATCTCCAGCTTTATATCAAGGAAATAAACAATGTACCTGCCTACATGAATCTCGCTACTTTAGTTCACGGAAGCGTTCACTTCCATAATGAATTCTAAGTATATATTATACACATGTACATACAAAAACTCGCTTATAGTTTACTAGGCTGTAGTCTTGCCTCCATATAGTATTATTGGCATAATAGTAGTCATTCATGTATTGCATATATCATTTATTTGTTTCATGGCTTCCACAGTCCCATGATGTCCTTCAGTATCAAAGACTGATGTCACTCCCTGGGAAGTAATTTTCTGTGGTATCCCTTACTGTGATAATACATTTTCAAATTAGGGGCCCACTTATGTTTCGCTGCGCTGTCCCTCGCACACCCACTGTGCGGATAGGGTCGCAGAATACCACATAGGGTTTGTGCTGTGGGAGAGCTAGGATGTCAGCCAGTGAATTGCATTTGGGGATCATGGGTTCTAACATGTGCATAACCATTCTTTTGTCAGCTCAGTTCATATTTTAGGATCCATGCCTGACCCCATGGCTTGGCTCTGCCCCTGAATTCTCTTTTTCCCCTACCTCTATTTTAAGCGTTAGTGTTGGCTCTGACCATGTCCAAGATTACGATTGAGCCCATCCGGACTATTCTATAGAGCAATGCATGAAGTGCAGAAGCAACATGCTGGTGTGGGATTGTTTGTTTGCCAAAGTGGGCCAGTTTGATGCTCTCCTTCACTGTGAATATAGTAGTTTGGGCCAGTGTTACTGAACATATATAATTTAAAATGAACAATTTGCAACAAAATGTATCAAAACTTTCCACTGGATAATAAGTCTATCGCAAAATGGGCAAATTGCCATGTGTCAACGTAAGACACTTTTTCCTTAGTGCCAGTGCCAATTTTATGCCCATTTCAATTTGGTCACTTCTGAGAATTTCTTTCTTTTCAAACTGACATTTATTTATTTCTTAATCATACAGGGGATGTTGCTGCTCGCATGTTCCTCCTTGCGCTTTGTTTTTGTTCAGTTTTGTTTCCTATGGTATTGTTTATGTATATAGCGCCTATACACCATCAAGTGTTTCAAAGCACTCAAGGAGGGTGGGAGACAAGGTGTAAAAACATTCGCTCAGAGCCCTTGAAATTCTGAGACGATAATAGTCTGCACAGGCAGAGTAAGTGCATAGAATACATTTAATAGTTGAGACACGGCAAATAGGCCTGAACAGCGATTCTGCAGTTTTACCAAGTGCAATGAAGGGGTGGGGACAGGGGAGAAACAGACAGACTATCTTCAGAGATGGTGCATTCGGATTATGCAAGTGCACAGACGGTCACAGGGAGGGGGTGGGGGTCCAAGTACACCCAGTCGGTGGAGACTCAGGTAAGTGCAGAGAGAGCCACTCTCATGGGTTGTTTCTCAAGTGCAGTGAGGGTGGGGTGCAGGGCCCTGAGGCAAGTGCGAGGGAAGACTGCCGGGGGTGCCCGGGACCTGTGAGACTCTGAGGTACACCATGCAGCCAGTCAGCAAGCTGTAAGGAAGAGAGGGAAAGAGCAGAGGGCTAGTTTAGCAAGATCGAGGGAGAGAGAAGCAAGAGAAGAGGAAGGTCTTGAGGAGTTAACTGAACTTAAGATTGTGCTCACGACGGAGGGCAGCAGGGAGTCTATTTCAGAGGAATGCACCTACTGAGGATAAAGGTCTCCCTCCAAATATCTGCTTGGATAACCGGGTAACTTGCAGAAGGTTGGAGGTAGATGAGTGGAGGGCTTGTGAGGGACAGTATTTAGGTAGGCAACTTGGCAGAGAGGTAGGTCCCAGACCCCAGAAAGCCTTGTGGACAATGCAGAAGGTCTTGAACTTGATCCTTGCAGCCAACGAAGATATTTCAGCGCCGGAGAGATGCGGTCCCTGGGATTGAGGCCAAGGATAAGTCTTTATTATTATCTTTTTTTTTTTAAAGATCCAAGGAAAATATGCAAACTCCTGGTTCAACACTTTTTATTTTACTTAAAGAAAAGCTACAAGGCAATCAAAGTCAAATAATCAAGAAAAAGTCACAAATGGAATCATAGACTTGGTCATGAAAAATGAACTTGTCAAAAATGTACTCAACAACAAAGCAAAGAAAGAAGAGAACAAGAAACAAAAAGAAATCTAAAAATATAATTTAGAAGTACAACTCACAAATAATCACAAAATATATTCCAACATGACAATTTCAATGGTTAAAAAAGCAATGGCCTACATGGATACAAGAACAGATCAATGTATATTGCAAACATTGAATTACCACAAAACAGGTCAGTATACGACGTCGTCTCTGATGTATTAGCCGTATACATCAAGGAAGCTCCCACATATGTCCATAAATTTATCAGTATCTCTGTTTACTTTGTCAATTACCTTTTTGTAAATGGAGATGGTAAGCAACTCTTCCACCCAATCGTCTATGCAAAAAGAGGTAGAAGATTTCCAGGCCCTCAAAATGATCCTTTTTGCAATCAACCATTTTTTTCCAAATTCAATATCCTCCAACAATGATACATCCCCAAGTACCAAAAGAGTTGCAGTCATTGGAACTGTACAGCATAAGACCAAGCCTAGTCTTTCACAAACTCCCTCCCAGAATGTTTACGTTTTCGGACAGAACCAGATCTGATGACTGAGATTGCCCCTTGCATGTTTGCATTTCCAACACAGTTCATTTTCCAGCAGGTTCCTCTTAAACATGCGCACCGATGTCCAGTAAGTTCTAAAAAGGAGTTTGGTTTGCGATGCTCTTAGGCCATTGTCCATGCACATCATTCGCACATTACCGCAGCACCTTATCTAGCAACCTTGATCAATCACTTCACTCAGTTCTTCGGCCCAAACATTCACAAAATCTGGATCCCTTCTACAGCATGTTTTCAGCTTTTGTACATGGGGTTCTGTTCTGGATTAGTTGCAGAGGGCGCAGAGCAGAGGCAGGGAGGTTGAGGAAAAGGCTTTTGCAGTAGTCCAGCCTAGAGAGAACCAGTGCTCTGGAGACGGTGAGCAAAGCAGCCATATAGACATTGAAGAACCAGGGGAATAGGTTAGATCCCTGGGGAATGCCACAGGCTGAAACCGCGATAGTCGAGAGAAATAGTTCCACCTGGGACGGGCGGTCGTAGAGAAAGGAGGTTAACTACACCAGAGCCTGACCTGAGATTCCCAGGGTGTCGGAGACGTGCGATCAGGATACTGTGGTTAACCCTGTCAAAGGCAGAGGAGAGGTCAAGGAGAATGAGGACAGAGGGGATGTTGGTGTGAAGGTTTGAGAGAAGGTCTTCACAGGTGTTCAGAAGAGCAGTTGCCATGCCTCTGGATGCTCTAACGCCAGACTGATGGTCGTGGAAGCACCCAATAGATTAGTTATGGAGGGTTAGCTGAGAGATAGCCAACTTTTCCAGGAGTTTGCCCTGGAAACGAGCGATCGAGATTGGGCGGTAGTTTGCCGGACTAGAGGGGTCGGCAGAGGGTGCACAAGGGAGTGCTTTAGAGCAGTAGTGAAAACTCCAGTGGAAAAGGAGAGATTGGTCAAGGCTGGGGCAAGGGAGTCATTGTTGCTTTATATGCTTGTGAAATGGAGCTGTGAACTTTTCTCGGGCGTGTGTGTAACCTATGCATTTAAAGTAGTATTCATTGCCTTCTGGTTTTTGTAGTTGGTAGTCCTGTTCTGAGCTCCCTCACCACCTCCCCAGCACACATACCCATTCCACATGTTCAGGTCTGTGCATTGTTGCTTTTAAATGGGGAAAATGTAAGGGAAAAATGCAACGAATAGTGTAGGAATGGGTGCGCTACTCATGCCTGACTTGGGGCACTTCAAGATGCACTGCGCAAATATATATATTTCTGAGGCTTGTGGCATCTGCTTAGATCACATGCTGTGAATAGGCCGACATCTAGTGGAAGCTGCAGAGTATTACAGTTTGTTTTTCGAAACTCGAAAAGGGGCGTTGAACTAGGGCGTGCCGGTAATACTATCCCTAGTGTGACGTACACTGTACCCTTAATCCCTCATGCGTGTAGGACCCTCAAATAGTTTTTTTCCGCCATACTTATCGGAAGCATATCGCGGAGTTACCTTGGCTTTAGCCATTTATCTTTATAAATACAAAATGTCCCCATTCTCCAACCCTACGTCGAAGATCAATGAAGATTGACGTCGGTGACTCGAGACCGAGGAAGAACAGCCGTCGAGACTACACAACGGACTTTGGGCCTCGGAAGGCCTCTGGCCTCGGCCCTGTGCAAGTAGGGAGAGTGGGGGGGTGGTCACACACACACACACTCATTTCCTACATATACCCGCCCGCTGCCAATTAGTGTCAAATGGAGAGTACTCTCTTTAAATTCTGCCCAAAGTGTAACCGTAATTTTCACTGGGTAGACAAACACAATACGTGTAACTTGTGTCTCCCACAGGACCATCCCGAGGCCAATTGTAGAGCTTGTTCACTTATGGGGACAACACTCGACGGCAAGAGTGCAGCACACACCTCTTCCACCAAACACACTAACCCCAGCTGAGATTCGACACGCATGTCGAGCGATCGGCAAAAGAAGGCATCAAGAGAGGGGTCCGCCGATTCTGTGTCCTCTGGGCGTACCAGGTCACGGTCGCCTCATGACACACAGCAACCGTCCACGGTTGCCAAGGGTGCCACATTACCAAAAGTCATTGAGGCCCGGTCGTCAGAAAACAAATCTGACCTCTTCCCCCAAGTAGCACGTTCGACGTCTACTTCTGTAGTACGTTTGACGTCTGCTTCCGAGATTCAACGCCCCTCTTCCAAGACTCCCGAATCTCATGACACCACCTCCGAATCTCAACGCCAAGCGTCGAAACATTCAGAAAACCCCAAAGCATCAGGAAAACATTCCTCTACTCATGGTAAAGGGGTAAAAACAACATAAAAAAGCCTTTGAACATCAGGTTCAGAAGGAAAAACACAAGGGAAAATCCAAGGTCCCTGACCCTGTCACCAAGGAAAAATCTGTTCCTCCCACTACTCAGGATATAGACATAAGTGAAGAACCGCATCAGGAAAGGGTTATCCCCAGTTCCAAGCAATGGAACTCAGAGGACATTGATAGAGTAATGAGGAGGATGTCCTTTTTTGTAGATTTCGATGAAAAAGACCCAAATTACTTTCACAGCTATCATAATACACCAGCTACCTCTGCCCCTTCGGGATCCAAAGACCCTCAACCTCCTACTAAGAGGCTCTGTTCTGAGACTCCAGTTCAAGGTTTGATTTCAGACCCTTCTATAATTCAGCCTTACCAACCATATGGTGAGGAGTCAGAAGTACAAATGCTGGAAGACCAGGCAGGGGCCGATTACTATGCGGATGATGAGGACCAGGAAGACGAGGCGAAGGCCTATAGTCTTGACTCCCCTATTTCCAAAGATGCCCCAGTGAATGACTCACCGGTTGATATTCAACCTTTACTTAATGAGGTATTCGCTAAAGCTGCAGCCCATTTTCAAATGGACACACAGGGTGCCCAAGAAGAGAGAGATTTTGCAGAAGAAATTCTAGGGGACAGGAAATCCATTGCCCAAACTATTCCCATTTTAAAATCAATCCAGCGCAGAATCGATCTTTCTCTGGTAACCCCTAATCTTACTCGGGCAGTTAATCCACAAGTAGAAAAACTATTTAGGGCTGCTCCCTTCGATCCATTATACATAAGGGGTCAGTTAAAACCCAACTCATTGGTGGTAACAACCACCAGAAAGAGGGTGGGAACACCATTAGCTTCTTCTGAAGCACCCCCTGACAAAGAAAGCAAAACAATATATGCTCTGGGGAGGAAGGTGGCATCCACCTCAGCATACCAAGCACGCATTGCCAACACCACCACTCTGTTAGCGAGCTACAACTGCCACCCATCGGAACAGGTAGCTGCCCTCATTGCCTCTGCACCCAAACCTCTAAAGAGACAGTTGGCCCAAATTGCATCAGACGGAAGATGAGTGTCTGGATGCATTCTTAAGGCAAACTTCGATGCAGCAGATAATGCAGGGAGACTAATAGCAGAAGGCACAATTATTAAACGCCATGCATGGCTAAGACAATCAGGGTTTAAACCCGAGACCCAAGCCACCCTTATAGACATGCCGGTAGAACCGAACGTCCTATTTGGGAAAGCAGTGGAGGAAGCACTGAAGACGGCTAAGGACGAATACGAAACCTTAAAGTCCCTCGGCCAACTGACAAATAAGCCTAAAGGTCAAAGGGGAAGTAACAATAATTTCTATCGCTTTCGTTGCCAAAACTCCCAGAGAGGGTCCAATTACTATCAGGGTTAATGAACTTCATGGGGCAGCAATCGGTCCCAGGCTAACCAAGGTTTCACTAAAGGACAACGCAGGGGCTGCGGTAGGGGGAGAAGCAGCCACCTAATAAACAGCAGTGATGTTCCGCTCCGGGTCCCTTCCCATGCATCCCCAGTAGGGGGGGCACATTTCCCTCTTCACCCACGCATGGGAAGGGATCACTTCGGACAGGTGGGTGCTGTCCACAGTGTCCGCGGGATACTGTATAGAACTACTAGAACGCCCCCACAACCATCCTCCAAGACAGAAGATAATCTCCTTGGAGCACCAAAGAATCCTCCTCGAGGAGATTGTCGTTCTTCTTGCAAAGGACACAATAGAACTCGTTCCGGGCAACCAGGTAAACAAGGGTATTTATTCAATCTACTTCCTTGTGCCAAAAAAAGATCTAACGATGCGCCCAGTATTAGACTTGCGCCCTGCAAACAAGTATGTCAAGCCACAAAACTTCTGCATAACTACACTCCAGGGAGTAATCCCCCTACTAAAAAGAGGAGATTACATGACATTGGATATGAAAGATGCCTCTTTTCATATTTCCATGTTCCCAGCGCACAGAGGATTCTTGCATTTCAGGGTAGACAGCCAGCACTACCAGTTCAAGGTGCTGCCCTTCGGAATAGCCTCGGCTCCAAGGGTATTCACCCAGGTACTGGTGGTGGTGGTGGCGACGCACCTATGCAGGGAGGCAATCCCGGTGTACCCTTACCTGGACGACTGGCTCATCACAGGGGAAAACCCCGTAATTTGCAGGTCAAACATTCAAAGCACAATTGACCTCTTCTAATTGGGCTTCTCAATCAACGAGAAAAAATCAAGCCTGGTGCCAAGCACCTCAAAACAGTTCCTAGGAGCTGTCCTAGACACTCAAGAGGGGTTGGCCTTTCCATCGGAGAAAATAATTTGAAATCTGTTGCTGCAAATTCCTCAATATCAGTCCGGTCACCAGATAAGGGTGCCCAAAGTGATGCGTTTGCTAGGCATGATGGCATCGTGCATTTACTTGGTTCCCGAGCGCGCCTGCGCATGCGACCCATGCAGGAATGTTTGGTGAAACAGTGGTCTCAGGCAAGTGGTCAGTGGGACAATCTAGTGGTCGTTTTGCCAACACTAGTACAAAGTCTTCGCTGGTGGACAAGAGAGAATCTTACAAAGGGGAAACCCTTTTACGATCGAGAAATACAAGCCGTCGTCACAGCAGACGCATCCCTGGCAGGGTGGGGGAGCTCACCACCTTCACCATACAGCTCATTTCGCTGGTCTCGCACAGTGGCTCAGAATGACATCAATCTGCTAGAACTTCTGACAGTCTTCAGAGCCCCTCAGGCATTCGAAGCCCTCCTATCCAACCTGTCAGTGCAGATCCTAACAGACAGCACGACAGCGATGTTTTACTTAAACAAACAAGGAGGCACTTGTTTGCCAAATCTGTCCAAGCTTGCCCAGAAAATTTGGCAATGGGCACTCAGACAGAACCTTTACCTGTCATCCCAACATGTTCCAGGGGATCTCAATTCACTAGCGGACGCTTTGAGCAGAGATTCCCTCCCAGAGGAACACGAATGGCGACTACACGAAGAAGTCATAGAAGATCTCTTCTCTCAGTGGGGTTCCCCCACTATAGACCTATTCGCCACAGATGAAAACAGACAATGCCCACACTTTGCATCCAGGTTCCCCCAGCCAAGCTCCAAGGGGAACGCTTTATGGATGAATTGGTCAGGGATGTTTGCCTACGCTTTTCCACCAACCCCTATGATGAGGAAGGTGGTCAACAAGATGCACAGGGAATCGATGACGCTCATCCTAGTTGCTCCTATGTGGGCGAAACAACCATGTTTCCACACCTTTGCAAACTGGCGGTGTGCGACCCCATCAAACTCCCGTGCTGGTACAATCTACTCTCACAGCACGAAGGACAAACAGTGCACCCTCAACCCAACTCCATGAACTTGGCAGCATGGCTCCTACAGTCATAGAGTTCCGCCATCTCAATTTACCCCAGAGATACATGGACATCTTAAGAGTCTACAAAACCTAACACAAGACACTGTTACTTTGATAAGTGGAAAAGATTTGTTATTTGGTGCCAGAATAAACAAATCAACCCAATTGATTGTACTCCTTCCAATATTGTCACCTATATGCCCCACCTATTGGATGTAAGGTTAGTATTTAATTCACCCAAGGTACACCTGGCAGCGCTGTCAGCCTACACCACCTCCCATAACAAGGTGTCATGGTGGAAAATGCCAGTGGTCAAAGCCTTTATGGAAGGGGTAAAGAGACTCCGCCCTCCAAATTCTAACCCACCACCAGGGTGGGACCTTAATGTGGTGCTTGCTAAACTCATGGGAGCGCCTTTTGAACCAATGCATAAAGCTAGTCTCAAACACCTGACTTCTAAAACAGCCTTCTTGGTAGCCATTATATTCATAAGAAGGGTCAGTGAAATTCAGGCTCTGTCAGTGCAGGATCCTTTCTTTATTGTTCATAAGGATAAACTGGTTTTGCGCACTCACCCTAGGTTTTCACCTGAGTTCATTTCAAAATTCCATGTTAACCAGTCCATTGAGCTCCAGGCCTTCTTCCAAGAACCCAAAAGCTCTGCTGAGGTGAAACTCCACACACTAGATGTGAGGAGAGCGGTCCTCTACTACATGTACAAGACCAGACCGCTAAGAAAGACTGATCAGCTGTTCGTCTCCGTAGCTCTAGGCAGAGAAGGAGATTGCGTCTCTAAAAGTGCCATGTCTAAATGGATAGTCCGATATATCCAACTGTGCTACTCCCTTTCAGATAAAACACTGCCTTTTTACGCTGAGGGCCCACTCTACAAGAGGTACTTGTGCCACTCTGGCTTTCATTGCAAATGTACCCCTTGACACCATTTGCAAAGCAGCTACATGGAGCTCTATTCACACCTTTACTCAGCACTACTTCATTGACACTCATTGCAAGACAGAAACTCCAGTGGGACAAGCGGTTCTAAGACATTTGTTCGATCATGACCCGTCTCACATCCCACCTCCTTCTTCTAACACTGCTCGCTAATCTATGCACAGCATGTGATCTAAGCAGATTCCACAAGCCTCAGAAGGTATACATTACTCACTGTAATTGTATTTCTGATGCTTGTATCTGCTTAGATTCACATGCGACCGCCCTTCCTCCCCTCAAAGAGAAGGCGCATGGATGCTTGTAGTTCTATCCATCTTATCTGCTTGGATACTCGGTACTCACGCTACTCCTCATGCTACCTCATGTCAGAAAAAATACAATCCGAGGGTCCTACATGCGTGAGGGATCATGGGTACAGTGGACCCCACACTAGGGATAGTATTACTGGTATGCCCTAGTTTGACGCCCCTTTTCGAGTTTCGAAAAACAAACTGTAATACTCTGCAGCTTCTGCAGCTTCCACTAGATGTCGGCCTATGCACAGCATGTGAGTCTAAGCAGATACAAGCAGTGCCTGGCAAACGCCTAATTCCTTTACACAAGCCAAAACTGTTGGCTTTGCCAATGCTCGTTTTTAACAGGATTTCAGTGGCAGACATGCATAAGTGCTTATACATCGGGTGGCAGAAGGCAGACCAGGTTAAGACATTTTATCACACCAGCACAGTGTTTACAGCTATAATGAAGTAATTAATTCTCAGAAGACTTCTTTGAAAAAACACTGGCAGGCACTTTGAGTGCCAAGTTTGATGGTAAGGCTTAATTAAAGCGAGCTGAAAGAGTTCTCAGGAGGAGGTGTGATGGGCTGGGAGGAGCAGGAACTTGATGGGGAAGGCCATAGGGATTAGCAGGGTCATTGGGCGGGCAAATAGCCGAACACCTACAAGCTTTGTGTCCCTATCTGTACTCTAATAGCCCAAACTGAAAACCGAACGGGAGCATGGTGGTATGTATGCTAGGTAGACCGTGTCTCCATGTCATTTGAACTCGCCTTTTCCAATCTTGAGCTTGCAGGTATCAAACGCAGGCATTCACGGACATTCCGTCTTCCTATCTGCGCCAATTGATATGTGATTCAGTCTTTCAGATATTGTCCTGTCGGCCACTCCAAGCCTGTATAACAACCACACACTGTGCCAAAAAAACCTTGCAACACTGTCTCTCAAGTAGAGGTGGAGGTCTTGGTTTACTGGGTAGACTGCCGCCTGCCCCTGCGAGAACGGTTTGGGGGAGTGGCGGGGTTATGAGATCTACTATCCTGCAGAGTTGCATTTTGCCTCACGTTGTGCCAAATGATGCAGAAGTGCCCAGGTAAGTCGTGGTTGGCAACTATTTTCTATTCCAAGTAATCTATCTCTTGGCTATCTGCAGTTGCTTCGGTTTATGATGCCACGAAGTGCCAAGTGCTATGAGGGCGCTAATGCCCAGGAAATGTCTATACAAAATACGAAGTATTGGCAATGCTATTGCTTAATTATTATATTGTCAATAAAGTCGGGGTGTTTTGGTTTGTTTTTTTACCTGGTTTTGCAAACCTTCTAGAGGGCGTTTTGACAAGGTTGGATTTCAGAGAGTAATTTATTTAATAGTTCTGTGCAGTGTTAATTGGTAATCCGGTAGGATTAAAAAGGATTAGAAATCATGATGCCTGATCAAATACAGATTTCAGTTTATGCATAATCCTTATACATTGACTTTTTCTGAATAAACGAATTGCCCTGTCATTTGAATTTCACATATTGGTAAAATGTCATTTTGATTAACACTTTGTTTCTGTCACTGGCCGTGGATCTAAGGGTGTTGCTTTTTGATGCAAAAGGTTATTTTTTAAGGGGGCTAATGAGCCTTATGAGGCGGAACACCCATGAAGTTTAGCAGGAAATGCTTGGAGGAAGCCTGTACGTTACAGCAATCAATGATGGCGTGCTCTTTAATAAGCCTATTATTCATGCATAGAGACGGAACGAAGGCCCATGAGTAATCAAGTGATCTCGAATTTAGGAAGGAAAACTGCAACTGGCCCACCTAAAAAGACCTGCTGCACGTCTATTCCTTGCCACTCGATGGCAGCGTCTATTGCCTATGCGGCGGGATCGGCAGTGTCATATTGGACTAAGAGCATTGACCCGTCCCACTGTCATTAAGGGATTGGTAATTTACCAAGCATATGACCTGAAACTGCAGAGAGGTAGGTCTAGTTATTAAGAGTAACGCTATTTTTATTCTAAATTGAGTGGTTTCCAAAGGGTGATTGTGAAAGCTCGACAACAATTGATAAAGTATCAAACTGAGTTTCTGGCACTTTATTCCGGATGGCTGCCGAAAATGTGTGAAAAGGTGGAGGATTTGATGGTTGCCAAAGGGAGTTGGGTGGTTGGGGGGGAGGGAGTGTGAGAGGGGTTGGAGCAGACACACAGATTAGACTTTTAAAAAGTGGACTTTTGAGCCTTTTGCTTCAAGCGTGTTGCAGGTAACCTTTCAATGGACAGGGAACCCCCTCACATTGTGACCTTGGCGGTGTTCTAAACATCCTCAAATGAGGTGTCAAGATCAGGCACCCCACATCGCTATAGGTCTTCCACCTGCGGCAGTTTCACCCTTTTGGCAAATGCATAAAATACTGTACTTTCTGCCCTACAGTTATGAGCGCAAGGTTAGTAACTCATTCTGTGCTGCTGCTCCTCCCACTTTTTCACACTGCTTCACATACACAAAATGGAATTGCAGCGCCTTTGGACGTGTCCCTCACTGCATGGAGTCTGCAACCACCCAATCAGCTTAGCGTCAGGTCCAGGTGGCATCTGCAGTTGGGACCTGGCCGCTCTGGCCCGGAAGCATCCTAATCTGTTTTAGCGCACCCTGAGGGGAGTGACTTCCCTTGAACTTTGATGCCCTCACTATCCCAAATCATTGTGTAGTTAAGGAAATGACGGGGCATGCACCAGAGTGCGCCCCCTGCCCTTACTCCACCTAACATTAACTATTTGAAACAGACTGAACGTGTATGTGCTTGCTATCCAAGAAACCTGCATTCAACCCCCAAGTTCTTTTAATCAATGATGGGATCAGAATCCAGGCCCTATGCTGTTATCATGCTCTGCAGGAAGATTTCCTTTCTCATCTTTAGGTGAGTGAGCCCTCCTTGAAGAACTCGGTGTTAACATCAGATGTCCAGAGGATGATGTAGGAAATGCCAAACGTGGAAGAGGTGGCCATTCTGAAGCCATGTTCCTTAGGCAATTCTTTCTACTGTTATTCAAGCTAACGGCTTATCAATGAGATGTTTGCTTAAAGATCATAAGAGCAATGTCCAAAAGATAATCACGCAGCTTTTCGGAGAAAAGAGGAGGTTGTATTCAACCCAAGTCGTATCAAACATTTGATGCCTCACACAGCCAGGGAAACTGGCTAATACCTTTGGTGTTTTGCTTGAAATTCACTAAAGTGATGTCATTCACTCTTATAGGTACCTTTAAAAAAGAAATGTATGATGCCTATAGGGTCTGAAAGAGGCCCCGCCCTGGCCCATGTTTTCCATTACCTTTGATGCAAAATGGTAAAGAATTGATCACTCATAGTTCAATCAACACTTGTAGCAAAATCTGCAGCGACAAGGGTGAAGGGTAAGGACTCTGAACCCCCTGGTTCGATGCTCCATTTTAAGAGTCAAGGGTTTTGCATAGACCTAGAAATCTCTGTCAGGGCAAAATGCACAACATTGTTTGCTTCTATTTTCCGGATTGTTGGCATGTAGACGTGATCGGATAATTCAGTCTAGTTCAAAATGTACCTTTATTTAAGGCATGCAGAGGAATACCTTTTTGTTTTTAATTAACGCCCATGGAAATAAATAAAAAAATATATAGATTAATCAAATTGACTCTGGAAAAAGATACAACAGCAAACTCAGATGTCCACATACTCATAAATGAACACTTTATACCCGTGTTCCTGCCCGGAAAAGAAAACTACACATGCATATACACTTGTAAATACTTCTGATTCGTGGCCTTAAAGTGAGAACACCAAGAATGCTTCATGCAGCGGACAGACCAAAAAGTTAAAAAAACATTGACTTTGCACGAAATCTAACTTTGTGATGTTGCTATGCTCGCACAGGTAAACAAACATTCTGTTTTATCTGTTTTTTCTTCAACCCCCCCTCTATTAAACTATGTATTTACCCCACGATCACCAACAACAGCAGATCGCCTAAATACAGGAGTTCTTCGGTAGGCCAAAGGGTATTTTGTGCCTAGTCTGAAAATGTACATCCTATTCGCCTCAGAATTGCAGCTTTGCCAAAAAATAATTGTGTTTTTGCAGGCATGCGTACAACACATCAAATCCACACAGGGACGAACTCAGAGCTAGCACAAAACACCTTTTCCATTTGCGAAAACTTCTTTTGTACTTGTGAGATATGGGAACCTTTGGGAGCAAAACATTTTATCTACCCCTTTAAATTTAGTATAGTGTTTGCGGTCGCGGCCCAGAGTGTACGAACACCCCGTAGGCCCTGCCCTCCAGTGGCACCAGAGTCCCTTTTTCTTTAATGTTCTGCACGCTCCCCCTTCTTTTCTTTTTCTGATTTCTTCACCTCCCCTTTGTGCCTTGCCTCCTCCAGCACATGTCACAGGAGGCTTCACGAAATGTGCATCCTAGGATCAGCCATTCCCGGCCTCGGACACCCATGCGCTCTGCCTTGATTGCTTGGGTCCCAACCACAGCTAGGACGCGCAAGTGCGCGGCTTGCAACTCTCTCGGTCGTTATTAGTTGAAGAATCCACTTTCCCGCTGGAGAGAGATCTTCCACACTTCACCACCTTGTCATCTTCATCACCTTGTCATCTGAAGGACTTTGTGTCCAAGACCTCACGTCACAACAAGGTAGGCCCTCTATTCTCGAAGGCAACCCAGCCTGGAGACTCCTTCCCCGGTCCTCCGGCTGGGAGGGGTCCCTTGGACTCTTATCTTGCCATTGTACATTGTTTTTCCTTTTTAGGCCCAAGGCTGGCAATGCCACTGGCTCCCTAGCCGAGGGGCAAAGGGGCTGTTCCGGGCAAGCCACAGAGGGGCAGTCCAGCTCTTCTTCTGCACCAGGGTGTGAGGGGTGTTCGAGCTCTGTTCCAGACGCAAGCCTGAGGCGTGGCCCGATGCAACTACCAGTGCGGTGACTGAGGGCAACAAGCCTCCCGGAACCCACTCCAAGGCGGTGGCACAGGGGGACAATTCGACTTCCAGCCTACTGGCTGAGGACCTGAAGTGTGCAGGACCGGTCTCCAAAGTCAGTGTTTCTGCTTCAGGGTCTGGGCACAAACAGTCCTCGGCCATGTCAGACTCTGCAAAGGGTAAAGTGCCTTCGCGCCCTTCCTCCCAGGGCGTGGTGCAGGCTCCCAAAATTGCAGACAAGCATGTCGCCGAGCCTGCCTGGATTCTGACACTAGGCCTCAGGTGGCCTCATCGCCCTCAAAATTGGCTGTGCCAGGGGGGAATCCAGTCCTCTTCCTTCATGGAGTGGTACGGGGCTTCAAGGCCAATGTGGGTGGTCTCTGCAGGGCTATATTTATGCTACCCAGCTGTACGGATACCCATCTCAGGTGTCTCTTGCTTTGAGCAGGACAGGAGGCCCAGTGTGTCGAGAGGGCCGCGCCCCCTCTCGCAACCTTGCGCCCTGCGAGGACCGTGTTTCAAGCGCTTCCCTCTGCTTATCCACACTCTGCAGATGGCGGGATTCCTCAAGGATCTCATTGAAGAGGTATTCCCTCAGGTGGTGCCTCGAAGGCCCCCTCCTTTAGGCCCTCCGCTGGTCCCACCGGGAGTCCCGGGTACCACAGCGTTTTGCTGCTCCGGTCAAGGTCCCACCTCCTCCTCCAAACCCTTCGGCTCTGGTAGGCACTCCTCCACCGCTTATGCCCTTGCCACAGACACCTGTGCCCTGCAGTCTTCTATAGGGATGGACATGGGGGGGTGGGCCTCCTTCGATTGCGCCACAGCAGGACCCAGACTCCCCTCAGCATGACAAAAACTGGGGTGAGCAGACGATGACGACATGGTGGAAGAGGAGCCTTCCGCATCCATCAATAAGTTTCATGACCGGCTTCAGGGCCTAGCGGAGAAGTTCTTCCCCTGAAAAAAGACATACTCTCTTTGGCAACAAGGTTTGGGGAAAAGCCACGTGCCAACGCCCAGATAAACAAGAAGCTGCATGGCCACTTTCAGCTCCTGGATGGAGAACCAGTCCTCCTTGGGCCTCACCCCCCTTTGGTTCCTCAGCTTGTCTTTACCCATCGAATCCTTCAAGATGATCACTCCTGCTCACATTGCGGAGTCGCTGTGTGCATGGGACTGGATGTGTTCCTTAGACCTCAAAGATGCATAACTACACGTCCCAGTCGTTCAACTGCACTGGAAATTCCTGCGGTTTACGATTATGTTGCAGCACTTCAATACAGAGGGCTGCCGTTTGGCCTCAACTCAGCCCCTCCTGTGTTCACAAAGCTTATGAACGTGGTGGCAGGCCTTCTTTGCTTGGAGGGCCACCACCTATACCCTTATCTGGCCAACTCAGCGTGGTGCTTTCAGCACCTGCTCACTCTCATGACTTCATGCTCATGGTGCAGCATGCCAGACCCAAGATGAGACGTCTCCAGCTCCACCTGGCATCCTGCCTGGAACAGGAAATGAGGGCACAGTTAGGATGGCCTTTCCTACAGGTCTTCTTCCGGATCCGCACTGGGGGCTCCTTGACAGCAATGTGGCGGTGGGAGCCCCCTTCCCTAAGCCGGAGCCAACCCTGGTGATGGTGACAGACTTCTCCCTCCTGGGCTGGGGTGAGACTCTGGATTGATACTCGGTTCACGGTCCAGGGCAGAGGCCCTCCTGCAGATCAACCTCTTCAAGCTCAGAGCGGTGTGTCTGGCTCTCAGGGCTTAGCTGCATGTCATCGGGGGGACAGCGGTTCTGGTCAGGACTGACAACTCGACGACAATGTTCTCTTTGAAGGGGTGGCCCGGTCTTCCCTCCTCTGCTTGGAAGCAATGTCCATCTCCCAGGTGACCGCAATGCAGAGGCGGACAAGCTCAGCCGCTTGGGGTACAACACCGACGAATAGGAATTGCACACCAACTCCTTGTTACCTCTCTTTCAGAGGTGGGAGATTTCCGGATCTGGACTTCTTCACATGGCCTCAGAACTCCAAATGACCCTTCCTTGCTTCATGGGCGGGTCAGGGGTCTCTGGGGGACATGTTCCAGTTTTTCTGGCATGGCTGCAGGTGCTATGCGTTTCCTCCTCCTCCTCCTCCTGTGTTTCTCCAGCGGACCCTCAACAAATTTCTGACCTCGGTGGGTTGCAGCCTTATCCTGATCGCCGCCCACTGGCCGGTCCACCTCCCAATCCCCAGCAGGGGCTTCCTCACTCAGCAGCACAGGGCGGTGGAACACCCGGACCCAGCCAAGCTGACACTCTCGGTATGGCTCCTGCTCAGCTAAAACTTCATGCTTCGCTGTTATCTGGAAGTAGCTGGGAGATCATGAGGGATGCCATCCACCCACTTGCAGTACAGGTGTAAGTGGACCAGGTTTTGCTACTGGGCAGAAGAAGTTATTGACCCCCTCTCTTGCGCCTGTCATGTGAACCCTTACCCTTCACCACTTTCCATAACGACAGCGCCCTGCCGCCTTTCTCTGGCTGCGTAAAACTCGCAGGTTACAGTGTTCCCTGATTGCAGACTGCTGAGGTTTCATGGCCAGTCCTGAGGGGTGGTCCTTCCGGGTCATCATGTGGCATTGGAGTTGCCAGCAGAGACAGCGACAAGTAGGTAAGTGTTGAAAACGTTATTTGTAATCATGAGACAGCTGACTGGTTTAATTGTGTGTGGTACTGGAAGCGATCATCTGCTGTACTGCCAAGTTTTACAAAAAACCTGCATGTGGGCATTTGTGCATGTGAGGGGTTATGTGAGTATGCTTGCGTGTGAAAGAGTGCAAGAATATTTATATGAAGGTGTGACTGGTCTGGGAGCTGCCAGAAGATTTCTGTCAGCTGCATGCAAGAAATCTTATCCTACGCATTTACCTTTAATTGCTGCTTATCAAGAAAGGCTCACCTTCACTCTCAAGAAGAGTCACGTGCTCAAGAAGAGGCACGTGCTGACTATTCTTGGGCAGTGTAGGTGCCCCAGGCCTGGCCATGGTTTCTCTTGCATGTTTCATGTACTTGAGGAGATTAACTGCATAAACCTCAGGGCAAAGACGCACCAAAAATTGGTGTGTTTGCGTGAGTGAGCAAGGGAGCAATCATGTATATGTGCATTAGACTGTGATTTCTGAGTGTGTGGGCTGGTGGTGGAAGGGGGGATGGCAGCATGGAATCAGGGTCGGTGGTGCCTGAGTGTGTGGGCTGGTGGTGGAAGGGGGGATGGCAGCATGGATTCAGGGTTGGTGGTGCCTGACTATGTTTGTCCACAGTCATCAAGAAATCTCTTCCTACAACACAAGTATAGCATTGGGCAAAGTGAAATTGGGTCTGTGAAGTTACAGAAGTTATACTGCCTTGTTACTCACAGTGACCACCGCAACAGTGCTTATAAAGTGAGTACTGTCATTATTGGGTACATCAGCCACAATCTTGTCCGGAAAGTGCCCATACTGGCATTATTAGCCCATACATTGATGCACACACTGTCAACTGTATCCACTTTGCTTGAATAATAATTTGGATTAAAAACTTGTATTAATCACACAATTAAAAAAATAATTTAATATTAACATTATGCAAGCGAGGACTGGATAGGGTGCTCCCCATGACCTGGGTGCAAGCTGGAACTGCTGCACACATTATCAACCTCATATAAACATATACTGTGGGTAAATAAAGGCTGTTAGAAAAGAAGCAAACCTGAAATTCCACGCAATGTTTTCCTCATAAACCGTCCTTGGGCATTATTTTCGAGAACACTGCTTGCCTAAATGTAGGGGTTCCCTAGAGATATTTGGCTATAGAATTAATTTGCATGTGCTTGTGTGGGGGTTTCACTGGAGGGGTGAAGGTGCTGTTACTAGTAGCAGGAGTGTTTATCTGAGGTAGGGAGGATTTGATTACCTTTAAGTTTCTGCTTTTGGATGCAAGCGAGATGCTAAGTAGCACATATAGGTGACGAATGGCATGAATGGTTACCATTGGAACGCTCTCCTGATGCAAACCTAATTCTTTTTTGGAATAAAAATGCATATTGTAAAATGACAGTCAAATGTCCAGTTTAACCTTCAGCATTCCACACTCTCGGACTATGAAAACATTTTCAGAGTTGGAAAGAGTTCCTTTTTGCTGGAGTAACTGAGACCTAGCATGCAAGGACGTCATTTGGGTTTTTCCAGGGGTAGCAGCTGATACCCCTGGCTCCTCCTCTGCTGCCTCTAGACCTGTCCTTTGCGACCCCCAAGGCACTGGAGAAAGAGGCGGTGCCAAGAGCAGATATCTGTGTTGCACTTGAAAAAGGCAGTTGTAAATGCAGCTAAATATGCCACCTCTTTTTTCACCAGGAATCTAGATCTAGTTAGCTGGAGAAATAACAGGGATGCAAAAAAAACCATGAATCTGCCAACACGAACAGGTTGGCAGTTCATTAGTGAAGAATGCCTGAATGGTTGAGTTCAGAGGCGTGGCTGTCTGCAACTCATAACCAGTACTGTAGCAACAGGAAGGTTATGGGGCGAGGTTTAGCTAGGTGGGAATGGTTAAGAGCAGCCTGCAGTACTCAGTGACAGCACAACAGGAACGCAAATCTCATCAGTGTTTCTCATTGTCTGCTTTCAACAGCCAGTGAGCCAATGGGCCTGTGATGAGCGGTGTGCCCCAGTGGCTTCTGCCACTAATCCTACCTGCACACTGTGTGACCTGACCCAGATCTACCAAACTTGCATCACAGACACACTATAGATAGACGCAAGATGAGATGATTAATTTACATGAAGTTGTCATCTGCATTTGAAGTAAACCATATATATAAGGAAGGATAGCTCATGGGCAATGCACTTGCTTTGGGAACAAGAGGATGCAAAGCAACATGAGTTCCGTTCCTGTTCCAGTGCTTAGAAGCTGGATGAGTCTGACAATAAGAAAGATATAAAGCACCGAAGAAAATAATAACATGGGCCTTTTCTAGGGGTGATGTCATGAAGCTGCTGCTGCTTACATTTTAAAATAAAAAAACAGCAATTACTGTGACCTGCAACACATCCGTCCCCCTCTATCTCCCACCTAAATAAAAACCTGTGGGTTACTTTCCAAATAACCAAAACAGAAAGGCGATGACTGGAAGGTTTCAAATCATTCCTAACCACTGGCACAGCACTGGCCAATCCTCGAGACCATCGTTTTTCTGGTTGGATTCTGTTGGCCAGTTGCTGTGGCCAGACACTTGGCAAGCACTGGATGTCTGCACTTTGGGGTTTAGGCCTCTTCAAGATGCTCTGTCTGTTTACAGTTTAGCCCAACTGATGTACCATACAGGTTTTTGTGTTGGACGTCTGCTTACATTCAGAGTAATATGGTACTATGGGCTTATTGAAAGGAAGATATGGTATCAAGAATAGACAGATACAAGTGATCACAGTTCAAGGGTGCTTATAAAACAGTATAGGTAGGTTGGAAAAACACCTAATCTAAACCTAAATCTAAGATGGGAGCAAGCTACGACCATCAAATAATAATAAGGCAGTCCCAGTGGCGTCTTGTCAAATAAAAAGGGCCTATTCTAAGAATAACCAGGTTACTCACCGTAGTGACCACCTTACTCCAAGTCCATAGTCCCCTTTCCTCCATACTTATGGGACATCTCTCCGTCCTGGTGGACGGGACCGGAGCGTTTTGTAAAAGCATCCAAAATTCAAAAAGAAACATTTTTCTTTTGTCCTTCCTCTCTTTCTACGCGGGGCCCAGCACGCGGCTGTAACCCCGCCCATCTCGGCTCCGCCCCGCGCATCGCCCATCAGTCCTTTTCTATCGCTGGGTCAGAGACCCTTTAGCAAAAACAGAGGAACCTTATTAGAGGGGACGGCGGGCGGGCGTATGGAGGAAAGGGGACTATGGACTAGGAGTAAGGTGGTCACTACGGTGAGTTACCTGGTTATACTCCTACGTCCCGTCCCCTTTCCTCCGTACTTATGGGACTATAAGCACTCCTTACTCCCAAGCACTCCTTACAGGAACAATGGGTGGATGGAAAAACCCCTTACTGGAACAGGTTCTTCAGCAAAGCCTGACCAAACTGGGCATCGGCTCTTGAACTCGGGTCTAAACGACAATGTTTACAAAAACCCGACGGGGAGGCCCAAGTAGCCGCCTTTGCGATGGTCTTCCAGGGGACATATTTCTGAAAGGCAACTGCAGCTGCCTTGCCGTGCACCAGATGTGCATGAATACCATTAGGAGGCTTCAGCCCTTGAACGGTGTAAGACTCCGTAATGCAGGCCGCGATCCACCGGGAGATGGTCGCCTTAGAGGCCTGCTTTCCTTGCGGATTACCAAAAGTGACAAACAGTTGAGAAGAGCTCCTAAGCTCAGAAGTCCTGTCAAGATAGAACTTAAGAGACCTTCTAACATCCAGACAGTGTAGAACCCTTTCCGCCTCTGAAGCGGGGTTCGGAAAAAAGACCGTCAAGGTAATAGACTGGTTTAGATGAAACTCAGAAACCACCTGCGCCAAGAAAGCGGGGTTTGTCCTTAGGACTACCTTATCCAAGAAGGGATGTTCCACCGACAAAGCTTGGATTTCGCTCACACGCCTTGCCGAAGTGATGGCCACCAAAAAGGACACCTTCCATGAGAGGTGCTTGAGGTCTACCGTGGCCATTGGTTCAAAAGGCTTATGGCACAACGCCGTCAGGACCACATTTAGGTCCCATGCCGTGTGCAGACTGCGAATCGGAGGAAAGAGGCGCATCAAGGCTGCAAAATGTCTCTTAACCACTGGGTTAGCCAGAGAGTAAGAACATTGCTCTGTAGATAAATAGGCGGAAACCGGTGAAAGGTAAGTTCTACATGATAAAAAACATGAACTCCTGACTCTGCTAGGTGGGATACAAAGGACAGTACTGTGTCAATTGTAGCCCGCCTTGGGTCCATCTGCTTGTCTAAACACCAATGACAGAACCTAAGCCATTTGCTTTTGTACTGGGACCTAGTCGATGGTTTTCTGGCTGCCTGGATAATGCGCATGTTATCCGCGGACAGGCCAAGATGTTCTAAAGACCTGAACTCGGGCACCACGCGGCCAAGCGGAGTGATTGTGGGGAGGGGTGCCACAGTTGTTGTTCCCCCTGGTGAAGAAGATCGGGGGTCACCGGTAACCTGATCAGCGGATATACCGACAGGTGTTGAAGTTCTGAGAACCAAAACCTGGCCGCCACCGCGGGGCAATGAGCAGAAGAGAACAACTCACCGAGTTCTTCAATTTGCAAATCACCCGATGCACCAGAGGTGGGAAGGCATAAGCCCTCATGTTGTGCCATGGAATTTTGAGAGCATCCCCCAGAGAGGAGGCTCCAAGTCCGTTTCTGGAGGCATACAGAGGAAGCTTCTTATTTGCCGCCGTAGAGAAGAGGTCCACCTCTGGAGTGCCCCAGGAAAATCCATGAAAGGACCTCCGCCTTCAGTTCCCACTCGTAGCGGACTATCGTCCGCCGACTGAGGACATCTGTCGTGACATTCAGCTGGCCCGGAATGTGTACTGCAAGTAGCTAAACACCATGCTGAACCGCCCACTCCCAAATCTGGATGGACAGTTCCACGAGCGGGGTAGACTTGGTGCCCCATTGCTTGTTGATGTAAAACATCGACACCGCATTGTCCGTGCGAATCCCGACCACCTTGTTGGCTATGATTGGTCTGAACGCCTTGAGCGCCAGGAAGATCGCCAGGAGCTCCAGATGATTTATGTGGAGGAGCTTGTCCTGAGGCGACCAAAGATCAGAGACTGATGAAGATCCAACGTCGCACCCCACCCTAGAAGGAAGGAGTCCGTTGTGACCGTTACCGTCTGAGCTGGGTCCTGAAACCCCGCCCCCACCGACAGGTTGCTGAGAGACGACCACCAGTCCAGATCCGCTCTCAGGGAAGCCAGAATCATTATCAACTTGGAGTCCGGATCCACAGCTTGAAGCCAAGAACTCCGAAGAGCCATCTGAGTCCGCCTCATCTTGAGGCACGCAAGAGGAAGCGCCAAAACGCACAAGGCCATGAGGCCCAGAAGCCTCTGGAACCACCAGGCCGACATGCTCTCCGAGTGCGCAAACATCTGACACATGGCCAACAGATCCGCCATTCTGTCCCCGGTCAGGTAAACTCTGCAGTCGATAGTGTTCCAGCGAAAACCCAGGAAGATCAAGTCCTGAGAGACCGTCATGGAAGATTTCCGCCAGTTCACCGACCGCCCGAGGTGGAACAGGAGCTGGAGGAGAGACTGAAGATTGCAGACAAGGGTTGCGCAAGAGCCAGTCGTCCAAAAACGGATATACATGGATACCCTGCAGATGAAGATAGGCCGCGATCACCGGCAACATGCCGAATTTAGGCCAAAAGGAAGCACTCAAAATTGAAAATGCTCCTCTCCCACAGAGAAACAGAGATATCTTCTGTGTGGACCCCAGATCAGGATATGCATGTAGGCATCCTGAAGATCCACCACGCTGAGCCAATCGCCCATCTGCAGGGAAGACCGTATCTGGCTGGGCGTGATCATCTTGAATTTCTCTTGAGGTAGGAAAAGATTGAACTGGGAAAGGTCTAGGATGGTGCGCAGGCCAGCCTGGTTGGGTTTGGGCACCGTAAACAGCCAGGAGTAGAAGCCCTCCCCTCGCTCCCCAAGAGGAACGGGTTCCACAGCTCTGAGGTCCTGCAGCTTCTGCACCTCGGCTTTTAGGCAGGGCGATCCCGACTGCTGGAAAGGAGTTGAACGGCGGGGTAGGGGTAAGCGGAAGCCCGCCCAAGCGACTTACAAGACCCACCTGTCCTCGGTGATGGTCTGCCACGCCTCCCAATGAGGCGCAATGCGTCCTTCCACTGGGGTCTCGTGCGAGCGAGGAAAACCCTCATTTTGCAGGCTTTTCAGTGGCGTTACCACCTGAACCTGAAGAGGAGGCTGAGGAGCGGGAGAAAAACCGAGTCTGTTGCTGCCTCTGGCGGTTATTACCCGAAGGAGTATCCACTCTGCAGGATTTCCGGTCTAGGAACCCCCTAAAACCAGAGGAGAGCCGGCTCTGTGACAGCGGTCTCTAGGTCCTGAAAAGAGTTTTAACCAGGACAGACAAGGACTTAGCTGTCTGGGTGCTGTCCTTTGTTTTGGTGAGCTCCACATCCGTAGTGGAATGAAAAAGCTCTTTACCGTCAAACGGCAAGTCCAACACCTTGTCCTGTACCTCCTTCGAGAACTTGGTGGCATGCAACCACTCCTGTCAAGAGGTGTCAGATACCGCCTCTGATCCTACAGAAGGTAAGGCGTCTGTTTTATAACTAGGATTAGCTATCATATAGCCCCCATAAAGCTTAAAATATTAACTTTCCTTAAGGATAGGCCGGCATAAAGGGAATCACAATAAAATTACCAGTGAACTGCCATGACCCCATTATACTGACAAGCTCTACCCGAAGGGTGAAATGCTGATCTCACGACTCTCTTGCAAACATCTATTAATTTGTTTCAGAATAAAAAGGAAGAATACTTCTTCCCCAAGAAAATACGTCCAACACTTGTGGATTTTTCAACTGACAGCCAAGAGAGCACCTACACTAAGAAGTCCAGGTAATTTGTTCCATCCTGAACTCCTTCTGACACTGTTACGTGTCCTAAGAATACTATCTAAATCATTGATTCTTTTTTATGGTTTTGTCAACAGTTACAGCTCTTCTAACAAATATATCTTCAAAACAAGAAGATCACAGACCCACTGTTTCTACTCTAAATACTATTTCCTTGACTACTCCTGAAGAAAGTCCCTACAATCATAAAGAGGACTGAAACATGTCGAGTTCCCAATTTAGAAATAATACTGAATTGACTAGTAGTATTTAATATCCCGCTAAAGGGGTGTCCCACTTTGAATATAAGATTAGGTGATAAAACATTGAGTGATCCATCAAGGATTAAAACCCCAAATGTATAAGGATTAACAGCAAAGGTTTGAATATAGATTGATAAATTGGTTATCTCTATATTTTAGAATTTGTTATGTTTTGTTACATGTGTACCATTTTAGAGTGTCTGATTATGCATTTTATATGTACTATGGCTCCTGATTTTTATGAGAGAATATTAAAACTGACATTTTTCCTAAACTGATGTAGTTACTGACGAGCTGTTTAGCTGTTGACAATTAACCTTTTTTCCTACCTTTCTATGTATTGAATAAGTTCGTTTTTCCCAAGATCAAGGTAGGATTCCGCTCCTAGCAGACATTTGGGATCTCTCCTTTGTTTTTCACCTCAAGGATACGTACCTGTATGTACCCAACTACTAACCGCTTTGGAAGTTTCTGCGGTTCACAATTATGTCGTACCATTTTCAGTACAAGGTGCTGCCTTTCGGTCTGAACTCTGCCCCTTGTGTCTTCACAAAGTTGATGAATGCAGTGGGGGGGGTCCTTCTCCACTTAGAGGGCCATCATCTATACCCTTATTTGGATGACTGGCTGGTGAGGGCGAGGTCGCCCGAAAGGGTGGTGCACTCCTGCCAGAGGTCGGCGGATATCCTTCATCAGCTAGGGTTCTCTAAGAAGTCAGTTGTGCCCATCCCAGTACCTGCTCTTCTTAGGTTTGTGTTGGAGCGCAACCGTTCAGCAGGTGTTACCCACACCCCAGAGACTCCTGTCTCTCTGCAAGGCGGTGGGACACTTTCTGACCAACTCGACCACCTCAGCATTGTGGTTCCAGCACCTTCTGGGCCTGATGGCCTCCTGCGTGGTCACTGTACAGCACACTTGCCTCAAGATGAGGTGCCATATATATGGTGATAATATTACCTGATACCGTGCCACCTGGTGGCCGATTGGGGTCAGGAGACGGGGTCTCAGTCGAACAGGATCCCAATACCACTGCTCCTACTGCCTGATATTTGCTGGTGTATGATGGATGGCAATGTTTCTGTGGAAACCCCCTTCACCTGGCCGGAGCCTACACTGGTGGTGACGACTAACTCCTCCCTTTTGGGCTGGAGGGCTACTTTGGAGGGCTATGTGATTCATGGCAAATGTTCCAGGACAGACGCCCCCCTCTATATCAATCTGCTCGAGCTCCAGATGGTGGGCCTGGCCCTCAAGGTGTTTCTACCCCTCATCAGGACAGTCCTGTTCTGGTCAGGATGGACAACTCTACTACTATGGTTTGCCTGAACAAGCAGGGTGGCACCCGTTACTCCCCCATCCCCCACTGTCGGGAGGCAGCATCGATCTTGGAATGGGCCCTGATGTAAGGGGTTTGGATTTCTGCAGTCCACCTACCGGGGGACAGCAATGCAGAACCGGACCAATTGAGTCACCTGGGGTTCAACACCTATGAGTGGGAGTTGCACACCAACTTCTTGTTGCCCCTGTTCCAGTGTTGGGGGTTCGCGGACCTGGATTTGTTAGCATCTCCCTGGAATGCCAAGTGCCCCAGTTTGTTTCATGGTCAGGTCGTGGTTAGGGGTCACTGGGAGACACCTTCCAGATCTGTTGGCATGGCCGCAGGTGTTATGCCTTCCCAGCCACCCCTCTGCTCCAACAGACCCTTTGCAAGTTCCAGGCTTCGGTGGTTTGCAGCCTCATTCTGGTTGCCTCCCACTGGCCTTTGAGACCCTGGTTTTTGATTCTGCTGCATTTGTTCTCCCAGGGTCCCGTCCACCTTCTGATCTCCAGCAGGTGCTTTCTGATGTAGCAGGGCAGGGCAGTGGAACATCCAGACCCCACCAAGCTGGCGCTGGCAGCCTAGTTCTTGTCCATGGCCCCGGTCGGCGTGGTTCCTGGCCAGCTGAGGCTTCAGCATGCTTAATTTTCGGATGACAACTGGGACATGATTCAACAGGCCAGAAGGCCCTTGACTTGGTCCCAGTATAAAAGCAAATGGACTATATTCTGCTATTGGACTCGTGACAAGGGTCTGGACCCTGTCACATGTCCTCTGGATGATGTACTAGCTTTTTCAGCACACCTGGCTTGCTCTTGAGTTTAGGTGGACACTTGCTGCACTTATTTGGCGGCCATTAGGGCTTACAAGAATTCCCCTGAGCATGTGTTTTCGATGGCCAACAGGGTGGTTAAGGCCCACCTTAAGGGGTTGTCTAGGCTTTTTTCTCTGGTGCATAGGCCGCCCCCCGACCCCCGTCTGGGACCTCTGTGGTTTCAATGTGGTTCTTGCAGCTTTGCAGCGCAAGCATTTTGAGCCAGTGGCCTCTGTGAATGTCTGCTTGGTGACACTGAAGACAGTTTTACTGGTGGCTCTCACCTCTGCGCGCAGGGTTAGTAAGCTGCAGGCATTGTCTTTGTGCAAGCCCTTCACCACGTTTCACAACGACAAGGTCATCTTGCGCACTCACCCAAACTTCTTGCCCAAGGTGGTCTCTCCATTTCATCTGAATCAAGGGATCTGCCTGCCGGTGTTCTTCCCGAACTCGCAGTCACAGAGGGCCCTAAATTCCTTGGTCCTCAAGAGGGTCCTTAAGTTTTATCTCTCTTGGACGAAATCCTTCAAGTAGTCCGAGGCTTTGTTCGTGAGTATTGGGAGTACCTCCCCCGGCTCTCAGGCTTCCAAGGCTTCCATCGCCTGTCGGATGGTTCTGGCCATTTTGGAGGCGTACACGGCCATGGGCAAACCTGTTCCTGAGGGGATTCATGGCATGCAGTCAGAGCCAAGGCCACGGTTGTTGCGTTTCCAAGGCATGCTTCTTGGGATATCATCATTAAGGCGGCTACTTGGGCCACTCCGGCCTTCTGTAAGCACTACTCACTGGTCACCAGCTCCAGGTGCGATGCAGAGTTTGATCAGGTGGTTCTGAAGAACCTTTTTGCTTCGTCCTAGATCTGAGGCAGGTGATCACAGCTCCACACACTATGTTCTTGTTCGGTGGAATTGCCCACAAGGATGGCAGAAAGGGGACGCGACGTATGAGTAATTAAAGTTACCCACCGTAGTGAAGTGAAAACTCGTAGTCCATAATCTCTCTTCCCCCGCTAATATGCCAAGGGCTAATATGTACTAAGAGTAGCCAGGTATCTAAGCGTCAGATGTCAGAGGGTACTGAGCTGAGGTGCTGGAGGGCAGGCCATCAGTGGGGCGTTCCCTCGCCCGAGGCCAAGCCCCTCGGCGATATATATGGAATTTAATGGGGAAGCTCAATTTTTCGCTGCCAGTGGTTCCGGTACTGTGCCCATGTTGGGCGACGTCCACAAGGATGGAGGAAAGGGGATTAAGGAGTATGAATACTTTAGTTACTACAGTGAGAAACTTTGATTTGTTGAGTACATAACACATTTAGCGCCCAACGACCACCTACCTGCAGAAAACACTGAAACCAAAAGACGATCCAAGTGATTGAAGATTTTCCAAAACACTTAAGGAAAGCTTCTACACCAAAGAGGAAACAAAGCACCAGGCTGGGAAATCTGTGATTCTAGGTAAGCTAGAGAGCCACATGGAAAGCAACGGGCTATCCTTTCAAACTATGCACTTAGTCTAATTAAAAGTACCTTTCATTGAAGGTAGCTTTCGTAGTAGCCATTGCATCACCTCATTGGTAACCTTTTTAAAGCTTTTTCAGCCAAAGAGACATACAATCCTTTTACAGGAAGAAAGTAGCTTGATGTAGTCATCTGGACTGTTAGTAAAGATTTATGTCTGACATGCATGCCAATGAAACAGTTAACCTATAATTATGCCGATACGTGCTTGCATCACAAGAGCTGTTTGGTTATGAGTTAAATAGTTATCTGAAGTATTCAGAAATACATACTGTGCTATGATCATCTTTTTTCGGAATAGCTTTACTTCTTGATTACAAAGTCAGTATACCTTAAACCTAGTACAGCAACATTCCTGGGACCAATGATAAATCTATGCATTGTTTCCTGCAGTGCTTTAGTAGCAATGATATTTGTGTGTCAAGTTACACATGCCCCAAGAGCCAGTGAGCTCCTTGTGGTTCTGTCTTGACAGACTCTCTTGGCTGAAAGGCATTCTGGATAACACTAATGTTGTCGAGAACAACAGAAGCCAAGAAGCTTTTGTGAGCATGCGTTGAATAGTGAAATATATAAGCTAGTAAATGGTGGAAGTCTAAAAAAAAAAAAGGGCGGGGGTGATCTTTTTCCCCATTTTAAGCCAATGAAATTGCTTGTTAATGGCAAGCATGATGTGCTGCAAGGTAGATGAGCCATATTCGTTTTAAATAATGTGCATTCTAAGAAACCTTCTACGCAAATGTGGTTTTTTGCTTGAACCAAAAAAATGTTGATTTTGATGTTGCATGGTTTACAAATAACCTCTTTCCCCATATGGGAAACTTTGCTAAGAATGAATGAATGTCTCAGCTGAATATTCTCGTCTCTTCTTTTGCCTCCCATTAGGTGGAATGTAGTGGGCATTCAGGGATCTTTGTTCAGTCACTTTGTGGAGCCCATCTACTTCTCCAGCATAATACTCGGGAGTTTATATCATGGCGACCACCTTTCCAGAGCAGTCTATCAACGGATAGCAGAAATAGAAGATTTGCCACCACTGTATAGCCTCAACAAACCTCTACTCAGTGGTAAGGATGAGCGATTGAGTGATGGAACCAAAGCCTGGACTATAACTCGCCTCAGCAGTAATGAACATGAGGGTCTGTCCCGCCCAAAGACATTTCTGCTTGACAAAATCCTAAACGTTTCTAAAGATTATTCAACCTTATTAACTAGATTGCGCTAGTTGACTGTTTTAATCACAACGGGTATTAGCCCACTGAATGACAGAAACTGGTCAAAATGTTTGTTTCTGGGTTAAGTATGTTATTATACATACTTAGGCACTTTGGGTGCATGAGGTTGCTGATGAATATGTGCTGTGGTAAAGGTGGAAGCTAATCCCAGGATGATGGTAGTACTTTTGAACTTTCTTTTTCTGCAGCTGTAACTTAGCAGGATTACATGAATCTATTATTGTCTTTGCTGATTTCAGGTATTAGTAATGCCGAAGCTCGCCAGCCTGGAAAAGCTCCCAATTTCAGTGTAAACTGGACAGTGGGGGACAACCACCTTGAAGTAATAAATTCTACAACTGGCAAAGATGAAATGGGCCGAGCGTCTCGTCTCTGCAAGCACGCACTGTACTGCCGCTGGGTGTGCATTCATTCAAAGGTATGTCCAGCAAGGGCCTTGGTCTTTTACTCATTCGAAAAATGTATTTTGGCAGTGCTTCTGCTGGAATGTCATGTCCCCTTCCTTGAAGTACAGTCCCACCAAGAGTATAGGTTCTTACCTACTTATGATAGCTTTCCCGAGCACCTTCATATATAATTAGGTTTGTACTGGCAATGCCATACATTTGCTAATGTATGTCATGGATGTAGATTTGCCTTGGGGGTCGGGTGGAAGACAATAACAATTCCCATCATGGGCTGGTCATAATGAGTGAACGCATGCTTTCTTTTCCACCCATACCCCTTCATTTCATTTTCTAGTCCCCCACGTTGCAGTTATGCTATGGTTCAGAATGGTGGCATCCTGACGGTTGGCCTGGGAAGCCTATAACGGTTACACCAACGCCTATCTGAAAGGTGAACCTAAACCTGCCACTGCCCCTTCCTCGTTCTGGGCAAGCATAAAATAATGAGCAGAGGGAACTTTCCACTTTGGAAATAATGTGCAAACCAAGACTTCATATAACTGCTCCATACCATTATTCTGCATGGGCCCTCAGTACTTAGATGCAGTGTACACTGTCCATAGGAGTCAGATGTGACATGGCCATGAAGGTGTTGCATGGTAACACATACAGCTTTGCACACACACTCATAGGCCCCACCCACAACTCTGTACACACATGCATACCTTATCCACACCTCTTCTGTCTCCAAGAATAGCAATAGGGCCTTCCTGTTTTTACACTTGCTATCATTCATTGGATTTTATTCATATTCAATAAAGAAAAGGTGATGTACAATTTAATTACGAAAGAACTCTATCGGAAGCCTAGCTCTTCAGTGATTCATATGTGTTTTCCCAAAGTGCCATCTTGAAAGAAGCTTGGATAACAATGGAATACTTCCACTTCAACACCAATATTGATGTTTAGATATTTAGGTTATTCAGTGGAGTAGGTTGTGTATGTTTGTAATGTGTGTGTGTTCCCTGGTGTGTAACTGGAACCTGTAGGTGGGATAATGAGCAGTGGTCTGCACACTCATACGGGTACCTGATTATTTTACTAGAATCCAGGGCTGGGCCTCAGGGAATCAGTTCCATCTGGTTATATCTTTCTGGTGGTAGGGCCTCCAACAGAAGTGCTAATGCAGGGCTTGCTCCCGGATTGCCCACCTGCAAAGGAAAGATTAAACAGCCCGCCAAATACAGGAAAAGTCATACAATGTAAGTCAAGAGAACTCAAACAATTCCTCACAATAGTGTATTTAAAACACCTTGAACGGTTAACTTTATATAGAATACATTCATAAACTCCCCACTGTGGGGAAATGCACCTAGTGATCAATAGAGAATAAGTACCTTGATGGGGAAAAAAATAGGAACTCATTTCTCAAATAGAGTTCACCAATTCTTATCAACTTTGTAAGTGTGTGTGTAGAACAGTGTGTACATACATATTAAAATCCATTAACTAAACAGACGTTTTTCAACAAGCTCTTTTTCTCTACTTGAACAGTGCGATGTAAATGTATGTGCCAAATATGCGTGAGCAAGACATTTTTCAAATAATGGATCGAAATGGTGCATTTTACAGCACTTTCTGTACAGTTTGCATTCAATTTTGTATGGTAGCACATGAAAAACCCAAAAGATGGAAGTTACCAACAGTCATCAGGACCATTGCCCAATACATTTTCATGATGCCTTTGCCCACAACATATTTATTGATTGTTTGCTTGTTAGGCGCGTATACAGGAAATGCATTCTGTTTCAAAGCACCTACAGGGCAGAAGGGAGGGAACATGAGATAGCTGTACAATTAATACACACAAAAAACTAAATACAGTCGGTGAACCGACAGCCAAACCTACTACGCCACTATTTAGAACATGGAAGTGCAGCAAGAAAGAGGGCAGTGGGGTAGGTGCTGTGCTGTTTGTGCTCGAGGAAGAGTCGGAGATGAAGTGCAAGGTATGCTAAGTGCTATCCAGCCAGGAATTGCGTTGGGTGAAAAGTGTGAATCTCCAATGCGGAGGGTGTGCCGAGGCAAGTGCTGAAGGAAGACAGACGCTGGGGAGATTGGGTGTGACTGGTCGGAGGCCCTGAGGATGCAGAAGGATCCAAGACACCAATCATTGACTGTGAGATTAGTAGACGAAGGGAAGGAGAAGGAAAGGAGGAGAGTCTTGAGGTGCTTTTGTAACTTCACGGCCTGCTCAAGACGCAGAGGGAGAAGGATGCTGTTCCAAAGGAGGGATACAGCTGAGGAAAGTGAGCAGCCTCCTGCTCTCTGTTTAGCAAAACGCTTTACACACAGAGAGTTGGTGCCAGAGGAGCGTAGACGTCTAGAAGGAGAGTAGTTGGTAAGAGAGAGTTGCAGATGGTGTGGCCCCCGATCCAGACTGCCTTGTGGATGATGCAGAGGGATTTGAATTTGATCCGTGCAGCAACCGGGAGCCAGTGGAGGCTTTTTAGAGCAGGAGAGATGCGGTCCTGGGCTTAAGGCCAAGGATAAGTCTTGCTGCTCTATTCTGGATTAGCTGAACGGGTTACAGAGTGGAAGAAGGTAGATTGAGGAGGAGGCTGTTGCAGTAGTCCAGCTTAGAGAGAACCAGGGCTCGGGAAACATTGAGCTTCTGGGGGAAAGTGAGAAATGGGAGAATTCCTTTGAGAAGGAAGAGTTGGAAGCAGAACTTCTTGGCAATGTCCTTTGTGTGAGGGAGGAAGGATAAAGGAGTCAAAGATGACTCCAAAGTTTCTGGCTTCAGAAGAAGGTGCAGGGGGGAGAGCCCAAGGTGGGAGGCCAGAGAGTAGGGAAGGAGGGAGCAAGGGTCCCATTCAGAAGGATCTCAGTTTTGCTGGCATTGAGGCAGAGATCCTTGGAAGAGCACCAACCCTGGATGGCAGACAGACAGGCAGGGATGAAAGGTGTGAGTGAGTGAGTCAGCAGGAAGTCTGAAAAAGAGTTGTCGTCTGCATAACACTGGACGTTGGGGGAGAAGGAGGAGATGAGGTGTGCCAGCAGAGCATTGTAGATGTTAGAGCCGGAGGGGGCGAGTATAGATCCCTGGGGGACACCACATGTGGAGAAGGAAGTAGGAGAGGAGAAGGTGCCCAAGTTGACATGGGAAGAGCAGTCAGGAGGGACCCAGCCATTCCTGTGCTGAGATACCAAGGGTATCATGGAGCCTTTGTATAAGGATGGAATGGTTGACCGTGTCAAAGGCAGAAGAGACATCCAGTAGAACGAGGATAGCTGGGAACGTACACTCCAGGGATGTGAGCAGTTCTTCATGGGTGTTAAGAAGAGCAGTTTCCGTGCCTCTGGATGCTCGGAAATCCAGATTGATGATCATGGAGACCACCAAGTTCAGTGAGAGAGTTGAGTTGGGGCAAGGCCAGCTTCTCCAGCAGTTTCCCCAGGAAGGGGGGGGTTTGAAATAGGGCGGTAGTTGGATAGACAGGTAGGGTCTGCTGGAGGCTTTTTCAATAGTGGGTGCACAAGGGAGTGCTTGAGGGAGGAGGGGAAAGAGGCAATGGTAAAGGAGTGGTTGTGGAAATAAACGAGTGCAGGGCCAAGAAAGACAATGTTGTCCTTGAAGGTTCTTGGCGAGCAGGGGGAACCTGTTTAGAAGAAGCCTCCCTAGAGTGGACAACTCTGGTAACTTCTTCAGGTGTGACAGGGGAGAAGGTGGACGGAGGATAGGAGTGGCCAGGGGGTGTGAGATGGGTTTGGTGGGTGAGTAACAAGCATGTTCAGAATGTCCTGAGTTTTGGTGGCAAAATGTGTGGCCAGTGCATTGCAGAGGGTCTGGGAAAGAAGAGGGGAGGACGTGACTATGGAAGGGTTGGCTAACTCTCTGCAGATTTTGAAAAGTTCAGCCGTGTTACTGGATGCACCTGATACCCATGCCTGAATGTGGGCCCTTTTCTTACCTTGGATGGTGAGTGTGTATTGCCTTTGGAGCAGGCGGCAGGCCAGTTGTTAGAAGGTGAACCTGAGGTTTGCCACTTCCGTTCCAGTGCTCTGCACTTTCGTTTCAGGAGTTCAAGTTGGGAGTCATACCAGGTAATAGGCTTAAAGGCAGCTTTCAGGCGGACCCTCATTATTGAGGCAAGCTTAGAGCAGAGTCTGTGGTGGAGTCTGAGGTAGGGGGAAAGGGAGGATGAAGGTAGAAGCAAAGCCAGCGGCTGGCACTTGTTTCATCGGGCGATTGTTCGAGAACGAGGTTGGCAGGGCTTGAGGGCCGGAGGGACCCAGGTGGGAGGATAGGAGAGTATGGTCTGACCAGGAGAGAGGCGTGACCAGAGGGGGAGCAAGCGACAGGTCGGAGTGGATGATGGCATGCAGGTTGTGTCCAGCCAAGTGGGTGGACCGAAGGGGAGGATGGAGAGGGAGAAAGGTGCAGAGGTCAATGAAAAGAGTGGATGCTGAGGCAGAGGCGTCCAATTGGATGTTGAAGTCACCTAAGAGGAGGTGGATAACAGTAAGGAGGAGCAGAAATCAGCCCATTCAGAGATAGGAACCGGTTGGTTGCGCCTGGAGGCTGGTTGATGGTAGCAATGGTCAGAGTGGAGGAGGGAGAGGTGACCAACTTGCAGACCAAGCTCTCGAAGGAAATATAGAGTTGGGTCGGTACGATGGAAAAGGGACCTGCTCAGGGTAGATTAAGGCGACCCCACCGCCAGCACGGTGCGGTTGAGGCTTGGAAATTATCTTGAAACCGACAGGGAGGAGTGAGCCATAAGCAGTGACTGAGCTGGCATTGAACCAAGTCTCAGTGAGAGCGAGAACGTAGAGGTCAGTGTCTTCAAGGAGGCAGATGTCAGCAGAGTGTTTTTTGGCAGAGCAGGCGTTAAAAGTTGCCTGGTGGAGGCAGTCCTTGCCTTTGCAGGTTTTCTGAGGAGGAGTACAGGGGCGTGGTACAGCGGACCCGGCTGGGGGGACATTGAGAGTGGTGAGTGGAGAAGCAACAGAAGGAAGGAAGTTAATAAGTGAAGGCAGGATCCGGTCAAAGAGAAGGAGGTTGGGTTGAGGAGCCTGAACCAGGATAGTGCCAGTGTGCCAGACATTAATGATGCAGCGTGAGGATGAGAAGCCAGCCAAGAGGACTTCCCACTTGGTCCCACTATTAATGGGAGAGGAAGTGAAGGAGGAGAGAGTAGAGATGTGGAGTCTAAAGATCTGGAGCGGGGACAGAGAAGAGGATATCGGTGAAGACCTCTCTGGATGTTGCACTGACGTAGGTGTCTGCGATGGGAAGGCCATGGTGTGCACGCAACATGTATTTTTTGTGCTTTTTCATTCCGCACTTGGTGAGAAAGGTGGGATAGGAATTAGAGTAGCAATTGGAGCAGATAGGAGAGATGCTGAGTGCCATTTTTTTTTTTTTTTTTTTTTTTTGTATTTGGTTTATTGAAGTAAAAACCTTTACAAATCGATTTAACATAAGAATAAAAATTCTAAACACCAATAATTTAAGACATATCATAGCACCTTAACAGTTAAAAGAAAAGAAGGCTTATCCAAACAAACAAACTTTGACGTCATTTTGAATTAGCAAGAAAAGGATAATACCGAATTTCCATTTGATTAATAAAACTAGAAAATTGAGAAATACAATTTGAAAGGGAATAGAGACATAAGCCCTATCAAAAGAGTTCTGAGACAACATCCAATAAATATCCAATTAGCATTCAAGGAGTAAGATTACAGTTCAGGACTTTATGTGATTACCAAGAGGTCATAATAATGCCATTTGATATAGTTATGTTAAATGTTCGTTCTCACCCATCTACCCGATCTACTAATAGAATTTGCTTGTTTTTTTTTTTTTTTTTTGTTTGGCCTACAAATCTTCTGCCAACTTCGATTCTATTACTGCCAGCAAGTTAGTTAGGCGGAGAGTAAGATTCTGACTGAAACCTTCCATACAGCGTTTCCATAAGAGTTCCTTTGTGATTGCACAATTAGAGTAAAAGTACTCAAAAAATTGAATACGAAGGTCTTCAAAGAATGGACAGCTAATCACTAAGTGTTTAAGAGTTTCACGTACTATGCAGTTTCTACAGAAACGGCAACTAGTATCAGAGTTACTATTTAGATAACCAGTCCAGTGTTTGAGTCGTTCGCGGGTATGAAATTGGTTGAATCGAAAGCGCATATAAATATTTCTTGAGCGAGCTGAAGGGAACTGTAAGAGATATTTTATACGGGTTCCCCATCTACCGCGAACTTCATTGTATTCTTTGAAGGAGGGATATTTACCCATTTCATCCAGCATTATACACCAAGAAAATCTTTGAAATTTCAGTTTTTGGCTTGGTAACCGCATACTCATGGATAACGGCGTTTCATTAATAAGATGTAATATTTTAGTAAGTTTAAGCGAGTAAGTATTGAGTGATTTGATGTAAGATTCAGACATTAATTGATTCAGTTTAACATAAAGAGTATTTTTCGGTGGATTATAGATCTTAGTTAGATTGATAATTTTACGCCATGTATGTTTTGCTGACAATTGTAATAAGTTTAGTTCGTGGCAGATCATCACATTAGGAATCGACATTGATAGTCCCAGAACTGTTTTCCATAATTTCCCCTGTAAAGTATTTAGATAGGCATCTAAATCATATGTGCAAATGTCCAGGGAATATAGAATAATAGGTTCAACCTTCTGCAGATAAAATTGAATTAAAGGTATTAAGGAAAACATACAATATTTCTGATGAATAATTTTCATCTGAGATGTCAGCCCCCTAACTTTTTGGTTAAGATAGTTTTTCCACATTGTAATTGAAAATTGATCAGCTAACGGATATCCCAAATAGTGAAGCATCGAAGAACATTCAATTTTAATATTGTTTATATGCCAAGAATAGCGATGACATCCTGATTTTTTTTGGGAAAAAATCATTATAAAAGTTTTCGTTGGATTAGGCGTAAGATTATGATTAAATGCAAATTCTAAGAATAAGTCCAACTTTCGTTGGAGACCAAAGGGCGTTCGATCGAAAAATAATAAATCATCAGCAAAGCCTAACCAATCTAAGTTCAGGGAACCGAGCTTTACAGAATAGCATTCCCCCGCAGTCCATTTCTCGTCCAATCCTAACAACTACAAATTGAACAATATTGCTGCCATATTGCAGCCTTGTTTCACCCCGATCTCAGTAGGAATGGGGTCAGTCAGAGCTCCTTCCTTGGTGAGACGCATGCGATAATTTGTATTTTTGTGGAGAATTGCAATCAAAGCAACTAATTTAGTCGGAATACCAAGATGGATCATTTTTTTCCACAAGACTTCTCGAATAACACAATCAAATGCTGCGGTCAAATCCAAACTAGCCATGTAAATTGGGCCTGAGTGACTAGCCAAGGAGTGAGCCTGAAGATGGGCTAGAATTGTGGCATTTAGCTGACAACCAATGAGTTTTCTAAATCCTCCCTGATAAATAGACAACATATTTTTTTCATCCATATAAGTTTGTAATTGTTGAATGAGTAAAATAGAAAATATTTTGGAAGAGGCATCAGTTAAGGCAATCGGCCGATAATTGGAGGGACAATCCGGAGAGCCCTTTTTGTAAATTGGAATGACATACGCAGAGGACCATGTAGTGGGGATATGTCCTGTTTGTAAGATCAGATCGAATTTGATTTTGAGGATAAGGGCCCAGAATACTGGGTTCGATTTATACACACAAGATGGAATACCGTCGGGACCAGTTGCTTTAGAAGGCTTCAATCGACCAATGGCATCTATGATGTCTTCTATGGACCATAGTGAAGAAAAGTCAAATTCCAAGCATGGTTCACTACCCTTGAGGAATTGAAAACGCTCGGGCATAGTATATTTGCGTTTTATATACGATACCCAATTTTCGGCGGGAATAACAGAATCAAAGTTAGTTGTGTTTTCCGAGGTGATAGAACGAAGAGTATTCCAGGTTTTCCTAGAGTCATGCTTTAGTAAATGGTAAAATAATTTTTGATTATCTGCATAGAGAAGATGTCTTTTTAGCCATTTTAATTTATTACGAAATCTTTGTCTGACTGCTTTAATCAATTTATCGCGAGCAAGGTCAGAAGGAAAAGTTCTATTAATCTGACGAATTGCGTGATTTTTTTGCGATTTTAAATGAGCAACTTGACTATTGAATTTGTGCGCATGGACCTGGATAGTTTTTTCGTGATTATCCCTTGAGTGAAGCATAGCTTCTAGGTGGATTTGAATTCTGATAGAATTTAGATGATCTAAATGAATAAGTGAAGGGCTCAATGGTGATTGATGTAAGAAGATACCGGGATCACATTCTAGATTCCGAATAAATATTGCACACACTTTAGGATTCCATCTCACTGTGTGGTGGGGCCGATCAATTTCTACTAAAGAAAGAAAAGAATTATCTTTGAAACGAGCCAAAGGAATATTCATCTGCATGGAAATGATCATATGGTCTCCTAGGAATGGATCAATAATTTTAAGAGCATCTATATTCGAATATAAACTCGAAGAAATAAAAAAATAATCAATGAGAGAATTGAGATTTGCTCTAGTCCATGTATAGGAATAATCGTCGAGAGCAAAGTAAGGAGTTTGAATATCCCATTCAAGGAAAAAGGAATTCCATACAGTGCCGAACTTATGGGACGTAATTGAGTGCTTATCCCTAATTGCGTTTTTATGAACACCTATTTCATAGCAGTAGCAGTTGAAGTCACCACCTAGGATAATTTTCGCCGTGGGATATGAAATCAGTCCCTTTTCTAATACATCATGCATTTCCTCAATAATGGTCTCAATTGGAATGGACAATTTATTCCAATAAATACATACCAATAAAAGAATAATAGAGGGATCCAAATCATCTTTCATAATGATTGCTAAAATGGAATCTGAACTGCTAATCTTTTCCAAAGAGCATTTAAGGGCAGTATTCACCAGTATGGCCAGGCCGCCAGAAGGACGACCTTCACTGCCTCGCTTTGCAGTCTGAATATGTGCTGAGTATCCATCTATAAAGAAGGAAGATTGATTCATGGTCTCTTGAATAAAAATAAGATCAGGTCGATTAAGCTGATTTAAGTGATACCATTTTTTGAAGTTATTTATACCACAAGAATTCCACGAAATAATGTGGAGACGCAGAGGGCTACGAGTGTTTCATTGCCTTTTGTTGATTTGCTTGCGTGGAGTTAATGGGGTCCCTCCAAGACATCTCCTTTAAAGCAGACATGAATGACATGAATTGTTTCATAGTATTAACATCGATATTTACAGGAGTACCCTGGGTTAAATTATCAGTGACACTTTCGACGCTCAAGGGAGTAGGTTCTAGATAACTTTGTGCATCGTCAAAAGATGAAAAAAATGATGAAGTTAAACCAATAAATGCCAAGTCATCAGAGTGATCCCATAACATCTTCATAATAAAAGGGGACATAAATTTACAAATCATTCGGTTGTTATTAATATCAGCCAATTTCACCCAATCTATGTCGTCAGATCTAATATTTCGTAGGGCAGGGATATCCTGAAAAACAGTCATCATAAAGGTGCGGTTCAAGCGAGCCTTTCCATAGCGGGCTTCATCGCTTTCCCAACCCATAATAATAGCAGATTTTAGGTCGCCACAATTATGGTTAGTCAGGGATTCCCGATTATCCGTAATGGATTTCAGATTGGTCAATTTGGAGCGCTCGTTGGCTTGTGGACGCTGCAAACTCAGGATTGGTAACTTTGGGCTAGTATTTTGATGAACTAAGCTCTCAGTTTCGTGAGTAATTAGTTGATTTCGAGGGTCAACTTTGTTAACTGAGGTTAATTCTTCCGGCTCGCTTGAACTTACACCCTCCAAATTTTTGGGATTCAGTTGGATGATTAGGACAAGTAAGTATTTTATTTTCTCTTTGTCCATTGGCATTACCCAAAATCACTTTCGCAGTTTTTTTAATTTTCAACAATGGATAATATTTGGAGAGGTCAGTTTGAACACAGTGTGGGGGCCCAACAATTGGGTTAGCCACCACCCTGAGGTCAATATGACCTTTCTCCTCATTATCCTTTCCCTTGTTTACATTAAATCGTGATTTGTTAGGTTCTTGCCAAGCTGGTTCATTAGTCAAGTCCTCGTTTTCTTTAATTTTTTTGTTTTTTAGTAGAGATTTGCAGGGGACTTTGGTAGTTACAGTGCTCGAGTCTGGCTCTGGAAGATTCAACAGGGCCTTAGATTCCTCGCTCAACTGATTTAAGTCGATGATATCTCCCACTGAAAGATTACAGATATCTTTAATATGTGTATTATGAGTATCGTTTTTATCACGTGATTGATTCTTTGTTTTTTTTTCCTGTTTTCCCTTTTGTAATTTGGCGAGAAGATTTCTCTTTTGAGCTCGTGCCAAAGCCCTTCTTTGTTTTCTAGTAAGGGCAATGGGAGGAGTTTGATCATGCACCTCCTCAATATCGTGTATTTCTGTTGCTTCCTGAGGGATATGATCTGTTCCAGAGAGATCAATGAAATCTGTTAAAGCTGAAGGACTATCTGGAGAAACTCCTTTATCTTCACATGGAGTCATCAGCGAATCCTTGTTGATTGTCTTGGAAAGTATGGCAAGATTAGTTGCCATTTCCTTTACAAGGATAGTCAAGACAGCAAGGTTAGGTTCACTGGTATTTTCCACGTTCACTAGCTTTGGGTTCACAACCTTCCGGTTTACTAATTTAATGGATGGTTCTTCTGTCACTACTTCAGAGAACAATTTTGTTTGAGTGCCTATAGTTTGAACATGGACCATCGAATCTTTTTTGTTTATGATGGAAGAAAACATATGACAGGCGGATAACATGCCCTCCATTTTTGCAAGAGAACTCGTGAGGTCAGACATTTGAATCTGTAGGAATTTTATTGCCTCATGAGTTTGCTCATGGCCTTTATCAAGTAAATTGAGAATTCTGGTCATGACCGGAAAAGATTCGATGGAGTGTTGCAGTTCGGCATTCCAATTTTCTTGTTCAGCGATAGGACAGTTAGGCTGTGGATGAGTCTTACAATGGGTAGACTCGTTGGAATCAAAACTGGGTGCTCTGTTTCCTTCGTGTCTAGAAGGATATTGACAAGTAGGGATCGTCGGTTGTTCCATGATCGGGGAGCTATTTACCATCAAGGGGGGCCCTCCTATGTTGTTATTACTTGGAGTATTAGTTCCCTCAAGGATACGTGCTTCCTTCTGTGCACTAGAGTGTGAAGGCACCGAGTAGGTGTATGCTGGGGGATTATTAAATAAGAATACATTCTCAATCCCGTACTTACTTCTATTGACAGGAGTTGAGGGTTCGTAGGATAGACGAATCCGTTTGCCTAATTCTATTTCAATTGCCGGGGCTAATATAGAAACATCTGCAGTACACGTATCAAATTGCTCGGTTCCCATTATTTTTTTTATTTCATCTCTATCAAGACTTTGATTAGAGTTACAGTCAACAATTTCCCAATCCTTTGAGGAGCTTTCATTCGCTTCTTTGACGGACATGTATACTGGTTTAATTTTGGAATCCATGTTGTTTCCGGGCAAAGTAGTTTTAGTAGTCACGCTGTCGATGTACACCGACCGTTTTTCCAAGGGAAATTGTTCTTCATGGTCTTCAGGGGTTACAACAACAGGGGCATCCTTATTAGATTTCTGTAAATCATCACATTGGAAATTCTCTATCATGTATTTCGTAGGCCCAGAAACGGATTTCTTAGCATCCGATCTATTTTTCCATTCCTGATTTGTGTTATATTCAAACGAGGCAGGAGTAAGAATAGCTTTGTTGTCAACATTGCTTTCTGATTTCAGAGCCATTATAGGATTTTCAATTGGCAATGTACTGCAATAATTGGAGTCAAGAAGGGGTTTGTATTCTTCATTTATCTCTTTTTCGGGCTGATTTAAAGGCATTGCAGCAGACAATTTTACTACATTAAGGTCCGCCTCAGTTTTTTTAGGATTAGTTTGGGACTCTTTTTTTTTTATACTGCGAAGCCCCTCTGCCATGACCAAAACAGTTCTGATTTCAATTATAGGCTAAGGGATAAAGGATAATGCGAGACACCCACTTTTGCTCGCTGTAACCCCCTCCCAGCAATTATTTGATTAACTATGTGAGGGCCACAAAGGGAGTAACCCTACCACCAAGCCACCTTACCGCCTAACAGCCCAACAGCCGCACTTCGCAGGCACTTCCGGATGCGCGCGCCGGATGCGCGGGTCCGTGTGCAGATAAGGAAGTGATCGGCAAGTTAGTGGGCGGGCAAGCAGGCGGGTTCAGGGGGGCGTGGCTAAAGGGGGAAAGAGAAGAGAGAAACATCAACGGGTTGCCCAATTTCCAAAAACCCGCGGGAAACCCGCGGACACTAAAATAATGGGTGCAGAGTCCTCAGCAAGTACCCAATGTAAAGGTCCTCTTTGGTCCAATCAGGTGCGCGTTACGCGCAAAATTCAATTCGGGTCCTTCCTCTTGCCGACGGCACTGTGGGCAGAGAATCCAAGGACAACGAAGCAGCGAATCCAGCCCAACAGCCGCACTTCGCAGGCACTTCCGGATGCGCGCGCCGGATGCGCGGGTCCGTGTGCAGATAAGGAAGTGATCGGCAAGTTAGTGGGCGGGCAAGCGGGCGGGTTCAGGGGGGCGTGGCTAAAGGGGGAAAGAGAAGAGAGAAACATCAACGGGTTGCCCAATTTCCAAAAACCCGCGGGAAACCCGCAGACACTAAAATAATGGGTGCAGAGTCCTCAGCAAGTACCCAATGTAAAGGTCCTCTTTGGTCCAATCAGGTGCGCGTTACACGCAAAATTCAATTCGGGTCCTTCCTCTTGCCGACGGCACTGTGGGCAGAGAATCCAAGGACAACGAAGCAGCGAATCCAGCCCAACAGCCGCACTTCGCAGGCACTTCCGGATGCGCGCGCCGGATGCGCGGGTCCGTGTGCAGATAAGGAAGTGATCGGCAAGTTAGTGGGCGGGCAAGCGGGCGGGTTCAGGGGGGCGTGGCCAATGTAAAGGTCCTCTTTGGTCCAATCAGGTGCGCGTTACGCGCAAAATTCAATTCGGGTCCTTCCTCTTGCCGACGGCACTGTGGGCAGAGAATCCAAGGACAACGAAGCAGCGAATCCAGCCCAACAGCCGCACTTCGCAGGCACTTCCGGATGCGCGGGTCCGTGTGCAGATAAGGAAGTGATCGGCAAGTTAGTGGGCGGTGCTGAGTGCCATTAGGGTGACGGAGGGAAGTTGAAGGGCGAGTGCACTGCACAATTCTTACCTAATCTCAGAGGTGGCCTAGCAGTAGCAATTAACAATGCAATGCACATTTGAGGGCAGGATGGGAGAGGCACAATGAAAAGGCCACAAATGCAGTGAAATTAGGGTGCAGGATGTAAATACAAATCCAGTGAAGTTGCAGGATGTAACTACACACAGCTAAAGTTGTTTTCCAAGGAAAAGGCCACAAATGCTGTGAAATTAGCGTGCAGGGTGTATGTACACACAGCTAAATTAGATTTCCAGGGAAAAGGCCACAAATGCATAGAGGTGCAGGATGTAAATACACACAGCTAAATTCGTTTTCCAAGTAAAAGGCATAAATGCAGTGAAAATAGGATGCAGGGTGTAAGTACACACAGCTAAAATCGTGTTTGTGCAGAAGACACACCAGAGAGAGATGAGAAAGGTGAAGAGGATAAGGAAAGTGAGTTAGCAAAAATATAGATCAGGCTGCTAAGAGGAAGCAAATGAATAGTCCAACCATCACTCACTGGAGGCTCAACAGTTCGTAGGGGTGCTGAGGCCTGAGTTCATGGGAGAGCAGGATGTACCCAGCAGGGTGCAGCATTGATGTGGTGGAGTAGAACGTGTGAGGGCCCTTCCAGCCCTCATAGGCCCGGACAGGCTCAAACAGGGCCTTAGCTTTGGGCCCAGGAAGGCGGACCAGCATGTGGGCCTTTGAACGGAAGAGGGACCCAATCATTGATCCTTCTCCACAGGAGGCCAGGCACTCCAGTGCCTGCAGCTCAGGGGCAGCCATGTTGGAAGGGAGGCCAAGTGCTGCCTTGAAATGGATGTCCATGGCACATGACAACAGAAAAACGCAGTGCTGGCGTTTTGAAAGTAAGTGAAATATCTTGTATTTGACCTCTTTACATAAAAACCAATGGGAAGGTGCAACGTGCATCGCTTGCGCAGAGGGTTGGGGGTGCTGAAGGTCCTAAAAAAGCCCAAAGGGCTTTCGTGTCGGTGTGGGAGGGAGGGTTCCCCAGCCTGGTGGAGTTGGCAGAGGCTGGCAGGATGGCTCCTTCATGAAATGAAGAATAGAGGAAGGCTCACACAAAGGTCTTCAGTGTGGGACCAGGGAGGCGGGCTGGCATTTGCCTGCCGGCTTGGCTGATTGGGCCTTTTTCTGAAAGAGGGGCCCAATCAGAGTGATCCTTCTCCACAAAAGGCCTGCAGCTCAGGGGCAGCCATGTTGGACGGGAGGCCAAGTGCTGCCTTGAAATGGATGTCCAGGGCACACAGTAACATAAAAACACAGCGCTGGCGTTTTGAAAGTTAATAAAATACATCTTATTTTATTCTTTACATAAAAACCGATGGGAAGGTGCAGTGTGCGCTGCTTGGGGGATGCTGAAGGTCCCATAAAGCCCAAAAGGGCTTTCCTTTCATGTCGGCGTGAGGGAGGGTGGGGGGGAGTGAGTCCCTGGCCTCGTGGAGTCAGCAGAGGCCCGTACTGGCAGGATGGCTCCTCGATGGAATGCAAGTATATACAATATGGTCATGCTGTCTGTGCCCATACATGTCCATGCATGCTGTGCCAACCATATTAGGACTCCCAGCCAGTAGCAAAAAAAAGCCATGCCATGCCACAGAAAGAAAGCAGGCTAGACACATTATATGTAGACCAGTAACAAAACGATTCAAGGGCTTTGGAATCATGCACACACGTTATTGGTGGGTCTGGGTAGAAATAAAAACACATTCTGAAAGTAAACCATGCACTGATATACAAGTGTTTACACAGGTAAATCCAGATAATTGTTTGCCCCATCACTAAATCTATTCATGAAATCAATTTGTCAAGAAAGTCACTGCTAGTAAACACACATTCCCAGAACAGTTTTTGCCCAAAATCACTACAGTGCAATGCCATCACTTCTAATGACCGATTAAAGGGTAACTCAAAAGTACAATGCAGTTCACACTTGAGCTGAGTGATGCAAATAAGATGACAGGCTTGGTTTTCAAACTAATTACACATAAAAGGGAAATGTGCTTGTTTCTAACGGAATTGTCCTCAATGTCGTCGTGTGTTCACAGTGCATTTTATCCTTTCAGAGATCTACAACTTATGCTAATTTTTGTGGTCGAGCCATGGGAGTGTGAGCAGCGCAAAAGGGACCCTTGAGCCCACTGTGAAAAGTTGGCTTCTCTGGGGAATAACACTTGCCATGTCTGCATTATCCTTAATGCAAAGTAACTATCTTTGCATCAAATGTAAAGCAAAGGCAAGCGCTATTATGTGGAAAGACTGGCATGCATTCAATGTAGGCAGGGAAGGCCTTGGCTCTGGTAGTGCCCCGGGGGGGAACAAAATTTGGTGGACCCGATGCTAACACAGGAGATGGGGTCTTTTCACTTACACAGGTTGGCACCAGCCCCTGCCTTGGAAGGGCTTCAGCCTCCCGTATTGAGGAGGTTGCAGGAAGAAGGCAGCACTCTGCCTTGATGTCCGAGTGCTAAGCCTTGAGCTCTGATGGGAATGGAGTGAACCAAGGTCTTGTCGAATTTCTCACCTGGCAGGGTAGACTCTTTACATTTAAACATTCATTAACATGACAGCAGCAGCAAACATACAATGTTAGAGGACAAAATCCTGCACAGGCAATATCAATAATGTCGAGCTTTCGAAACTGTCATCCAGCCAACTTTCAAAAAATAAATTGAGGCTGGCTCCACCATTGCGCCAGCTCAGGGAGGCACCCTATGTAAAAGAAAAGCTCCTGGCACCAGCACAGGAAACAGTTTTATCCTGAGGACCAGGGCTTACCCAGGAAACTCCCAGATGTGCTTCAGAAGACTGGGCACAAGACTATATGCAGAAAAAGCCAGCCTCATATCCTGCTCAAAAGATGTCCAAATCGGTACATATGTCTTGCAATTTACATTTTTTTGGCATGGGCATATTGTAACCGGTGAAAACAGTCTAATGTCCATTACTCACTCAAAAGGATTTCTTGCTGAATCAACATGTTTCAAATGTAAAAATGTTGGCAATTTTAAACATGCATTTTGCATAAACGCAAAGATCATATGTTCCCAAAATGATATTTGCTTTCGTGCAAATTGCCAGGTTTGGCCACAGTCCTTAGGCCCTGCGCACTCCGAAGGCGAAGGAAAAGGGGAACCCAGAGTATTTTATATTTTGGGCACTAGCACTATTGTAAAGTGAACAGCTCCTCCCACTTAAGAGGGCGCCGCCACCATGCCAGCTCGGGGAAGCCTTTCAAAGGCTGCCCCATGCTGGTGTGGCAGCAGGCTACATTTAAAGCAGTGAACTTGTGTTCCAGCACTGGAGTGGGGAGATTTTCACTTAAATAGGGGTCCACCACCATTCCAGCTCTAGGGAGCCTTTCAAAGGGTGCGCAGGCAGGTGTGGTAGTGGTCCCTATAAAAGTGAAAAGCTTCCATTCCAGCACTGGAGTGTGGAGCTTTACACTTAAATAGGGTACCGCTAGCTCGGTTGGCATGGCAGTGGTGCCCTTTTCAAATGAAAATCTCCCAGCTCCTGTGCTGAAGCACCTGGCGCCAGCACGAGAGCGGTGCACTTTTCATTTAAATAGGATGCCTTCTCTGAGAAGCCCTTGAAAGGCTCCCCCAAGATAGCGTGGCAGCAGCACCCTTTGCAATAGAAAAGCTGCCCACTCCATACTGGCGCGACAGTAGCACCCAAAGTAAGTGAAAAGCTCCTCCCACAGTGGGAGCTTTTCACCTACATAGGGCGAAAATGGAGCGCAAGTATGGGGGGGAGCCCTTTATTTTACATTGGGTGGCACGCCCGCTGCCACGCCAGCACAAAGGAGCTTTTTAGTGGCTCCTCCATGCTGGCGTGGCGGAGGCTATGGTACCCCCCCCACCCAAGGCCATCCCTGAAGGTAGCCAAATCATGTTTCCTTTACCCTAGATGTACAGTGACTGTATGTCATGAGTAAAGCAAAGATAAGTGTTATTACGTGGATGGACTGGCCTACATTCAATGCAGGCCAGTCTATCCACGTACCTTTGCATACAATCCATACATGCATGCATACATATTAAATACAAATAAATACACTTCCCTTGCCTGCAGGCATCCGTGCAGCCACTTGGAGAACCCGATGGCCCTCCCCTCCTCTGGGTAAGTAGCCAAGCTGCTTCTCCCGTCAGTCAGCGTCTTCACGTTAGAGTCTTCACGTTGCGCGCCGTGAAGACACTGACTGACGGGAAGGCTCCTCTACTGTCGCGCACGTTGCGTTGATGGAGTAATAATGAGAGCAGGTGGGACCAGTCTTTCGATGCCCTGCCGGCTCCCATTATTTGCCAATTTTTTTTGCGGAGTTCAAAGGCTAAAATAAAACAATGAAATCGAGTAAAACCATTTGGAAATGCACATCAGCATAATACAAAGTCTTCTACCACCCTACAGTGGTGTCTGCGACTTTTTTTTCTCATGGCACAGTAAATATTTCAAATTGGCTGGCATAAATCAAACTTGAATGAAATAGCTCGACAAATTCGTGAACCCTCATTTTATAAGGGGTAACTGGTCGCACTCGCTACCAGTCTCGGGTATCGGGAAAGGTTATTTTTCCATAATGATAGTAATCCATCTCTGCAAACTCCCTTGTTCCTTTAGAAATAGTAGATCTGTGAGCAAAGATAATAATAGTAATAACACCACATGTTTTCTCGTTTCTACACTGCCACGCTAACCATCAACATTATCGCTCATTCACTACTTAATCAGTCAAACACTTTCACACTCAACCACCTAAGAAGGCCGCGCAGTCCATTAGCCCAAGTTCCACTGAGCATGTGCTGATTAGATGCCGCCCACAGGTGTAAAGTGAGGAGACAATGGATCCAGCGGGGCAGTAAGGAAACTAGCATAGAGGGGAAGGCCCCAATCATGTCATAGTTTTTTAATGAATTGTTTCTAATATTAGTTTTTTTTATGCAATATTACTTGGTTTAAAAGTAGGTGTACAAGTTCTTAATTTCTGTTTTGATTTTCTGTTTTGGAACCGAAGACGTTTCATATTTTCATTTCCATTTTATGACATAAAAATCCTTTTAAAGAATTAAGGGTATTGAGGAGCTGTATAGAAAGATGGTTCTTTAGATTGCAGCAATCTTAAGTATTTCAGACCTTCAAGAATCATTAAAATCCTACCAGATCTGCCGGTCAAGTAACTTAGTTTACCTATTCAACCTAAGAGAAACTCCAACCATGAACTTATTGCCATTATATTTTTCGTGTTGAAAATACTGACGCCTCAGGAAATATGAAGAGCAATGTTCATGTACCTGATCAATGTTCTCATTCTCTTGGACTCGTTGGAACCCAATTTCATCCAGGCCACAGAGAGTACAAGATTCCCCCCACATGTGAAGTACTATTAAGAAAAATTGACATGAGGGTTCTATAATACATTTGGGTGGCAGTCTTAGAGTTTGCAGTACCATTTTGGTTCGAGTTAGGGTTGGAGTAAGTCTAAAAGTTTGGATTTGAGTAAGGGTTGGGATAAATGATGCCATATGCAATGTGCCATCAGCCAAGGCCCAAGTTAGAGCTATAGAATTAGTATTTGGACTTTTTAAAACCAATAAGCACTACATTTTGCAGGATGTTACCAGAAACAATATGGGTGGCAGCAAACTGATGCAGAACTATTTAAATGAGTGCATGTTTCTTTAAAATGTCAGATTGTAGAACCCTGAAATGTAGCTGATCACTAATTATCTGTGCCTTATTGCACAACAGCACTGGCACATGCATGCAGAAGGGACTAGAGGCCACTGCCTACTGTTGGCTCAATACACGGTCATGAAATTGGATGAGCAGGACCCCATGACTATAAAGGAGCTGGGAGTCACCTGTTTCTAAGCGAACTATACTTGTCGGGCAACAATTTACATACCTATTTTGATGCTCAACTTGAGTAACTCGTCTGCCCCCTTCCCAGGGGAGGAGTTGAAAAATGTCATTTTGAGTATTACCAAATTAATTGCCCCTTCTCCCCAAATGTGTGTAATTGACAGAATATTTTTCGAAGGGATTGGTTCTTCCGACATATTCCACATCTATGACAGGTAATCACCACAGCTGTGCTGCTTCGGAAGATTTTTGGTGTCTACGTCCTGCATCGGTGACGTCGATACGCTGTCCTCAAGAGCCTCCGTCGAGCTGACGTCACCAGATGTTATAAGTAGGACGCACGACGCCCGTAGCCTCAGTTCAGTTTTTTCCGCAAATGTGTTCGCTTCGGAGATCTTGGCGCACCTCGGTTCTTCTGATTCTATCGGTTCTTCGAACTTGGTTTGTGAAATTATCATGTCTTCTTCTTCTACCCCATGGTCGGGATTAAAGAAGTGTCGGGACTGCGGTTCCAAGTTGTCACTTGCGGAACCGCACGACATCTGCCTCTGGTGCCTCGGCGAGGACCACGCCCCCAATGACTGTGACGCATGCCAGTCTTTGTCGTCAAAGGCCTTGCAGGAGCGAAAGAAGAAGCTGTCAGTTGGTAGGATTTCCAAGCCCCGAAAGTCGAAATCCGCTGGGCTTTCAACCGACGATTCGAGGGGTGACTCTCTGCATCGTCGACGTAAATCCAGGGGGTCTCGGTCCCGGAGTGGTTCCCGCCATTCCTCTGCCTCTTCGAGGCACTCGCGGAAGCGCCATCACCAGTCGCCTTCCTCGTCCGAAGACTCCGCCAGACGGCACGTAGCTTGTCCTACCAAGCATTCCTCTCCTGCGGAATGGGACGCATTTCGTAAGGAAATGTTGGTGATTTTTGAATCGCAGTGCTCCGTTCCGTCCGCGCCTTCAAGAGAAGCCGGCAAGGAACGCGCTAGGGCCACCGTTCGCAGGCCTTCGGGCTTGGGCGGTTGGCGCAATCACCGGGAATCTTCGAGGTCCCGGTCGGACAAGGTGGATCGCTCTAGCCATGCCCGCTCCAGGTCCCGGTCCTCGACGCCCTCGAGACCAGTAGAGCCTGTGAAGTCTTCTAAGAAGATTGGCGCCATGTCCGTCGAGGGACTCTCTCTGGATGGTTTTCTTGCCCTTGTTCAGGATGGCAAGGATGCCATGTGTGAATCCGTTCAGTCGGGTCTGGACATGGCAGACTGTGTCAGCCGGTCCATGGTGGCGAGGACCGTGATGCACAGATTTGCGTGGTTGCGGAAGTCGGGGTTTACTCCTGACGTACAAGCCCGGCTTCTCAACATGCCCTTTGATGGTGAACATCTTTTTGGCAGCAAGGCTGACGAGAGCCTTGAGAGGTTGCAGACTCCAAAGCTGCAGCGAAGTCGTTGAGCGCTGCAGTTCGCCAACCTCCGCCTTTTCGTCCTAGGGGACAGCAATGGAGGTGAGGTTCCTTTCGATACTACTCTTCCTTTGGTAGATCAAGGGGAGCTGCAAGTCAAAGTGGCCACTGTAGGAGTACCAGAGGTGGAAAACAAGGTACTCGAGGTGCCAAGGCCGCTCGGGCAGTTGCCTCTTTGCCCTCAGGCACTGCTGCAGCCGCTTCAGCTCAGTCATGAGGCCATGTCCCATGGTTTGCCGGTTGGGGAAGGCTGGTGCAGCATCTTGTAGAATGGCGTGCCATTACTTCAGATGTGTGGGTTCTGGAGATCATAGCCCACAGCTACTGTCTTCCTTTCTGGCAGAGGCCTCACGACAATCCATCAGGGAATCTTTCTTTGAAGAGTCCAGATCCGCTCCTTGGGAAGGAAATCAAATCCCTGCTGGAGAAAGGCGCCATAGAACTGGTGCCTGTAGCGGAGAGGAACAAGGGATGGTATTCCCCATACTTTTTTATCCCAAAAAAAGATGGGGAATTGAGACCCATCATGGATTTGCGTGGTTTCAACCAGCTCCTTGGGAAGGACAAGTTCAAGATGGTTACTCTCTCTCAAGTCCTCCAGGCCCTTCAACTTCAGGACGGGTTGGTGTCTCTAGACCTCAAGGACGCTTACTTTCATGTGCCGATTCATCCCAAGCACAAGAAGTACCTGAGGTTTGCGACTCGCATTTTCAATTTTTGGGTCCTGCCGTTCGGATTGACCTCCGCCCTGAAGGCCTTCACCAAGCTCATGGTGGTGGTGGCAGCGTATCTCAGGAAAGGGGGGATTCACGTCTACACCTACCTGGACGATTGGTTGATCAGGGCGCGCTCTCCCGAGCAAGTCCTGGATCATCTGTCTTCTCCCTTCACAGGCTGGGCTTCTCCCTCAACTTAATGAGGTCCCACTTGACACCTACCCAGCGGCTCCAGTACATTGGAGCAGTGCTCGACACATCCCTGGGGCTGTGTTTTCCTCCCCAGGTTAGGGCTGCTAGGACACTTTTTCTGAAGTCCAACTAAGGGCTTCTTCAAAACCTTTCAACTGAGGCAGTACAAAATTCCACTCTTAGTATAAGGCTGTACCACCTGAGTTCGGGGTAGCGTAGACAGAGCAGCCAGGCTTATCTTAGGAGGGAGAGAGGGCAGTAGATACAGTACAAATGAAATTGTCATACAGATGATCCAAAGAAACACTGAAACACTATGTATTGTAAAAATAAAGGATTTATATAAATGCAGGTAGGCCAAGATAAATCTAGGGGTTAAGTAAGTACTAACACATTATATGGAATCCCAATATAAAACACAACACTATACTTGAAAGTACACCGACCCAAGTATAAACCTTATTTGGAACACCTAACAGTAGTTCGAGGGAAGTCAAAACCTTGTTATACACATTTAGTATAGGTCAAGCCTATTCTTTGGGAGTAAAAGACCAATGGTTACTTTTAGATTACTTCTGGTAATACAAGGACAGTAGGCCCTTCCAGTTGTACAGTGACTCTTGGAACAAATCACATAAACAGTCAACTGGACAATATACTTTTGGTGAATAGTGAAACACTTATTCTAGGTGCAGTAAAAACCTATAACTACTTTTGTCATAACACACAGTTATACCAGGTGAGTAAAACCTAAGGATGTAATATACAATTTCAGATGCTTTGGAAATCAAGGAACCCCAGATTGAGGTAAGCAATAACTCTGGTAACTTGTTTTGGATGGCACACAGCTAACACAAGGTAAGTAAAACCCACTTACTTTAACTTCACAATGAAGGGGAAAGTAAAACCCAATGTCGCACTTTACTTAATAGTTATTTTAGGTAGGCAACCACCTAATGTAGACTTATTAAGGACAGGCTAGCAGCAAGTCAGGGGAAGCAAGACCCAGTTGGGGGACACTCATACAGTTATCCTAACAGGAGTAACCTGGTGATACCAACAGTTGGAGGACACTCATACAATTACCCTACAGGAATAATCTGGTGAAACCAACACATTACCTTTGTAAAGAGGCACAACCTAATCACAGGTGAGTAAAATACCTTCACATCTACTTTCTTTTAGACTGGTAAAACAGTGGCTAAGGAAGAAAAGATGTTAACCATACTTTTAAGAATAGTGCATCACACATTCAAGATCAGTAAGAACTTTTGTAACTGTCAATTACAGTTACCCACCAACTCTTTACAAGTAAGTAAAACACTTGATTTCTTTTCTAGGCAGAAGTCGCAATCCCTTCAAAGTCTTTCCCTTAGAGCATGAGTGTTCTCAGTGGCAGAAGGGGGGTCACTAGGACTAGTGACCAACAGGCAGTGTTAGAATAAGTTCCTCCAAAAGGGGACGCGTTTGTGGTGCGTGGTCCTTCCCACTGCTGTATGCATTTCCTCCAGTCCCCGTCATTCCACAAGTGCTGCGGGGGTTACAGAGGTTCGGTTCCCGAATGACCCTCATTGCTCCGGCATAGGCCAGGAGAACGTGGTACCCGGACCTTCTCGACATGTCCATCTGCCCTCCACGCCGTCTTCCATACCGAGACGATCTGCTCTCACGGGAGAGGGTCAGGTTCTCCATCCAGAGGTCAAGTCCCTCAACCTTCATGCTTGGTTTCTGAAAGGTTGAGGTATAAGGATTGGGTCCTCGCTGAAGACGTAATGGAGGTGTTGCTTTCGGCCAGAAGGCCTGCAACGAAGTCCCTGTACCGTTGCCATTGGAGAAAGTTCTGTGACTGGTGCAGGGTTAAGAATGTGGATCCTTTTTCATTCGCCATTCCTGTGGTTCTGTCTGTTTTTGCTTTTGTTAGCCCACAAGGGCCTGCAAGTGGGTACCATTAAAGGTTACCTGGCGGCGCTGTCCATATTTAAGCGCTCGTCTGAGGAGTGTTCTTCTTTAAAAATGTCTTTGATTTCTCAGTTTCTGAAAGGGCTCACTAATGTGTTCCCACAGTGTCCTTTCCAGGTACCCGGTTGGGATTTGAACCTGGTTCTAAAATTCCTCATGGGAGCTCCGTTTGAGCCTTTACATTCTTGCCCTTTGAGACTGTTGACCTTGGAAACTGTACCTTTAGTTGCAGTTACTTCCGCTCGCAGAGTGAGTGAGTTGCAGGCACTTTCCATTAAGCCACCCTTCACAGTGTTCCATAAGGACAGGGTTGTCCTTAGGGTTTGTCCTTCTTTTCTTCCGAAAGTTGTCGGAATTTTGTTTAAGCCAGAAGGTCATTCTTCCGGCGTTTTATCCTCCTCCGCATCCTGATAAGGAAGAGGAGAGGCTCCCTAGGTTGGATCCTAGGAGAGCTTTAAGTTTCTACATCTCACGCATGTTCCGGTTCAGAGTGGACGATCAGCTCTTTGTAGGATACGTTGGAAGGTGTTTGGGACAAGTTGTACTAAACAGACTTTGTCTAGAAGGATTATCTTGACAATTTCTAAATGTTACCGCTTGGCGGGTAAGGATCCTCTGGTAGGCTTCCAGGCCCATTCTACTAGGGGTGTGGCTGCCTCTACTGCCCTGCAGAAGGGTGTTCCCATTCGTAACATTTGTGAAGCAGCCACATGGGCCTCTGTCCATACTTTTGTAAAACACTACTCCCTGGATTCTATCCATGGGCAAGATTTGGCCTTTGGCAAGGCGGTCCTCTATTCTGCAATTTAATTGGGCATTCTAAAATTCTAAATTCTTTTCCCACCTCCTTACGTTGGTACTGCTTTGGGAGTCTGTCATAGATGTGGAATACGTCGGAGGAACCAATCTCTTCGAAGAACAAGTTACTTTCTTATCTGGTAACGTTCTTTCGATGGGATGTTCCGACGACGTATTCCACATCGCTCCCTCCCTACCTGCCACTCTACAGAATTTTTTATGCAATTGCAGCTTTCGTTTCCGCAAGGCTTTCTGCAGTCATTCTGGCAGAAGATTGGTGCCACGCGTTCTGGGGAAAAAAACTACAACTGAGGCTACGGGCGTCGTGCGTCCTACTTATAACATCCGGCGACGTCGGCTCGACGGAGGCCCTCGAGGACAGCGTATCAACGTCATCGCCGCAGGACGCAGACGCCGAAAAGTTTCCGAAGCAGCACAGCTGTGGTGCTTACCTGTCATAGATGTGGAATACGTCGTCGGAACATCCCGTCGAAAGAACGTTACCAGGTAAGAAAGTAACTTGTTCTTCTGGAATATCTATCTGGCTCCTGAAAAAGAATGGTAGATGTGTGCTATTGTTTTCCTTTTCAAGGGTTTAAAACTATATCTTAATCTTTTTAAATGTGTAGATGGAAAACTGTTTCATGTCAGTAGCATCCTTCTTTGTGCTTGTTGAAAAATGTTTCCTCTGCATTTAACAGAGAGATCTCTTGTCTCTTTCCAATCTTTCTCAGTTACCTGCAAACCTGAGATCCCAACTCTGCAAACCCAACCTGTATTATGATTCCAAGCAGTCTGCGACAGAATATCAGGCGGCCAAAGCATGTGTGTTTAAAGCATTTCAGAAAGTGGGCCTGGGCGCCTGGGTAAAGAAGCCCAGCGAGCAAGACCAGTTCTCATTCTCCATGTAACATCTTGGACGGTTACACAGAACTTTGGAGAGAACACATGCGTGTGTGTTTTGAAGAGAAGGGGAAAGGTTTGGCTTACAGCAATTCACGGCAAGTGAGTAGCCAGACCCCTCATCCCCCAAGTGGGACTTTCAAACTGACTAAAGACCAATACCATCAATGCAAGGCTCCAGCTTAACTACGTTTAGTGGGGGCGCATTTATTTTCAACCATGTGCCCTTTCTCCATTGACCAGCAGCTGCCAGATTCTCCTCTCAAGTAAAACTGCCAAGAAGTCAGACTCGTGAAACTCAAGACTGAACGTGCTTCTTGGATCATGTATGATATTGATGTGCCCTGTTTTTCTTTTCTTTCCGTTGTTTTAAGACCAAGGTACCATTGGCTTTCTCATGTGTATTCCCTTAATTAAGGTGGCACGTGCTAGCGATGTAAATGCCATACAGAATTATGGTTGCTTCTTTTTACCAGTTAGTCACCAGCAGGAAAACTGGGGAAGAATACAGAACATGACTGTTTACAAATAATGTCCGTATTTACTCCCCTTCAAACATGTGTGATGCTCCCAAATAGATGCTGCAAATCAATTGAGATTTAACCTGTTCTAATCAGAAAATGATTTTCACACATCCTATTCATTTACAAAATTAAGTTTTGATTGTTGGTTGGTTTGTTCGTGGCATCTATTACAGAATTTCTCTAGGAGCATCGAACCAGAAGGGGTGGTCATCATGTTCCTAGTTGCGACCTCCATACTGCTCCATGCTTTTAATCCCAGCACTCTGATGTCTTGTCCTTCCTGCTTGTCATGTTATTTCTAGTCTTTGATCTGTTTTTATCATGAGGTTTTTCTAATCTGTTTTTAATGAGTTTTTAACTGTTCTGTTACACACACATTGTGAAGTAGGGTTTATTTTATTTTTTTTAAAGAAAAGCAAACTGGAAAAAAAGTATGTGTTGGGCAGTTTTAGTCTGTATTGTACAGTAAAGAAAACCTAATCTGTATAAGCTGTACTGTAGTTGATTTGTGTCTTTGGGAACACATCTGATGACGTAATCACATTTATGTGATTTTGGGTGATTGTGGCAAAAAAAAAATGTTTTGATTTCAGTTAAATGGGCACTGGGATAGATGACAAAAATGTTAGTTTGAAACATTAAAAGAAAAACATATTTTATCTTAGCCAAAAAAAGACTGAGAAAAAACGTAAGAAAATACTATTTAAATACCATCATGTTGCTCAGATATTTTTAACCAATCAGTTACCTCCTTTTCATTACACAAGTATTACAACATTGTAAGCCATTTAGAAGTTGTTAGACGGGTCCTGGCTCCTTGTTCCATGTGCACTGGATATCAATCAGAAATATCCCAAACCTCTGCAGGTGTGTAGTGTCACTGCTGATCACAGGTAGAAACTGAACTTGTTGCCCCATAAAACCAGTGAGAGAAACCATTGCCTAGAGTAACCCTAGCTCCCGCTGTCAAATCCCTGGCCATACTTTCCAAGATACTGAGGATCCTTCTGGAAGAACCCCTACACCAAGTTTGATGCTCACAAACCTTTTAAGGGGCAATGTTTAATCTCCAGCGCTACTGCAGCAATGCGTTTACCCGGCACCTACGAAAATACGTGGAACAAGTGCCACAAAATCGTACAGTATTTGGATGTGCATGCCTAATATAGCGTGGAAGAAGGCAATAGATCTGCCTCAATGTGTAGGATAGATATGGAGGGGTAATTTTCCTCTATTTATTTATGAAAGCTGTCTGAATAGGCCGTAGCCACTAGTGCTCATTGGCACACCTCTTTTCCCATGAAAAATGTGAGTCGACATAATAACATGACGAGTCAGATTGATCATGCTTTTCTCTGTTGAAATTCCACGTGCGTGCCGGAAAGGAGGAAATGTTGCATCAGTGTTGTGCGAGGGAGCTCTGGCCGGGATTGTCTTTCACTGCAAGTTGAGCTCTTTTCATGGGGGTCATTGCAATTTATGCAGTTTAGTTCTGGTAAAGAAGTGTAGATCACTGCGGCTCTAAAGAGAACTTTCCTCTCAAATGTATGTGAATAAAATGGAGTAGGTTGAAATCCAACTGCGCAATGAGGTCAGGCGCTTTTCAAGTATGCAACATGTCTAAATCCTTGAAAATGTCACAGGCCGCGATTCCTGGTGATAAGGTACCCAGCAATTCAGCTTGCATTGGTTGAATAATTAGTTTCCAAACTGGCCCAACAGTAGCAGTTTGTGATGCTTCTCTGCAAATTTTACATCTCTAAAATGATCCCATCCTGTAGAATCTGCTGAAGAGCAAATGCAGATTATCATAAAGCTCTGCTAGATACTTGTCCATCCATAGCTGCTTCTGTTCCCTTATATGAACGGACCCCTAGAGTAAAGGAAGGAATCCTATGTAGTGGTGCCCTTCTTGCTACAAAATGTCAAGTGGGTGTGATGCATAGGCCTGGGATAGACAACTTTGCCTGATTTTTCTGAAAAATATATGCAATCTGTTGAATTTGTTTACTGCCCTCGTTTCGCCATCACATCGTTTTTCCTCCAAGTACAAGCAAGTACAAGCAATACTCGGGATGCACACAACAGAAGCTGATGTTAAGATTATTATGCATGTAAAGTAAATTGCATCTCATTTTAAGTATAAGAAAAATAGCCTATATTTTTGCCAAGGCGCCTCAATTTTGTACAGCTTGCTGGATGGGAAATAAAACCCTCCAATTCGTGTGTTGAAAAGGTAAACCACCCGTGTAGGCTACATTCTTAGACTGTTTCTTGCATGTTTGCAGTCTCTATTAACTTTCTTTTGTGGACACCTATAGAAAAGAAAATGTCGCTTGGATTTCTTATCAAATATTGAATCCCTATTTGGGACAATTTTAAATTATCTTGCTGCATTTCACAGGTGCTGAAATTGCTCTAATGTCCTGCTATCCCCCTACTCAACTACTTGGGAATAAACTGCAGCCTTAATGCCTGAAAAAGCCACTCAAAAGGAAGCTTCTGTTCTAAGAGCTGCGATGGCTCCTGAACCTGCCTATACCCCTGCCCAATATATGCATCACAAACGGGTCTTCCTCGTTTATTTTCTCTTTGCAGTGTGGTTCTGCAGATGCTTCTCCTTTTTTAGGTGTTGTCTGTTCCTTGACCAGTCTCCCTGTCCCCATAAAGGTGGTTTTTCACCGTCCATTAAGTTCAAGGTACATATACAAAAAAAAAGGAAACTCACTTGCTGCCTTCTGCCTAACATATTGATGACGACAGGCCTCAGATAATGCATTTAATATGGACAACAGTTCTTGGTGGATGACCCATATAGAATTTGTATTTCGGATCTAACTTCCATCTGTAGAGTTTCTGCCCATTCTGTGCCAGAATTGAAAAGGAGGGGACCAATACCAGAGACTAACTTTGACTTAATGATAGGACAGAATCCTATGGTAACAGGGATTTGGCACCCGGCGTAGTTTGAGATGTGGCTTCGGTTTGGTTCCATTTCGAGGACAAGCACCTCTTTTTAGAGGCACCACACAGCCAGTTCAGGGCAATACATTCTTAGCACAGGTACTTGGGGGACCTGCAATACCTGACAATTATTTCACGGTGACAGTTTTCCCAAGTTACCACAGTTGAATTTGATGTTCCTACCTTAGTACTGGCATCACACACCAATGTAGAATTTTGGGTTTGGTCTGGCTTTTTCCATATTCGCCAAGAAGGTACAGAGGCCCATGGCTAGTTCACTTCATATAGCAATCAAGCCCAGTATCTCTCCAGGGAGCTGAAACCAAAGCATCTATACCAGCATTACAAGAGTTTGACGCCTTTGCACTGAAGCACACAGAAATACCACAGCCACCTCAAATTCTTACAAAGACCATTACAAAGAGTGATATTCGAAATCTGTATGTGATTTAATGCTATTGCCATCCTTGCTTCAGTAACACAAAAAGGTATCCATATTGCTACTGGAAAGTCCCTCACTTATACCCAAATAACTAACAACTCTAGAGCTTGCTTCCCAACTTTAAGCAGCCAATAACAACAAGTCTATTCATTTTTCTGATTCAGGTGACTGAAATTTAAATCCGCCTTACTTCTACACACTGCCACCTGAGGAGCTCATCCTTACTTCACTGAGGGACGCAAACTCTCAAGTTACTTATCTCCCCTGATAGGAGATCCCCCTACATAGTAAATTCTGTGAATACTCAAGGGTGATCTGTAATCTTAATCCTGGTTTAAGTACCCTGGATTAGGCTTCTGAAAGTTTACGTGATTCTGTGAACATTTGATAAATGTTTCAAAAATGGGACCAAAGTATGTACTAATCTGCCTAATGTAAGGAAACATACTTCACCATTGTTGGCTGATAAAGAAGATTCAAAAGGCAACTTCCCCCTTCCCTCATTAGAACGTAAGAAATATTAAGGATATAGTGATTCATTTGTCATGTACGCTGCCTTCTTGAATGTTGATGTACATCAAACTGCCAAGTAAGTTGCACGCATTCCTGATGTGTGCTCTTTTATTTCATTAACTCCATAATCAGACAGGAACATGTAAAGGAAAATATCTGTGCATGTCTGAACAAGAAGCGGCAGCATATCGAGTGAGTGTGCCTGACTTCCGTTGCTTTTTTGTTTCCAATATAAACTGGTGCCCAACCCCTCTGCCGCAGCCATGATTGCCAGCTTACACAAACAAGAGAAATCGGCTTTCATGGATGTTCTTGTAGAAGAGATTAGATGCATCTGAGCCTGCTCCTTGATGTGTACTATTTTGCCACTGTGAAAAAAAATTCCTCATGGTGAGCCTCGAGAGAAACCTGGTAATTGTGCTGTACCAAAAAGGCCTCGAATGTTTGACAATGCTGAGTAAGCTGAACCTTGGTATGTGACAGAGCTGTGTCCAACTCGTATGGTAAAGCATATACACACTGTAAACTTGAATTCTTAAGCTATACTGGCCTCATCTAGCTTGCTTGTAAGGCTGAACCCCATTATGCAGTCCACCCGGTAACAAATCGAGCCTTATCTGTCAGGAGTATTCAATGTACCCTATTTCCAAAGCTCTAGATGGATGCCAAATTAAAAAAAAAACAGGTAACTTATTATGGATATTTCATCTACACAGAAAGTCTGACCAGATGTCACTATCCTCCAAAAATGTGAAATAAATCCATCAATTATCCTACTGGTATTCCACAATTGATTGGGATACTTGTGGATCATATGGACCTGTAGAATAACAGCCTTCCCGTCTATACATCGAAGTGCGAGAGATCCAGTAGTTCATGCATGATACTGTTAACCCTATGTTGGCCTGAACAGTTAATGGTCTGAGACCTGTGGCTTGTCAGTGCTTTCAAAAGTGACTGATTTCTTTAGTGTATCAAGGGGCACAGGGGCTATGTTTCACCCGTGTTATGGGTACATTTGAGGGACTGGTTCCTGTGAAATGGGTTGGGTACATCTTGAAATGTTCTTATAGAAAATGACATTGTGTGCACCTCTGAAAGGTATTCTACCAGGATATAATAAAAGAGCAAATGGGTACCATTTAGTTGCTGGAGGATTGAGGAGTAAACCTACAGTTGCATGGCTACTAACAGTACTTGTCTTTTAGCACTTACTGGTTGATACAGGGACCCATAAAGATTCATCATTCGCTAGACGTTGGAACATGATTCAACGAACCTTATTACCCACTGTCCTTCTGGAATTAGACTGGTAGGCAGCACTCTGATGGATTATTATACCTATCTTTAGGAGCCAAGCTCCTCAGCATGATTTAAACCAGCTCTTTTAATCCATCATTCACAAACATGTTAAGCCTATGTCTTCTTTTGACATCACCTGAAAATGCTTTTCTGGTACCAAGGACCACTTTCAAGTTATTTTATTTTTATTTTTCACAAAGTTGAGAGATGCACCTCAGCAGAGTTCCCTTGTTTATTGCAAAAGTATTGACTTCCGGTGTTCAAATGTAAGTCGCATGTATCCTTGGAGTGGAGATGCTACACAACCAGGATGCTGTTGGGGCTCCACCATTACATTGAGAGATTTCACAGAAAAAGATGGCAACAGCAAGCATTTCAAGATGGATCATCTGCTTTTCTAAATACTACCAAATTCTCGGAGTTTTATTGAATGCTTACTCCATCAGTGGTCATCCATTCAACGTTTGCATCACAACTTCAGTCACTAGTCCTGCTTTTCGCATGTAATATTAACTTGACACAAATTCCATAAATGAAGCTGATTTCAGCCAGTAAGTAATTGTTGCTGGAAGCCTTTTGAGCATGTGTTGTTTTCCCTTACCTGCGTTTCTGATCTGTGAAATCAGTTTCACAACCAGTTCCAAAAAAGTTAGGGAAGCATTATAGTGTAATGAAAATTATCTCAATGGAGATGTTTCTCCATATTGCCTCTCTTTCTCCTTCACAATACGCAGGCCAATTATCCCTTGGAGCTTATGCCATACTTAAACCTTACAATTTTGAAAAATCGTGTAGAAATTAGGGGCAAATGGTGGGTGATGCCCAGGTGAAGTTGGGGTTATAAGACTGGGATGAAACATTTTCTTTGTGGACCTGCTAAAATAAAAACATTTGTAGACACTTTTACAATACTTCTTGTGACTGTGGCCAATTCTCCACCAGCTGGGTAGAAGGGAGGACAAACACTATGGGTTTAGAATCATTGAAACAGCAATTGGTCCTGAACAGGACATACAATGGTTCGTATTTACAACAGGGATGGGCATTTGAGCATTACTAAACCACTATGCAGAAAATGCCATGATTTGGCCGTTGCATGTTTTCCACATTCTGCAGTGCAATGTTTGTAAAGTCATTGTTCTAGGGCAAATAATGAGTTACACTATGTTTTATACATGATGCCTTTATGGAAAAGGAGGCCCAGGGGAAACCATTATGAATCATATTGTCGTGCTGCAGTGCGATGCAAAGTATTCTGTTCAATTTCTTGAGCACCCGTAAAAATGACCTCCTGTGACAAAACAGTCTTCTGAGATTCCATTGCTCATCAATACAGTCTTTTCCTGTAACTGTGTGGATGCCTTTAATCAATTTGTTAGAAATTAACTGTACCATTGATGAGAGCAAGGGGCTGTCACCAACTTGAAAATCCTACAGTGTTTTCCGTATAGACAACTCATTGTGATTGACCTGCATGTGCTTTAATCCTCCCATTGATAACCAGCTGGAACCTAAGCATGAGATGCCATCATCTGTAGACAAAAAGAAGGGAGGGATGTTGTAAATGAAAATAAATTACAATTATGTTCACTTTCTGATTCGTCCTTTTTTTCTCTTATATGGTTTCATGTTTTTGTTTCTTCTTTGTGATTCCTAGTGTCTAAATCACACTGGGCCTTTAAGCAAATGTGCCCTTCCTTCTCGTGATAAGAGGGGCTTTGAATTGTTAGTCAGAAGGTAGTCTGAGTAGTGATAGAGGTGTGACCAACGCAGTTAGCGAAAACACTTCTTTGGCTGGCCCTTGTTGCCGGACATTCTGACACAAGTGTTTCAGAAGTTAAATGCTAGCAAAGATTTTATTTACTAAAAATAAAAGGTGAATTTTGTAATCTGGAACACGCTGGGCTCTAGTTCTTTTGGGAATAGAGCCATGAGTGAGTATATTTTCCACAATCATGACCTGATCCTATTTCAAGAAACCTGGCTACAAGACATTATAAAGATGCATGGATTTAAAATAATTGATCAACTAGCCACTCGTCCTAATGGCGGTCGGCCCTCAAGGGGTTGGGTGGGCTTATTAATAGCAGCCCGCAATTCATGTATGATTGATTTCCATCTCATTAGTGCGGATGTCAAAAGGATTTTGGTTGCGAGGGCTTCGTAGAGAGTGGGTTGCGCCATCCAGTCAATTGTGATTCTTAATCTCTACTGGAACCCTGCGTGTTGTAGCTTATCCTTGTTTTTGGATTCTCTATCCACTCTGCATTTGAAGGTGAAATCAGAGTATGGACATGGAGGTCTATTATTGGCTCGAGATTTAAATTCTCCTTGCTTAATGACTTGAAGCATTTTGGGCACAAAGTCCACGAGCAGAAGCTACAGTGAAAGATGGACAAAATTTCTTTTTAGACTAGAAGTAATTACTTGGTAAGTTCTGCAAGTACTTGGTTCAAGCTATAACTTGGAAGAACGGGCTAGCAGGTCCATAATTTATTATCTGGTTCTCTCAAATAATTTGTTTATTAGAGAGAGAGGTTCCAGTGATCATAATCCTCTAAGAGCATCCTTTCAGTTGAGAATACAGGTTGCAGAGAGGAGTGCCCACACTGATGTTATAGTTAATTCTGGGAATAAGTAGCACAATTCAGTAGAGGGGGCCTCACTCTGAATAGAAAATTATCAATTGTAATAAGCCTAAGTGCAGACTCTGATCTTGATCGGTACGGTGCTCCAAAAAATGGTCGATGTGTTGTGGGACCTAGACCATCCGATAGTAAAAGACGGCCAAATAATTATTGGTCATAAGTACTTCTTTGATGAGGGTACATCTTTATGGAAAAGAGAATTAAGAAAATCTCTCTGGGCTCTTAAGAATACCCCTCTCAAAGAAAAATCCCTGCAATGACTACAAAAATTGGTCTAAGAGCCACAAATATTTGTGCAGTATCTGTGATGGCCAGGGAATTCCAGACATTTTTGGTTGATGATCAGCCGACACCAGACCTCTGAAGGCCACCTACAAGGTAATGTAGTGCGAGAGATTACTTGGCATAACTATTTCGGGAATTTGTTTAGGGAATCCAATTCAAATTGAGCCAGTTAATGATGTATCGTGGCAATTATATCTATCTCAGGAGCTCATAGAAGATCTAATAATCGGGGCTTCCGGTTCAAGGGCTTCAGGTCCCAATGGGCTGACCTACCAGACTTTTAAGAGTGACGTTGGGGTCTGGGCTCAAGTCTTGATGCTTGTATTCTAAGGTATATTGGGAGCTAGGTGCTGTCCCGCCTATTGGAAACAGGCAAGTATTATACCATATACAAGAAGGGCGATCTGGCACATCCGGTAATTACTGCCCAATTGCCCTTCCTGATGGCAATAGTAAAACATTTTCTGGTATGATTCTGAGAGAGCTTGAGGATTGGATTTCTGAAAAGGGTATTCTATCCAAACATGAAATTGGCTTTCGGTATGGCCTTTAAACGTCATTGAATGGTCTGATATGGAGTATTGTGTCTGATAAATCCTGGTCAAAAGGTGGTCCTATTTTATATGGAGAATGGATTGACCTATCAAAAGCCTTCTCTATGATTAACAGAGGTCATTTGTGGCTTAAATTAAACTTTTGGGGACTGCCAGAAGGTTTACTTGCTATCATTATACATCTACATGAAAATACTATGATACAAATAAGATTGTATCATAGCAAGTGATATGATACAAGGTCATCTGTCCTTGCAGGTACCCACAGAGAGAGGAGTGAGGCATGGTTGCATACTTTCTGCCTGCCTCTTTAACCTCTATTTAGCATATCTAGCAGAAACACTGAATGCTCACGCATTAGCCAGCCCCAAAATTAGTTCAAAGTCCATTAATTGGCTGGCTTATGCGGATGATATAGTCCTGCAAGACTACACATCCATAGGCCTGCAACATCTCATGATAGCCTTGGACGGGTATGATTCAAATAGTGATTTACAAATCAATCCTGCCAAAACAAGCGTAATAGCCCTTACTAATCCTTTAAAAAGGGTATCAAGGTTTAGGTGGATGTTAAGCAACCAGTTAGTACCAGTAACAAAGGAAGTTTTATATTTAGTCTTCAGACTCTAATTCAATCTGACAATAGAACTGTTAAATTGGATATTGAAGACAAATTAGTACAACTCATGTGCCAAATGAAGAAGATTTTATAATTTTATATTATTTTTTGAGATTCTCCTTACTCTGGATGAGGACGTTTTATAGGGGGAAAGTTATACCAGCCATTCTATACGGCAAGGAAATTGAGCCTCGGTCCCGGAAGGTCATTTGGGTGAGAATTGAAGGTAACATATGGAAGAAGCTTTTAAATCTTCCAGGATCTTTCCCCATTGCCCGTTTACGATGCGAGTTGGGTTTACAATCTTTAAGAGCATACTTGGAGTGGAAGGTAGTTTCACTTTACAGATTAATACTTGATCCTCAGAGGAACACACTATATGAAGATGTGGGAGCTCTTCTGCAAGGACATTGTAAGGTTCTCGCTGGTTTGAAGGCTGATGCCTCAAAAATGTTGGTTACTTGTGACCTATTGGAGGTGGATTTGAGCATGAATCCAAATAAAGTGAAAAAAAAGGCTTTAATAACAATGGATTGAATTCTTGCTAGACCTGAAATTAGTAAAAATGTGCATACTAAATTGCAGCACAAGTGCAATTGGAGTAGAAACTAGAACCAAGCTACCAGGACACCCATAACAGGCACCACGAAGCACGGGCCTTCCAGCTTCTATCTACCGGCCGCTAGTGCACCAGAGATCTGAGAACTAGGGCGCAGCAACCCACAGTTCTGAGTGCTCAACCAACCCCCAATTGATCACACAACCAAGGATCCAGGCAACTGCAGCCCAACCTCAAATATGAATATTCAAGGATGGCGGATTATATATTATCCAGGAAGGAGGGCATCAAATCCCTCTTTGCCCAAAGAGGCTCAACGGCACATGCTTTCCCACCGGCTAACACCCAAATGGAAACACTGCGTTACAAATTAATCAAACTGGAAAGACTATGCACCAGGGAAATTAACACATTTTGTGAAAAATTCACCCTACAACCATACCTGGAACAAGACAAAATCCCACAGGGTTTGTGAATAATAATTTTCCCAGATTTCCGGAATCCAGAGGACGCAGACCTAGCAGGTTTAGGGGAAGAGAATCTAATCAACGGCTCCAGAGTCATGCTAGAGCTCCTGATCGAACATGCAGACAGAGTGCACAAAAGAATCATCATTGATATTGACACACTCAAAGATGAAATAGAAACGAGCAATGCACCAAGTAGTACCAAAGACAAGAACTACAAAACCATATATGAAATATTGAAAAATCACCAGGATGAAGTGAAAATAAGGAAATGCTGCAAATTTGCGAGGGATGACCGAAAGCACCCCAACTAGCTCCCCACAGAGCTCAGATGTGGACAGGGAATCGGAAAACAGTGATAGACCACAAGAAGAAACAGAGAACAGAACCTCACAAGTTGAGACCAATCAACAACAAGTGGAACCCAATGAACCAGAAGCAATATCAGCCAGCAGACAAAGAGGTTATGGTTTTTTAGACCAGATAAGAAAGTACAGAAAAGGAAACAAACCCACAAATACCAAACATGTGAGATTCCAAGATCCTTTAAAAACCAATACGACAATGACAATGAAAACGAAGGAATCCTAAGACTAACCAGGTTCAGGACACAACTACAGCAACGGGACCAGTGGCGATGAATCTGGTAATTAATCTCTCCGATCATCCCCTCACGAAGGCAGAAACACCCATGTTAAACAGACGACTATCCTTTGCACCGACCAACAGACTAAACTACACTAATGCACACATTGACCTCTTCAAGTTCACAAGAAAGCTCAACTCAAGAAATACTTCTCAAAGAAAGTTGACTAGAAAACCAAAACAACAACCAAAACAAAAACCAAACCAACCATTAGCGATGTAACAATTGACACATTGGAAAGCAGGCACTTACTTGTGAACTTACCATGTACATCTGTTGAGGAAGAGCAAACCAAATAATCAGTCATGCAGGATTTGGATATTGAAGAATGCAATATCAAGACCAAGGAGTTAAATAGAAAATCAACATTTACCCTCAATCTACAAGGAGATAATGCGATTGACATCTTCTCAAAAGATGCAAGACAAGGCATGCAACCATAAGAAAAAATCAAACACACCAACCTTAATAACAAAGAGCTCCGTGCAATGAAAAACCTACGCAACAACACGAACCTGATAATAAAGGAAGCAGACAAAGGAGGCAACATTGTCATTATGAACAGGGTGGACTACATCAAGATGGCCCTGACACACCTCGCCACACCAGGATGCTACGAGGTCCTATCCAGAATTCCTACTAGCACCATCAAGGAACAAGCAATTGAACTAATAAAGAAATGGCATCTGAGAGGACTACTAACCGATAATGAGGCCAAATACCTAAGAACTGAACACCAACCATATATTTCCGACGCAAGGTGCATAAATCGTTCACTGAAATACCAGAGGGCAGACCCAAAGGTAAGTGCAATAGGTTCCACCAATGAACCCATAGCCAAATATATCAATGGTGTGATTGAAAGAGAAGTGCCCAAGATTCCAATTTACCTGCGGGACACCATGCACACCTTGGAGATACTGCAACACATTGCATGGGAAACCAGCTACCTACTTGTGACCTTAGACGTCAAAGCTCTTTACACAGCCATTGAACACAGGTAGGCTTTAGACGCAATTGACTATGCATTCTCACAAACCTCGGCATCACATTACTCGCACCTGGCAATGGTCAAGGAACTTTTGGAATTTTCACTGGCAAACAGCCTTTTATTGTTCAATGGCACATACTACAAACAAAAGAAAGGCTCGCCATGGGAGCGACGTACGCGCCATCCGTTGCCAATCTATTCATGAACAAATACACTCTTTCAGCGAGGACAAATTCAACAGGCATATTCTCAAATGGTACCACTTTATTTACAACATCCTACTGATTTGGACAGATGGCAAAACAACACTTGAGGAATACAAGACATTTCTAAACAGCAGCAGCTTTGGAATAGAGCAGATAGGGACTGGAGACATACAAACAATTGATTTTTTTTTAGGCATCTCAATTTCCGCCACTCCAACCGGACTGGAAACCAGAACGTAAAGAAAACCGACAGAGGTTAACTCGGTCCTCTTTTCAACCAGTTGCCACAAAAAGAATGTCATCAGCAACATACCCAATGGTGAAATCATCAGGGCATGTAGGAACTGCAGCACAACAAACTCCTACAATGAAGAATGTGACCTACTACGCAACAGATTCCTAAGCAGAGGATATGAACCGAACAACATCACAATGGCAATCAACCATGTGAGCACAATCCCCAGGATAAAACTGCTCCAAACTAAACAGAGAGAGGTTACAGCCAAAGCTGCAAACATACGATATGTGACAGAGTACAACAGGTATAATGCAAAACTTCAGAAGGTACTGACCAAACATTTGCATATCCTGAGAGTAGACCAAGATATAAAAGAATGGGTTACAGAGAAACCCAAAATATCCTACTGCCGGACACCAACACTGAAAAGCATGCTCAGTCCCTCATTTATGTAACCTTTGGCAACCACCACGACCAATTGGCTAACCAAACAAATTGTGTTAGATTTCCACAAATGCGGAACTTGCTCTATGTGCTCTCACACTATCACCACCGACGGGTTTCAATTTGGCACCACGTATGAAAAGAAGATTGAGCAGTTCATAAACTGCAGGTCTAAATTTGTTATCTACGTGATCAAATGCGTATGTGGACTGAAGTACATAGGAAGCACAATGCACGAACTTCGCACAAGAATTAGGGAGCACCTCAACTCCCTCAAAACAGCTGAAGCAAGATACCCACTATCAACCCATTGGCAAGAACACCACCAGATGGACAACCAGAAGGACATCAGATTTGTCGGCCTGGAGATGATCAAACCTGACGCCAGAGGAGGCAACAAAGCCCTAAGATTGCGGCAGAATGAGGCCAGACTCATCTGCAGAACACGCAACACAGAACTTGGTCTAAATACTGAACACAAACTGAATGTCTTTCTATAATCCACCATTGTATCACTTTGTGGCCACAACATTTCAACCAGCTATATGTCAAACCCCTCTTTGCCTTACCTACCTGATGGAACTCTAATTAACCTCAAGATCATACCCTGACATACCACTACACCCTACCCACCAAATGTGTCTCTCCATTCCAAACACCCACGTCACATACCAACACCTTCGCAACTGGCAATAGCATGGGGACCACCGACCCCCCCCACATGGAACCCCCACGGGTTTTGAACAGACCAGCCCCATACTCATGTGAGACAGGTGCTGCGCCCATGGCCCCCCTCACCATAGGACTGCGACCCTCTCAGGACCACATCCCCCACAGTGGGCCCCTTTGAGGCTTGGCATATCCAGCCTACTCACCAATAACATAACGACGTCCAACCGGATTGTGCACTGGCCACCCTGATACTTCCAGCTATGAGATGGCACCCCAGCCAATCGCTGGGCCCTGTACATTCATGTTGATACCTGATCACTGACTTTGTATCTGGACAAAATGGGCAATGCCATGCCCCTGCACCACAGCACACAGTCACCAACAGGCGTGATACTGACATAGTCCACACACCTGGAGCATATGGATAATGTCATGCCCAGGCGCCACAGCACCATTCAGTAATGGCCACAGCCATCCTCAACAGGGCTCTGTGAGGCTCAGTCTAACCAGCCAATCACGCACGTCTTTACTTAAATCCAATAGGATGTTGTGCTCCCCGGCCAATACCTGGCCCTTTGCTATTTGCAGCATTACTCGCCCCACAGGTCTCACTGCATCCGGAAGAGTGATGCTAACGGACAGACACAGAGCATATAATGGGGAAGGAACAGCCCCTCAGGCCTCCCTTAATGACACTCCCACACAGGCCATCTCCACGCATGCCCCCGGCATCACTACTCACCATCCATTCTCCTTCCCCCCCAGGTGCGCACCCTGCACATCGCAACAACCTTCTGGCCCCCTCAGACGCACTGCCCCTGTGACTCTGCTCGAGCACTGCCTGCCTCCAGGCACCAATCACCCATCCTCTCTCTCTATGGGAACACAACCCTCATCAGAATTGCACGTCCACACGGCACCCTTCCACTCTGGGCACACTGCAAAATGCACTTCCACTTCTGCATAATACTCCGATGCTCCGGCACCAACAAATCTCCTTTTCCTGTCCCTCCACGAGGCTACAGGAGCCGCATATGCCCCTGGGCCCAAGGCACCACCGCTCACATCTCTCCTGTGCAAACGCCAGCTCTCTTCCAATCTTTCGGCACCCCCCACAAGCGGACCTGACCACCCCAACCCTCCGGCACCAACGGGCACACCGAGGGAATTAGTCACGTACAACCACCCCCCAGCACCTACAGACCCCTCTCGCCTCTCTACCTGAGAGACAGCAGGAGGGGTCCAAGGGCACCTGAGCCCTTCTCACTACGACCCCTATACACCACAAACTTCACAAAGTGGACCTGACAACCCCAACCCTCTGGCACCAACGGGCACTGCGGGTGAAATAGTCACCTACAACAACCCCCCAGCACCTACGGACTCTTCTTGCCTGTCTACCCGAGAGACAGCAAGAAGGGTCTCGGGGAACCCAAACCCTCACTACACTGATCCAGCGCACCGCAAGCTTTCCCTTGGATTAACCTCCACCTATGCCCCACCAGCCACAATCCACAAGCCATCCAGGCCCCACCAGCGCTTCAACCATTAAATTGTCACCCCGCAAACTTGCAGGTACCAACCTGGATGGACAACCTACCAGAGTGTGGGTTGATCATGACCCACTGAACGAACCCAGGACACCCTCAGCTCCCAACCCACTTCACTCAGAATCCACAATCCCAATATGGACAGACACCAATCAGGTGAGCTACACCGATCAACCCACCTCCATCTTTACTTACAACCAGTCATTTTCTGACCAGACTAACTCTCTTCTCAACACTTCCTTCTCCATTCCTTTTTTCCAATCTGCTTTTATTGTCAATACTTACCAAATGGTCAATATGAACTGAACTATGTTTATTCGATAATGTATTGTCTGAATGCTTGATATATGGTAACTCGCAAACATCCACGTTCCTAACACATAACTTGGATACTATGTCACCTCACAATGTATGGCACAATGCGCCCCATGGTTACTCACATTCATCCTGCACTAAACACTAATAAATGCTAAAATTGCAATGTGTGATAATTTATGGACCTACAAAATCTTGGCAGCCTTGATCAAGACCTGTATGGTCGAAACACATGTCGGCACCACATGCTAAACAATGCAAATCAAACCACAAGAGTTTACTTATTAAACTCGCCAGTAAATTAATTGGGCATCACATGCTAAACAATGCATTTCAAACCATAGGAGTTTACTGTATTTAACCCATTAGGAAACCGATTGAACTGAACAATAAAAACCCATGAAAAACCAACGAATTACTCTACCTACCTACTCAGCTGAGTGGGAATAAGATTTTTTTGCATACTAAATTGCAGCACAAGCATCATTGGAGTACAAACTAAACCAAATCTACCAGGACACACAGAACAGGCACCACGAGCATGGGCCTTCTAGCTTCTACCTACCAGCTGCTAGTACAGCAGAGATCTTGAGATCCAGGCCGCATCAACCCAAAGTTCTGAGTGCTCAACCAACCCCCAATTGATCACACTTCCTGGGTTACTGTTTAGATCATGGAGGCCCGTAATAGAAGACTGAGAGCAAGTGGATGCTGAAGTTTAGAGATCAGTAGATTTGAGCCAGTTGTGCAGTTGGATCTGAAACTCTGATACGATTGGTCTTCACGGATTGAGGGTGGCAGAGATTTCCAGAGCTGGGCCGCTTTAATAGGAAAGCTGCTGCCTCCTACCTTAGTTTGAATCTGGGGACGTGGAGGCAGTTAGTGTGGGCTAGTCTGGAGTGTCTAATGGAGGTCCTTCTATGAAATCTCTCTGATAGATAGCTAAGGTAACTAGGGTAAGTGATGCAGTTTTCAGCTTGATTTTGTTGTTTGTGGAGAGCCAGTTATTTTGTCACCCAATTTCAGCAATATGGTCTCTCCTAGCCACTCCAAGGGCCGCTCTGAGGGCATTGTTTTGGAGTGTTAGGATTTTCCTAATGATTGCTTTGTTAGCCCCGATATAGAGGGTGTTACAATAGTCAAGCCTGGACAGAATGAGGGCTCTGGCCAGGATGATACAACTATTGTTAAATATGAAGGATTTGCCAGTACTGATAAGTTTACAAGTATAGGCAGTAGTGCATGTCAGGGTATTGGGTTGTTTGGTGAAGGAGAGGGTTGAGTCGAGGTAAAACCCAAAAGTTTTTACCTCATTGGCCACTTTAATGAGGTTGCCATCAATTATAAAAGAAGCGTATTCAAGCCCTAGTTTCTTGAGTTTGTTAGGGGTGCCCAGGATGATGATCTCTGTTTTGTCTTCATTCAGGCATAGACCGTGGGTGTCCATCCTTGCCTGGATGATGAGATGCACCCTATTTACCAAGGCCAAATCCTTAACATAATCCCCTGAAAGTGGTAGGAGAATCTGTGTATCATCCGAATAGTTAGTGTAGGTGAAACCAAGATTGTTCAGATCATCGAAAAAGGGGCTTGGTGAATATGTTGTATAGTGTGGGAGAGACACAGGGTCTGCAGCTGCTGAGGGAGAGAATACCTGCATAGTCCTCTTACTTAGAAATGACTCAATCCAGACCATGGCCTCCCTGGAGAATTGAGCAGCTGAGTCAAGATGACTGCATAAGACCTTTTGGTCCAAAAGGTCGAATGCAGCAGAGAGGTCAAGGAGGAGAAGGAGGGCTGATTTCCCTTTGTCCCTTAGTTCATCAACTTGTGTCTTCAGGTCGATGTGGGCCGTCTCTGTTCCGTGTTGTGGAGGGAAACAAGATTGGCATGCTCCTAGGAGGTGGTGTAGTTCCAGGAACTTCTGGATTTGTGTGTAGGCAACCTTATCAAGAATTTTTAAGAGAAACGGTATGCTTGTGATAGGCCGGTAATTGGTGGGTATCGATGGGTCAAGTTTTTTTATTTTTTTTTAACAAAGGGAGTACCCATGATGATTTGAGGTTAGTGTGGATGGTGCCAGTTGCAAATGAAGCATTGATGAGTTTGGAGACAAAGGGAGCTAGATCCCTTGCTGCGTCCTTGATGAGCTGGGCTGGGCGGGGCAGAGGTCACATTGGCAGTTGGAAGGTTTGAGTGAGAGTATCATTTTTTCAACCTCAAGGATTGAGGTTTCGGAAATGTTGAAGCGAGTGAGTGGGGTGTTGGGTGTGATGGATGGGAGCCTTAGGAAGAGAATGTGGGACGTTGGTTGGAGGAGTGTTGGGAGGCGGCGAATTCACAGAAGAATTCAATTATGCTTTTTTTAGGGCTGTTTTGTTTTGGAGAGTAGCTAGAAAGCGCATGCTGGATACCAGAGCACCAGCGTTTGTCTTTGGTACAGGTATCTGGCATAGAAATGTGGGTTTCTAACTCTTTAAGGATTGTGAATAGCTTGTGCATGCTAGAATTAGCTTCAGAGATCCCGTTGTTGTAGGGCGTTTTTTTTGGCCAGGCAAATTTCTTTTTTTATAGAGAGTGGATATCTTGGTGAGTTTGGTTTTGTTGGCTTCTGATGGGAGTAGTCACCAAGCGGCCTCGCAAAGTCTTTTTTTTTGCCTTAAATCTTTTAAGTATGGGGTGAACCATTTGTTCAGATGAGTTTTGGGCTTACTTGGTCTCAGTTTAAGCGGGCAATTATATCTAGCGATGTTGCCATGATTTTGATATACTCGTTGACCAGAGTTCCTGGATCAGTACTGTCTGGAAAAGAGTTGAGGGTGGGGAGGATAGCTGGGATGAGTATCGGCGGTGATGTTCTTTTTGTTTCTGGTTAAGGTGGGCGGGGCGGTGGGGATCGTAGTAGGGAGAGCTCTAGTGGTGGTGAGCGCAAAAGACACAAGGGAGTGGTCTGTCCAGGTTTGTGGGGAGATGGAGGTGATATTAGCATGACAGTTATAATCAGCCACCCAGTCTAATATTTTTCCTTTATTGTGAGTAGGTGTGAAGTATTTTTGGAGTAGTCGAAGTTCGGTCAGGATAATGGCGACATTCGTAGCTAGTTTATCAAGCGGGTCATTAAAACCCAGATTGAAATTGCCAAGGAGTAGAACTTGTGATGTGTTTTTAAGATAGTTAGAGAGTATGGTGGAGATATCATCCTCAAATGTTCCAATGGGACCAGGTGTTCTATAAATCAGATGGAGGGTTAGAGTTTGGGAGTTGACCAGTGGTAGTTTGACTATGAGCGTTTCACAGGATTGGAAGTTTTGGGATGGGGCAAGTCTCGTAGAGAGGCTGGATTTGAAAATGATGGAGGTATCTCCGCCTCGGGCCTCATGTCTGTCTTGTCTGAGAATGGAGTAGCCATCGGGCACTGCTAGCATGAGTATGGGGCCTGCTGCAGCATGGAACCAAGTCTCGGTTATGGTGAGAAAGTCAAGGTTATCTGCTAAGATTAAATCTGTAATTTCTGTGGCATGTGCTACCAAGGACCTGGTGTTTAATAGGGCCCCCTTGAGTGAAGGCATAGGGGAGTCTTTATCAGCAGTGTGGTGGGTAGGGTCAGGGGTTTTAGGATGAGGAGTGCAGTACTTGGTAAAGGCATTGAGGGGAAGGTGGATATTGCAGTTTTTGGAATTGGAGATGATTTGGCTATGGGAGTAGTTCATATTTATGTTAGGTGAGGGTGCAAGTCTGGCAGGGGGTTCAAATAGTTTGGCTAGCCTGGATCTGAGTCTAGTATTCCTTAGATTTGTGTTGCAGGGATTAGAAGTAGCTAGGCTCTGTGTCGCGAAGCTAGGTTGAGTTGCATGCCATGTAGCAAATGTGGTAATTGTGAGGCCAGTCAGGATTAGGGGGGCATGAATGAGTGGACTGGCAAGGTACAATAAAGGATTGATGGTAAATAGAGTGGCTAGTGTGGTAGGGTACACTGTAATAGGCATGCTAGGATAGTACTCTTGGTAACAAGAGAACGCAAACCGTGGCAAGGTCAGGCTTCATGGGCGTTAGCAAGGGTGGAGACATGCTATGGAGATTTGAGGCCTGGTTGCGACAGCAGAATAGGCTAATTCGAATGATTAGGTGGCTAGCTATAACAGCAAGATAGGCTAATTCGATTAATAAATAGCTAGATATAACAGCAGAATAGACTAATTCAATTTAACAAATGGCTAGCTACAACAACAAGATAGGCTAATTCGATTAACAAATAGCTAGATATAACAGCAGAATAGGCTAATACGAATTAACCACAGGCTAGATATAACAGCAAAATAGGCTAATACGAAGTATCATGTGACTAGATAAAACAGCAGAATAATCTCATTCTAGTATCAACGGGGTAGATAAGGCAGCAGAATAGGCTACATCAAGTTTAGCAAGCAACAGAGTAGGCTAGTTTGATTTATCCTAGGTGTGTGTAGGTGGATCATGTCATAGGTGTGCAAACATTGTTCAGAGTTGGCAGTAATGGGTACACGCTAAGGCGTTGAAAGGCCTGGTTACAACAGCAGATTGGGCTAAATTGGAATATCACAGGTGTTTCATAGCATGGTTGACCTTAGCGTTAGGCTGATACGCGTAATAATGTGGGTATGCCTGCGAACTGTTCATAAGCTATGCATATATAATATCCGGTAGGGCTGGCGCTACACATGCATAGATAGCGCAAGTGTTTCTTCGCAGTTATATACACATCAAACTCATTGTAAGGGCAATGGATACAGTAATGCAATATGAAAGGTGCAGTAATTCAACAGTGAGACGATCTGAATCGCAGAATCAGCGACTGAATTTTTACAAATACATGGCGGCGGCTAGGCTTTGCAAATGGCAGTCGAGAGGTGCAAGGCAATGTACACATGTTTGGGCAGCTTACAGAGTGTACGGGAGTAGTATACGTGTGCGCAGGAAACACTGTGCAAATTTCGCGGTTACAGAGTCAACAGGAGCGCCTTGCAATGCACCTTGTGTGATCATAGCAGAGACAATGGTGGGCATGCAAGCTCACTGGTTCAGAAGAGTGGGTGTTTACAGTTTTGGGGTCTGGGAATGTCAGTAGGCATATGCAAGTGTGCACGCTCAATTGGTAGTGAAGGGTGATCTTACCTCGATGTAAGGGTCATGGCTTGGAATAGGCAACAGCGCAAGCAGGCGCAGAACAGGGCCTTTTCGTTCCGGCCCTTCGCGTGGAAGGGCCGGCTTCCGCCTGCCGGCGGTGAGTTGTGGGTAAAAGGAACAACGTTGCCTAGCAACGTATACACGGCCTCATTTTCGTGCCGTAGAGGACGGCGCCCATCTTTAAGGCAGGCACAGTGTGGACAAAGGCCTCAAACTGAGTGAAATATCCCATGTAATTGAGGAATATTAAACAGAATGATGATTGCTCACCTTGTGTTCTCAGAAATAGATGGACAACAGGATATGTTTCAAATGTTTACTTACAATTGTGCATGAAACATATTGTGCCAGGATGCCTGTCAAATGAAATACTAAGAGTGTAAGGATAAGGGTTTTCCAAAGTAAAATGTTAAATAATTCCTAAAAGGAGGATCCAAGCCAAAGAATTTTCTAATAAAAGTATCCTAAGGAATACTGTATAGTCAATGGGGCTCCTGGCAGTTCCCTAATCTATCCAGGTAAGTCAAATAGTGAAAACACAAATGATGAGGGCGACCAAACGAGATCACAATACCGATTAATTCAAGGAATTTACACAGTAGATGCCACCCTCCTAAAGTTCACAAATTTATCTCATACAGGCATGGATGGCAGTCCATGGTCTATGCCTGAATGATGACAAAACTGAACTCATCATTCTTGGAACCACGCCTAATCTCAATAAACTTGGTCACAAATACATCTCCTTTAATATTAATGGCAACACCATTAAGGTAGCCAAAGAGGTAAAAACCTTAGGCTTTTACATGGATTCTAGCCTTACCTTTGCCAAACCAGTTAATTCCATGGCCTCTGCCACAGCCTATACATGTAAACTGATTAGAGCGGGCAAACCATTTTTATCTAAAAGTAGCTGTACTACTCTGGGCAAAGCGCTAATCTTGTCCAAATTGGACTATTGTAACGCCCTATATCTTGGCGCCAATAAGTATGTATATCGTCAGAATAATTCAGATTCTACAGAATAACGCTCTTAGAGCAGCACTGGACATAGCAAGGAAAGAGCATATCTCTGAGGTAAGGAGGCAGAATAATTGGCTCTCCACCAGCGACAAAATCCTGCTAAAAACTGCCTCACTAACTCACAAGTGCCTAAATAATGCTGCACCCCGCTATCTCATAGATGGAATTAATATTAAATCCTCCAACCGGCCCACCGGAGCTGCTGATGCAAACTGCTTGACAGTACCAACCAAGATTCAAACTGACAAAAGCCGGAGGAAGCAGCTTCCCAGTCAAAGCTGCTCAGCTTTCGAACTCCTTACCCCCTTTTCTGAGGGCAGACCAAACATACTCCAACTTCAGACATAACATCATCAACTGGTTCAAAGAAAATTACCACTAATCTACACCAGCTACTCTACTATCCCCACTCACCTGCATTGTAAATAGACACCACTATGCCTATATCATGTTCAACTCCTCTTTCTTTATTATGTCTTTCGACTATGCTTACTGTATATATATATCTTGCTGTTGTATTCAAAACCCTGGACTGTTTTATTTGTGTAACTATGTAACCATAAGCTGAAAATATTAATGTACATTGTGCCCCGATACCCTCGCGTCTGGCGTGCATTACAAATAAACAAATTTATTTTAGTTTTCAAAAAGGTGGTCTGATACACGAAACAGTGACAAATCAATTTTGCACAGGACAAAAGGTGTAGCAACTGTAAAAGCTGTACATAAACTCGAAAAACATTGTTGTCAATAAATATTGTTCAAGATAAATAAAAAAACAAAAGCGTCCCACACAGTCTTATGGGATCATAGAACCTAATTCCGAAAATGGGTTGATTTAAACAACTGAAAATAGTAACAATGATGACATTAAATGCTGGAGAAAAGAATGTTCTAAGGAATACCGCCACCTTTAGAGCAAATAGTTTCCTCACTGCAAGATCCAGTGCTCCAACTGTCCCTGAAAATATAAAAACTGTGATTTTCAAAATTCCCAAACTCAAAACCTGTTTCTCAATTGTCAAAGCAGTTATTTTACACACGTCTCAAAAGAGCAGTCTCTTTGCCATTCCTTGTACTCATAACGATGGTGGCATACTCCTCTGGTTCACTCCTTGTCCACTGGGTAGTCCTCTGCTGTGCATGCATAGATCTCGGGCAAACAGCTGTTTTGGTGGTCTGACAGACATTTGGCTCCTAGACCTCTTCCCCAGTCTTCGCTCAGGGTTTTGGTCATGTAAGGAAGGAGGGGGTCGGTTGAGCCCCCCGTACATTCTACGCAACAGAGACCACTTGCTCTTGTATTAGTGGGGGGGGATGTCTTCCTTGCCCTTCTGCTGCCATAGGGGACAAGGCCCTGGCAAAGGCAGAGGTGGGGCTATTGCAAGACACACTTGGACTCCCATTTTGTGTACCCTCGACTACATCTTTGGACTAGGTCACATTCTGGTATTGCAAAGTCTCCTCTCAGCAGCGCTGCGCACACAGCGAGCACTGACAGCCCCCACCTTTTTTCCTCCCGCACATGTGCCTCCCAAGTCCCTTTCTCATGGATGCTCTGAGACAAGATGTTGCAAACAAACAATGTATTCATTTAATTCTTCCTCTGAGATCACTGTCCTGTGTGTGACCGGGCCGAACCATGACTTGTGGCTCATCCATCTCAACAAACCTGCTCCTGCACCTCTTACCCCCCACTGTTGGAAAATGACTGCTTGCTAAACCTTGTGCCCCTACAAATCTATTCTTTTGATGTACCAGAAGTGTGACCTTTACTGGCTGACCACCCGAGATTGCCCCCAATAAAACCAGACTCCTGTCACAATATATTCCATCCTAAACTAACATGTGTCACTCCACCCCTTTCCCGCTCTGATGTGCCAGACCTGACAGCTATCAGTCCCGACCCCCACAGGTTACCTCCGGGGCAAGGCCCCCACACCCTTCACTTTGCTAGTGACCCAAAGTGGGATAGTGCAAACACGTGTACAATTTATAGGCCTCTACTACAGACTTTAAAGGTATAGTGATGATCATTGTTTACTGCATGTTTAGGATAAGTGTGTAGATTAGTTAGCAGGAACCAGCCACCCCTCCGGACCTGACCCCAACCTTCACCTCGCAGGGACCGGCCCAGCTGAACCACATGATGTCCAACCTCCCGCCAAGTCATCAGCCAATCTCGTGGAGCCGGCCCTTGCAGCGCTATACTCGCACCCCTTCCCTAACCAATAGAAATGTAACTTGTAGACTGTGTAGAAATCGTCACTGATGACACTGTAACCCGTTAAAACATATTGTTCCTGTATTGTTTGCCAGAGTGATCTCAAGGCAGCAGAGTTCTCTGGATGCTGAATCTGATATAAACCTTTGCGAATCTCAAACCCAATCTCTTGGTCTCATTCCCTACTGGGATGTGTCCTTTATTCTGAGTTGTATTGGTGATGTGGGGAGTGAGCACTTTCAGTCACCAGGGGGCATTGCTGGTTCTGGTGGGACTTGATGGAGCAGGGGTGCTCAGCTCCTAAATACCCACTTCTTTCCCTGTTTTGCTTCCCATATCTGTCTTTCTTCCCTTCCCTCTTTCTAGTATTGCCTTCCTGTCCCCAAGTACAGTGTGACCATCTCAAACCTCCTCCCACTACTATACCCTCCCCTGGACCAACATAGTCTTTCAGAACCTCCCTGTGCCCGACTCTATTCCTGTTTCCTGTTCTTATGGCACTATGCCCCCTCAAGGTCCTCATCCTCCTTTTTCCTCCATAAACAGTTCTTACATTCCTGGTTCTGAGTACCCTTTCTCCACGGGTGGTTGCCCTCCTTTGTGTACCACAAAACGTCTACCTCTTACTCGTCTCCTTTCTCTCACTCTCTAAACATCTCCCCTGTAATCTCTTTCCTCTAAATCACCTCCTTCAACTCCACTCTGTTTCCAGCACACTCTCTTTTTGGCATACTCTTACTCACTTGACCATTTCCTGCTGTACCCCTCGGTGGTCGGTCAAAATACCGAAAATAAAATCTCGAATTGCAAAAAGCACGAAACAAAAATCTTGAAAAAAAAAATATCGAATGTTTTATTTATTTATTCGTGTTTTTGGGGTCAGGTAAGTAAAAAAAGGGGGTAAAATAAAAAAAATGAAAATAGGGGGGAACCCCCCCATTTTGAAAAAAAACGCATTGAAAAAAAAATTCGATATTTTTTTTTCGAGAATTTAAATTTGTGCTTTTTTTTCGAGATTTTACTTTTCGGGATTTTGACTATAAACCGTACCCCTCACTTTCTCCTCTAAGGTGGTACCCCTCTTTCTCTTTTTTCGTCTGCTCTCGGTAGACCTTAAACTCCCCATCTGTTACCCTATTTTTTCTTTTACCAAGATGAGTTATTTTCGAGTACCCCTCCAAGCTGGTTCCCCCTAGTCTCGAATCATTGTCTCTACTAAACCAAATCCTTCTTTTCTGGCACACACTTCTCAAATCTTCACTCTCAGCATTGCCTCCTTCCTGCAGCACTTTTCCCTTGCACTATGTGGTTGATCATCTGTTCTAGGCTTTCCAGGGACTGCTGCTCTCCACTGGCCAGCTCTCCCTTTGTCTACCGTTGCGCTGCAAAGTCTCCTGACTTTGATCTCCCATGATGAGTGCTTGCTTTGAAATCCATGCAGAGCCTGCTGACGCAGATTTGAATCCCGGCAGGGCCAAACTCAGCCTTTCATCCCTCCGAAGTCTATAAATGAGCACCGCACCGTGGGTAATGAGCAGCGCTCAGATACCTGAGGGTTTGTAGCACTATATAAATGCTAAATTATTTATTTTTATTTATGATCTACTTCCGTCCAAGCTCTTCTCATGACTGATAAAGGCTGACTGGGCTAGCTGCCTTTTGACCTGTGACTTCTGCCTCCCCTGACTGTATTTCAGGGTGATACGCTGCCATTTTTGAGCGGGATGTGCTTTTCCCTATTTGTGACATGTGCTCAAAGTCAAGTGGTCTTTTAGGGCACTGCTCTAAAGTAATATTAGGGACAGCCATCATTTTGGATTTTATCCTGACCTGCACTAAGGGTTTGCTCTCATCCTTTGTGATTCATTCACACTGAATCTGTTGACTGTCTCCACAACCATCATTCTGGCTTCAGAGTAGCCTGAAGCACAGAATCTTCTCTCCTGAACATCCGTGAAGACCTGCTCTCTAACCTTGATGCCAGTCACCTCTCTGTCCTCATCTTACTCAATCTCTCCTCTGCTTTTGACACAGTCAACCATGGCATCCTGCTCAACCGGCTCCGTGATAATCTGGTTATCACTGATCTGGCCCTGGCCTGGCTGATCTATTTCCTCACTGACCGACCCCTCCCAGGTCCAACTTGGGTCCTTCCTCTCCTTTTATCTCACTCTCTACCTGTGGTGTTCCCCAGGGTTCTAACCTCTCTCCCTGGCTGTTCAACCAATACTTTACACCTCTCGCCCCCACATTGCTGCTCTCTACTCCAACTTTCAGTGTTATGCGGATGACACTCCGCTTTCTTTCAGGCTCCCCTCAGCCGCCTCCTCTCCCTCTCTTATCCTGGATTGTCTATCTGCAATCCAGGAGTGGTGTGCTGCTAATGATCTCTGCCTAAATGCCAGTAAGACAGAGATCCATGTCACACCTGCACCTACCTTTCCCGTCACTCTCTGACCGCCCACTCTGGGCCCTCTTCTCCCACCTGTGAGGCGAAGAACCACAGGATCATCTTTGACTCTACACTCTGCTTCTCTCCTCACATCTCTGACATCTCTAAGAAGTCAAACTACTAGCTGCACCTCCTCAGAGGTATTCTTCCTTTCCTCACCTCCCCCCATAAGTGCACTGTCTCCAGAGCTCTTATTCTCTCTAGGCTGGACTACTGCAACATCCTCTTTCTAAATCTGCGTGCCTCTGCTCTCCTTCCTCTTTAACTCATCCAGAACAGCACTGTCAGACTTGTCCTTGGCCTCAAGCCCAGGGATCATCTCTCCAGCCCTGAAATCTCTCTGTTGGCTCCCAGTGGCAGTAAGGATAAAATTCAAGACCCTCTGCATTGTCCACAAGGCCTTCTGGGGCCTGGGACCACAATACCTCGAACTCTCTCGTCAGAAATATCTTCCAACTCGAGCTCTTCGCTCCTCCAACTCCTTGAGGGTCAGTCGTTTCTCCCAGCAACAAGCTGTGGGCAGATTTCCTTCTTCAGCTGGTGCCTCCATCTGGAACAGCCTCCCTGCCGCTCTGAAACTTGAGCCAAACCATCTCTGGTTCCAGAAGCACCTCAAGACCTTCCTCTTTGCCTCTGCCTTCTCTCTTCCTCTCCCCTGCTAATCTTTTGTCTAATACTGCACTGGTCACCTGGCTACCCTCTGAATTCGGACCCAGGTCCCTGCCCTCCCAGTTGCACTCCTGCACTGCCTCCTGGCATCCCCTGCACTTATGGTCTGTATATGCAACCCTACAGTCCCTGTACCTTCACCTATTGACACCTAGTGTCTGCACCTGTTGCCACCTGCTGGCAGCACTGCTTGTTTTTGTGATCCTGTGTCTTGCACTTGCTCCCCCCACACTCCCTTGCACTTCTCCCGTCCCCTCTCCAATGCACTTGCGCAATCTCAATGTCACTAGGCCTAGTAAGATCTTTGTTTTTTTTTCCTCCCTCTGGTTCCCTTTCCTTGACTCGTCGCTCCTTGAAACACTTGTGTATAGGCGTGTTATAAATGCCATATCATTTATCCTCCTCTCCTGAGCTGGTGCTGAAGCTGCCTGCTCCTCCATCTGTGTTTGCCCAGCATGTGGTTTGCTGGTAAGCTTAGGGAAGGGATGGTTACATTTAGTTTATCTTGCGGGTGTTTGTGACAAAGAAATTGTAACACTGTCTTCCACGCCAGCTACTGGAGCATGGGAACAATGAAACTCCTTAAGACATTCCTCGTCTCCTCTTCCTTCCCTCTCCCTCTATCCTGCTAACCTCTCTCTCCGCTCTATCCCCGTCTCCCTCCTTTTCCACACAGCTTACTGACTGGCTGCTGGGTGTAGCTCAGTCTCACAGGTCCCTGGCCCCCTCACCAGTCCTCTCGCACTTGCCTCCTGGCCTGCACGTGGCTCATCACTACTGCACTTGGCCAATGACCCATGAGAGCGACATCTCTCAGTGCTTACCCCAGTCTCTGACTGACTGGGCGCACTTGGACTCCCCCCCCAACCCCTTGCACTTGCCCCCCCCTTACTCCCGTCCCCTCTTCTATACTGCACGATCTGAACGTTCCATGCCTTGAAGATGATCTATCTTCCTGTCTCCCCTCCCTGCATGGGTGCGCCTCAGTGCAATTGGAAAAACTGCAGAATCGTCGTCAGACCTATTTGCTGGTATCTGCACTGTTAATTGTATTATATGCACTTACTCTGCCTGTGCAGACTTGTATCGTTCAGAAATTCAACGGCTCTGAATGACTGTTGTTTTCCCCCCTTGTTCTCTACCTCCTTGAGCGCCTTGAAACACTTGTCTTGTGTATAGGTGCTTCAAAAATAAACATTACCATTACCATCGATGCATTTCCTCCCTGCATCGGCAAGTGCATGTTTATTTTTATTTTCAACTTCAATTATCGAATGAATACTTTGTATGTAGGTCACTCCAGCTCTCCTTTGTATGTCCCTTTGCAGTGTTTCCAGAGCAAATGCAGTAACAAACCCCTTGTCTAGGTTACTGAATTGTTTCCTTTTCCTTTATCTGAAGCAAACCGAGTTCCTTTTAAATGCGAACAGTGGGTTAGTCTACAGAGCATCTACCTCTCAAATCTATCAGCCTGCATTTGCAAGAGGTTTTCTGATGCATGGGGCTTTTAAGTTCTCCAAGTGGAACTCATAGACTCCCCAGGTGACAGGCAATCAAAAGGACTCTGCAAAGTTTCCACAGTGTCAGGCTATCTGCACCAGGACCATGGGGAGCACCAGAGAGGGGGCTCAGAAAATGGCCCTTTTGGAACCACATCCACTCAAACAATAGCAGACATGTACACAAGCATACCTTTGGCGATGAAAGCAGGCTTGCTTGACCTCCTGTAAGACATTAAGCAGGAAATGTTTTGTTTCAGATCTGGATTAGGAAGTATGAGCAGGGATGGTGTGTCCCTCTGCCGTCCCATTTAACCTATGCTGTTTTTAAGGTGCCCTGCCTCCTGGTGAGCTGCAGCATTGGCTGGTAAGCTACAGCACTGGGCTGTCCCAACAGAGTACTGAAAGGTTGATGGCTTGTTCAGTTAGTCAAAGCAGGTGGTGCTCAGCATGGAGCCTGGCTTTCGTACTTCTTGCAGTCCCTCTTTCTGTTGGGGCTCTACGTCACCTCGGTTCAATCTTCTCTGATGGCTTCCCAGAGACTGATGTTCATTGGTTTCCTGTGGGATACAAGAGGTGCTAAGTGCTGGGGAGGGTCCAGTCACTTCAGGCGACTTCTTCCTGACTCACCAGCCAGCAATGGCAGGGTAGTTCCTGCATCTATTGGGCCTGGTGGCCTCATGCATTCTTGCGGTGCCACATGCCAGAATCAAGTTGAGGATGAGTCAGTTACATTTGGCATTGATATTGAGTCAAACCTTCTACCACAGGCAGCTGCTAATTCAATTCCTCAATTTGTGAGTTGACATGCTGTGGTAATGTTTGTTTATTTATACTGCGCACCGAACCCGGAGGTAACAGGGCACATTGTAAGGTTATGCATATTACTCGTTACAGACTTCGCAGTGTGCATGGTCATTAAAAAGAGGTAAAAATATGTGCAGTTAATTACAGTAAACACAGAGTTAATTACAGAGGATCAAAAACAGAATGCTCAGGAATAGGAATATATACAATTAATTACACAATAATCCAAAGGATATAATTAGAGAATGCACACTACAATGATTGATGTGAGAATCACTATGCAGGGTTGGGGTTAAGAGTCTACTGAGTTCAATCTTTGGCAATGAGCCAGAGTTTGGTGTCTTTCCTAAATTTGTAGGACTGGTCCGTACGCAATGAGGGGGGTAGAGTGTTCCATAGTTGGACAGCCATGACAGGGAAGCTGCATCCCTCTGCTTTTTTTAGGTTAAACCTAGGTATTCTTAGGAGGTTCAAGTCTGACGTTCTAGTGCGTCAGAGAGGGCTGTTTATGATACATTTTTCAGAGGGGTATGGGGGTGCCACATTGATGAGGCATTTGTAAGTCAGGGAGGCTGTCTTGATTTGAATTTTCTCTGTGATGGTTAGCCAGTTGTTATTCCACCGTATTGCTGAAATGTGTTGCCGCTTAAGGATACCCAGGGTTTTCTTAAGGCGTTGTTCTGCAGTATCTCTAGTTTATTGGTGATACATTTGCTGGCACCTAGGTAAAGTCCATTGCGATAGTCGATTTTACATAGTACTACTGCTCGAGCTAGGGTGATGCAACTTTCTGTAGAGAGAAAGAGTTTGCAGGAGCAAATAAGCTTGCAGTTGTAATCAGTCGCTGATGCAGTTGCACTGACCTGTTTGCGCAGTCAAGGAGGAGTCTAGGTGAAATCCCAGAGTTTTTACCTCATGGGCCACCAGTATGTCATTGCTGTAAATGTTAAAGGGCCGGTATTGGTTGCCCAGTTTTTTCAGGTTAGTGGGAGAGGCTAGAAGGAGCAGTTCTGTCTTCTCATCATTCAGGCACAGACCGTGAGTGGCCATCCAAGCCTGAACGATGAGGTAGATTTTATTGATGAGAGCAAGGTCCTTGTCGTAATCTCCTGACAATGGTAGGAGGATCTGGATGTCATCTGCATAATTGGTGTAGGTGAAGCCCAGATGATCCAATTAATCAAACAAAGGTTTGGTGAACACATTGTACAGGGTAGGTGATACGCAAGAACCTTGTGGGACACAAAAGGATATGGGAATGGGGTCAGCTGCTGCAGAGTCTGAAAAGACACGCATGGATCTATTGTTTAAGAAGGATTGTGTCCATACTGTTGCTTCAGTTGAAAAATGGGCCGTTGTGGATAGGTGTCTGCATAGCATCTTTTATGGTCAACCAAATCAAAGGCGGCCGACAAATCCAGTAGGAGCAAAAGGGCAGGTTTTCCTTTATCTTTCAGGTCAATCAGGGATTTCAGGTCAATCAGGGCAGTTTCAATCCCATGTTGGGGCCTGAAGCCAGCTTGATGGAGTCCTAGTAATTTGTTGGATTCCAGATAGGTTTGGAACTGGTTATAAGCGGCCTTATCAATGATTTTAAGTAAAAAAGAGGCAGTTGTAATGGGTCTAAAGTTAGTGGGGATACTAGGGTCTAGGGAAGGCTTCTTGAGAAGTGGAAGTACCCAGGAGTTCTTCAGCTTGGAGGGGACAATGCCTGTGTGGAAAGAGGCATTGATGAGCCGTGTGATGAAGGGGGCAAGTTCTTTGGCAACCTCCTTTATGATGGAGGCAGGGCAGGTGTCACCATGGCAATTCGAAGGTTTGAGTGTGGCAATGATGTTAAGGACTTCTTGGGAAGACACTGTTGTGAATTTGAAGCATTGTGGTTGTCTGGAGGTGGGGGCACGTTTGGGTGTATTAGGTTGGGGTACCAGGATTTGTTTTTTGCCAGCTTTTTTCTTTTGTAGCATAGTGATTTTGTTAGATAGGGCTTCTTGGATTTTGGTGCACCATATCTTGTCCTTGATGCAGGTCTCTGTTGTGGAGATGTTAGATTCAAGTTCTCTTAAGATCCTGAATAGCTCTCTGGAGCTTGAGCTTTCTTTCTCAATCCTGTTATTATAGGTGTCCCTTTATGCTAACAGGATTTCATCTTTGTAGCTAGCTGAGATTGTTTTGGAAGATGTCTTTGTTAGTAACGGATGGGTTGTTTTTCCAGGTTGACTCACATTTTCTTTTCTTGTTTCTTAAGGCTTTACGTTTGTGGGTAAACCATGTATTCAAGTGTGCTTTGGGTTTACTTTTACACATTTCTAGAGGGGCAATGCTACCTAGAGCAGAGGTCAGAGTTTTGTTGTAAAGGTCCACCAGTTCTGCTGGGTTGGAAGCGGCTATTGAGGGGTTGAGTAAGGGTTGGAGAAACTTGAGTTTGTCCATGGTGATATTCTTTTTTGTTCCTGGTAGGCATGGGGTGAGCAATGAGGGTTTCTCTTTTGGGGGAATGCAGTCTTGGAGGTTGAAAGACAGAAGGAGGTGGTCGGGCCAACGATGGGGTTCCATAGAGTTGATAGTGATTGTACAATTAAGGTCCGCTACCCATTCAAGCATTCTTCCTTTGTCGTGGGTAGGGTGGAGGGCTCTTTGAGTAAGGCCAAGATCCGCCAGGGAATTAGCCAGAAACACTGCCGAAAGGTCTGTGGGGTCGTTGAAACCTAAGTTGAAATCTCCAAATAAAAGGATTTGTGATGAAGGTTTAGTATTGGTAGATAAAAGGGTATTGACTTCTTCTTCGAAGGCTACCATGGGGCCGTAGGGTCTATAGATTAGGTGCATAGTGATGGTACGTGAATTGGTGAGGGGAAGTTTCACAGTCATCAATTCACAGGATTTGGTAGGGGTATGAGGGATGATTCTGAGTCCCAATGCGGTTTTAGCTATAAAGGCTACACTGCCACCCTCCCTATCCGATCTGAGGACAGTGTAGTCATCTGGGGTTGCCAGGAGGATGGAGGGACATGCTGCTGCATGTAGCCACGTCTCAGTAACTGTTAGGAAGTCTATGTTTTTAGCTAAGATCAAGTCAGCAATGTCCACAGCATGGGCGACCAAGGACCTGGCATTGATCAGTGCTCTCTGGATGATAGTGGAGCTGATGGCGTGGTTAGTGGGTTCAGGAGTAGGGGGGATCGAGGTAAGCATTTTCAATTTATATTTTTTTGTGACAGTTTAGGTAACTGCTCTGTGAGGCTTTTTGAAGACTTGGGGACTCGAGGTACACTATATGATTTACCAAGTCTTTGGCCAAGCCTGGCATTTCTAATGCTAGTGGGGCAAGGGCAGTTAGTGGTCGATAGGGTGGTAGTGGCCGATGATTCTAGGATGGAGACATGATTGGAGGTCCTGAATGTTTGTGGCGAGATGTGGTTACTAAGGGTGGTCCCTTTGGCAGGCATAAAAGAGGATCTTGAGGGTGGCGTGGCATGGACAGGCTTCAATGGGGAAGGGATGTGGTAGGTTTAATCAAGAATGGTAGATTTAGCAGTGGAAGAAAGTAGGAAGGCTCAATGAGGTCCTTGAGGATGGGTTGTTTAGCCATGATAGAGCGTCTGCTAGGCACACAGGTAAGCACGTTTGTGCTGGTTGGCTCAGTGTGAGGTTGGATCTGGAAGGTGCCGAAAATAACAGCAAGGGTGTAGCAGCTAACCAGATCTGAGTTACTGCTGAAGGGATACATGGTTATGCGGGGCTAAGTGTGTATAGTTAGTGCAGCAGATTGCAAGGGGGCTGACTAGTGTAGGTACTCTCTAAAATGGGGTGCATAGGTACTGATGCAGCATACATTTTGAGGAGGCAAGACCAGTTCAGTACGTTTGTCAGTGGGCCAAAGTCAACAAGGGGGCTCAACGAGTGCAGTACATTGTAGAAGTGGGTAGGTATCACTGGAGCAGACACAGAAAATGTAATATAGTGCCGTAGTGGGCAGATGTAACCGTCAGGATGGCACAGATTTGCAGACAATATATAGGTGAATAGGGTCAGCAGAGACACGCATTCAGATATACAGTGTAGGAGGCACTATGGTGAGGGATTAGGCAATAGCTAAGCAATGGTATGCGGTGTGTGAGTCACTGGTGCATACAGGTAGGCGATAGCCTAAAGATTGGTTAGAGTGTGGACGAAGAATAACGATGTGCAAATATGCAGTGGGATACACGTTATGTATAAGGAGCAGCACGTATAAGGCGAGCAAGCAGAAAAAATAGATGTCTTGTATGGAGGCACAAAAGTGGTTTGGCAGTAATAAGGCAAGGCTGGAGCGTTGGATGGCGCAACGTCGTGGGCAAGCGTATGGCAGATGCTATAAGGGACCATGGGAGTCACACTCGAGGCAGAGACAAGAACAAAGAAGGGTCGTGAGGTCCTTGGGTGTCCGTTGTAGGTGGGCAATGCTCTCAAACAGAATGCCCTGACGTCTCTATATGCGAAGCACAATAGAGTGGGGAAGTAAAAGTCTGACTATAGTAAACAACATACAGACTTACTTACAGACTTTTCTAGGGATGGCGACCCCGTGCAGTAGAGTGGCTAGGAGCCCATGGGGAGGATGCATTGGATAGACGAATACTGACAGCGGGATGGGGGCAAAGCGTCCAGCGAACCATCACGGGCAGGCACAGTCAGAGCCTTATCCACGGCCCTTGAAGCACGGCTGGCTATGTGATATGAGTTCCCACCTCAGTGTCGATCAGCATGGATCAGTCCCCTGTGGGAGTGCTACTTTGTCTCAGGAGAGCAGACTTAAAGGAATGGTTCGGTCAAAATTTGTTATTGCCCCTACGGGTCGGCCATGTGTTTTTAAGCCTAAGTCGCTCCATTTTAGAAAAATTTCCTATGGACCCTACCCGAGTTTTCGTCCATTAAATGCACGCGAAAACAGGCATCAGGGAGCTGCCATTTTGTGATAATCCTATCATTTCCCCCATCGCCCTGGCTGACCTGCTTTTGCGGCACTAAATCATATCCCCCGCCCCTTAGCCTGTCATCAGCAGACGCGTACTGCCCATTTCACAACGCCAAAGCACGTCTCGTGTCAACATTCGCTGCACTTCAGCTAATGACGTGTCGCCATGGAAATGGCAGAACGCCTCTTTCCTCAATAAGTATAAACAGACCGTTTCACAACACACAGCAGCAGATTTTTGAACCCATTCCTCTCTCTGTGTTACTTTGAGTATTCTGTGACTCGTTTCTGTGCTCTGGTCAGCTACCTTCGTTGCTTGTAGCCCGTGTGAACAGATACCAGTACCACCGCTATCAATTATTTTAGTTTGTTTAACACACAATGGCTACAATAATGCCCTACATGTACGAGCCCGAGTATACTGAGGAGGAACTACTGGAAAGGGAAACACGCGAATACGATGGGTCTTCGGACGGCAGTTGGAAGGACGATTCAACAGCTGAAGAGCCTGGACCTAGTCGCATGGACAGTGTTTCCATCTGGTGCACATGCAATCGGTGCAAGCTAATGCCAACCGAGGACGAGAACTGCTGCTGCTGTGAAAACTTGGGATGCGTGGCCTACATTTCGGAAGGCGAGCCACGACTGCAATGCATCACCGAGCGGCCAGACTTCAGGGCAGCCTGCCTCACACGGTCCGTGTTGAGGATAATGATGGTGCTTATGCACGAACTTCGCGCAACTGTTCGTCCTTGTAATCCGAGTAACGAGTAAGTATACTCTGCTTGTCATGCCACTCCTATTTCATGGTCGTCTACTATATCAAAAATGACATATACATATCATTGTAACACACGAAAGTCTTTCAATAGTGTGCAGTGTCTAGATAGCATTTGTCCGAGCAGAATGCCATTAGTTACAAGAATTGTCATTGACAACAAACGTTTATTAAACTTATCTTGGTCATTTAAAAACAGTTTGTTTCATTCCTTTTCAAAGGTGGTACAGGCTGGTGGCCTATCGTTCCTTTACATGGTGGCTTCACGGGAGGCTTGGGCACCGCGTTCGAAGAGTGATACCCGCCTGTGCCGTTCGTGCCATAAGAGAAACGTTCCCGAGTGACAGCGGTCGGTACAGGGGATTTTCTCTCGCTGTGCTGCAACCTGAACTGTACAATGTGTAAAGTTTTGTATTTTTGTGTCATCAAAATAAGATACAAAATAAAACACCACATATATTTTAACAATGGTTGTTTCGATTTTTTAAATCAATCAAGTGTCTCCATTCAAGGATGGACGTCAGACATCTGTGCTCGGAATGGGTGAAGTTCAGGTTGCTGTGAAGCAGGGTGGTCACTATCTAAGCTAAGATAATATATTAGCAAACATGCATGCACTAAATAACACTTGTTCAAAGTCTTTCAGTCGGTTATGTCTCTATAAAAGTCACACATATATCTATACTATCAATTAACATTGGATTATACAGGCCTTAGGTCAAGGGTCTTGACCACTATAATACACTGTTTGAAGTGTGGGTCTGTGCTCACAAGAATCTCCGGTATGTGGCATTTCTTATTGATAGGCAACGATATACTGCAGTAGGGGTCTAATGTTGGGGATCTGCTAGGTGGGCATCATGGCGTGGTCAGTGGTCTGGCACATGAAGAGAATACCTTGCAGGGACACAGGGTCAGAATGGCAGTAAGTTTCCACTGGCGAGGGTGCGTGGGCAAGGACAAGTTTGTGGAGATGAACGAGCCATGTGCTTGGTTCAGGCCGGTTCACTGCAGGACCGTGATCTCAGAGAGTGATGTGTTACATTTATTAGCTGTTGCAAATACCTCTGGAGTTTTCCAGTCAGAGTGGGAACGAGGGTGTGGGCCATGTGGTCTGCGCGCTGTACTATCGCAGTGAGGCCTGTTCACCAAGATGGAGTGGATAGGGGGTACAAAAATGGATGCCCCGTGTCCTGCTCAGTGTTCCCATCTATGCGAATGTCATCCAAAGTTAACATCACATAAGGGCAAGGGGCGAACCCACTACTGGAGGCACTTGGTACGAGTTTCTACTGAGAAGTAAAGGATGAGAGGGGCCTGATGGCCCATCGCTCCAACACACTTGCCTGCACGCCATAAGGCATTTCGCACCCGGGGATGAGCACTGGCATGGGGGGCTGTCACGGGCGCAAACGGCCAAGGTGCCAAACAGCATGTACACTTCAAAAGGTATCCCACGCCCAGGGGCCATCGCTCACATGGCCTTCTCAGACCACGTGTCTCCAGGCAGACCTCCCCAGAGGCAGGCCGCCCGCCTGCAATAAACATAATACCACAACATACACACTTCATTCATTCACAAACACACCCCTGTTTCTAATACTTTATAAACCACTTGATATGTCTCATGAGAACATCTTTGTGCTTTGCAAGTCAACTCCTGAACCTTCTACCTGAGAAGCACTGAGATCGATGCTAATCTGCTCGTCGCCGTGTTATCTGTGACCGCTTCAAGCAAACTCGTCAGTGTGCTACCTGTGGCCATCTACCTGTTCTCCTGCAACATACTGCTCGGCCTGCTGAATCCAACTGTTTGTTGGTCAAGGTAAGGCCATGTATCCTAGTCATATTTCGGTCATTTTTACATTTCAATCTATTTGCTATTAGAGTACCCAATAGAGCTGTGGTCAATGGTCTCATTGCTATTGACTTGAGTTTCAATTGTTATGCTATCAATAGATCTATTTATTTTAATCTGTGTCAATTGTCATCGAATGGCATCCTTCGGGGGTCCAGTCTATAATGTAAGCATGTTTCCTTTTTGTGCAAGACAGAAAATCCAAGGGCCGAGTCACATGTTCAGAGTTTAGTCACATAATTTAAAAAATGTCTGTAACTTATGCAAATACTAAGCCGCACATGATGAACTGGTATGGTTCCGGCGACCAAAAAAAACCTTGCATTGAGCATGGTATGGTTCATTTACTATTTTATGACATTTTTATTCATCAAGGTTTTATAATAATCTTGATATTTAATTTTCAGAATTTTCAACAATGCCTGCCTGGTCGATTAGCGGTTGCCCTTCGAAGACCCATGCTAAATCAGAAGGCACTACAATGCATGTTTTCTCAAACTGTTGATCGAATAAGAGAATGGGTTATATATTGCGGATATCCACTGGATGAGCTGGAAAGTAGAGTGCAACAAGTCTTTGAGGACAAGAGGGGTGATCGATACCGCATCTGCAGCCGGCACTTTCCCTCAAAAATGTACACCACATCTTGGGTAACAAAGAAGAATAAACGGCGATCGACACGAAAATTGCTCGCAAACGCTATTCCCACTCTTTGTCCACAATCCGCCACTGTGAGTCAATTGTCAGTTTTAAGCTTTAAGCTTTAGGCCTTGTGGTAGTGTGTAGATAGCTGAATGGATTCATTGATATTTTAGGTGTTGTTTCCAATTTGTAATCCTTTTGACATTGATGTGAGTGTATAGCTTTTTGAATAATTACATTTATCAATATATTACTTTTAGATTTCATAACGCACAAACGAAATCTATATATGGGCACAGGCAACTCTGCTATATTGCGCATTACTCAAGTATTCTGTCTCCTTACATGGCAATTTTAAATATTGGCATTTCATTATCAAACAATAATTTACCTTTACAACTTCTTGACTATCCCTTGAATCTGAAGCAAGAACATTCTACCTCCGTCACGTGCTCGCAGTTATCAACCACTTCTAGCGCGTATCAGGTAATCATACTTGGCTATTCCGCTACAGACTTGTTTTATGCATGGCAAGTGATAGTTTTTATGTATCGTGTGATTATTTTACCAATTGTTTGGTTAGTGCTTTCCAATTGATATACACTTTAGTTGTCGTCCCCTGGTGTTTTTCAGTTATAATTAGTGTTATCCATACTAATGCAAGTATGGTCTTTCAGGGAGATGCTGAAGCGTCCACCACATTGACAACAGCCCTAGATGTTCTTCAACAGCACGAGGTATGGATACTGACAGCTCCATCGACCGTGATCGTCAGGACTGGACACTTGCCGTTTGATTGTTCTACACCATGTTTCATTCGTGGTTAGCCGTTGATATGTACCTGTGCGGTCGACCCCAAGCGTGTTTTGTGTTTTCAATATTGTAATCCTTACTAATGCAAATACTATGTTTCAGGCAGTTGTTGAATCGTCAACCCACGCAGTTGATGCGGAGCCTGGCATTCAAGTAATTCCGGTGGAAGCGGGACCATGCGGATACGAATCGGCGCAACAGCTTTCGGAAGTGCGCACCACATTGCCTTCAGCAGCACGAGGTATGGATACTGACAGCTCCATCGAGTGTGATTATATAACGTGATTCCATTTGCTATACTTTCTTCCCTATTAACGCAAGTACTGTGTTTCAGGGAGACGATGGAGCTTCCGCTAGAATCACAAGATCCCATTTAGATGATGCAGATGTAAAGAAATCGGAGAAATAAGTCGATTAAATCTGATCATATTTAAATATTCCTTGATTCTTTTAGACAATGCAACATTTGTGGTCATCTCTTTAGATGTACCTGTGCCGTCGACCCCAAGTGTGTGTTATGTTTACAATATTGAAAACCATACTACTGCAAGTACTGTGTTTCAGGGAGTTGCTGATGCCTCCTCTTCAATACAATCATTTGTGGGAGCCAATGCAGAGCCAGAGGTATGGATACTGACCGCTTTATCGAACTAGGTCATCAGAGCACAATTACTTGTCGTTTGATTGTTCCACACAATGTTTAAATCGTGTTTGGCTATTGAGATGTAAATGTGTGTTCGTCCTCACGTGTGTTTTATGCTAACAATATTTTGATACACAGTAATGAAAATACTATGTTTCAGGGAGTCGATGGAGCCCCATTCCGTGCTGTCTATGCGGATACAGAACATATAGTCGTTGCAGCGCAAGAGGAAGGGGAGACATGCGGATACGTATCGGAGCAACAGCGTGCAGATGTTGAAGGTCGAGTCAAAAAAGTTGCAAAGAAAAGAAACAAAAATAAGGTTAGTTACAAACAGTTCATAACTTTAGAATTTTTTTTGTGCTGGGGACTATTTTATGTTTTTTTCAAGTCAATTGTACTATACTTTATCTTGTGTTTAAACTAAACTTCCCTTTTCCAATCTATCCTCTAGTTACCCGTGGGTGTTCGAACTATACATACACAGACAGTGAAGCGAATGAGAGATGTTGCTTGCCAGACCATTTACACTATGGAGGAACTATTCAGACGCACGTGTTGAGACTAGAGATGTTCATGTCCAATGGCCAGAACATAAAATGAATGTGTCCGGAGAATCCAGTAAAGTTGTAAAGGACCATTACTACAGTACGACCGCACCACCGCAACAACATGATACTGGATGTATTGAAGATAGCTCTGAAGTAGTCGCAGACCAATTTACACAATCTACACCCGCCAAAAAATTGTCACCAAAAAAGCTGTCGACATTGTTGTGTTCTCCCATCAATGTTGAAGTAGCAGATGTTGAAATCACAGAGAATGAACCAGCAGCAGCATTCACCGACGCATCAGAACTTGATAGCAGCGATATTTCTTTCAAATGTGGTGAAATGTCCTCAACGTCACAGGCTGAAACAACTTTGACGCAGGATGACGGTCTAATGAAAGAGGGCAAATACATAGTATTCGACAGTTGTTTGATGGATATTATAAGTATGCTGAAATGTGGGCATTCCGTCAGAAGGAAAGTATGTGGGAAGCCATTGATTCATGTGACTCGTCAAAAACAAGGCAGTAACGTCACAATACATGCCGCCTGTAGATTACATCATATGTTCTCATGGTCTGCACAACCGATGCTGGGGAAACTGCCAGCAGGCAATCTACTGTGTGCAGCTGCATCACTTTTTAGTGGCTCCAGTTTTAGAAAGTTAAAGTCTTTCTTTCAGTTTGTGGGACTCCATTTCATTTAAAAAACGCAGTACTACAAATACCAACATGATTATCTGTTTCCGGCCATTAGTGATGCTTGGAAAATTGAACAATTGTCTCTAGCAAGAACATTCGAAGGCAAACGATTCAGGCTAGCCGGCGATGGACAGTGCGACAGCCCTGGATTTTCTGCCAAGTACTGCACCTACCACCTTCAGGACATGGATAGTAAGAAAATTGTGAGTTCGGTGGTCGTGCAGGTAATACAATGTACATCCTCAGTGGCCATGGAGAAACTAGGATTTATAAAATCAGTGGAATATCTGCAATCAAGGGGAATGCACATCGACCTCATAGCCACGGACAGACACGTTTCAATTGCCAAGACAATGAGAGAGCAGTTCCCACATATTAAACATCAATTTGACGTATGGCATCTTGCTAAATCAATCAATAAGAAAATCTCGGCTGCAGGGGAAAAAAAAAGGTTTGGAAAGTATTTCAGAGTGGTCCCAGTCTATCAGCAACCATCTTTGGTGGTGCTCCAAAACTTGTGAAGGGTCAGTGGAAATACTACTAGAAAAATGGCGGTCACTGATGCACCACTGTACCAACGTGCACCGCTGGTCAGAAAACCTACATTTCCACCAATGTGAACATGGCCCTTTGTCCCCAGTGGAGGCACAGAAGAAGAAGTGGTTGAATCCATCTTCACCAACACACAAAGCCATTGGGAAGATTGTTTTCGATATAACTCTATCAAGAGATTTGAGGGGACTGACAGAATTCTGTCACACAGGAGGTTTGGCGGTGTTCCACAATATGTGCCTAAAGTACAGGCCAAAGCGCTTGCATTTCAGCATACAGGGCATGAGACGTAGGACTCTACTTGCCGTCTTGGCCCATAACGAAAATCTCGGCCGTGAACAATCTAGGACTACGGGTAATGTAAGGATGCCTCACTACACTAAGGCCTTTTCAAAAAGAAGTAAGCAATGGGTGATCAAACCAGTGTATGAGGAAATGGAGTTCGACTTTGTCAAAAGTATTAGAGAAGCACAGATATGGAATTTTGAACGTTTCTGTGCAGAGCACTGATCCATTGACACCCAACATTGCCACTGTGCCATGTCCACCCAAAGGAGAGCTGGTTGTGAAGTACAAATCCCGGTTTAAATAATTGTAATACGATTGTCTTTTTGTAAATTAATGTTATTGTACAGTGTGCATACAAAGTACGCTAACCCTAACCCTTACCTTCACCATCCAGGGTGATGAACAACCTGGGTGTCATCTATGAATTCTCTCTCTATTCACCTCATATTGCTGACCTTGTCTATATGTGTATGTATATATTTTTGTTGATGTAACTAATTTTCGCAATCTCTTCTAAATGCTGGGCACTGTTAACCGAGGGGAGGCTTGCGTATTGCAAATAATAAAACAAACAAACAATACATCTCACTTTCAACTCAACTCCTCGGGTACTTTATACTTTCCCTAACCTTCCCCAAAAAATTAAGTCTCAGTAGTTATGGTTCTTTGGGGCTTCAAAGCTCGCAGACAACGAGGACAAAATTGGGGGCCTTAGAACGCGCCAAGCGAGCTGTTGCAGATGGGAGAGAAGCCAGTTCGCATTTGGACATTGAGGCGCACTACATAGATGGATTTGAAACTTCAAGTTCTCACAGATGGCTTTACTACGGTATGTTGCAAAGAAAGAATGTATGCTCATTTCTAGTGAAGGTCAGCGGCTTTGATTTTCAGCTCGCGCCCTGAAGAGGCCCACAACTCGCACTGGCAGTATAAGGTTCTATTGTTTTTTGACCTTGAGAGACGGGGACCATGCCGAAAGAACTTCATTTGAAGGGGGTTGGGGGGTGCAATAACGTAAGAGACGATAAGGCAGAAAATTCTTAAACTAGACCGAGTTTCATGTTAGTTCAGTATATGAAAAATCGTTGTCAAGAGCACAGTGGGATTTACGGACTGCATTACGCAGAGACAAAATGAAAATTGCAAATATAATGGAAGTAACTCTTTAGACGCTTTTATACCGGAATGAAGAATTAATGAATGGATGCATGAATAAATGAATGAATGAAGAGCTTTGAAAACGTTTGTGGGATCGTCCTTGTAGCGGGCACATGGGCATGCAGGTCCACATTCCACACGCATGTAGACAAAAAGTAGTTTCTCATTGTGTGCTAACCTTGATTTATTTCGTTAGTTTTCACATTGATTTTAGAGCCAAACATACTCCATTGCACTATCCTTCAAAGCAAATAGTTTCAGCTCGGCCATAATAAATAAAATGAATAATATTAATAAAGATCGGCTGGCGAGACTAATTATAAATTTTATGTTTTCAAAACAGGTATATACTTCCCTTTTGCCACTGCCACCAGTTTCAGACCCCGGCAGATGGTTTCTTCAACCGCCAGCTGCAGCTTACAACTGCACCATTCTGATGATCTTATGGGACGATCGCCAAGGGCCCATATGCCCTTAGGCGGTACTAGCGGCTAGAAGCAACATATCAACCTTTACGCTGGCCTAGTGCCTGCTTGATGGAACAGCCTTGCTGTTCAACGTGCGATAAAAATGCTTCTTTGAGCGAAAACCAACACCCTGTGTACCATAAAGGAACAGCACGTGACTCACGATAAACTTTTACGGATTTGCAGATAGAGATAAAAGAAAATGAATGACTTTCGGAGTTCATATGGCAATTGCTGAATATTCTATAAACATTTAATGTTAAATAAATGTACTTTACCAAATTTACTGTGTTGCTGTTTGATTTTAAAGTACAGTTTCATATTCCGAATTGTGGCGCGCTGTGTTATGAGCTGATCTGTGTTGGTTTCCGGGTTCTGTGTGAAGTCGCGTAGAAGACGACTGGGTGCGTTTGCCTACGCAGCACAGAAATGTCATGGAGAGAGGCGGGGAATATGAATGTTTTGATAATGTCAGGCTCAGGGGCGGGGGATATGATTTAGTGCCGCAAAAGCAGGTCAGCCAGGGCGTTGGGGGAAATTATAGGATTATCACAAAATGGCAGCTCCTTGATGCCTGTTTTCGAGTGCGTTTAATGGAGGAAAACTCGGGTAAGGTCCATAGGAAATTTTTCTAAAATCGAGCGACTTAGGCTTAAAAACACATGGCCGACCCGTAGAGGCAATACAAATTTTTGACCAAACCATTCCTTTAACATAAAAATATCTTGGAGTTGCAAGCCATGTCATCAATTGCCTCTCGTGCAAGTCCTGACTGAAAATATCATGGCCATCATGTTCCATGTGAAAAAAGTCTTGTCCCAAATCTCTGACAGTGCAGCTTTGGGAATAGGTAATAGAACCAAGCCCTTCATTTTCCAGGGGTCTTGAAGAGGTCTTCACGAGGCTAACCGACTCAGCAGGCTGAATACTTCCATTCACAAATGGGAGCGCCTTCCTCTCATGGTTTATCTCTACGTGAGGTGGGAATCCCCCTTGCTGGATGTTATTGCAACTCACCAGAATGCAAAATGGCCTCAGTTTTTGCGGACTATGGGCCTGAGACTGTGGTTTCTAGGTCACAGTGTGATAATTTGTCTGCCCTCCTTTTCCACTGATGTACAGCACAATCTGCAATTTGTGTGCCGCCAGGTACTGCCGGATTATCCTAATGATCCTTTGCTGGCCTGCCAGATTTTGTTTTTCAGACATCCAGAGCTTGGTGGGTGATCCCGCTGTTGGCCTGCATCAATGGGCACATAGTCTGTCTCAGGTGCGGTGAGGAGGTAGATTCTCCATCCCTCCCAGTCCATTTCAAATGTAATCCCTAAATTGTCTATGGAAAGGCCCCCAAGGTCAACCAGTCAAGAACCAGCCTGACACCTGGAGAGATTGAAGGGATTGAATGGGTTTTTGAAGATTGAAGGGGGATTTGGGAAGATACCCAGGCCATTCGCTCAAGAACTGGGCTGATACATGGAGAGATTGAAGGGGTGGATGGAGGGACCTACCCACACCTTAGCAGGCTATTCGCCCATTGTGGCAGGTGGACTGAAGATACAGTACCATTCTGGAGAGCTCCCAGAAATCAGTGCAAGTGGTCCATATTCTGTTACAGGTCTCAGGACCATCGGGTGAATTCTCTAATATGTTGTTGACTCCATCTTCTCTTTTGTTTCAGATCTAGCTAGGTCTGGCTTGGCCGTTGACTCTTGTCAAACATGCATGTCGGTATAGTGGCTTATAGGAGTTTGGAGAATATGTCAATCTCTCTGTCCAACCCTCTGTTTAAGCCCCACTTAGAATGTCTCAGGGGCCCTTTTCCATCATTTCAGTACTATCGCCCCACTTGGTACCTTAACTTGCCACTTTGCCTTCGTGCCCATAAGCTCTTTAAGCCTATGGCCTCAGGAGATATTTTCTTAGTTTTGTGACAGACTGCCTTTTTGGTAGCTGTTACTTCAGCTTGCAGAGTTGGGGAGATTCAAGCTTCATGAGCCCTTTGTTGCTTTGCACCATTCCCACATCAACAAAGTGATTGTTTTTTTTCATACCTTCTTTCCAAACCTTGATATGGAGGCTGAATCTACCCTTCACAACTTGGGTGTTTGCACAGCTCTCGTGTGTTCTACCTTCACAGGACGCAGCCCTTTCATGCCTCATAGGCTTTTTGTTCTCTATGGGGGATCCTCTAATGGCCACCTTTCTTCTGAAGAAACCACAGACTGATGGATTGTTTCCTGCAACTCAAAAGCTAACAGTGCCAGAATATGTCCCCTTCCAGAAGCATGTTTTCAGTGAAGTCATTGTTAGGGCCGCTACTTGGGCCTTGCCCCTTTTCTTTCTGTAGCCATTCATCTCTGGACACGGCTCTTAGGCCAATTTCGGTTTGGCCAATAAGCACTGCAGTTTTGCTAGATCAGCATATATACTCCACTCTTCTGGGCTACAATGCTTGGTAATCCAAGAGTATGGAGGGAGGTGATGGGGCATAGGAGAAATTAAATGTTACCAAAGTGACTACTGTTTATCCTCCTTACACCTTGCCACCATCCATGCTAAAATCGGACATCAGTCAGGTTGGCCTAATTGGAAGGAAAAGGACTGGCATGCAAGGCCGGGGCGGTGCCCAGACGGGTGGACTATGGACTACTACCACAGTAGTCACTAAGGAGATTAACTATTACTATATTTTGAATTTGTACAAGTAAAGTTGAGGGGGTCTCTAAGAGAAATGTCACATTTCCTGTGCCATTGCGAAGTATCGCCCCATCCCATGTCTCCAAACAAATCCTATGTTGTCCTTGTGAACGTAGAGGTCTATCAGCTTTTGACTGAGTGCTATATATTCCAAGCTCCTCTGAAGACAGTGCTGAAATAGAAGTTACCCTCCACAGAAACTGAGTAGTCCTGGGATGGGATGCCCTGATCACTTTGCCTCAGACCAGGCCTTTGGGAGATGGTGAGCTGGTGGTCTTGCAATCTTTGGACAATTATACGTAGAAGGGGTTGCTGTAGCTTTTATATGGAAGACCACTTTTTTTTTGCATTACTGACATAGATACATGTATACACAAGTCTATCGATTTGTACACAGACTCGGACAGACTGTGTCCTATGTGACTGACAGTTGGTAACGCTAAGGGTTTTAAGCTAGGAGGGCTCGGGTGCATAAACACAATTTGAAAAATTGATCGGGTCAGTCATTACACTCAATCTTGGTCTATTCATGGCACCTTGAGTGATGGACTACTTTTATATAGGGCACTGGGAAGAGTTGGGTAGGAAGTCCATGATACCATATAAACTCAGATTTAGGAGAGGGTTGCTAGATCCCCACACTGTCTTCAGTTTAGATAAATTGCATGCAAGGTATTATTAATTTGGAATCTTACCCTGTGCAGACTGAACAAGATCAATCCCATTACATAACCTTTGTGTTGGAAGTGCTGCAGAACCACTGGGTCTGTGCTTTACATTTGGTGGAGTTTTGGGATTCTTCAGGAATTTTAGGAGGATGAGTTATCTAATTTTCCATGTACTCCTTCGTCAAGCCCCCTTTCCTCCATACTGATGGGAGTCCGTCCCAGGGAGACTGGACTGGAGCCCTTTGCCCCACAAAAAAACATTTTCCCCTTTTAATTTGTTGCCTGCAAGGGCGTGCCTTAGTGATCACCCCTACCCATGCTGACTCCTCCCACTGGCCTCCTCATAATTCTTTTTTCTGCTCGACGGGAATGCATACCTCGGACTGCTGCATCTTTTTCTACAGTCACACAAAGCTTCACTACTGCAATTCTTCAATGCCGATTCCCCAATCCCTTGCTGCCATGTGGTCTGTTTTTAAGCTCCTGAGCCTCCTGCATTAGAGTTTTCCTGGCCTCAGACACACAACTTCTGCATGAGTTGCCTAGGCCCTGACCTTGTCTGAGACACCTGTGCAACATGTTGGAACCTCGTCTCACGCATGCTTCATCATAGACTGTCATTGAAGGACCTGTTCAGCAGCCCCCTATGCTCTATTGAGGACTTAATTCAGAGTCCACGCCTGTGATCTTCATGCACCTCCGAGGTAAGGGAAAAAAATGTACAGGCACCCCAGCACAGCAACTCATTCCCTGGAACAGTTGGGCATGGGAGGGTCCTCTGGATTCTCTGAGGCCATCTAGACTAGCAGCGGCACCAGGGCCAAGGGCTCTATGGGGCCTAGCACTGGAACTTGTTCTGAGGGGACATTAGTTAGAGGTGACTTAATTGCTGATGGAGCTTTGGTACCTCCCACGCTCACACCCAAGACTCGCTTTGTCCCTGCTGACAGTTCTTGTCCAGAGGGTCTCCTAAAACCAGAATTCAGGGGCACCACAATGGTAGGTAAAAGTCTTTGTGGCCCAACATCACAGTCTGTGAATTGCAAGATGGCTGATCAATGCTGCACAATTCCCTAAATGATGCCTCCACATGGCCTGGACACCTACGATTAAGACCTGCGATCAACAGCCAGTTTTTCACCTGGTGAGCTGGCTGAAATGCTCAATCAGATGCCAGGATTCTCCAGTGCCCCTACTTTCAACTGTTCCTCGAGAGGCCTTCATTCCTCATTCTGGCTGGCATCAGGCACCTCATCCACACTTCTTTAGGATTGGGCCTGCTCCATTGCAGCCAGCTCTCAATCCACTGTTGCCTACGCCAGCCCTGGCACAGCCACTGCTGCCTTCAGGTGCCCACTGCTGCAGTAGCCGCCAGCTCCAGCCTCTCCGACACCCATCAAGGCAAGGACCTTGGTGCTCCCTCTGCACAGGATCCCTCTGATCATCCAGATAGAGGCATATGTGAGTCTCAGACATCCCTCGCTCTGCTAAGGCCTTTCATAATATGATGCTAAGCCTTGCAGAATTCCTGTTAGTTTCCACTCCAGAGGAGCCTCAGCAAGAGTCTACGGTCCTTTCAGAAGTTGTGGCTCTGAGAGCCTACTGTAGATTCAGACTACACATCTTGTTCTAGTGGAGGCTTGCAAGGTCTGGCAGAAGACCCACTTGGTTCAGCCTACTAATAGAAGACTCAAATTGTGCTACATGCCCCTTGTTTCTGAAAGATGTATCTCACCACTCAACCACAACTTCACTCTTCAGTGGAAGCCTCTGCCTCAATGTATGCCAAGCCCTATACCACTAATGGCTCATCAGCATCCATTCTGGACAAATTGCTAGGAGCCTATTTATGCAAGGTGTAGGCTAATGCTTCATTACACTTCAGGCAGGCCAACACCAATTTGTTTCTAGCTGCCACCAACCAAACATTCTGAAGGGAGATCGGTGACTTCCAGATATATCTTCCTCTTTAGAATCAGCAGGCATTTCAATCGGTCTTGTGGAGGCCAAACTCCTTGCTCAGGACCTCTTTGGAAGCTTCCATCCACCAAATAGACCTCTTCAGTAGCAGCAGAGTTGCCTGGATGCATGCAGACAGGGTCACACAGGAGGTACAAGACATTATACTGCATCTGCACTTTGACAATCAGGATTTGTTCCATCCTGCCATAAACAAAGAACTTTATAAGAACTGACCCAAGAAAGACCTTAATTCAGACCGCAAAGTCACTCGCTGTCCTTTCAAAGCCTGGGAATAAACTCTTTCCTCTGGATTCATTGTAAAGGGAGGCCAGACATAGATCTTTTGTGGGTGTTCTGTGACTACCAGTACAGAAAGGTTGAAAACCTGATGGCGTCCTCACACCCCTTTTAATAAAGCAGCCATGTGCCTTTTCCAAGGGCTTCTTTTGTGGATCTACCTCTGCAGGTTCTAAGAAGCAATGATGAGGTGATCCAGCTCCACCCAACACCAGTCTACTGCACGCTCACTCGTCACATTGCTCACTGGCTTATCTCCCAGGAGACAGGGATACTCTCCATTCTCTACACTGCTACAGTCTGACAGGGAACTAATCCATTGACAGATACTAAATTGAGGCAAATTGGTAAATATCTTTAATCACTAAAGCAGAAAGACAGCATATGAACATCAACAGGACAGGCCACCACAGACAAACCCCCCTCCCCAATAATAGCTCACCCCCTCCCCAGAAATAGCTCACCCCACCCCAAGTCACAGCAGTTCTTATACTTTTCCTGATACTTTGAATCCTTTGCGAGGGACGTCATACACGACAGCGCTCATTCAGAGAATTGTAGGGAGTTGAATGAAACCCGCATATCTGTCATTCGTTCAGCTATCGAATGGGAGGCCCATACAAGAGAAACAGCTGCATCTTGTTACAAATGATATATTATGGTCTTATTTAGTTTTGACTACAAAACAAAGTCATCAAGTTACAACTGCACCAATTATAAGGTACAAGAATATAAAAATAGCTAACTGCAGAGCATGAGTAATGCAGCAAGCAAATTCTCTGTTAAACAGCTCGTCATAGGTCTTCATAAGGTGCAGCATCATGGGAATCCGAAGAGTTCCAGAGGCCACCTTTTCCATGGAAGAGAATAAACTTTTGGCTAGAGAAATAGACTATGTATTCCTAACAGGAGGACAAATACCATGACTACTAAATGCAAAATGGCTGCTCTGAGGTAACCAAAGGAGCTTGTCAGACAGGACCATAAAGACCATCCAGAGGTATTCTCCTCATGGAGACCATCCAGAGGTATTCTCCTCATGGAGAGTGGCCATGGGTTTGCATATTTGGGAAAATGTTAGTGAGGTCATTCCCATAGACTGGAATTAATGTACAGTATTCTAATCTGACGACAGTGCCAACACCTCCTTAGACTGCCAAGGTGGTGACTACCTGTTCATGAGTGAAAATGGAAACGGACATAGTGGTATCATTAGCTGCCCTCTCCAACAATACGGACAGTTTAGAGAGTCTATGTTGGATGGCAGGCATGATGTAACCCATGTAGCATCTCCCGCTTCCATTCATGCGCAATTGACCCCACATATGAATTAAGTTCCCTTATATATAGCGTACCTGGCTTCAACAAAGGTTTAAGCCTCTGCCAAAGGGGAAAGTGACATTGTTAATGTCAAACTGGTGCCTGTTGAAAGGTAATATCAACAATTACTAAACCCTGTTACTATAGAGCTTTTGTTGCTATAGTGGAGGAGGTTTCGGCGTATAAAGAATTGAAGCAGATTTTCATGGAAGCTGGTGATTGGAGGGAAACTTTGGAAGGGCCAGTAAATCCCATCTGTGAATGACCAATAGAGGGTGTAGGATCACATGAGTGGAACACCAAGCTAAGATTACTGCATACATCGCCACAGTTAGAGACAAGAGCTACAGCGAATCCAGAGGCCAAGTCATTGGGTGAATGCGTGCAGATGTAACAATCAGAAACATTCCGAATGCAGGCATACTGCCAGGTTGCATGGAGGTAAGTATTTTTACTGTCAACCCATGGATGCGAGTCAGGGCCCTGTGATTCATGGCAAGGACTGTTGAAGGTAATACTGGTAGTTGTAAATGAAAAAACTATCAACAGTATACACATGATCCTTAATTGAAAAAAGTTGATGTAGCCAGTCCTTGACCTAAAGCGAAGTCTTGAAAAGTTCAGGGCAGGAACAGTTCCAACTTCTAAGGAAGAAATATGAAATATGAACAAAGTAAAAAAATAATTTTTCAAAGTGTCTGTTCAGGAGATGGGTCAATAGGGGTCAATGATATCTGACTGTTCAGTTTAAGGAGACTGTTCTCGTTCAAGAAAACGTTTTATCAGGGAACAAGAGTTTGTAGCATTTAAAGGCAACGATATGTCTGCATCAGGATAAGCAGACGGCTTATGACCAGAAAGAGACCAGCAGCTCCGCTAAAACAAGAAATACAGAAACATTCTGGGCAGGGTACATCACTGTATTGCTCCCAACAAGTTGCTGCTAGTTCCTCACGGTCTGGAGGAGGCATAGGGAGAAGGATTACAAAAATTGCAAACTCAATTAGTACAGTAAACCACAACATCCTGATCTCTGGTCTCTGTGATGCCCTGGGTATTACAGATCAGGCCCTGACGTGGCTTGCCTCCTTTCTCTCTGACCGTCCTTCCCAGGTGGAACTTGGGCCTTTTCTTTCTGCTATCACTCTCTATACTTGTGTCCCCCCCCAGGTTCTAACATATCCCCCTGGTTCTTCAATATTGGCACCTGTGGCCTTGAGGTTCTCTGCCTTCACTTCCAACTTTCAGTGTTATGCGAATGAGACACAGCCCTCTTTCATGCTACCCTCGTTCGCCTCCTCCTGCTTGCTCATTCCCGACTGTCTGTCCGCAATTCAGTCTTGGTGTGCTGTGAACGATCTGTCTTAATGCCAGCAAGACCGAGATCGTCCTCATTGGGACCCCTGCTCCCACCTTCCCAATCTCACTCTGGCTGACCTCACTCGGCCCTGCACCCTCACCCACTAGTGAGGCAAACAATCTGGGGTTCATCTTCGACTCCAATCTCTCCTTCTCCCCTCACATCTTGTACATCTCTAAAAAGTCCCACTATCGGCTGCACCTACTCAGAGGTATACTACCTTTTCTCAATTTCCCCTCAGAGGCTTACCATCTCGAGAGCCCTGGTCCTCTCTAGACTGGACTACTGCAACAGTCTCTTTCTCAAGCTCCCAACTTCTACCCTCTGATCTCCCAACTCATCTAGAACAGAACTGCAAGACTTATCCTTAGCCTCAAGCCAAGGGACCTCATCTCTCTGGCACTGAAATCCCTCCACTGGCTCCCCGTGGCTGCAAGGATCTCGTTCAAGACCGTCTGCATAGTCCACAAGGCCTTCTGGGGCCAGGGCACGCACAAACTTCAACTCTCTCTCCTTCTAGAGTCCTCCACTCGTCCTCTTCCAACTCTCTGTGGATGAGCTGTGTTTTCAACCTCCCTGCCCCTCTGTCTTGAGCCTGATCTCCTTAAGTTCCAGAAACTCCTTAAGACCTTCCTCTTCTCTTCCTTTTTCTCTCGTTCTCCCTTGCTAACCTCCTCTCGACTCCCTCCTCCTTCTCTTCACTAACTGTGCTCTGTTTTTGCTGACTGGTCGCCAGGTGCACCTCCAGAGCCTCACAGGTCCCAGGCTCCCCTGCCAGTCTTTGCACTTGCCCCCGGGCCGCTGCACTCTGCTCACCACTCATGCACTTCTGGAATTCGCTCCATGAGAAGGTTAACCTCTCTGCACTTCACCCAGGGCACTGCTTGACTGTGCGCACCCCCCACCCACTCCCTTTAACTTCCTGTCTGTGACTTACATTACCTAGAATGCACTAGGCCTAGTTTGCCTGGCCCAGTTCTGTTTCTGTATGTTCTTTTCCTCCTCCTCCTCCTCCCCTGCCACCTCACTTTTTGTCATGCACTTGCACTATCTGAAACGTCGCTGGCCTACTATGATAGTTTATGGATTGTATGTCTTCTCCCTCTCCTCCCCCTTTTGCCTTCCTTCCTGTCATACACTTCACTAGTAGTAATGCTGTCAGGCCTAGTATGCTAGTCATTTTTTGTTAGATCATTGGGAAACTTCAAGGCCTAAGAATGACTATGAATTCCCTGTTCCCTTCCCAACTTGAACGCTTTGAAGCACTTGTGTATAGCGCTTTACAAATAAACGATTACAACTAGTGCTTTCCTTCATTTTACTCACTTGTGGACTAGCCCTTTGTGTAAGAAAAGGTTGTATCACCTCAGGGTGGGGGAGACAGGATCCTGTAAAGCAGTGACAGAAGGATCCGTGCTGTCTGGGAGGCTAGTATCAGCCTCTGCTTTGGAGGTGGTTCCAGAGCCTGCCAACGTTGGGTGAACGGCAATTTCTGCAGTATTCCCACAATGTTGAACAATTCCATTTAAAAAAAACAATTATTTTATTTTTTTTAAAAATGGTTCTGCCTTTTTAGCAACTCACAAAGGCATCTAGGCGATCGTTGCACTCGGTAAAGTCAGTAAGGTAAGTTACAGACAAGTTGAGTTACAGTATACAGTACAAGCTGTAGGTCAAATTCAGTTTGTTAAAGATATAAGTTAAGAATACAGCACAAGGCTGCAGATCAAATGCACAAAATATACGTAAAACAGTAGTAGAACAGGTAAGAGAACCTAGTTTTTTTGTAGTTCAGAAAGTCATGTCTAATCTATGTTATCACATTAGTGTAGTGAGACAAGACAAATAATCCCTCTTGCTTGGACAATGATAATGCACGAATGGCGTGCTGGGTCACCTGACGCAGGCAAGGGGAGATGACGTGCAGCAAGTAATGTTCCGGTAATCATCGTATAGGGTATTAGAGATGAGCAACGATGGAGGCAGGAAGAAAATCAGAAGAAAAAAGCAGCAAGGGTGGTAAAGCCACGCCCCGCATGAACTGGGGACTACATCAGCTGCGTGCTATTGCCTGCACAGATAAGGTCAGGAGGGTGGAGATTTTGATCGCACAGTCAGATTTGCATCCATCTCTGCTGAAGGATCAGATAGCTCGCATAAATGTAAGTGGGAGTGTGGATAGAGCGTGGCTTTGTAGCGCATGGTGGAGGTAGAGTGGACGCAGTGAAGTCTGTAAGGCGATGGGAAGGGGTAGGCAAAGATGAAGAGCGTCTGACTGTTTGCCTTACACTTGTAGTGCGGGATAGTGATACAGTGCAAAGGCTTACCAGTATCTTCCCTAAGATGCAATAGCTTGGCTTACCATCGGTGCATTTGAGAGCGATGAGGCTACTTCGAGCAGGGTAACCAGCTTGGTCGGTGCAGACCAGCTGAGACAAAGACTGCAGGCCTTAGACACTGGCATTTTCAACCGGCTGGCTCCGCCTGCTGGCAAAATGCTGAATGCTGGTTTGTAGGTCTATTTACTCAATCAGGGTTCTCCAAGCATGGAGCATGTCAGAAGGACATCCAGTATAGAGGAGATGGTAGCTTCATGCACTGGATGCGGCTGGAGGATGGTGACTGGCTGGGGGTCCAGAGCGGATGCTCCTCATGCTGTGGACCGGCTGTATGTCTCCTCAGGACTTCTACATAAAGGTAAAGAGAAAGCGGTGGAATCGGCAGCTGCCCTTGTTCCAGAATAGAGTGATGGATCGGGCATGAATAAAATCAAAGCCTCTCTTGAGGTCTCTTCTCCAGAGGTTACGGTTCCAGGAAGAGCGGTTCTGGAGGAGACTGTGGGCGATTGTATCCTCTGGCACCTGGATACATGTCACCAGGACGGACGTCCTAAACACTCCACCACTCTCTGTCTGGTGAGTAGGGCCATTTGGGGCTGTGCTAGTGGGGCTGCAGTGCTGAGACCAGCTGGTACGCTTTTATGTACACGTCATCTCTCTGCTGCAGAGGATGAGACCGGCCAGTCGCCGGTTTGGGTAGGGCAGCTCTCCCCTCGGAATGAAAATAGCAAACAGATTTTGAGGGCCTTATTGTACTGCAGTACTAGATGTCGGAGCTGGAGATTTAGATGGTGGGGGAAGTACCCACGAGCAGAGGGAATCCTGGAAGGACTTCATTGGGAGGAAGGCCACGTATTTTGTGATGGTTGTTGCACATCTGATGTAGGGCAAGTGGCAGGGCTTCAGGGCAATTTGGGACCGGTCTCCTGGCACTCTTTGGACAGTCTTATCTTAAGGTTGCCATTTTGGCATTCAAATGTCCCGCTAGACTGAGCATGGAAAGCGCAATGGAATTGTTGGGAGATATTTAGAGCCTTACACATTTGTATGAAAACCGGACCAGTGAATTTGGTCCCTCGATCACTATCTATAATAAGTGGGTGCCGAAATCATGGAATAAAGTCAATCAATAGCGTGTTAGCTACAGTGATGGCATCAGCTTGTTGACAGAGGTAAGCTTCCACTCCACCAGATAAAGGTCTGCAGCAACAAGGCAAAACTCATAATTAAAACATTAATTCAAACATTTGGGGAGCTGTATGAAGTCGATCTGCACATTCAGAAACTGACCTTCCGCAGCCAGACGTGCAGAGGACTGTGTTTTCATTGTGCTTCCAAGTTGTGCGCTAAACACACAAATAAGTTACCACAATTTGTCAGAGCTACAGTCAGCAAAATAAGGGGCAAACCAGTGCCAGTTCACAATCTGAATCACAGCCCCTTTACCTGAGTGTGCAAAAGAATGTGCCAGTTGGACAAGAGAAGGTAGGATCACTTTAGGTGCTACAAGGCGGTCATCATGGAAGTGCACAAATGAGTCAACCTGCAACTTCCAGTATTTTCTCGACCACAGCTCCTTTTCAGACGTGGGAGCTTTATCTTGCAGCACAGCCCAACTGGGAAGAGATGCAATTGGAAACTGTTGAACTGAAACACAGATGAGGACATCATTAGGAGCCAATGACCCATTGGAGGCTGCTTTTTGGGCTGATTTTTCAGACAGAATTGCCTGCTGCAGTAACGGTTTGTGAGGTATCGTGCTTTCTGCATTTAACAATAGCCGAGGCAGAGGGGAGCAACAAAGCAGACACATTTTGACAGTTGAGGATGGGGGTTCTCAGCAGAGGTTAGATGAGCTCTTTGCTGCCAGAGGGCACTGTAGTCATGCACCACCCTCTGACCATACCAGGAATCTGTGTTAATAGTGGCGGACCATGACTGCTGGATGAACCACTTTCTTTAGAACCTGGAAGGTTAGATGATCTGACCCAGCTTTACCCAATGCATAGAACTCGGAAATTTGACATTTTATCTTTGCTCCAAGATAGTGAGTCTCAGTCTTTGCGTGGCAGCTTTTTGGGGTCTCAACAGCATTCTGAAGGGATAGGTCTTTTTATTCTTTTACAGTCCCATATTTATAACATCGCCCTTTGTGTTTCAGGGGATGGGCACATCAACCCAGACAATAGTAGAACAAACTCACTGGATTTATGTTGAATGTAGGCAGGCAAAAAGGGATCTCCATCTGGCCTCTTTGAATATGTGTTCCCCCAGTGGCAAGCTCCACCAGTTTAAGAAAGCCTACAGAATGTTACTGAAACAAAAGGAAAAAACAATTTGTGGTCAAGCAGTTGAATCTTTTTGATAGGACTGTCTGTGAAAATAACCCAAAAGCATTCTGAGAGATGGTGAAAAGGGGTTTTCGAGGGAGCACATGTGGGCTCTCCGGAATAAATTCCCAGTGATCGTTGGGTCTTGCATTTTTGTGAGATTCTTTGTGACACAGAGACTCAGACGCAAGTAAATATTGAGAATGTAAGGGAGGCTCATTGTGAGGACGTTTTTAGTTTAAACGAAATAGAGGCAAAAGTCAGATAGCTTAAGAATGGCAAGGCGGCAGGCCCGGATGGATTGAGACCCCAAGTATTTAGTGCATTTGTGGACTGATGGTAGCCAGTCCTGTCCCAGGTCTTTAATACCATCACTAATATTCGTATGCTGCCAGAGTCGGGGGCAGTATTATTGGTGCTGCTATCACTTAAAGGATTTCTGTAAAACCCCTTCCTGAGGCGCGGAGCGCCGGCAACAAGTTCAGTCGCACGGCAGTCAGTCGGCCGGCCGAAGGAATGGGGATGGAAGACGGTCACAACTTAAGGAGCATGAGCATGAAGTGGCGTCCGGACGACGACGACTTCACCTTGTCAGCACATCAACAGACTAAAGGGGTATCTGCTTCAAAGTATGCGGGTAAGCCAGCCTGGAAAGTGGCCTCAATAAACATTTCATTAACATCTAACGCCGACCCTGCTCTTCAAAATACACACGTGCTTTGTGAGCCACTATCCCCTAACCCACAATGCCACCAATCATTAGTCGATTACAGGAGCCAGAGGAGTCTACCCCCACGACCTCCATGACTCTCTTAAAGAGCAAGCCCTTTTGTGACCCAACAGGTCCCTTGACGAGAGTGTGCCGGCTCACGCTGTAGGGAATGGAGATGAAACCATTGCTGGCATTGTCCTGGGTCCGTTAGCGTTGACGCCTTTGCAATTGTCCGCTGGTCATGGAGGGGCAGATGAGATGTGGGTTCCTACACAGATGGGCTCCGCCGACATTTTCAATGATGAACTCTGTGGTGGTGATTTGATTAATGAAGAATCGTTGGCCAAGGACTTTGGCTTTAACCGCGCGAGTGGGAGATCGTTAAAACTGGCAGAGCTGGCCGAATCCTCTTTGCGCACAAGCCCAGAAAAAATGGCGGGCCCCTTGCTGACTCTGCCTTGCTTTTTTCCCCAGCAGATGCAGGCTCTTGTGCAGGTCCTCAACTTGGCTAGTGGAAATCCCTTGTCTTTAACCTACGACCAGCATATACTTTCAGCCTCACCTGGTTTAACAAATACTGAACTTGTGACAACTCCAGACCCGATGGGAAGGGTTGCCCTCTCTGGATCCCCCTCCGAAGTATGTCCTTCGCAAAAAACAAGGAGGCAGTTTTGTCTGGGGGATGTGAAAACACTCCGGGCTCCCTAAATAAAAAACGATTAATGGGTTCTGGAGAAACCCAGTTAGTGGGGGATGGTGCCACAGATAACAAGGGAACTCCGACCATTAAGATCACAGAGGCCTGTTCAAAACCAACAAAATCAGCACATGAAGGAGATGAGCTCCTCCACACCAGACAGGACACTTAGGAAAGAAGCTGTACTGCATTCTACCAACTCAAGCTAAACACCACGAGGAATAGCCTTTTTGGCACCCCGGGGGAACTGTCTGGCGGGGACATTTTGGAAGGAGCAGGAGAGGGCCAGCCCCGACCTTAAAACCTTTTACTCCATCGAAAAGGTTGGGGGAACAACACAGTAGAGAGTTAATGACTGGTTCGAATCATACAGGGCAAAAGCAGCAAAGGCTGAGTTATGAGAATAGAAACCAGCACCCCCCAACAGCAAGGACCCGGTTGGTGGTACAACATATGGAGGCAGATGAGAAGGAAGAAGCAGGACCCTCAGCGACGAGACTTGCAGGGATTGTCCCCTTAAAGACTGCAACAACCATAGATGCTCAAAACTAGCGTTTGTTTTGACAGAAAGGTCGATGGAGGTGGTTGTGAGGGTCGACCTTCATTTAATCTTGAGAGACCCCCTCCAATCTTAGAAGGACGAGGTGGCTAGTCAGAAAAACTGACTGATATGGAGAACCAGCAGCAGACCAACTTAGGGATTGACGGTAAGCAAGGCCACGATGACAACCCTGGGGCACATCAGGCACACCAATCCCAGAACTTTACATCATTTTCGGAATCCTAAATAGAGACCTCAACTTGTGGGATGCATAATGAGGGACATAGAACGTCGCACCTCAGTCCTGCTTCCAGGCCAACTAAACCAGACTTGTTAACTATTATGCCCTTCCTAACCATTGCATTGGCCCCGTTTACGAAACTATACAAGTTATTAAATGACACGCTAAAGGACCAAACCACCTTATGGAAATGGTCCATTCAAAATTATTATTTGTTAAGTACTTGATCTCTGTGACGGAGCAGAGGAAGACAAACTCACTAAACATCCAACCCTCATTGGGTAATCCTTCAGCTGAAGGAGACAATGCCAAATTAATGAAACGGGTCCAACACGCTCAAACAACACTGACAGGCCCCATTTCTAAGGTCACGGATGGGGAAGCGGATGAGTGTGAAGAGCGGATGAGTGTGGAGAGCGGATGAGTGGGGACAAATGTAGAGGACTAATGCGGTTGGCGGATGAGTGTGGAGGGCGGATGAGTGTGGAGGGCGGATGAGTGTGGAGGGCAAATGAGGGCGGATGAGTGCGGAGAATGGATTAATCTGGAAAGCGGATGAGTGCAATGAGCGGATGAGTGCAATGAGCGGATGAGTGCGGAGTGCGGGGAGCGGATGAGTGCGGGGAGCGGGGTGCGTATGAGTGCGGGGAGCGGATGAGTGCAAAGTGCATAGAGGGTTAATGCAGTTGACGGATGAGTGTTGAGGGCCCATGAGTGTGGATGGCCGATGAGAGCGGATGAGTGTGGAGAGCGGATGAGTGGGGACAAATGTAGAGGATTAATGCGGTTGGCGGATGAGTGTGGAGGGCGGATGAGTGTGGAGAGCAGAGGGGCGTGGGAGAACGGAAGAGAGTGGAGAACGGAGGAGCCTACAGAGCAGAGGAGAGTGCAGAGTGGAGGAGCGTGGAGTGCGGCTGAGCATGGAGTGCGGCTGAGCGTGGACGAGTGTAGAGCACTAACGCGGTTGGCAGCTGATTGTGAAGGGCCGATGAGTGTGGCGGGCCGATGAGTGTGGAGAGCGGATGAGTGTGGAGAGCGGATGAGCACGAGGAGCGGATGAGTCTGGAAATCGGATGAGTGTATAGAGCGGATAAAAGTATATAACTGATGAGTGTGTAGAGCGGATGAGTCTGTATAGCGGAGGAGTGTGTAGAGAGGACGAGTGTAGAGGATTATTGCGGTTGGCAGATGAGTGTGTAGGACCAATGAGTGTAGAGGGCCGATGAATGTGGAGGGCTGATGAGTGTGGAGAACGGATGAGTATAGAGAGTGAATGTGTATGGAGAGCGGAGGAGTGCTAAGTGCGGAGGAGTGCGAAGTGCAGTCAAATTGCAGAATTGCATGACATCCGTATTATGCCTTGGAATGCATGGATCCTTTGAAAGAGCATACCTCATATCACACCCCACGCTTACTCTCTCCTTACACCACCACTCAACTAGAACACAGAGATACTATGACACCATTCGGTATAACTGTTCTCATATCAACATCTACCGCTCACTCCCCATCACTCTAAGTAATCATTGCTGGTCTCGCACCCCCAGCCAGGCGTTCTCCTCAGGCCTAACGCTGCCACTCTCGGTCTGGATAATTCCGGCCAGATCGAACACATGCTCCTGACCTCTCAGCCACCACACCTACCGCTAGGAAGCAGCTACCACAGGAATTCCACACCAGCTGCACACATACCGGATGCGCACACGCACCTTTGGACTCTCTCTACTCCCTCTACTGACCAGAACTTCGGTTCCCAAGGGCGTTCAACCTACCAGCGCCTTCAGACCATACCAATGGTATATAAGGTGCTATATAAGTGCAAAATAACATAACATAACTACGATCATGGCCATTACAGCCCGAGCTGAAGGGGGGAGTAACTAAAAGATTACAAGCTGCTGTGGCTGGCAAGGGCTTTCTGGAAAAAGACCCTGAGGCTCGGAGCACAGTCCCATAACTGAAATCTTTTGGTAATTTGAACCAGAAGTTCTCTATCTTCACTCAAAAGAGGAAACAGAAAGCAAACGACTATCAGTTGACACATAAATCAGGACAAATTCAGCATCATCTTCCATGTTCAGAAAATGAACGGAACCAAGCGAGTAACGCTCCAGCCTTACCAACTAATAATGTAACTAAGAAAGGTAATAAGAGAACACTACAAGTGTCGAAATCCTCCTGCCCCCTATTGCGGGTGTGTAACACAGAAGATTGGGTAAACCTGGATGACTCAGAGGAAGAAGATTCAACTTTGCAGGATTTAATAAACCTGTCACCTTACCCAAGTCACAACCACACCATGCCTACTGTTGCAAGACAAACCACAGCAGACGTCAAATCTCCTGATTTTTTTTTTTTTTACATTGGCAGTGAAAAGGCAAAAAGCCCAGAAAATATTCGGACAAGAAGAGCCACATCAGGAGAAAGTTGTATATCCTGGAATTAATCTAGGTTTGAGTGTCCCAGATTCTGAGTCAGGAGGAATGGGTGCCCCGGCCACGATCAGATGGCAGGGTAGGTTTGGTGCCAGGCCCTTGTTGCCCCAAGGCCAACTATTCATCAGGCACACCATTTCCAGGATGTCCCTACAGGAGGAAATGCTATGACTCCAACTCAAATAGATGCGACAAATTTCAACATAAATCCAGCTCTAGACAATACAAATATTTATAAGGGGAGAGGCGGGGCCATGGAGCCGCCCCAGTAAGCCTGGCCACAAAGGGAAAAGTGTGCGCTCAATGAAACTAGAACGAATATTTGATAAGGACGACGCCCTGATATTAAACTGAAAAAGTGTCATGGACATGTTGCACTGCATTCCGAACCCCTGGCAACTGGGGTCCAGGGATTTGAAGATCATTGAATTTGTGGGTGGACCATGTACAGGCAACATCTTTGTCTATATACACTCCATGGTGGTAAAGGGAATGCTGATGGACACAGCAGAAAGTCTGTTGATGTGGCTTCGACCTCCCTGAGGTGAAAGACTTGGTGGGGTGCAACGACCATTATTTGACCAGAGGGCACAGGGACCCCGTGATAACCAGCAGGATCTCCTAAAAATTAAAATAAATCTACAAAAGGGAACTTGCCCATGCAGCCAACCTGCAAAGCAATTGTTTCAGGGCCCATTGGGGAAGCACCGCCACCATCCCCATCCCCCTCCTCCTTAGGAAGTATACAACCACTGAACCATGACCTCACCTTTCCAGGGCACGTTATTGCACCTGTGGAAGGATGTGCAGAGGGTTTTCGTAAGCCCATGAAGTTTAGACCGGCGAACCTAAGGAGTCTGCGTTTAAGAAAATCCAATGTGCCGATGTATAAAGATGATGCCATCAGAGCCCTGGTTATGGACGAAAGACATTTTATCATCACCAATGTCTCTAAACCCCTGCAGAAAAAACCTAGAGAGGCCCTTCACAATAAAATACTTGCCTGGCTTCGTGCAAGATCTGGGCCCAGGGTTGTCCGATGTGCTGATTTGAAGTTCCTGCGCAGGATTGAATTGTACGATTAGTGTGTCCAGGGGAACAGGGCCTGTATCCTGGTAGGGTGTGGAGCCAGTACTTTGCCCCTTTTTCTGAGATTATGTAAATACCTGCACATGGACTCTTAGGACCTAAGACTAGTAGTCCAATCTTTGTCAGGCCACTTGGAAAGTGAATTGAGGGGCCGCAATTGGTTTGTCTTTTCATTCCCTCTTCTTTACTGGGATGTCTTTCCAAATGGTTTGTTTTGCCTTCCCGCCGTATTATTTTTGCATGTATTATTGGTTTACTTGTGTTTCTGTATGCGCTTTGAGGCCCATGGGCATAAGACACTCTAAGAATTCTAAATAAATAAATAATAAATAAAATGTGGTCCTCAAGGTCCAAGGACCAATTTCAACATCACAATCTGGAATAATGACTAACCAGGTATTAAGAGGTCAGGATACTCCCCTTCAGAAGGATACCATCTCCTGGACTTAGTTGCCAGGAGTCCTGGCAAATAAGGGGAGATCATAGCTACCAAAGGACGCCGCCTTCACCAACTAAGGATGGCCTCCTGGAATACAAACATCGTAAGGCATCACGTGATTTGAGTTTAGGGGATTATGACCTTGTATGTCTTCAAGAGACTTGGTTGTGACAGAAACCATTTTTGGACGCATATGATATAACCATCAGCCTGGGTATTAAAGGACCAAAAGGAAGATCTACTTCTGGACTTCTAACAGCAATTAAATTATGAAGTGGCCTGAACCTGATCAAGGTCGTTTTTGTCAATCTGTTTGCCCAGGTACTTATAGTGTGGTAGTTACCACCCACGGATGAGCAAAGCCAGGCAAACGTATCACGCCTAGCAATCATAAACGTATACTGGAACCCTATGGCCCTTACCAACAAACGTTTTCAGGAACTAGCAGCTTCTCTAATAGATGACGCATACATCAACCATGATGTAGCCAATATCATTCTGTGTGGAGATCTAAATGCCAGATGTCTGGAGCAGGAGTGAGTCAAAAACACGTCTATGCAGGATAACAGCTCGGTGGCTAGAGGAGCTAAGTGGCAATCTCTCATGGCATCAAGAGACATGTACATGGTGACCGGGCAAACCTTTGGGGATGTGCTGTCTCATGCTACCTGGTCGAGAGAAGGCCTAAAGGCGGTCATAGACTGTGTTTGTCTCCAGGAACCTCCTACCACTTGTTGCATCCTTTAAGGTTGTGGACACAACCCATAGTGACCATAATTTACTGTCAACCTTGTGGGTAGCAGCTGTCGGCTGTGAAAGAAAAAGAATGGAGGCATCCGTATTTGAGTGCAACAGAGGGAGTAGACTGAAGATGTCAGAAATCTCAGTCGAATTATTCACAGTCAGATTCACGACCAGCTCTCTGTCTGGAGTGGTAGGAGAAAACAAGGAGACTATGAACTACACACATCTATTGGTTTGTTTTCTGCCGAATAATAGGAGAATACAAGGTGGAACAACATCCACACCACACATGTCTCCGACACTCTCCTGGTCACAAAAAGAAAGGAATTAAATGCAGAGCTGTCATCTCCAAACACTCGGACGACAGACTCAGGGCCAGATTGGCCTTAAATCATTACAAGAACTGGCTGTGCTCCGACAGGCTGAAAATGTATAAACATGACTCCGGAGTCATGCTGAAAGCAATCTGTGGGAGAAAAGCAAGATAATTCTGATCCCTGGTAAATAATACAGGGAATGTCATCTCACTCCAGCTGAATAGTATTCAGAAGGAAGCATGCCTAACCCACTTTAGTGAGCTCTATAGAGAGAAGAAAGACTTGGGCACCTTTGTTCCTAGTGAAGAACTAACATAATGGGATATCCCAAATGCCATAGAAGTCATAAGGGAGAAATTGAAGAAGTTGAACAGCTCCCGCACCCGATACCCTGACGGTTTTAACAAATGCAATGCTAAAACAGAATCCAAAGGCCTGTGCCAGCTTTATGCATCAGCTGTTCAAAAACTCATTCTGACTTGCATTTTTCCTGACACATGGAGGACAGCGACAGAGGTACCAATATTCAAGAAGGGGCGAAAGGGAAGGTCCGAAAAACTATCGCCCAATCGCCCTTCTTGATGTGATTGGCAAGATCTTCGGCTTGATGCTTCTGAAAAGGCTGAAAGATTGGTCCAGGAATTCAGGGTGTAATGACCCATTCCAGACAGGATTTGTCAGGGTAGTTGTGACAGGGGTCAACATTTTGCACCTGAGTATGTTAAAAGTAAGGGTATGGGAGGGGAACCCAGGATCTACGTGGCCTTTATAGATCCTGTCCACGCATTTGACCAGGTGGGCCCTACTTGCCTGTGGAAGAAATTATCAAACTGGAACTGCCCAGAGTCCATCCTGGAACCTCTCATCTCACTGCACTCAAACACCTAGACTGAACAGGTCAGGACTTGTGTCATCAGAGATAAAAACTTCCAGAGGCTTAAAGCAAGGTTGCCCTTTGGCCCCGGCCCTCTTCAACCTCTTCCTGGCAGACTTCAAGTTAACACTGGACTCAGCAAAGAGTTGTCCCCCATGTATCGGAGGGGTCCAGCCAAACCGCCTGCTTTATGCCAACAATTTGGTTCTAACAGACCAAACGTCAATTGGTTTGCAGCATTAGTTGGATAGGTTAAGGACCTACTTAGAGGACAATGATCTACATATAAATACAGCCAAAACAAAGGTCTTAGTCTTTGAAAAAGCCCAAAAACACAAGGGAAAGCCAGAGTGGTTTTTGGGCCACGTGAGAATTGACCGAGTTACATCATTCAAGTACCTTTGGATAAATAACAGCAACATTGAATTCCAGGGGGTGGATGCCTTAAGTAAGAAAGTGAACAAATTGGCAAGCCAAGCAATGGCAGTTAACAAGAAATGTGGACGATTTTCAGTGATCCCGGTCTGGGATTACTATAGATCTAAAACTGCCCCTACTCTAACCTATGGCACTGAGACTATTCTAAAAATTCCTGAAAACACTTGTTTCCCGGTTAGAAGGCCTCTTCTGGAAAAAGGTGTTCGGATTTCCAATGTCCACCCCTATCTAGATCTTGCAGAGAGAATTTGGATTATTATCTCTAAAAGCAATAGTGGATGGGAAGATTAGCCCTATTTAGAAAATGCTTTTGTGGGAGACATCTACCAACCCAGCAGAATCCCCTACCTCCCCAAACTACATCTCAGCAGTCACCAGCAGAATGACATTGCTGGCTCTGTTGAGCACTCTTCCCTGGCGTCAAAACTGTGTTTTGCAGCTACAAAAATGATGGCTGCGCTGTTTCACCAGACACATATGGGGTAAGAGGAAACACAGAGCATCTTGAGAATTGCTGCCAGTAATTTCTTCATTGGCACTAGAGAAAAGAAGTCAAAGTCAGTGCTGCTATGCTGCCAGCTCAGAATTTCCCAGGGAAAAATAAAGCGTTCTGCATTTAAAAATGACTGCGCGCTGATGCCCTGTCCATCCTTTGAACTGTACACAATTTGGTTCCAGTAAGACCCAGCTATGTTTATACTTTAATTAATTTAGTATTAATGTGTTACAGTTTATAAATAAACTTTTCACATAATATCTCTACAAAATTCTGAAAAACACAAAATAAAACACAAGAATAATTTACATAATCAAGCAACCTGATAATCAAATTACTTACTTAAAACATATAATGCATATTAAAATGAAATGAAATAAAATACAATTCCTTAGATACTAAAACACACCTGTTCCTATTGTACAAAGAAATAATTCAGTCAAATCAGATTGAAATACCCAATCGCCTCTCAATCACTAACCAAACATTGTACATTGCTATTAAGCACTTCATGTGAACAGAGTTCAAATTATGCCACCAGAAAAAGTCATCCTTTATGTGATCTACATTGTGCAAATATTTCCCGTAGCATTTTTTATAGGTGTTAGTCATCTTCGGACAACCAGTAAGTACATGTTTCCCAGTCTCTATGAAGTCTTTGTCGTTTATCCACATTCAGGTTGTGCTCCAGCAAAAAGGGGCATCCTCATTCAATGACAGGTTGTGTCAGGCAAGATCTGTGAAATAGCAAAGAACTGCACTACAAGACATACGCAAAACGCTTTACTTTTTGCAACAAAATATCACTGACACAAGAAGCCCTCTCTCTGTGTGCTTATGTCAGTTTCATTGGACCCTTGCCTTGGACAGACTCATGTGTGGTAGGAATGACTTGTGCCAATGAAATGGTCAAATCACCGATGCGGAAAAAAAACGCATTTTGTAAAGTGACATACAAGGAAAATTAACCATGTGTAAAATGTGTGCGTTTAACAAACAAGACAATGTCGGTTTGAAAGTGAAAATGTTGAATTTAGACCCTGTCCTTGCATAGAAATGTGATGGGGGTTTGTGTTAAAACATATATAGGATATTGAATTCCAACCGACTTACTTTCTGATTCGGGGAAAAAAATAGAAAATTGCTGTGAGGCCATCAAGAAACAGGTTTGACAGGCCCTGGCTTCAAAGGGCCCTCAGGAATCTCCCCCCCAGTAACTATGAAAGGGCCAAGGTGGGGGATTTCACAATCTCATCAGACTGCTTGGCATTCTGCAACCAAAAGACAATGGATTTCGTGGACACATAGGTGTGACTTTCTGGTAGCACCTCCCCTCAACTCAAACTAAAGAGCTTCAAAGGCAACTCCACGGCAACACTGGACTAAAGTGGGCCAGAGAAAGACATTTGGCTTGGAGGGCTAGGAGACTGCCCCTCTTTGGAGGCAAAGCCGTCCCACTTGGTTCTAAAGACATTTCTTCTTAAAAACTGTTATTTCTGTAACCTGAAAACGTAATAATGTGAAATTTTAACAGTACAAATGTAAATTTTACGCTTTTAAAACAAGACGATGTAGACATTTCTGACAGGTTGTGGATGCAAATGCTGGAAAAATGGCATTTCTGGGAAAAGTACAAAGGACTCGGTTATAAAAGTCAGATGTAAATATGACCCACATTAATCTGCCTCAGTGCACCTATTTATAGATTTTTAGGGGAGACGGTTCCCACTTAAATTGTGAAAGATTTTTAGAAGGGCTAAATGACACCGTACAAACTTGGGAGTTGGAAGGCCAGGCTCTGTGTGAAATATGTAATTTGCCTATGTGATTTGCAAAATCACCACAACTGTAAACATTTGCAATTTATGTCATAACTGATTTTTGGCAAAATGAACTGTAGGAGGGCCATATGCAATGTAATCACACACCATAAGACTGATGTCATGTCCCTGAAGTCCAACCGGCTGACAGGAAGGCAGTGACAGCCATCCCTGACCAATCCAGTTGTTAGAGGCATGTCCAGCCAAAGCCTGCCCTCATAGTATAATCCTGTGATGTCCGCCTTATATAAGGTGGAGTCTCAGAGAGACAAAGGGCTGACTGACTGTCTCCTGATTTCCAGCTTCAACATCCTGAGATCCAGACATTTCATACTCACTCTGCAAGATTCCACATTCCACTGCTAAGAAAGGGATAGCTGACCCAGACCCTCCTATCCAGGCAGACCCACCCTGCAGAACTAAACCCCAGCACAATCCCACTAATTCAGGGAGAAAGGGGAAAGGTGGCTGAATCCTCATTGGGATTATCCAGCGCTACCTGCTTGCCCTGCTACCTGCTTACCCAGCTGATCCACCTCACTATCCAGTGACCAGGGCCAGCTGTTCCCTTCTAGGAGAGCCCGCCGCGGTGTACAGTGACCAGACCTTACCTCAATGTCAGAAACCTGGTCCGCTGTCCAAGCTACCCCATTCAAGTGCTTGTGAGTATTTCCCTTCCCCCAGCAACCACAAACTGCATCCCTTGCTGTGTTACCTTGTCTTGGGTCCAATCCATTGAGATTTCATAACGGCCCTAGCAAAAATCCTTAAACTGTCGGAATCCTATGTGTACCTTGTTTTAGGAAAATCTGTATTGATCTCCGAGTGTTGGCGCTATTCTTCTACTTCTTTATAGTCCATGGCATAAATTCTTAGTAATATCTGGAATAAACTAATTCCCCCATAAGGAGATGTGCGGCGTGAGAGGGGCCAAGACTGCAGCTTGACCTTTCCCACAGGTAGTGTTTCTCTTATTGATAATCTAGTCATCTGTGATGTGCATTTGTCCCTCAGCATAAACACTGGATTCCGATTTTGTCTGTTTCAGCAGTTTTTAAAGCTGTTTTGACATTTAAACCGTGAAAGTTAGCAAATGTAATTTCTCCATGTGTGATTTGTTGCACTCTGTGTTCCTTCCAAAGTTGAATTTCTGAATTGTATGCCCGTTGCTAGTAAATTGCCTCGTAGTTTACAAGTCTTCTGACTTCTCTGATCCAGCCATACTCATTGCTACCTTATTCATTCAACCTCACATGTAAAACAAATATTTAATAATTCCGAGTGCTATTTTGTGCAAGTGCAAAGGTTTTTAAATCCCATTTCATGGGGGAAGGTCGGATTTTAATTCTGTTTGCTGCCTGGTATACCTGACTCCTTGCTACTCCTTTCTATCCACCCAAATTTCAGATAATCGCGGTTTGAGGGAGCTTTGCAAGGGGAAATCTGAACTGAGGTGCTATCTACCCGAAAAGTAAAATTGCTCCCATTCATTTGTGCTTTGTGTATATTATATTAGGTAAAACTAAGTGTATTCTATCATTTTACAGTGTGGCTATCACCCCACTGGTGATTGCTGCCCAATATTAAACTTGTGCTATTTCATTCGGATTTTCAAAATAAATAAATATCTTATTACCACCCACCGGCCTGGTTCATGGTCCATTGTGGCCCGGGGTATTTGTAAAAGGGGGTGTGATTATGGGTTGGTGCCATTGCAATTTGAATTCTTAGTAAAATAAAGTAAAAGTGATTTAATTTTGCGCTGCAGCCTAGGCCAGTATCAAGTGTCCTGGTCTGGTATGTGAAGCCCCATTAGAATCTTTAACAGATTGAGGGCTTGTCCGGGATTGAGAAAGTGTTGCCACCCATGACAGCTTAACACAGCAGGCTAACCTTCAAGGTAATGATACTTTGTGTGGTTAGAAAACTGTGTTTCACCGTAGAAAGCGCCTCCCCAAAACATAGACCCTGAGTATCAGGCCTGTGTGTAAAATTAAAGTAAAATCAACCCTAAACTAGACAAAAAGCAACAGAATATACAGGTTGCCCTTATATAAATAAATTAATAAAGAAAGAACACTTTCCATAATGACCACAGTAGAGAGAAACATGGCTATGCAGCACCTTCTGCACAAGTTATTTGTCAGAGGGGAAAGGGCAAGGCAAGATGAGGTCTGGCTAGGAGAAATGATGCAACAGGTCACTGCCATGTACATGGATGTGTGGCAAGACGGTGGCCTATTACATCAAGCCTTGAGCGAGTTATATATGACTCCGAAAATCAAAGAGGAGCAGATTCAAATTGTCAGAATCACAGCCTACATATACCTCCATATGGGAGCTCTGGCGGCAAAACATTAAGAAAACAGAACCCTTGCACAAAACCAGTCTGAGCTCTTAACCCAAATCCTGTCATGGCCATTGGCAAGGGCCCAGGCCATCATCACCTCCAGGGTCCAAATGGACTCAGTCCTGGCCCCTCTGGTGCCAGGCTCGTAGAAAGGTGTGCTTTGCACATCCTGTGCCTAAGGCACATGCATCAGGGCCAGGCGTAGCCATAGAACATCATTGGGAGGCACATGCCAGAGTCATTGGGAGGGGCAAGGTGGAGCCACAAGGCAGGGCCAAAGGGAGGGGCCAGAGCCAGCCTATAGAAGGCCAGCCCAACCACATGCCGTCGCTTTGCGTTAGTCTTGCAGTGTGACGCTTACTGCTGTTCCTCACCTGGGCTCCAGTTACTCCATCGCTGAAGATCATCTTACCTGATTCCAGCCGCTCCATCACTGAAGGTTCCCCTTACCTAATTCCAGCCGCTCTATCGCTGTAGGCGCACCTTACCTGATTTCAGCCGCTTCGTCGCTGAGACGCACCTTAACTGATTCCAGCCGCTCCATTGCTGTACGTGCGTCCTACCTGCATTCCAGCGCCATCGGAGTCAGATCCTTTCCTCACCCGATCCGGACTTCCAGCGACGCGGGAGCTTCGCTTCTTTTCCTCTTTATCACGGTATCTTCATCTGGCGCCGCGGAACTGCCTTCAAGCATCCAGGCTCTGCTCCACACCATCATACCGCTCCTACAAGGGGAAAGACACACAACAGGTTAGAAATCGTATAAATAATGAACTCTAGGCCACGCCATAGTGGAGTCTTGAATTCCATTATAACCATCAGTTGACCTGTTGACTTTGAGAGTGCCATCATCCTCAAGGGAATCCCCATATCTGCTCACGTTTCCGATCTACCATCTTCACATCAATAGGGAAGAGCGTAGACATTGCAAGAATTATTATTACTTACCATCAAGTCAAAAGACTCATTGCTAAAGACATTATTATAAACGAACAATAACCATAATCAACGACTTACCTCTCAAGTGGATTGTTCGCAGCTGGTCTGGTTCGCCACTCTCGCGGGCCAGTGAAGCAACTAGGCCCACTCTACGCGCCCCTGCTGAAGGAATCAGGACGAGAGCTCAGCATTACAAAATAACAGGTGAGCTTGCATGGGAAAACTCTTGCGCACTACGTATTGGCACGAAAGGGTCGAGGGAATTCGTAACACCTCCAAGCCATTCTCATTGCCTCTCATCTCCTCCCAGAGGCAATACCAGCATCCAGAACAGCACACTCCGCAGCAGCTGGCGAAGACAGCCGATACAGGGGAACCAAGCCGAGGGAGGGCTCCAACCGTGCCGCAAGGCCCCTGCAGAGACCAGGTGAGCGTAACAGAACACAAAGCCTCTCCAAATCTCTGCCTGGGCGTAATGGAAACCTTTGAAACTGACCAATTAACCCAATTACTGCGGGAGCTGCGGGCTGAAGTGCATGCCTCAAACAAGAGACTAATTCCTTGAGAAGAGACCTCATAGTAACCCGAGAGTGGATGGATGAGCTGGCAAGGCAAATGCTTCAGACACACGCAAGACAAGTTCCGTTACCCGTGATTACTCCAACCCCGTTGCCCCAGCCATCACCTCCAGTGCAAGTGGTACTCCCAGGGGCAGTCCCACTGGCTCCTCCAGAACGCTTCTTTGGTGACCCAAACAAACACGCTGTGTTCATGAACCAGTGCCGTCTACACTTCTTGTGTTGACCTGGAGCCTTCCCTAATGACAGCGCAAGGGTGGCTTTTGTACTTTCCTATTTGGGAGGTTGTGCAGCCGTCTGGTCCATTCCATTAGTAACCAAGGATGATCCAATACTTCGGAACTTTGGGGAATTCCAACGGGAATTGGAAAAGCTGTTTGCCATGCACACCCAAGGACAAGCATTAGACAACGAATTCCTATTTCTCAGACAAGGGAGCCATGACTTATTGACTTACATTGCCACCTTCAACCGCCTCATAGTACATACTAATTGGCCGGAGGAGAAAAGAACCACACTATTTTACCGAGGGCTACGGGGTGAGTTAAAATATGTGCTAGTTCAAGTAGTCAATCCGCCCGAGTGTTGTGCAGAATATATTAACCTAACTGTGCAACTGGACCATCTTCTACAAGACCACAAAATGGATCGAACAAGGGTGAAAGGGAGGTCAGTTTATCTGTGACCTCGGGACAGTCAAACAAAGGCTACCGAACCTATGAAAATTGGGGCATTGCGAGCTCCCATTTCCAAGGCTGAGAGAGAAAAGAGGAGACAACAACAACTTTGTTTATATTGCGGTAAAGTTGGACATTTCTTGCGAGATTGCCCGGTTAAACCCCCCAAGAAAATGGTAGGGGCCACGGACAATGAAACCGAAGCAAAGGAACAGAAGTCGGAAAACTCGGACGCCCGGCAAGTGTAGGTGTCCACTTGTCGAGCGGAATCAAGAAAGTTGTGCAGACCTCCCACCTGGTCATCCCGGTACTAATAACCCACCACCTACAACCGTCAATAATCCATGTCCTGGACACCTACATTGATAGTGGTGCGGTGGGGAATTGCATCGATGAGGATTTGGCCGCACGGATAGGCCTTCCACTTCAGCAAAAACCATGCTCGAAAAACGTCACTGCCATGGATGGCTCGCAGCTGTCTTCGGGGCCATTAACTGAACACACCGATAAGGTAATGCTGACATGTCAGGATGGTCATCAGGAAAGCATTTCGTTTGATGTTATAGGGGCCCCCCGGTTCCAAATGATCCTCGGAATGCAGTGGCTTGAAACCCATAACACAAGGATCGACTGGCGCACCAGGAAGCTCACCCTCTCTCGGGAATGTGCGAAAAGTTATTACCACAGGGACGGGAAGAAACTACAACTCGAAGGGAAATTCATCCTAGGAATTGTTGGTCCAATACCTTCCGAGTATCAAGATTTTCTGGACGTGTTCCCAAAGGAACAAGCTAATACCCTGCCTCCCATTAGAACTTATGACTGCCAAATCGATCTGGTCCCAGGAGCATAAATTCCTTGAAATAGAAGCTACACTCCGACTGAGCAAGAAAATCAGCACCTAAGAACATACCTAGATCAGTACTTAACTAATGGGTTCATTCGTCCGTCCAAATCCCCAGCCTCTTCAGCGCTCTTCTTCGTGCCAATGAAGGAAGGGGACCTCAGAATTTGTATAGATTATAGGGCATTAAACCGGATTACCGTGAAGAATAGGTACCCTCTGCCGCTCATTCCCTAACTACTTGACCAAGTAAAGAATGCTTGAATTTATACAAAATTGGACCTACGGGGAGCTCAACATTTGGTAAGTGTGAAAAAGGCGACGAATGGAAAACGGCATTCAGAACCAAGTACAGACTTTTTGAGTACGAGGTCATGCCCTTTGGGTTATGCAACGCACCAGCAGCATTTCAATTCTTTATGAACAATGTACTCCATGAATTGTTGGATATTTGTATCCTAGTTTACATCGATGACATCCTCATCTATTTAGCATCCAAAGACCATGTGGGGCATGTAAGAGCTGTTCTAGAAAAACTCTGCAAACGACGACTGTTTGCCAAATTGGAAAAATTATCCTTTCATGTCACGGAAGTCGAGTTCTTGGGCTTTATGCTTAACCCACGAGGGGTGCACATGGACACTCGTAAGGTAGAGGCTATTCTTCAGTGGCCATCTCCGACATCAATCAAGGGAGTGCAGAGCATACTCGATTTGCTCATTTCTATCGATGATTCATTCCAGTATTTTCCCAAATCGTTCATCCTATCCCTTACTTATTAAAAAAGTATTAGAATACTGTCACTGTTATCACGGATCACTGTAATCTACAATATTTGAAAACTGACAAGGCACAATCTTCTCGTCAGCTTCGCTGGGCTCTCTTCTTGGCGGAGTACGATTTTGTTATCACCTATCGGCCGGGAGTGCGTAACGGAAAGGCAGATGCTCTGTCGCGAATGGGAGAGGATAAAGACGCATTTATACCATCAGCACCAGTAGCCATCATTCCAAAAGAGCGAATTCAAAATCAGATCGCAGTAACCACCTGCTGGGAAGATTTGAAGATCGAGCCCAGTCTCAAATGGACCAAGCTGCCCAACAAGAATGGTTACACAAGGGGAACCAGTACTCTATTAAGGACAATTTACCCTATTCCCAGGGAAGGCTATACATCAAAGACAAAAACGCAAAACAAGATTATTGCAAATTACCATGAGTCATTAGTGGAGGGGCATCCCGGAATTATTAAGACTCGAGCCAAAATCAGGAAGGAACTATTGGTGGCCCACCTGGAGAAAGGACGTGGTCCAATTTATTACAACCTGGAGAGTTTGTGCACAACAAAAATCCCAAAAGTCAAGTCCCACAGGATTATTGCGTCCACTAGCTATACCACCAGTCCCTTGGCATACATTATCCATGGACTTTATTACAGATTTACCTCCCTGTGATGGCTTCAACACAATCTTAGTGGTGGTAGATTTATTCTCCAAGATGGCACACTTTATTCCCCTCAGGGGACTTCCTACTGCTGGAACTCTGGCGACTGTATTCCTAGAACAGATAATCACACTACATGGTTTCCCTTCGGTATTGATTTCTGACCGAGGAACGCAATTTGTTTCAGCATTTTGGAGGAGCTGTTGCAAGATGGCGCAAATCGACCTTCGCCTCTCCACCAGTCACCATCCCCGGACCGATGGTCAAACTGA